>NW_008238983.1:2993051-3069068 GCF_000691975.1 Corvus brachyrhynchos | reverse complement strand
GCTCCAGTGTTCCAAAAGTCAACCTTTGCCATTCTTTCATCTGTTGTGAGGCAAAGGGTGTAAAGAGTTTGAAAGAGCACAGAAGAACCATTCTCTTAGAACTTTCTTATCTTTGATGGCAATCTGAATTTCTGCTTCCCATTTGTTTTTAAATCTGCTGTGACTTCTCCATTTCACACTACTTTGAATTTCAGAGAGAATGGCTATTTGTCTTTTAAATACATCTGTTTTTTCCTCTTGCAGTTTGGTAATTTATTTTCACTGTCAGAGTAAGGCAGACTGCTGCAGATCAGCATAGGGCTTTTTTTAGATATAAAAGTATGTAAGACATTTTGAGCATTTGCTCTTTTTGTTGTATTGTTTAGATGAATTCTGACCTGATTCAGAGATGTAGTATTTTGTTCCATCTAACTTATTTATGTATATACATACCCGCTTAACTCAGAAGATATTAAAGTCCTTTTAGAATGAGAGCTAGAAAAAAATCTGGTAAATGTGGTTATTCATTTCACATCCAGGTCTGATAGAAGCAAACACTGAGTTTGGTTCTACTGGAAATACACAAGAATGATAGTTTATTGAAGCTATAAGTGATCAAGTGATGAGCATGTAAAATCAGAGGCAAAATGCAACAATATTTTTTGTGTTCTTGTCCCTGTGAGTGAATAGGGAAAACCTGTTTCTTTTAAATCCAAACTTCTATTCCCACTTGATTTACTATCATGATGTGATAAACCTTATATAGTGCTTGGTATCACCACTACTGTAAAGGTAGCCTTTTCTTTCTTTCATACCACAGGAGTAATAAATAAGGAATATTTTTATTGATCAGAATAGAGGTTTTCTTCTAGAATAAAATAATGGGATGTCACCTGGATAGGACATGCATCCTGTGTTTTATGATCTATCCACACATGAAATCTTTGAAATGGTCCATGAAACAGACCTTGGAAAGACAGTGTATGTCTGAATTTGAGTAAAAGCGACTGGCCTATTATATTACTATTAGTACCAAATACTAACATGTTTGAAACAAACAGACCTCCACAAATTCTTGATATCAACACAAAATTGCCTTTGAGGAACTATATCAAAGAATGTTTTAGATGTAATTGTTATGCTTGTATCACCTCTGCTAATGACTACACAAGTGTGTTCTACTACAGTAACAACTCCAGCTTTAACAAGGACAAATACTCTTTCTAGCTTTACTTTCTGTATGGCTGTAAATCTTTCCAAGTACCCATATTGCACCAACATACAAAAAGTCTGGATATTCTGGTTTTTGTTAGTGCAAAGACAGATGAGCAAAAATAGTTTCATTTTACTGGAGTTTCATCACTTTACAGGGGCAGAGATTTTCCCTCTCAGAATTTCATGAAAAAGAACATCAGATTCAACCTTGTGGTAAGCCTTCTGGTAATAAATCAAATAGGAACTACCTGTATTTCTGTAGTTCACAGAAAAGTACACTTGCTTTCCGTAATATTTGATAATGTCTAACTTAAAATCACCTAAAAAAATCCTCTTTCTCTAGCAAATTCTAACAGTTGATTTTATTTAATCTTAAAAAGAAATACATACCTTGCTTGAAATAATTTTTGTGAAGAACAAGGAAATTAATTACATTGTATTTAGGCATTTTGATAATGTACAATTATTTGTTACAATAAAGTTAAACACCATTTTTGTTTGCATCATTCTGATGTAATGTTACTTTTGTGGGGTTTTTTCCCATATATCTTGGGAATATATATTAAATATGGACCTTTGGTGTATTAGTATGTTAATTCAGTAAACCTTCCTAATAAGTAAATTTAAAATGAGGCATTAATTTCTTCTTTTCTTTAATTCTATTGTGTTGAAGTGAAATGTTCTCTCAGAATTTATGAAAATTTTGTCAAAATTGATGAAAAGCTGTTAATACAAAATTGTATTTTTAAAACTGTCACGCTGAGAATTTCGCACCCGCTTTTAATTTTTTCTATCAAGAGCTGTTGCCTTTTCAACAATCCAGAACTCAAGATGTTTTTCTCAGGATGTAATTACAGATACTTGTTCTCTGCATACAAAATGTTCTTTAGGACTTTGAAACCCTGTTCAAATTTTTGAAAACCGTTTTAGTCACCTAAACCAAATTTATTGATTTTTTTTTAAAGAGTATTAAAACTGAAATTATTCACAGAAACAGTCACTATGATAAGCTCTAAATTAAACTCCTCTTAAAACTTTACAAAATCAAGGTAGTTTATTGAGTTATATCAAAAATGTTTGATTTCTATAATTATTTCTAATCTGAGCAAAAAAAAGGAAACAGCTACATTATTTCTGATGAACTCCTGTAGTCAGAACAAGTTTATAGCAATAATGTGTACGATGACAACAGTGTTTCAAAAGATGGTGCACATTTTTAGACATGGACATTCTGCCTCTCAGTATCTTTATGACTGCTTTGAACATAGAGGCAAATACTGAAGACATTTAAAATCCCCACATACTACATGAATTTATTATCAGAGGTAGAGTAGGAATAGCTAGGACATGCTGGGGGCTAAACACCCTTGAGTACATTGGAGCACTTATGACCACTATTCAGTGTCGTGTGGCCAGGTAATGGCAGTCCAGCTGTGTGCAGCTGTGTAACTTCCCTTTTTTCTCATTCCGTTTTCAAGCCCTGAATCTTTTAAACATTACAAGTGCTGCTGCTGCTTTGAGACACTGCATAGCAGGTTTGCACTACTCCTGTCTGTATCAGTCCTGTGCTGATCACTTGGCAACATTTTGCCAGGGGCAGATATAATCAGAAATCAGTAGAACAGAAAAAAGGAAAATTTTTGTTATGAACTTTGCCATTATAGTAGGCGGTAATGCAAAACAATGGACAAATTTATACTCTTTCTAAAAAGAAAGTTCTGTTTCCAAGTTTATTATTTTTTTTCGGTTTTGTTTTGGTTTTTTTTTCTGTGAGAGGGGTAATGCAAAAACCTCAGCATTGTCACCCTCCACCCTCCACCACCCACTGCCACACAAAGACATGACTTAGTGGTTGGGTCAACTAAAGAATGAAGGGAAAGACAGGAGGAAAATAAGTAGTGATGTAGAAGGCCATGTTGCCACATATTCAGAGGTTAGCTTTCTGGTATGAGACACCTGAGTACTCCAGCTAACATCTCTGATCCATCTTCTCAAAGAGTTTCAGTCCCTATGGATTATGTAGGATTTCTTGAAGCTAGCCACCTGATCCAAGCAGTGATATTCACTGTATTTCTGATGGAGGAAGGGGACACACTCTTCCCAGGTAGAAAAGGTGTTGAGGATGAAAAGGGAAGATGTGAGGGGCACGTGTCTTCTTTGGCATTCCTCTTTATCATCTATGTACAGACTTTCAACTCCTTTCAAAAAGATAGGGAGAACAAATTAAAATTTAGATGATGCCATTTCAAGTTCCCTTGTTCTATCACATTATGTGTATGCCTTAGACATGAGAAGGTCAGGGAAGGAAGGAGGGGCTCTGTGGATAACTAAAAGTTGCAGATCCTTAATATGACAAGCTGATGTTGCTTAGCTGAGGAGAGATGGGAGGCACAGGGGGAATAAGGGTAGATTGGTATCAGATCTATTACTGCCAATATTAGTACCATTGGTTCATTCAGCTTTTTGGGTGTTTGATTCTTGCATCTTCCTAGAAGAGAGGTGAGGCTGAATTTGTGCCTCTGACTAATGGAAGTCTAGCACACATCTGGATTGGTGCTGTTATCACAAAAAAAACCACCAGTTTTTGTTCCTTTTGAGAAATGTGGCTCCTAGTGTAAGGCTTCTGAGATGCAGTTCACTTTTTAAGTCCACATTAATCATTGAAATAGCTTGCTGGTAATGAATTAGAGTTCCGTTTCTCACTGGAGCTGACTCGGCGCTCACTGAGTGGTCCCATGCAGAGGACTATCTGTCTGTGAAGATCTGCTATTTCTACCCTTCTCTTGATCTGATGTGATCCTTGACTAGCTGAGACATATGGAGAATCTATATTTATATGTTCTCCAGAATGCAAGGATTTGTTGTTTTGTGTAGAATATTAAGCTGGATAGAACAAGGGCTGAGTAGGCTTCATTCTATCAACTCCTGAAGCAGAAATGAATGCTGTTTTAGAGTAGAGTAGCGTTTAGAAAACCAGTAAATTTCTATGTATTTAGAGGAATCGTGGAAGATATGAGCATATGAGTTTGGACCTTGTGTTATGAACAGTTAAAAGGATTTCTCTGACCAAAGGCAATAAAATCATGTGCCCCTAATTTCAAAGTAAAGTAATAAAAAATAATGACTTGGGATTATTTTTTCTAAACTGTAGCTGATATGATATGCTAACTTCTTTGACAAAATAGTTTATCTATTGCAATGACTTTATTTTTTAAATCTATTATATTTCAGTTAACCTAATAAATTTTAAATCTCCCCTCTCCTCTACCATTTCTTCCCTATAAACTAGTTCTATGCTAGAAGATGAAGCCTCTGTGTTCCTTAAAATTACCATTTCTTTTGGCAATGCAGAGGGTGCACTAATTAATATAATCAAAACCATAAGCCATTACTGCAAGCTTGAAATGGACAATTTAATGGACTGAGTTTTATGCACTTTCTAATGAAAGTTGACCTCTTTGGTTAATCAGAATTCATAGTAACTCAGCAATGTCTAACTGTTGCATAAAATTCTTTACCTGAAGCAGGCAAATAGACTGTGGTTAAAAGAGGAGAGAGGAGGAAAGCAATAAAAGAGACCTCATAATAATAAAAAAGCCCTCATAAAAAGTCCATCATATGCATTTATTCAGGTTAGATATGTGATACTCTTCAATATGCTTCAGAAGAGAAACTGCTTCTGAAAGAATAAGGAAATCCACAGTTACAAAGACACGTGATATTTTAATATAAATGGTGCCAGTCATTAGTTCCTGGCTTATTAGAGCCAATAGAATTCTTCCACTTAAACTTCAACTAAACTGTTATTAGTTAAGCAAAGTGTCCTAACAGCACTTCACATCCAAGACCTACTTTCATGTCAAAGGTGTAACTGGTGATATAGGAACATAAAGGGTTCAATAATGATTTATATATTTTAAGCACATTCATTCATTTTTCATTTTGATTGTCAAATTTAGTGAATGTTAAGAGAAAGCATGATGGCCTTGCATTTTAAAGCAGTGGCATAAATATTGCCAGATAGAAGTATCAGAAGTGAGATGATCTTAAAAATGTAGGAGGTTAACCACAAAATTGTGAGATGTAAAAACAATGAAGAGACTGAATCTGTGCTCCATTGAGGCAAAAAGAGAGGTTGACAAAGATCTGAATTTGCGCATGTTACTTATAAGGCTACCCTTACCTCCCTTACTACTTATGAACCTTTATTTAAATCAGTATTAAACAAGATTAGTAAATTTTTGTTTTCTCTGTAATATGAGATTGGTGAATGTTTCATTTTAAGGTTTTGTTTTGTTTCATTTTTTTATGAAAAGCATAATTCTTTAATGGCCTTAAAAATGTAGGCGCAAAAATACCCTAGTGGTAACAATTTTCTATTTTCAGATGAGAAAATAAGTGAAAATAAAGGCAGTTCTTTACTTCCTCATCCCAGTAAAAAGTCCGTGCTTTAAGAACATTGTAATAATACTCAGACAGATGCCTGATTTTATAAGCACAATCTTGGGTGATTTCACTTTGTGAATAATGTAATTTGTACAGTGGTTCATATGTGATATGAACTTCACAATCTTCTCCTACCAAGATTTTTCTTCACAGAAGTGGTACCTGGTTTTAAAAGAAAGAAAGGGAAAAAAATCACAATTATACCTCATTTCAGGGTTACGATACCCATATTTTCAATGACTTTGATAAATGAAGACTATCACTATACTTGTATGTAATAAGAGCATGTGTACAAAGAAATAGTAACTGACAGCCTGCATGTGCCTTGTAGCCACTTCTTAAATGTAACTAATAATTTTGAAATACCTAATTTGTATTTTCAGAATATAAAACATTGTTAGAAGGAAAAAACTTAGTGCAGTTTTTGCCAGTATTTGTGAAATAATGCAGAGACTTTACCCATGTAATTGCAGTAGTGAGAGAGTCCTGATGCATCTTTAGTATTCTTTCTTTGTGGTTTTTAGGTGCAACTTATATCCATTCTTGTTTTGGGACTGGGGGGTCAGAGGTGGATATACAAATAAAGAACTGGCTTCTGAGCTTCAGATATTTACAATTTCCATCCTACAAGAAGTGTTTGCATTTGTTTGAGTTATTTTCTTAATTATTAAAAATGTTTCAAAATTACTTACATTTACTAGACATAAATTTAAATTCTGAAAACTGTTGATTTGAGACTGTTCTGTGAGCACTCCATATACAGTGTAGATAGAATTTACAAACATTCTAGTCCTCTAATGCACTGCTATTGGAGGCAGGGGTCTAATAGACTTGATTCCTTTGACAGCAGTTGTATTTGCAAAGACTGTTAAGAACATGAGATCAATAAAATTAAATTATTAAACACTAGTGTTTAGAACTGGCACAATCAAATGCTTCCTCTTATTTCAAATAATACTCATCACATTTATGCCAAAGAATTCTATACAAATAATGCTTTCCAGGTAATTTAATCTTTCACTTGATTCCTACAGGGAAACACAAAATGCAAAAGGGCAAATTGTCCCCTTATTTATTCCATTGAATATGAAACATCTCTGTTCATTTAATGGGGTTCACTGAAATTAACTTTCTGTGAGCAAAGACAGATTTTGACTTTTTTGCCTTCCACAATTCAGAAATTACAATTAGTCAGGTAAGAAAGCTGTCGGGTAGAAAAAGTCTCTGTTAGTTTGTGTGAACAGCTTCAATAGCTTCATATAGTTCCTGGAGGCTTATAATTTGCGAGCAACTGAAGAATAATTGTCAGTTCCCGCTCCTGTCTTCCGTTTCATGATGCTACTCATAAATATGTAGTAGTATAGACAAAAAAAGTATGAAAGCATAGCAGGGATTATTCTTTAGCATTGTTATTTTATATTATCTTGCTTCAATTTCTTTTCATGAAGGAAAACCTCAACTTTAATTTTTAATTGTGTTTAGTGTATTTTTATTGCTATAAAGAGCCTGTTTAGCAGATGAATGCTATATAACCTCTTTTGCTAAAATAAAAGACCTACAAACAGCACTTCTCTAGGTAAAAGACTCTCCACCAAATAGGTTGATTCTCTGGGCTCTGCATGTGTGTGAGAGAGAGACCAAAACAATCCATTATCAAGGAAAGTCAGTTAGCACAACCACACATCTTGCTACATATTTCCTTACCTCAGCATAATTTCGCTGTGTCTGTACCAATATCTACATTAAAGGAAACCAGCTAGTTTGTTCTTATCCATGAGTCTTTTAATAAGTTCATTATCAGCACTGGCCAATAAGCACTCCAGGTGTTCTTCCACTGACTAGTTGGAGGCAGCTAGTGATATACCAAGCCAGAAATATTACTGTTGCTTCCTAAGGAATCTGGTCAGTATTTATTTAATTTAAAATTGTATTCCTACCAGAAAGTTAATTTCATTTAACTCCTAGAAGTAGTGCAGGATAAAATACTAAGGAATGCAGGAGCAGATGACTAAAATACACAGGTGTGTACATGTTTTGAGTCACACGTTCAAACATATTTTGTATTCCCTTCTTCACAGCAATGATGAAAGTACCTTTTTTTTTTCCCCAGAAATAGGTATCTATGGTGCCTTTTATCGGCTCTTAGTGAGATAAAGCAATCAGTGCATGAACCAGAAATGACAGCAATAATGTAGTGGCAGAAATTGCATTTTAAAGAAATGGATGCTTTCTCAAATCTGCAAGGCAAAATAGACCATCATGCTCTCGCTTAAGCAATGAAAGTGAAGGGGAACAAAGTCACATACTTACAAGTAAATAAGTCAATACTGATCTAGTTTGCAGCTTCGTTAATTTAAGTATGTTACTTCATCTCTTGAGACCTCATTTTTCTTATATGTATAAGAACTGAATCTATTAAAACTAATATGAAGTAGCAATATAAATTACTTTTTCAGGAAATCCTTTTCCTTCCTGAACTTTCTGTTTATAAAAGCTGTTAGGGCAGTGAATTAAAAAAAGGATTAAATTCTGCCACTGTATAAATGCAATAAGAACTCTATAATTAAACCAATTGATCCAAACATCTGAGCACTGTGGACAAATTCTCAGATGCAAAATGCACTCTGGAATACAGATTTAGTTTTTTTATTATGTGAATCAATATTATTACTCAATGCAACAGTAAAGCATATTTAGAAAATTATGCAGAAGCTGGGATTCCAAAGTACATGAAATCTTGGAGCAAAGTTAAAGACATTCTCATACAGACTGAATTGCATGTTAATTCTAGAGAAGCTAGATTGTTTCCTAGCGCCTTCAAGAAAAAGTCAATCCTACTTGTCAGCTCTGCCACACAAAATGAGAATTTCTCTAAATCATTTGAATTTTCCCAAATATGAAATTTTATGTGGGCTAAGTTTTGGTCTCTGGCACAAGATTAAATCCTCAACAATAGCACTAAAATCAAGACAGGTATTGCTAGAACTGGAAATTTTGAGATGCAGTCACAAGGTAAGTCTTCCATTCATATCCTTCATTATTGTTACACCATGCTTTCTCCTAGAATTGTTGACATAAATTCTTTAACCTCTTTTCCTGGCTCAATTTACCATATTCTGCCTTTGTGAGATGTTGGGTTTGGTTTTATTGGTGGCTGTAGTTTATTTGGGTTTTGGGAGTTTTTTTGGTGTGGGTTCTTTTTGTTTGTTTGTTTGGGTTTTTGGTTGTTTTTTTTGTTTTGGTTTAGGTTTTTTTTGGGTTTTTTGGTTGTTTTTTTTTTGGTTGGTTTGTTTTACTTGCTTCTCTGTTTTTGCTTTGGATTGCAAGAGACACTTTTAGAAAAATACTGTGGGGACTGTAGGAACCCAGAGTGCTGAGAATATTTCTCTGCCTGATTTTAAGGGTTCTTACCCCCCCAAACAACACTGTTTTAACCTCCAACCTTGGAAAAAATTACCAACTATCAGACAAGAACTAGAAAATACAGTGGTGTGAATTAGGTGAGCGACTACTATGTAAGATTGTCACAGGGTGAAAAATTTAGAGGTTTTGGGCTTCTCTTTGTAGTAAATAGATAGGAGTAAAAAATATCAAAATGGATAAAAAATATCAAAATGGAGGATTGTTGTTCTCTAAACCTTCTTCTCCTTCTTCTACTACTCCATGTTCTGCAGTAAAAGTAATTTGGGATAACATCTGTTACCTTGTCTTTATTTTGTTTCAACCCTGGAGAACTGAATACTACACAAAACTCCATTTTATTGAACCAAGAATTTCTAATTCCTGAGGTTCATAAGGAGCCTTCGGAAGGGATTTGGTCCAAAATCCCAACTTTCCACTGGATTTGAACCGAACCATGAAAGTTTTAGATTAGCATGTTTGGAAGGTGGCCATTTGTCTGCTGGTAGACGACCAAACATGTTGAAAATGGTTTCATTGGCCTTGAACGAGTTAGACAGATCGTATCTAAGCCTGATGCATTGGCCAAAGTCTCCCAGACATTTTCTTTTGGTTGTTTTACTGGGAAAGCTGCATTGCTTAAGGCAATCAGTGAGATGATAAGGCACAAGTGTAATACCTGATTGAGCTTCATTCTCAAAAGCTTTATTCCACATAGGAGTCTCTGATCTGTAACACAACTTCTAACACACTCTTACATACAAAATTTACACCCTTAACTTGCCCACTTTTTACATAAGATTCTGTCCACAGTTCTTGCACAGAAAGACAGCTGATGTCTGTGGCATCGACAGTAGCGTTGACACTGATTCACGTCTATGTGCCCCTTAGAGACAGGTGGAAAACGCGATGTTCATGTGAAAGTCCCCGAGGTTTTTAGCAAAAGGGATTATCCCTTCCTTCAGGCACCGCAGGCGGCAGGGGGGGAAGTGCGGCCATTCCGGAGGTGGAACGGGAATTTTTGCTGGACCCGAAATTAAAACTTTTGATCGGTCTGATGGAGGAGCATGATACGGCAATTTTAGAGTTCCCTTCACGTGCACATGCCTGGGGGGGAGAGGGAGGGTCCCTGGCCAGGGACCTTTATAAAGCATCCCTTTTCTAACATATTCATCTTCAAAATGATTGAGCTATCTAGAATACTCACCAGTACAAAATAAATTTATATATTGTGTGAGGAAAAACTATTGCACATTCTCTGTCAGCTCCCAACATCAAGCATTTCTGTGTATCTAAAATGATGAGTGTGTGATGTTTTTTAAGTATACATCTATGAATTTCAATTTATTTCACAAAAACATATGATGGGAACATAACTGGATCTAGATTTATTATGCAACTAGCATTTTTTTTCTTCATGAGTTGGGAGAAGGGGAAAATTTTCAAAAATGTTCTGTGAAATACCGCAACTGAAACCAAAATTCTTATTAAGTCAAATAAATAAAACATGCTGGTTCTCTTGTGCTATTACTTAAAGGAAATGAATTTACTGATTAACTCCAAGGACTATGTATTATGCCTGTTGCTTCATTATTGTATTTAATTAGGGTATTTTTCTTAATATCTTCTGTTTAAAAGATATTTTCTTAAAAATTAAAATTAGCTTCTTAGGCAATCTCAAAGGAATGAGATTATCAGACATCACACTAGCGTTGAAGAAGTGAGATTAGCAATTTCATAGGAAAATGTCAGCTGAAAATTGCCCATAGTTTTGTATTCATTTGTTGTACAGAAATTACTTAACTTCCATATTTCTTTTAAAAAATGTTGAACTTCTCAGGACTGCAAAAAAATGCTTAAAACTGACCTATAAAATGCTGAAAATTTAAGAAAAAAAGCCCAAACTTATAATAAGCCTTTTAAAAATACCAAGTTTTGTTCTGTGCAGACAGGGAAACCATAATGCTGAATTATGATTTGTTGTGTCAAAGGGCCCTTTTTGCATGTCCTGTTCTGCATTTTGTGTGAATTTAAATAAATGAGGGAATGTGGGGATTTTGGTGGTGGTGGTGACACTGGTTTTCTTAACCACTAACTAATTTGAGGCACAGAATAGTGAAGGAACATGCCACTAATTCTTTGTGGTTTGCATGGAAATTGGGCACTGATGGAGCATAGATCTCCCTTTAACAGAATCCACGCTGTCCATTACTTTGAAAGAAGTTGCCTATAACCCCTCAAGACATCTTGCAAGGATTTTCTGAAAATAGAGTGAGATTTCTTGATTTGATTGTCCAAGAAAGGTTGACAAAAGGAGAAATGAAATGAAATGAAATGAAATGAAATGAAATGAAATAAAATAAAATAAAATAAAATAAAATAGGAAGGTAAAATTAATGGCAGAGTCCTTGTGCTCTATGAAGACATTTTTCTCAGAATATTTATATGGAAACTTTGTTAAATTAGTATTTTCAAGTACTGGAATTTTACATTGAGCTGAAAATATAGGCTTGAACACAGAGCTAGTAGATAATTTTGTTCAACATTAAACCTTTTAAAACTAGCAAGAATATTTGATGCAATGGCACTTTGAAACAACATCAGCTGAAACAAGTTATTAATCTATGTTACTAACTAATCACTACAAATGTATTTTTGAGATATTTATTTAGAATTAAAACAAAAAAGTAGTCCTACAGAGTATACTAAACCCTGAGGGTATTGATATGGGAGAAATTTATGGCAACTATGTTCCTTAAAAAACATATAAATTACATATGAAAATATTCCTTTTGAAGGGCAACTCTACTTGTGTGCATTGCTATTTCTACTACTGCTGTTTTATCATCTTGTATTATCTTAAATAATAGATATTCGAATTAGAAATTACTGATTTGGTCATCTGTACTTTCAATTGTACTTACAATTTTTTTTTTTTAATAGGTTCATTCTGTGCTATGCCTTGAATGCTTTTGGTGATAATAGCTGTGTTGGCAGGTTATTCCACTATCTAATTGATCTAACTGTTATACAGTGCTTTTTTACCTTTTGGTTCCCATTTTCTTAATTTTAGACCTTTATTAATTCTTTTACTTACAAGGACAAATTAAGCTAAAACTGGTTTGGGTTTTTTTTTTTTTTTCCTTTTTTGATGATTCCTGGAAGGCACTTATATTTTAATCACCTCTTACTTATCTCTTCTTTAGACTGTATAAATTCCTTACTCTCAACCTCTCTTCATAGGTCATGTTTCCTAAGCTTTTAAGCACTTTCACTGCTTTTGTCTCTACCCTAATGATGTCATTTTTTACAGTGCAGAGATGAGAATTACAGTGCTCCAAAAGCACCCTGTGCAATTTTTTGTAGTATTTATATAAATTTAAAATACATATTTGCAATTATTGGCAGGCATTATATTAATCAGTTTTAAAAGTATTAGAAAGTGGCCAATTCGATATTTGCTGAAGGCCTAGGTATGTTGTCACCTTACTTTAAAAACTTACTTTAAAGCAATGGAGAACAGGTGTCTTGTTTTCAGTAGTATTTCACTATATAACTCTTGTTGAAAGTTCTGTTTTATAAACTGAGCTGTTTGGTTGGGTGGTCTTAAGCAAAGAAACACAGAGTAAGAAAAAACTTTCTGTCATAATATAATTGCTTTGATACAGCTTATCTTTTCTCATTCATAGCTAACCATAAACCTCCTTATTCATTACTGTATGAGGGGCCTTTACATAAAAAGAGACTACCCAACTTCACTGTCACAAATCAGGATTATTATAACTTTCTATTTATAACAAACAGTCATTAACAGTGTTATTGCTATTTAGACTTGTGTTTTTATTGCTATTTAGACTTGCTGGTATCAATCCATATGGGGCTGCTCTTTTACATGCTATATTACATTGGAATAAAGATGCACTCTATTTCTGTGCTGTTTCTTTCTAAAACACCATTTAAATGTTGGCCAGTGTAAGGGACTGAAATGAAAGTACTAGATCTTGATGTTTAATTTTAATTGTTTTGTTCCTCAATCTTCTTACACAGCACATCACTAACCTTTACTGAAATGAACCTTGTTTTACATTTAATGAGCCCTGTTCTGCAAAGCTGTTTTCCATGTGTGCCCCCCCAGCATATACTGGTGCATGGAGTTGTTCCTCTGCAGGTGCAAAAACTTGGACTTCCTCTTGTTGAACTTCATGAGCTTCCCGTCGGACCATTTCTCCACCTTGCTGTGGTCCCCCTGGATGGCAGCATGACCCTCTGGCATATCAGTAACTACCCCAGTTTTGCGTCTGCAAACTGGCTGACACTACACTCTATGCCATCATGCAGGTCACTGATGAAGATTATAAGCAGGACTAGACCCAGTATAAAGCCCAGGGGTACACTGCTAGCAACTGGCCTCCAACTGGATTCTGTGTCATTGATCACCACCCTCTGGGTCCAGCACTCACTTTTCAAACAATTTCACTGATGTAGGAGAGCTACCATGAAGAGAGATCTGAGATACAGTCTTGGATCTTTGTCTAGAACTTTTTGCTGAGAAACATAAATATGTTGACTTCTTAATTTAGTTTAAAAATCTTATTTTTTTGTTAAGGCTTTTTAGTTGGTTAATGAATAATTTTGGATTTGAAGTCCAAATCTGTGTGTGAGATCAGTTTCTTTCCAAAATGACTGAATTCAAGAACAGATTTATCTTGAAAGAAGATTCAAAATTTTGGTAATATTTCTTCCAGGGTACTTATACTTTAGGCGTCTTTCAGTTTTTCCCTCTCCAACTAATGGCTCACTGTTTTTCTGATACTTTCTGCTTGTGACCACAGAGAGATGCTGGCATTTTGTCATATTTCTCCCTATACTCACCCTGTTTTCGTCTTGTCTGCAAGTCTCTCCTGTTATTGCTGGTCCTTTCCATTTTCCTCTGTAGATGCTAAGAGAAGGTGACAAAGAAATTTTCCTATTTTACAGCTGCCGGGGAAAAGTCTCCTTTCTCACGCTAGCCAGCTGGGAAAACAGTTTGAATTTCTGTAAACTATCTCACAGGTGCGGGCTGTTTGTATCTTAGTTGTCCACACTGGAAAAATATTTTGGAAAGGGATGTTATGCCATTCATCCAATCCCTCTGAGAGGTGGATAGTCAAGCATCCAATGATTTTATGCCATTTTTGCGAACAAAACTATATAAGCTGAATTATATAATTAAATATAGCTATTTTCTGGCCTTTGAACCCAATCCTGAATCCATGTTGTTCTTTGTGCCGTCTTGGTACTACAGGGACAGTCTTCCACTTACTCAATGTAACATTTTAGATGTTGAGATTTCAGGTTCCTGATGAAAAAAAAAAAACTGAAAGCAAAGTGTAGTAGCATCACAAATAAAGAAATTCACATCAGTCCCATTTCTACTGACTTTTTTTTGTATTGTAAAAAATCTGAGAAACAAAATGAAATCCTTAATTCTGATCTGTACTTCTTATAGTCTTCTAAATGTGAGAATAAGTGTTGAAATATCCTCTTTCATATTGTTCTGGTATCTCATATTTTTTTAGTCTGGATGGTGTTTTTGAGCATTCTTTGAATTTATGTGCAACCATAAAAAATATCAGCCTTAGACAGAATAAAAAATTAGTTGTTCCTGCCCATTCTCTTCTTTATCATACAACTTCAGGCAAATGTAAGCCTTGGTGATAGCAATGTTTCCCTTAACAGTTACCCCTTCTGCTCTCTAGGAAAAATTGAATGAATTTCAGAAGACCTTAGCAAATCTCACCATAAGACAAAATTCATGCAGTAGAAGCTAAAGGCTTATATGGCCCATATATAATAATATACAGTTCGGGTCTACTTTTAATGAAGGCTGTTTTGACATAGTAGAAGAGGAGACAGAAGCTGTGGCTAAAGAGAAACACATACGTGCACATACATGTCCGTATCACAAGGATGTATTTTAAACATATAATAAAGACAGCATTTCTAATGCTATCA
Source organism: Corvus brachyrhynchos (assembly GCF_000691975.1). Classification (NCBI taxonomy): domain Eukaryota; kingdom Metazoa; phylum Chordata; class Aves; order Passeriformes; family Corvidae; genus Corvus; species Corvus brachyrhynchos. The sequence goes on along the minus strand of NW_008238983.1, from coordinate 3,054,035 downwards.
GACAGTATTTTTATATGATTAATTCTCCCTAAATACATCTTTCTGCAGTTAGCAGCATAAAATTTATGTTACAGGACTGTGTGCTGAGAGTGAGGGAAAAGGATAAGCAAACATTCTCTGATTTAATGGATAGCTTCTGCTAAATTTTCTTAAATCCTGACATCCAAAACTCAGGATGCATATATGCTATGTTCCCATTGTAATTGCAGTTACAATTGCTGTTCCAATAACTGAACATGAAAATGATTGATTATGTGTCCAAATGCAGATTTGCTTCCTCCTGTAAGTCAGCTTGCTTGATTCCAATAATTAATTGCATGGGCCATTGAATATGAACTGGCTGCAAAATACTGTAATTTTTATTTGGTCATAGTTTTCATGAAGTATAAATGTCTGGGACAAAGGCCTGAGGGTGACTACCAAAATATACCTATAAGATATTACATACTTAGAAGTTTTGGAATAGCTGGAATTACTCCTGTAAGGCCATTTTTATCTGGCCAAGCTGAATGCAATATACAACCTCTCTATGATTGTTATTCTCATTTGTTAGTTTTTAAATCAGTTTGCAATGTGTAGATTAACCAAAAGGTGCAAGATATTAAAATATCAGGCATTAGACCATTTTAGAGTAAGTAGTTGGCATTCCCATAGTATGAATATGAGAAGTGTAAAATTTCAGCTATGTCTCCAAGGGGACTATTATTTTATTTTAAAACAAAGATTTTTGCTCTCAGTTGAACAAGGATTCTATCATGAAAGTGAGACTTATGCCTTCCAATTTTTTTCTGTAGTGCAGACTTAGTTAAAAAATAATCAAAAAGATTTTTTTAGAAATCACTGAACTTCTGTAATCAAAGGAGTTCATTTTTGAAATTCACTATTATTTTCTTTCTCTATCCCTCTCTCCACTCCCACTGTTTTCTCCCTTTTCTTTTCCTCTGAATTTTGAGCCTGAAAAAACATTAAAACTTATATAAACAAATCTCTCTTTTTCTGACATTTATGGAAAAAACCTCAAAGAGGATTTTCAGTCATTTCCATTAAGTATACACTTATAATTCTTTGTCTGAAAAACATATAACATTTAGAAGCCAGGTCTCCCTGATGTATACATTTTTGATTCCTTATCAGCTCTTTTCATTCTTTCAGATCACAGGACTGCAAAAGCCCACCAGGGTCATCAAATTCAGTATTGTGCTATTACAGGCAACAACATTATACTGACCTTTTTATGAGTCATTGAACTGGATCTTAAAATTAACTAGGTGGGATTTGGGGACCTTTTTTTTTCTTTTTTTTTTTTTTTTTTCTGCTTGAGATACAGCAATAGGAACTGTTTCAGCTTAAAAATTATCTGCTAATGTTACAGATTTGTGATTTTGACCTAAATTTCTAGCCTAGCCAATGAAATGTCTGTGGGGCTTATGACATGCATCCCAGGGCCCTGATAGAACTTGCTGATGCTGTTGCCATGCCACTTTCCATGCTCTTTGAAAAGTCATTTCAGTCAGGCAAAGTCCCTGGTGATTAGAAGAAGGGAAATATCACTCCTATTTTATAGAGGAGAGAAAAGACCCAGAGAACTATAGACGGGGGAGCTTCACCTCTCTGTCTAGGAAAATCATGGAACAGATAGTCATGGAAATGTTAAGACATATGCAAGACAAGGAGATGATCCAAGACGTCCAGCATAGCTTCACTAAGGGCCAATCATGCCTGATCATTCTGGTGCCCTGCTGTGATGTAGTCATCACAGTGGTCAAATGAAGACCAACCCATGTCATCTGCCTAGACTTCTGTAAGGCCTTTGACACAGTCCCAAACAACATCCTTATATTTAGATTTGAGAGACATGGATTTTTAGGGTGGACTATTCAATGGATAAGGAATTGGATGGAGACCCAGAGAATTGTGGTCAATAGTTCCTTGTCCAGGTGGAGACTGGTGATGAATGAAGTCCCTTAGGGCACCTGTCTTGGGGCCAGTGCTCCTTCATGTCTTTATCAGTGACACAGACAGTGAGATCAAGTACACCCTCAGAAAGTTTGCAGATGACACCAAGCTGAGTGGTGTGGGTGACACACCAAAAGGAAGGGATGTGATCCAGAAGAACCTGGACAAACTTGAGAAGTGGAGCCACAAGAACCTCATAAGATTCAAGAAATCCAAGTGCAAGGTGCTGTGCCTGGGTCAGGGCAATCCCAAACATGAATACAGACTAGGAGAAGAAGTCATCGAGAGCGCCCTTGCAGATAAGAACTTGGGGGTTCTTGTGGACGAAAAACTGGATATGAGCAAACAATGTGCACTTGCAGCCCAAAAAGTCAACCACATCCCGGGCTGCATGAAAAGAGGAGTGGCCAGAAGGTCAAGGGAGGTGATTCTGCCCCTCTGCTCTTCCCATGTGAGATCCGACCTGTAGTGCTCCATCCAGCCCTGGGGTGCTCAGCACCAGAAAGATGTAGGCCTGTTAGAACAGATCCAAAGAAGGCCTATGAAGATGATCTGAGGTCTGGAGCACTTCTTGTACAAAGACAGTTGGGATTGTTCAGCCTGGAGAAGAGAAGGCTCCAGTGAGACCTCATTGTGGCCTTTCAGTACTTAAATGGGGCTTATAAAAAGAAGGAGAGGAACTTTTTACAGGGGCAGACACCAATGGGACAAGGGGGAATGGCTTTAAACTAAGAGGAGAGATTTAGATTAGATCTCAGGAAGAAATTCTTTACTTAGACGGGTAGTGAGGCACCGGAACAGGTTGTCCAGAGAAGCTGTGAATGCTCCATACCTGGGAGGATTCAAGACCAGATTGGATGGGGCCCTGAGCAACCTGATCTAGTGAGTGGCATGCCTGGCCATTGCTGGGGGATTTGGAACTAAATGATCTTTAAGGTCTCTTCCAACCCAAGCCATTTATGATCCTATGAAAAAAAATGTCAGAATGTCTCTGTGTGTCGGGGTCTCCTCCTCCTGCCATGTAGCCCTGGGAGAGGGGCGCTGAAGGGACAGAGATGGTGTTTCCCTGCCCCTGGTCAGCCTCGTTCCCTATTGGTTGTTTTGTGTTTCCCTGCGCGGGCAGAAGGACCCTCGGGTCCCGTGATTAAGCAGTTCCTCGGCAGAGCCCCGGCCATGCGGCTGGGGGAATAAACATCGCTCTGAAACATCTACCAAGAATCTGTCCATATATATTTCTTTCCACGGCCTCCTGGTTTGATACATCGTTTTGCAGTATCCCCGCAGCAACATCTGTGTAGCTACATTGTAGTTTTGCATGGTTAAAGCAGGTGCACAATATAATCTCTGTGTAAATATTATAGCAGTATCAGGTTGCTGATGGTACTGTAACTGTGGCAACACAAAGATAAATTACTAGTAAAAAGATTAGTTTCTCCCCCTTTTTTTAAATTGTTTTTTTAATTTTATGTGCCAGGTGTTGAAGCTTTCAGTGGATTTTGTATAGATATTGTAAGTGTCGAAGGATTTTGACCATTGTACATCTGAATAACAATCAGACAGAATTTGCATCCATTTTATTAAATATTAATTGTATTCAGAAAGTTGGACATTCATTTTACAGTATCATGTTGAGCAACATTTAATGCAAAAAATGACCCCAAAACCAACAGGAATTTTTGTGGTATCAGAGACTACGTAAGAGAAACAAAAGTGGCATATTATATCAATTAACTAAAGCACTCAGGGCAAAACCAGTACCCACACCATTTGTGGAGCTTTCTACCATAAATGATGGCTTCCTTACCAATGTCTGCTCTCTCTATGAGTAAAACTTCATTTAACTTAAACCACAGTAGTTGTAAGGTGATTCACCTATGTATTAGTAGTGTATTCATCCCACATTTTCTCTTTCTTGCCTGAAGAAATACAAACATCGAATGAAGTGTCAAGACCTGATAAAAAATACGTGAAAATTAGAATGAAATGGGAAACCACAGTATCCTAGGTGAAGAGCTATCATAGGTATGTCTGATAGAAGCCCGTATCATTCAGAGCAGGGAGCTGGCTTTGTCTACATTTATATATTCCTCAGAGCAGATTAAAAGAGAAAAAAAAAGAGTTAGGCAAAAATCAGTTTTCAGCAGACTGTAAAAAAAAAAAAGTCATGTTTTTAAGACTAGAAAATCCACTCACTGGTCAGAGAGACTAGAAATATAAGCAATTTAATTGAGAAAATCTATCCTTTCTCCTGAAAACCTTGCAGGCAGGTTTCAGTATGCTCAGTAGCTTTCAAGGTTACAATAAGCCTTATGCTTCTCCTTTTAATTCCTACACAGCTTTAGTCTCCTTTGAGACCTAGCTGCCTATTCCCTGCTCCTCACTGTCTCACTATGACAATCCCTTCTGTGTCTATTTCATCAAGTGTCATCATTAATGTCTGTGTCCCAAAGGAAGAATCACTTTCTTCTCCTTGTGTTTTATCTGACCTATTCCTTGTAGAAGGTTGTCTTTATAAAAGAAATATGGATCCTGCCCATATGTGTAGCCAAATAAGAAGTGAGAAGAAGGGGAGTAAACTTAGAGAACCATCCCTTTTCCTGACATAGGTGTTTAGCCTTTTGTTGTGCAGCTCCCCATGGGTTATATGCTCTGGCAGTTCGACAAGTAAGCGACAGAATTTTTATTAGAATCATACAGAAATGAAAGGCAATGCTCCTGTCTCCTTTGATGCTGTAATACAGCTGTAAGAGTAGTCACCCAAGTGGGACAGAACTGGATTAAATTTTCTGAGGGAATTTTAGATTTATTTTTTCTCCAAGGTAAATGCTCTGTCAGAATGCAAAGGTTTTGGTGGAACAGAATTATCCCTTTAAATTATTCTGTTTTCTAGGATAATAAATATTCAGTAGGTCAAAGAATACTTTGAAGGTTCACATTTCATGGTTTAATTCTTGCCAAATGCACGAGTTGGAGGAGCTATCTGAATCCATGGTGAGGCAATTTCAAAGCACTGCAATTTTCACTGCCACCTCCCACTCCATGGGAAAACATTGTACATGTGTGATTATGAATTTTTCTCTTAAAAATCTTCTGGCTCTTTAGTATAAGAGGAATGCCCAGTTTGTGCGCAGCAATCAGCCTAGACAGTTCTGGTCATGCCTTGAAAGGTAGAGATTCCTGTGAACTATTTGATAAGTAGTGGTATTTCCTATAGGTTGTAGGTGATTTAAAAATTCTGTTTATTTTACAGGAGAATCTACAAAGACAGTTTGATGATACTTGGGTTTCTGAGTTCTTTTATGAATCCTGACTAAATATGGCTATCTGAATTATCATAACTTTTCATATTAACCAGGGCTGTGAGTGTACTTTTTGGTATGTGTGTGTATGTTTCTTTTTTCTCTCCCTTATTCTTCAAGTCTATAATAACTAATTTTTAAAACTCCAAAGCTAGTTCATGGATTTTATGATTCTGGCTCCAGATATGAGAAAAGTAATTTTGACTTATCAAAAAGCACCTGTTGTGATTTAAAAAGAAAAAGAAAGGAAGCCAAACCCATATTCTATGGTAGTTTAAAAGGGTTGAAGAGAGACATATGACTGGGGATATTCAGATCATAATTATTCTGTAATTAAAGAAAACCAACTACTGGTAATCCTGCAAGAGAAAATGTTGTAGCATAAATCTTTGATTAAATAATGTATAAAGGAGCACTTATACCAGAACCTGCTGGTATTAATGCTGCTTCTGAGAAGCATTGACCATGCACCTTTTGTCTTAATTTGAGTATGATTGCCACTCCAAAATAAGGCCAAATGTGAAAAATTGTACTTCTTACAAGTCTTACCTCCTGAGCCAATCAGCCATATGCAATATAAGTTCATATATCTATTTCATTAAGTTCAGGTGAAATTATGGAATTATCTATACTTCTGTGAAAGATAAAAATAGAATCACTATGAACAACTCCTACACAATGCAGCTCTCATGCTGGAGTCCATGCCACTTACAGAATTCTACCTCAAGATCAGTATCTTCCATGACTGACCTTCCATTCTTCTGTGAGATTTCAGTTATGATGTAAAGAGTGAATGTTTCCCAGACAATTTTCTTTGCTGTCACCTGCAATGTGCTAACAAAGCCTGGACAAAGGATAAATAAAGATCTTCACTGTCTTAGATACCAACAATAGTAAAAGCCATTGAAGGTAGTCCTTAGTATGTTGGCATATCTTCTGAAAAACACGCTCCACCAGTAATAAAGAAGTACTTTCTGAAAGGGCAGGATTCTGAAAACTAGTCTCTTGCTAGTATTATCTTCACTTTTCCTTTTCTTTCATTACTTCTTGCTGCCAATAATCTCTGATAAAAAATATTTCAGTGTTGAAGTTGGTCATTAATTTGTTATATTAGTTTTTTTCACTGTGCCATTAAAAAGGGAAGAAGGCAAGCAGGCAGAAAGAAAAAGAAAAAAGAGAGAGAGAGAAAGAGAAAAAGAGAGAAAGAGAGAAAGAGAGAAAGAAAGAAAGAAAGAAAGAAAGAAAGAAAGAAAGTAAAAGAAAGAAAGAAAAAAATGAACTAACTCTTGGTGGTGCATAATCTGTTTCAGAAGATAATTACAAAAGTAAAGGAGAATTCTAGTTTCAGACAGTAGCTGGACTCATACACTCAAGGGATTTGTGAGCTGCAGATATGTAATCTGTCCAAGATTTATGCCTTCTTTGTACTTCAAAAGAGTTCAAGCTTGGAAACACAGGGTGCCTTTCATCTAAGCAGATAAAAAAAGGAAATATAAGGTTCTTAAAATTTTTGTATGTTTTTAAACATAAAAACGATACCATTAATAATGGCTGCTGGTTTTTTTCCTATTTCCTTTTTCTGATTTTTGCTGTAATCAGTGATTCCTAGAGTCAATAATAAGTGTTATCTGCTCAAGTTTTACTTAAATACACAGGCATGTTTAGGAAAGAAAATTACTGTGTTTTGCTTTGTTTGCACTGAAAGGTATAGAAATGGAACATATGCAGCTGGCATGCCATAATCTTTAGAAACTCTTATCTATTGTTGAGCACTGCTAGATTCTAGTTCATGTCTTCTCAAAGAAGTGTATATATGTGTGCATGTGTCTGTGTTTTCTCAATTCAATGGCAAGACAAGGAAATTGAAAAACTGATAAATTACTAGGTTTCCGTCATCTCAAATCATGTTTTGCAATCATTTTCACTGAAGTCAAGCACTTGGTTTGAATCAAGACATACTTAATTTGCTTAAAAATTAAACCAGTTCTAGTTTTGGGTGATTTTTTTTAAATTACGGGGAAATGTAGAAACAAAACCAGTGTTTTAAAGGAATACTCACTTGTCAACCAGAAACTAACAGGAGGCAGCTCTCCTTCCTCCTTACTTCCCCCAAACCAATGGTTAGGGAAATCACACAGACCACGGGACATATTTAAATATCTGACCTCTGTAGTTTAGAGGAGAGAATTGAAGCACAGCCCTCCCTCCACTGAAAAGGGAATGCCTTACCCAGAAAGACAATTATCCAACAGGTGTTGCTTTGTCCACTCACCACTGTGTTTTCCTTCTCCAAAAAGCTGTCCATCTGGGGCCAGTTGTCTGAAGACAGCACTGCCTATGCTTTGCCGACTAGCAACCAAATGTTACAGCCATTATGGCCAATTATCTTTTCTTCCTCTGTGAATGTGTCATAGTCCTAACGATCCTTTCTAAGTAAGTTACACTTCCATAAATAAGTAGATCAATGAGCCAAGGAAATTATGAAAAATTGTCCATGTCATTATTTGTTAGAAAAAAAAAAATTAAAAATCTAAATTGGTCCTGCGCCCAGGGAGCCCAACAACCAGGAGGGGGGAGATCCAGGACCCAACAGCTTCAATATATTTGTGCATCCTGTGTGCTCAGCACACAGCCCTCCTCTATTGGAAGAGTGGAGCTGTGCTCCCTGTGGCCTCTGAAGGTATGACACCTCGCTTCTCCACGTACATGGGTGCAAATTGTTTGCTGTATTGGAATATCCCAAATATGATCCTACTGGAAATAATATGTTTAATCACTTCTGATTTTGTAATACCTTTCAAATTTTACACTAGTTTCTCACAAACAAGACTCTCTCTGTCAGGGGCTGTAAATCTGCATTCACGTCTTCATGTAAAATCTCTTTCACAGAATCAGAGAATTGTACAATTCTTGAGCAGTTTGGTTTAGAAGGGACCTCACAGATGATCTGACCATGGGCAGGGGCACCTTCGACTAGACCAGGATGCATTCACTCTTTTTTTCTTTGGGACCAGCATCCACCGGGGAGTCTTTTAGAATGCAGCTACTGTTGTGAGTATTTTTCAGATCATTTTCTCCTATTTTTTCACTCTTAGGGTTTCAGCTTCAATATTACATGTTCTCTTCTTTTTCCTGATTCATATACTTTCCCAGTAGAGATGACATATACTAAGGGACAGTAAGGGATAGTCCTGCCAGGTTGAGGGGGGATTTTTTTGGTTTTTTGTTGTTTGTTTTTTTTTTTTCTTTTCTTCTAGCTTGGTGTTTGTTTTGTTTGTTTGTTTGTTTGTTTGTTGTTTTTTGTTTTTTTTTTTTTGGTTGGTTAGTGTTGATTCTGGTTTCAGTGGGGTTTTTTTGCGGTTTTTTTTTGGGGGGTTTTTTGTGTGTTTATACATTTCCTCCCACAAAAACTTTACAGTGAGGAATGAAGGTTTAACTGGAGTATTTTTTTAAACTCTGTGCCAGTCCCTCAGGAAGCAGACTTTTCCAATCTTTAGGAGTCTTCAGAAGTTTTGGTTGTAATGGCTTAGAAAATTTGCAAGCAGATTTTGGAAAGCTTTAGGTTCACTCATACATATCTGCTGGTTATAGAACTGTTAGTTCAAAGAAATTAGTTTTCATTTTATCATCTGTTACTTTGGCTACAAATCCTCAGAATTATCAGCATTAACTGGGGTGATAAACAAAACAATTGCTTAGCTATCTCAAGGAAAGGAGATAATGCTTAAAAAAGAAAGCATGAGATTAATCTAAAATTTATCACATGTACCAAACAATTCATCAGAGCTGCTTGTGTCTGTCCTGACTAACACCACAAAATGGTGTTTGCCTTAGCTAGTATAGTCTATATCTTAATAAATTTCCTATTTTTACATGGACTTTTCTGCAATTTTGAAATTATTTAGTAAATACCACAAAAGGAAAAAGAGCTATATTTTTGTATATTTATCAAGCTACTTCGAACTCTTCTACTTCCTTGTGGTAAGCAGTCACCTGCTAGCTACTGGGTTATAGACATGTAAGAAGCTGCAGCATTTAATGTAGCTAAAAATAAGTGCAATGGTTGAAAAGAAAAGAAACCCAACAAAACTATTGCTCATGTACAATTATGGAATATTAAAAATGACTGAAAAGTACATTGATTGTGTTGAATGCTGATGTAAAACAATGTTGGTGCCACAGATCATTTGCAATTTGATTTAGGTGAGATCTGTTGATTCATAGCTTATTAGTATGCTGTGTATGAAAAGAACTAGTTGGTACATTTGTTTATTTGTCAGAGAAGCTTACACATGCACAGAGTAGCATAAATAGGATGCAAGAGCACCTGGATGTTTGCTAAACAGAATAATTAAGAAACCACAGAGTCCCAAATGAATGCAAAGATTATCTTTGGGACTATATTTCTTAAAAAAAAAAAAATGTCAGTGGCTTTTATATATTTTTTTTTTGTGGTATGAGTGTAATCTACATTAGATGCTGATGTTTTAGAAAAAGAGTATTATTAGCTTTTGTGAAGTAAAACATGGCATCATAATAGAATGGGACAGAATTAATTTAATGAGCATAACCCTGTTTCTAATATTTGTGATATTATATTATATTTTCATACTCTTAATTACATATTTTTAAAAGCTGGGTTTTTTACATGCACTGCCTCAGATTTAAATGCATACCTCCTTTTTTGTTGGTTTGGGCCTTATACAAATAGATTTATGCCTCTTCTCAGTCATCACTGTCTGCATCTGAACACTGGACCTTCAGCTTTACAGCATAAATCTCTTCCACTAAAGCTCTACTGTCACAATTATCACAGATGGTAACAGAAATAAGTGGTTATCTCAGTGGACCAGGTGCTTGAGTGAGATACATAGCACAATACACCAGTGGATTACATATTTATGAGTAAACACATTTCACAAAGAACATAGATGACTACTTAAATGAAGGAGAACCTTTCTTGAAGGCACCATGTATAACTGATTAAAAGGCAAACTACGAATCCATTATGTTACTGATTTTAGCAGCCTCTCTTTTAAAGGGCACAGGTTTTAGCTTATAAAGGCATTGTAATGTACAATGAACAAAAAGTGCCTGGGGAATGTGATCCTTAATTCTTGTCCTTTAATGTTGTAAGCTTTTAAATTTGTTGTTGGCTTTTATAGGTTTGTAGATTTGTTCCCTTCGTCTTACCTCCACACTGTCTACCTACTACAAAGGACAGGTATAAAGGATTCAGATATGTTTGTAGTGACACAGTAATTTCAGTAAGTGTTCTCTTTCTTTTGAAAAGAGGTTCAGCGAGAAAAAAAGTAGAACTAGACTTGTTCACATATGCACGTGAAATACTCTTAATATTTTCTTTCTATCATTCCTCAACTCTCAGGCAGAAGGTGATAAATATGGTCTCAGAGAACAAATTTCACAAAATGTATTTCCCAAGAAACATGACTACATTAACTAAACTCAGATGCCAGCTCCTTATTTTTTCTGTGTTAGACAGCGATAAGTATGCTAGGTAAAATATTTTTTAATTTAAAAAATTAATTACATAACAGAGGAAATGCCAAATGGTAATGTGCATGCAAAAGAGGTTTTGTTTGCTCAATAATACCCGAGGTACAACTGATAATATCTCCCACAGGTAGCTCAATAGGGAACTGTAGTAACATTTGGTAGGTTAATGTGCCTGTCTTTCTCAAATGTTTCCTCTGGAAGAAAATAACAACTTAGTAACTTTTTTGTTCTTTTTAATTAAGTTTGGAAAGCAACAATTTGAAACAGAAACAATGTGTAAAAAGTTGTTTTGGTCCTAGGCGCCCTAAAATCATGAATCAGAGAAGACAAATACTTTATATAACTACAATCTAGAGAATGATCACCCACAATTTGTTGGTTGAGATATTAAAATAGTTTTTTTGTTGTTGTTGTGTAACAGTTACCTTTAAATAACGTGAAAGGCTATGCTGGTGTGCTTCCTCATTATGGGTTTAAGTCTTAATAACTGAACTGAGTTATCAACATATATTGTGAAGACAAGTGTAAAAATGACTGTATCACCATTCCATAATTTCCCATTGCTCCATGCTGTTTGATGTCGAGCAAGACTTACGGTTGTTTATGGCATCTGCTTCATAGCAAAATGATGCAGTGCAAGGCTTTCAGGGCTGTGGATGTGTAAAGCAAGACTGAATCCTTGTGCTTATGTGTTTCTTTTGTTTTGTTCCCCTCACACAAAGGCAAAGAGAGAGTATAAATTTATCATTAGTGGCTCCTCACTTGCCTTTTGAGAGCAGCAAATACATTCTTGTGTTGCTCTGGGAGTGGTTAGGCAACAGTACATGACAGAATTCAAAGTTCCATCATACTCATCATACTCATATAGTTTAGTAAGAATTTACATGTGTCAGATTCCTAAATTATTGTAAACCATATGATGCCTACCTGTTTTAACATGAAATGAGCATGTGTAGTCTCACAGTAAAACTAGAAAAGCACAGTATCCTGTTATTCCCTGAAGCATCCTCCTTGTTTCTGTGCTAAGACTGATCTAACACTTCACTGCAGAAAGTTTTACCTGGTTAAATACCTCTGACAGGGCAGCACCAACTCTTACAATCCAAAACTTAGAACACCTCAAGCCAGAACACAAGCCAGCCTAAGTTATCATAGATTTGATTAAGATGATGGAGATATACTGTTCCATAACATCTGAGAATCTTGTTTTCTGTCTTGTAATTTTCAGCCTTTTTACCTGCAAAGCAGGTATTTCCCTGCAGCTCATGGAGGGGACCATGTTTGAGCAGATATCCACAGTGCAACCTGTGGAGGACCCCACACATGAAAAGGTAGATTTGCTTTAAAGGAAACTGCAGGCTTTGGAAAGAACTCACACTGGAGCAGGGGAAAAGTGTGAGGAGGATGGAGCAGCAGAGATGAACAGGTAGGGACTGATCACAGGTCCCATTTCACATCCATGTGAGCTACTGAGGGTGGAGGGGGCAGGGTGAGAGGTGTAATAGGTGGGAATGAAAGAGTGAAGCTGAGTCTGGGAAGAAGGTGGTGTGGGAATATAGAGAGAAAGTGATTTAGTTTTGTTCACGGATAGCTGTTGTCCTGATACCAATGAATATTTTTGTGCCAATGCATAAATACAAAAGAACAGCCAACAACAAAACAAAAGAATTAGCCAAGGAATTTAAAACACATTATAAGGGACAAAAACCTGTAAAACATAAAATCATGTTCTTAGGTAGTATGTGATGCTTCAGCTTCAGCATAAACCATGCAACCATGAAATATATACAGAAAATAAAAAGAACAAAGACCGCCCAGAATTATTCTATTTTTATCATTAGGACTATAAAATTATATATGTGAGCTATCTCTCTCTGGAGACTCCTTTAATCATGTCTTCCAATAGATCATTGCTAACATGATGGTTACACTCATTTACCTTCGGCTCTTCTGCTCACACTCATTTGCCTTCAGTTCCTCTGCTCTATTGTCAGTAAAATCACTTTTGAAATTTACTTTTATTCTAATTTTCCATTATAAGATATATTTTTTCCTTTTCACAGGAATCCTTGCTGATGTTAAACCTTTTTTTGCTTCAAAAAACCAAATACAACAATGTTCATTACTTAAGTTAAAATGGTAAAATACCATCTCAGTAAGCTGAAACAAATATTCATGAATGACAACTGAGCAAGAAGATGCATTTGTGGCTGTGTTTGAAAGAGCTACAATCTAAGGGCATAGGGCCAAATATTTCTCTGAGGGCTTCTTTATAATGAGATAAGGAATGAGAACAATGATTACAGTAATTCAGATCAAAATACTTTCCAGGATTCCAGGAAGTTTACATAAACTGCATTAGTAGTAGCAATTAAAATTCAAAATGCTACCATCCACTATTAGTTCCATCATAATTGGCCTCACCCAAAACTCTTACAAAAATCAAATAGATACTTCCAAGTGCTTAGTGGCTATCCTGTTCTCATTCAGATTTAACAGACAGAAACAAAAGCCTTCTGTCTTTCTGTCTTTGCAGCATAAATAAATAAATACAATATTTTGGAGTCTGAAAGTCCCAAAATGTTCCTCAGCAAGAGTCTATCAATATCCATTACCTTATCAGTATGTGTGCCTGGTGTGGATGTCAGGCCATGGTTTGCCTTAATTTTCTTTTTATCCATTTCTCTATGCCCTAAGTCAACCAGTTCCACTTCATTACAGCAAGACAATACAGCAAAATGGTCAGATTTTGGAGTGGCTTGGTCCATTGGTATTGGCCTCCAGATTGCTTTTTTTTTTTTTTTTTTTGCTGCAAGATAAAACAATCACGAAGCTGCAATTGCATGCAAATCTCAGCAAATTTCTGTTTTCTTAGAGAGTGCATTTTCTGGTTCTTAAAAATAACTTCTGGTTCCTGAAAAAAACAAACAAACAAACAAAAAACCCCAGAAGTGTTGCTGAATAAGAAAATTGCTGAAGTTTATGTAAATACACCAAATTGAATGTATGCAATAGATGAGTATTGCTTGAAATTTACTTTTTGCAACTTAGTAATATAGCCATTGAATGATAAAAAACTGTTTCTATAAAATAAGGCAAAATATTATAATCATCAACTCTCAGCCAAAAGCTTAAGGGTTTTTTGGTTTTCTTTTCAGAAACCATTTTGAATGGCAAGTAGCTTTGGGTATACCTAGTGATTCCCATTTAAATACCGAGAGTAAAAAAAGAGAAATATTTTGGAAAAATAAGGTTCTCTCACAATCTTTCTTTTTTGCATTTTAAACTCCACATATGTTAGAAAACTAAACCCAAAAACTGCACTCAATTTCTGTTGCGCAGCTTTTTTTCCATTAAGCCAATTGCTGGTCTTCAGGTTGCCAAGAGTGAATTTTAAGTAACAGTGTTTGGGAAGATGCAGGACAGAGTGTACAGAATGTTTTTTTTTTAATGGACGTCCATCCATTGTCTTTTAAAAGTCTTTATCTTTACTACTGCCCACATGGGGATTAACTACTCCTTAACTGGGCATCTAGAGGCTGAAAATTGGCAGCACTAATAGCGTGGACACTCTCTTATCAGAGGGCAGATAAAGAAAGAATCTATTTCTCATCTCATCTACCTGTTCGTCATGTTTGTCTTGTTTCACTACAAATCTCTCTGAACTGTGTTCAAGACCAAGACTCATAAATATCTCACAAATATCTCATAAATATCTTTTTCTAATTAGTTTTCCTCATACCTCCTCCAGTATATTTTATTTAGTTTATGACTTATTATTATTATTGGGCCTCATAGGTTAGAAATTGTAGGCAAAATGTTTTGTCATTGAATCATGGAATCTTAAGGGGTTGAAATGGATCTTAAAGATCATCTAGCCCCAAGTCCCCCTGCCATGGGCAGGAACACCTCCCAGTAGACCAGGTTCTCAAGGCCTTATCCAACCTGGCTTTGAACAATGCCTGGGTTGGGGCATTCACAACTAATCTGGGCAACCTGTTCCACTGCCTCATCACCTTTAGAATAAAAAATGTCTTCCTAATATATAATCTAAACCTACACTCAGTTATAAGCCATTCCCCCCATCCTATCTCTATACCTCCTGATGAAGAGTCCCTCTCCAGCTTCCTGGTAAGCCCCATTCAGATACTGGAAGGCTGCTATGAGGTCTTCTGCTCTCCAGGCTGAACAGCCCCAACTTTCTCACCCTACGTACAGAGGGGAGGTGCACCAATCTTCTTATCAAATCTGTGGACCTCCTCTAGACTTGCTTCAACAGTTCCATGTCCTTTGTATGTTGGAGACACAGAGTCATCCCATCTTTCATTTCTTGTTGCGTCAACAAGGACATGTTCAAAGAAAGACATATTCCCTATGCCTGTGTTTGTTTAGCTTTATGAATTCTGAATAAAACCCAAAGGCCAGCTGCAAAATAAGATTAGTCATAATTCTAGGTATAAAATTACTACAGAATTTTAAAAGAAAGAATAAATCACCCTGCAAAAAACAAAAAAACACCCCCTCCCCCCCCCAAATAGTATCATTCTTCTCTTTCTGTGGGAACTACTGTATGCAAATAACAGCTATAAATACAAGCACAAATGCATAGTTTTGTTTCTCAGTATGTTTTCTGTATCTTGCCTTCTTTTTCTTTTTACTAGATCTTCTTTCTTTCAAGATGCTCTCCTTCCCTCACCCCCTCACTGGGGTAGAATAATATGTAGGCTTTCTTTGTTTGATTGCTCTGATCTTTACACGTCTGGGATTGTTGCCCTTCCTCCCAGAGCCATTGCAGAGCATGCTCAGGCAGTAGTTTCTGTCTATGAGCCTTTTCCCATAATCTCCAGTCTCTAATGGCAACTAGTACCTTCTCAAGAATCAGATGAAGAAATGATTTTAAGTGGAGGAACAGTATTTTACTCCTCCCTGGGGCATGATTGCTATGATTAGCTAGGTCTGCTAGAATGTTCAAGTGCATGAAGCATCTGCTGCCTGGAAAGAAAGTAAAAAGGAAATAAAAAAAGAAAACAACAGAGAAAGCTGTTCAACCCTCACTGCCCCTTGGCAAAGCAGCAAAAATTGTGAACAGCTTTGTAAATGTCAACCTGGGGTGTGGAAGTGTTTTGTTCTTTATTCATATACCATTACATGAGGTTTGAAAGCAGGTGTAGAAGAGATTTTTTACAACCAAGTGTATGATGTATGCATGCAAGTCTTTGTCTGAGATGATTTGTAAAGTAGAAATGCTAGCTGTTCTGTAGACACTGGCCATAAAGATATAGGTACAGACAACATTATGTTAGAAAGGCTGAACAATCCATATAGCAACTGGCTTATTTGCAAATAAATGAACAGCATTCTATGAATTTTTTTAGTATTATATTGGAAACAGAAAGATAATATTTCTAAGCATGTACTTCTACTAATACATATTTTGGTTTAAATACACAAGTTATATTACTCTATGCAATACACAAAGGAGCAGCAGCAGTTAGTGCTGGTGTGGCATGAAATTTAACAAGAAATGCCAGATTCTGCACCTGGGACAGATTTATGTTGGACACAAGTATAAATCTGAAGAGAAGTGTCTGGAGAGCAGCCCTGCAATAAGGGATTTGGGGGTGCTGGTCAGCAGCAGCTCAGTGTGAACCAGGAATGTGTCCTGGCAGCCAAAGGAAAGAACTGGTGCATCAAATACGGCATCAACAGCCAGCCAAAGAGGTGATTATCCTGCTGTATTCAGCTTTGGTGTAACCTGACCTTCACCACTGTGTGCAGTTCTGAGCCCCACCATTTAAGAAAAATGTGGAAGTCCTTGAATGCAACCAGAAGGGCTAGTCATAAATACCCTTATCTTATTGCACCAATGCATTTAATTAGCACATAAAAATACAACTGAAAATTTTATTGTTGGCAAAAGCTCTGGCATAAGTCCACTATGTTGTGATTATTTAGTTTCAAAAATATAAAGAACATTTTTCAAAGAGTTTCAAGTATGTTGTTAATTTCAAGCAGCATGGAATTTATTTTCTTTTTTATCACATTACATTCTGACAGCATCTTAATGTCAACCTTTTACCCCTGAGATTAAACTTTTTCTTCTGAATGAGTCTCAGTTACTAATTTGGTCAAGGTTAGAATCCAACTTGGCTCCTTTGGCACAAATGAAGAATAAATTAAGGCAGAAAGCTGCAAAGTGCTGCTCTTTACAAAAGAACCTTTGATAAGGAAGAAATCATAATTTTATTTTAAGTGATTTTAATCACGGTTAAATAATGCTGGACCGACAGAATATTTGTTTAATTGAATAGAGACATAGAATGTAGCAGAGGTAATTTGTCAGGCTAAGGAAATTTAGGTGTGATTCAATTTTCTTCATACAAAAAATTCACCCTCCGTCCTCTGCAGAGCATGCTAAGCACATTATTTATCCTCCTGGCATTAGTGTTAGCTGTATTATCATGTGAAGTAAAGCAATAAAATGTACTGTTTAGATCATTTCACAGGAAGAATTTGGGCTGCGCAAGATGCTGATTCTTATTTTTATTTTTGTTTGCCTTTCACGGATACCACACTAATCAAAGCTAGCATTTGCTTTAATGTACTAGATTGCTATTGAACTTATGTAAAAAAAAGTCTAACCTTTGAAAAGTATGAAAGTCCCAGTGATGAAATCTAAAGCTAAAATAATTGAAAGAAGTTTAGAAATACATTTGATACTTCACTTTTGTAACAGTCTAAAACTGGATTACCTTTCTAACCTGGTCTGAAAAAGTGATCAAAGTGTTTCTGGACTTAAAATGGGTTCTCACTCTCTAAAATTTTCCCAAAAAGATCATAAGAAATGCTAAAAGCTCTCAGTAACAGAAAGTTCATTTTCGCAAACCTTTTCAAGAGATGAAAATCCAAATATTACTGAATCTAAATCCTTCAGATCTTGAAGTGTCCCCTGCTAATTATGGCTGAAACATTTGCCTAAAGGATGAAACAAGTTTGTACTACAAGGATAACAACTTCAGATTATGGCACTGTCAATTTGCTACCTCGTGAGAGCAATACAAACACCCAAAACCAAACTCAGTGCTGTTATTTATTCTCTAACAAAGTTCAGTGGTAACTGTACTTCCTTTTTTGTTTTTTTTCACCTTGGAGGAAAATAAATATAAACAAGGGTCTAAGCAATGCAGAAGCAGTTGTTTAAGTATTCTAGTCTTACTGATAAATGTGCAGGTAGTGTATAAGGGAAGGAAAAAAAGCAGACTATGGTCATATTCACATGTTTCTAAATGCATAACGGGTTAACTTTTTGTCTTCTCTTCATGGGAAGACTGCAATCTAATTTTGTTTAATTAGTTCTATCCCAGCCTCATCAGTTCCTCACACCCAATACTGCACCAAAGGTAACTAAATTACTTTTTGAACATTAAAAAGGGACTCACAATGCAAGAAAGTTTTTAAACCAAAAAATGCAAGCTAAATTCTCATTTACAGGGTTTATCATGGATTCCAAACACAAAAAAAGCCTTCATCATTTTATCTTCTTTCTTTATCCTCTTTAATCTGGTTCATCTAAAGAGTAAGGATACTGATAAAGCAGCAGGATTTCACCTACACCTTTCCTGTCTTTACAGTCTCCTGCAGTTCTGCAAAATATAGGATACAGAATTATTTTCATTCCAGAGGCAATCATGCCAATATTTTCCTCTTTCAATCAATGCAAAACTTCAGGTACTCTAAATTGATGTGCACATAGTAAAGAATACAATTTGGCTCATTATCTGGACTCATTTTATGATTTTTTTATAATGCTCAGTAATGGGATCTTATACCCCAAGGACATCCTAAATAGACTGAAAAACAAGGATTCCACTAAATACATTATGCCAGATGGATGATTAGAAGTGGAAACTGTCGAACATGTCATAACTGTTAGGCCTATCTATTGTATTGTTGTACTTCTAGTTTCAGTGCTAAAAGTCAATACTTCCAGTGTCTAATAACTATTAGAATCAAAACAACAACAAAAATCTAAAGAGATGTGAAAAATTCACAGATAAAATGTGAAGAAATAAAAAAAGAATGCTATGCATGCTTAAAAAATTGTGCTTTGTTTTCACTGTTTACAGGACTGTGAAAATAAGGAGTCCTGTCTGAAAGAGTAGAAGGTGTTGTTATGTAAAGGATCAGGATCTAACTCTTGTGTATAGGGAGAAGCCTAGAACATGACACCAAAGTGCTTGTAAAAGGATTTGAATATTTAAGTCATAACTGACTTATATTGGACACAGAATGAGAAAGCCTTCAGGGCAGAGGATAAGGAATTACAAAGAGGGAAAGAACATGAACTAGAGCCAGAAGAAGCAGTAGTTGAAGTATTAAGAAGAAAGGGGTGAAGTACATGATAGACATGTCAGTGCCCTTGTTATGCCTCAGTTATTTCCTGAATGATTACTCCTTCCTGAAAACACAAATTAAATGAAAAGGCTAGATTTTGGAGATGTTCTAAAGGGAAAATGACAGGATTTAGTAACAGCCTGAATGTGAGAGATAAAGGACCGAAAACTGTCTAGTGTAATAATAAGTTACCTGTTTAGGGGATGAGAGGGATTACAAGCTTATGTGCAATGATGGGAAAGGATGCCAGGGCGAGGACACATGTGAAATGGTTATTTGCTTCCACCTCTTTAAAAGGTCTACATTTCTACTATAGAAACATGAAAAATCCACAGTGGTTTTCAGAACTGAAATTCAATATGTGTCAAGCACTGAACAAATTGAAAATTTAAGGTGAGATAGAATGTCCAAAAATTATATACAGAAATTCTATTTTGGTTGTTTGTATGTAAACTGTCTTATACAAGACTAGGAGGGATTAAAATACCTGATAAGAGATATTAATAGATGCCAGGAAAATTTCATTTACATTACAAGATCAATTACAATGTGTTGATTAAAGCTACTTAAATGTGTTTAAAAATAAAAAATGGTGAAACTGTGGAAGAAATATGTAATTATTTTAAACACCATGAAAGCAGAATTATTTTTCTTCTTTGATTTTAGTTTTGTAATTTTATACCCTTTCCATGTAACAAATGTAGCCAAACTGTATTGGTGACCAGAGACAAAGACTGGATCTTAAAAGGGGAAGAAAGTTCTTACAGCAGGGTGCCATCACCTTGATTCCCTGATAAGTCTAAATATCAATGGCAGCGTATCAGATCAGTTATCATATCAGATAATGGGAAAATTCCGTAGTTCTTCTGAAAGCTTTTTCTTGTTCTTTCCTCTTGATTTCCTTCCTTCCTTCCTTCCTTCCTTCCTTCCTTCCTTCCTTCCTTCCTTCCTTCCTTCCTTTTAACCTAGACTTTTATATTTCCTATTCTGTGTTTTTAATTGGATCAAGTCAGATTTAATTCCACTGAGACTGCAGCTCTAGTGTCATCCCCATATAAGCTGTTAAATCCCTCTGAAACCTTCAATTCCTTTGTAAATGGCAGAGACACTTTCTAGGGGTCCTCACTCTGCAAAGTGTGTGCTGAGTTTTGATCAGAGATGTTTTCTTGCATTCTGTTAATTCTTATGCATGTGTGGTAGTTGGATGTGATTTCCTTCCTTCCTTCCTTCCTTCCTTCCTTCCTTCCTTCCTTCCTTCCTTCCTTTTAACCTAGACTTTTATATTTCCTATTCTGTGTTTTTAATTGGATCAAGTCAGATTTAATTCCACTGAGACTGCAGCTCTAGTGTCATCCCCATATAAGCTGTTAAATCCCTCTGAAACCTTCAATTCCTTTGTAAATGGCAGAGACACTTTCTAGGGGTCCTCACTCTGCAAAGTGTGTGCTGAGTTTTGATCAGAGATGTTTTCTTGCATTCTGTTAATTCTTATGCATGTGTGGTAGTTGGATGCATGTGTAAAACTACTCATACAGGGCAAGGGAGATTCCACCCGTGACTACACGGGAGACGAGCACCAATCCCATGTCTTTCAGTTTTCTACCAGACAAGTAGTGTTGAAACTCCAGGAGGGATATTAATTCATTTCAATGCTTGATAAGAGACAAGCACGATCTTTCAGGTTAGTTTGCTTTTAAAGGCAGTTCAGAATTTAAAATAAATAAAATTTTAATCAAGTACACAATTGACCTTCAAGAAAAAAAAAAGATACATTTTGGTCCACTCTCACATGAGAAAAACACCTATGTCAAAATTTGTATTTTTCTCTGGTTTGGGCTTCATTGCAATTCATTCATGCTGCTTTTTATTGTTGTCCTCAGTTTGAGAATATTGACTTACAAGGAACCACTAGCTGGAAAAGGCTTTATTTCTGCAGTGCCCATGGTTTCTACTGGACTACACTGTGTGCTTTATAAGCTAAGGCAGCTTGAGCCTGTCCTTTCAATCTGCTGATGTGAAGATACCCATACAAAAATGAGTTAAGAGTCACTAAAGACAAAATGTAGGTTTGAAAAGAAGACTAAACTGGTACTGTGTCTTATTTTATGTCTGCAGTTCTTTAAAATGCTACCTCAAGCACTAAAAGTAGTTTATTTTGTGCTGAAAACCCAAACAATAAATTAGTCTATGCATTATTTTTGATTGCTCTGTTTAGGCTGTTTCTGATATTCCACACCAGCAAAGAAAAATTTGTTGCTAGAGTCCGTCTCTTTTCTTTGGACCACAGAATATCTACCTTGTTTCTCAGTAACTATAAATCTATATAGGTTTCTGTAAACCTATACCAAGTCTATAAACCTCTTATACTTTTGTATGCATAGACACATTTTTTAGATATGTATATTTGTAGAGAGATAAAGTATTTGCATATCTATATACATACATAGATAAAGAAAATTAACTTTTATTCAAGAGTACATTTGGAAATACCTACATATTTATGATATTAACCATAAGGAATGAGAATTTACATTCTAAAAATAATTAAAAAAAAATTGTGCCTATTTTTCCTTATGAAATAGAGCAGAAGGCCAAAGCTACCATCAAAAAGCAATGAGAATTCTTGTCATCAGAACAGTCCATTTTTTTGGTCTTGTTTGTACATTTCTTCTTTTGATCATCTGACATTTATGTACTACTATGCTTATAACTCTGAAGCTATTTTACATTTTAAGTAATACTAAGGGAAATGGAACACTACTAGATAAGAACCATCTGACTTCAATCAAAACAAACTTGCCTTTGCTGTCAAATTTATTCAAAATTGAGATACCTCCATGAAATATTTCACATTTCAAAACATTCTGTTCAGTATTTTTGTGAGGTTCTGATACCTGTCAAGAAATCAGCAATCTGACTAGGTAATATGTTATATAAATAAAGTGAATTCAAGCAATATCAGTTTTAGTTAATATTAGGCAGATTCTCAGTAGAAGGTACATTACTTTTAGATAAAATGTAAAGATTTTTATTCTGGATTTTTTTTAATTTTTTTTTTTTTAATTTAACATGTATGCTTTTGGTTTGCTTGGTTTTTAAAATAAATATATTTATGGTTATTCTCATTCTAGATGCAAAGTCTTTTTCCCAACTATGAATTATGTCTTGAGATGACTACTTCACTGGAAGTCATGCCTAACCTATTTTTTTTGTCCATAGGTTCAAAGCTGATTAAATGAGCTGTTGTTTGTTGTGGTAATTTCCTGTAGTAAAGACAACCCTGAAGAATGTAATAAAACAAACCAGAAAATTTTAAATGGAAGAAAGCAAGAGAGAATCTGTGACAGGACTCTATGCCTTTCAGCAAGAAATTTTGCTGCTCAGTGTCAGGGCACAGCATAGGATGCCAGGCATGGTGATGGGGATGGGCCAAGGGTGGACTGGAATGTGATCTTGCTAGTGGGCAACAGCATCAGGCCTGGTGAGGGAAAACAGGGTCAAACACAGCCCTGGAATGGATAAGCAGGGCCATGGGGATGGTTGTAGGGAGGCTGGGCAGAATCAGTACGGACTGTCAGTTCCTGCAGAGCTATTAGGTCTTTTCTGTGAGAATTTGAGCTGAAAAAAGAAATTGTAATAATATTGCAAATTTCACTAAGTTTTGGAAACTTTCTTCCCACTGTATCTAATTTTATTCTCCTTGAAATCCTGAATGTTTCTGATTGCATGGGCATACTATAATTTAGCTTGTAAAACTGTCACAGCAGACAAAATCTTCAATAGCAAACTGTACATTATTCAATCTGACAAAAATTTCTAGAACATATACTATAGCATAAAGGATTTTTTTTCTCTATAGACTCCCCTCTATCTTCTTAAGCAGCATAGAATATGTGAAGAGCCTCCCTTCTGGCTGTTCCAACATACCTTGTTTCGGTTCATCTGGAAACAGGAAGCCCAGGGTTGAGGGGAAGTAACAAATGATGACAGAATTTGAAAATACAGAGAAAAATCTTTTTCATTCTTGAGTTTAAGATTTGTTTCTCTTATACCACCATGAGCAATCCTCTTTCTCCAGTATTTCTTCTTGCATTCATATTGAATAGGTCATCTGCTGGAACTTATTTTTTGTTAGACCCAGAAGGATGGGCTAATATAGTAAATCCTACACTCACCTCAGTTGTTACAACCATGTCATAGACCTCAGCAAAAGAATTAATTGACTTTTCTTTTTTCAAAAAATGTTTAAAACTTGTTTTGACCTGTTCCAGAAACTTTTCAAGCCGCTTTTGACACAGAGTTTTAACAGAGATTTTAAAAGAAAGATACTTTGAGATTTTTTTTTTCATGAATTAAAACTTAATTAAACAAAATAAACAACATTTGATATTGGGTTGACAAAATAATTTTGTTCAGGTTTGGTTTTGACTTTTTGGTTTGACTCTTTACCACTACCCCTGGAAGTGAAGAATAGTAACTTGGAAACATAATTTTTTGAGACATATGCTGCATGCAGCATTACAGCTACAGGAACTTACTTTCCTGAAATAATATTTATAGTTTTCTTGGTAGTGTGCTTTACAGAACATTTTGAATTTCTCATTTTTTTCCTACTCCTTTCCTGTAATTTATTTGGAGAAAGTGGAAATATATATCTCAAGTATTAATAAATAAAATTGTTATTCAACAGTCTTCTCATAGAAAGATTTTCTACTAAGCACCAGAGTTGTAATGTTAAAATTTGGAAGAAAATGTTTTAATGGCTGTAATATTTATTGCATAGTTCTGTTTTTTCTGTCTATATATTCTTCTTGACAGTAAATAGAAAACTGAATGCATGGAAAAATGATAAGAAGTCAAGTAAAAAAACTTTTGTGTATGGGAAAGTGAATTGACAAAGCAGAAAAGAGGTGTTTTTCAGATGAGTAAACTGCAGTCAGAGTTTACTGCTGGTTATCTGCTCAGATGTATGAGTGGCCCAATGAAAACAAGCATTTTATTTGACCAGGCAGTACTTTTTAAATCACAATTCATGCTTACTTTGAATTTGATCAGGTTTTCTGCTGAGGGAGAGGTCTTTGCCAAATTTATATCTTTCAACCAAAGAATAAACAGTAAAATAAAACCAAAGTGGATCCCTGTGTCTCAACAGCTCTTAAAATTTTTAGTAACTTTCTTGAAAGAACAGACTTTTGTTTCTCTAAACACAGTTTAAAAGGAACTTTCTGGGTAATAATAACTTGATGGTAGACAAAGAGATAACAGACACGAGATATTCTCAGTTACTACAAACTCCTTTTATTAGACCAGTTTAATCTGGAAACTACTGGGATGGAGGAATTAAATTCTGCTAAATTAGTGTTTTTATTGAGATTATAAATCTTATTATAATCTTTTAGCTTTAATATTCTATAATATGTGTTTGATTGTTACCAAATTTATAACTCCTGAGCCAAGAAAGTCCAATAGGATAAAGACTTTTCATATGTGGGAAAGATTTTACCCTGGATATATCTAAAAGTGAATAAAAGCTTGTCTTCTACTCTTCTTTCTTTTTTCATGTGTGAGTTATCTTGCTAATCCAATATTAAATAGATCAATGGTGTAGAAAAAAAGGCATTTCTTCCTGCATGGTACAGAGCCTATAGCTGAGTGCAGTGTGTTTTCTTCTTAGTACTTCATGAGTGTTGAGAACCTAATGAGCTCATATCTCCTTTCTGAAGGAGTTAAAAAAAAAGTGGATTCTGGCCTAATGATTGCTTTTGCAGCCAGCAAGAGCAGTGCAGTTAATATACTGCTATGTGGGAATTGCTTCTAGCAGCTGTCACAGCAGACATTCACTGTTAAGTGCTGGGGTGTCGACATGACTCTTGCTCTTGATTAACTAGGGAGTAATCAGGGAAAGAAAGGTGCAAGCAATGCAAAGGGTGACTTGAAAGAAAGGTCTGTCTCCCAGCATAGTGACTACTTTTTTGCTAAGATTTTTCTCCCAGAAGAATTGAACTTGCTAGAGCTGCTAAAGCTGGGCCAGCTAATGGACCTTTAATTGGTGTTGTAGTCCAGATCCTTTGCTGTAACACAGTCTTTTCTCTTGTCATAAAACTTTCCCAAAACTTCTCAGAATCAAGTTATATTTTGAGTTTGAATTATTTTTTTTCTATCAGAAAGGAAAGTTTCTGTGATATTTAGACTATCTTTCAATGCTAATAGCTTTGTTTTGAGAAGATGAAAACCAGCATGGAAGAGATATACGTCTATGGCAGAAAAGTAGAACACTAGACCTCCTTTTTCCACTCTGTCGAAGATGAAAGGATTTGTGATGCTTGTAATAAATCTACTTTGCTATAAACAGAAAAAGGTTTACACAGAGCACTGGTAAAAATGTTTAAACTAATCTAACTCCATGGCTTGGGAAGACCTGGTTTTACTACCTTTCAGGAGAAGGAGAGAGGAATGGTTACTGGCTCAAAACAGCTAGGGAGAAAGCGTGCGTGTACGGAAGGGGGAGGGCAGGGAGAGAGGTGCACTGCTCCACAACCTGCCCCCTGGACCCTCTGTTCCGCTTCTGCCAAGCTATGTGGAGCACTGAAAACCCCAAAATACTGCTGGCCAGTTGCATAGGTCCCCTGGGGAACAATAAAGCACAGGTGCACACTTGAGGGAGGGCCCTGGGACAGCAGAGAATATAATAAGCTGTGGCAAGTGTGTGCAGCAGACACAGCCCACTGCCTTGGATTTGCAAGGAGTTGAGTCTATGCTGTCTAACCTTATCTTCTTGAAATATATTGTAATTCAGACTAAAAAATCCAGTCAAGTGCCCTACTTTTTCTGGATGCAATAGTTTACTAAGTCAATGTTTTGCGAAGTGCCTTACTTTGACTGGATGTTGTTTTAAAATTTGCCAAGTACCTCATTCTACCTTAATTTTTTTAAGTTTTCAAGTAAAAAATTATTAAATCTCCCATGAATTTAGTTCTTTTGCCCATGCATCATCAGAGTGAATATAATTACCTTTCCCTTTACACTCATCAAGCAGGCTTAGGACTGAACGAGTGTTAGCAAGACCGGGGTTTTTCTGTTGTTGTTGTGTTTTAACCCCAGTCAGCAACCAAGGCACAGGTAGCCACTTGCTCACTCCCCCACCAGTGAGATCAGGGAGATAATTGGAAGGGTAAAAGGTAGAAAACTCGTGGGTTGACATAAAGACAGTTTAATAGGGACAGCAAAAGCTTCACCCAGAAGCAAAGCAAAACAAGGAATTAATTCACTGCTTCCCATGGGTAGCCTGGTGTTCAACCATCTGCAGGAGAGCAGGGCCCCATCCCACATAACAGTGACTTGGGAAGACAAACACCCCACTGCAAATGTCCCCCCTTTTTCTCCTTCTTCCCCCCACATTATATACAGAGCATGATGTCACATGATCTGGAATATCCCTTTGGTCAGTTTGGGTCACTTGTCCCAGCTGTGTCTCCTCCCAACCTCCCATGCAGCCCCAACTTCCTCACCAGTGTGGCCATGCGAAAAGCAGAAAAGGCCTTGGCTCTGTGCAAGCCCTGCTCAGGAATAACAAAAACATCTCTGTTTTATCAACCCTGTGTTCAGCACAAATCCAAAACACAGCCCCACATCAGCACTGTGAAGAATATTAACTCTACCGCAGATGAAACCAGCACAGTTGTGAAAGCATGTAAAAAAGTCACAAACAGAGACCATTGAGGGGTGTGTGCTTGCTTCAACAATATTCTAAAAGTTTCAGGAATATAACAGTAATTGGTTTTGGATTTCACCTCTGCTGCCAGTAATTTGTCACAGTAAGTTTTATGCATTGATTTACAACTCTTTAAAGAGTATCTAGAACTAAGATGGGCTGTTTAAAAGAGCTAAAATTATTTTTATTGTCACAAAAGAGCATATATTTATGCCTTGTGGATCTTTTCCAAAGCAATGTAAAAATATTTCTCAAAATATCTGATCATAGTAAGCGTTCACAGATGTATTCACCAGCATTTCTGCAGGTATATACATACAAGCCTTATATATATTCAGGACTGCTATCTGTAAGACTCATTACGATTCTCCAGGATGCTTGTGTTAAGAAATTATTATCCCATTAAAAAAAAAAACAGCCAACTAAACACTTTATAATAATAATTGGTCTACAAACTGTCCAAGTGTTCCAGCGGCTGTAATAGCAACATGGATTCATTGAATGGACATATGGTTATATTCAATTAATTACTTGAGCACTGGACTGTGCTGTATACATGTAGAGAGTTTAGAACATGTTGTCATTGCAGATGCTGTGATAGAGACAAAAGTAGAGAGTTTACTTCAGGGAAGCATATTGCTGATTTAGGAGCGTAATGGCCCCTGAAAAACTCATTCGTAAGTGTTATATACTGTTGACATAATAGCACAAGTTCAGGAACATTTTCCTTAATTGCCTTTTCTGATTGTTGGCAGATTTTGTTTTCTGTAACAAGATCAAGAAGAAAGTCTATTATTCCAAAATAAAGCAGGTAGAAAACTTTTGCTAATTTTATAAAACATACTGCTTTTATTCATATATGCTTGTACTAGTAGGAAAGACATTTGATTTCAGAATTGCTATCAAGGGAGTTAGTGGGCTGTCAAGCTCTAGGAGGTTGATGATATAGTTTCCAGAAATGGTTGAATTGTTTTTCCATGAAAATAAATTATCTAAGCAATTACACCTTCTTTATTCTGTTAGAGAATCATTTATCAAATGAGCTTCATTCCTTAAATGTGAATTTGATGCATAAATGCAATCTGAACAGTTTAGATAGCAGTTTGCAGTCTAGGGGGTATGTGTGAGTTGTCCACTTAACTATATTTTATCCATTATTTGTAGTGTGTAATTGAATTCATCTGATGTTTGTTTTTTGATCATTTGACTATTTGGAAGAACTGTATAACTGCCAGTTTTTAAACAGTGAAATAGAAAAAAACCCACGCAAACCGGCTCTTTTAGAACTAGTATTCAGTTGTCAGGATTTCCAGAACCAGTGCAACTTTCACAAACAAATCTTGTCCAAACTTTTGATGCATGTGATGGTCTGTGAAATGTTACTACTTAATCATCTCCCTGAAATAACTGTCAAAGTAGAGAGCATCAGTTTAAGAGGCTTTGCCTCAGTCTGCTTACTTTCTTCCTGAAATTCTTTAAAGAGACACATAAACAGATGATGGGAAAAGGTACATTGTCTCCCCTGGTGTCTCATTGTGTCTTGTTTGCAGATAATATTTCATCAAAATTTCTTTGCCTGGTGATGGCCCAGGAATTAAAACATTTTAATGCTTTCCGACATGCCAGTTTTATGCTACTACTACAGGACACTTTTTGTGAAAAGTGGATTCCACTAAAGGCCATTTAAATTTTGTGGTTTTATAGTCTATTTAAGTATTACAAAGGTTGTTCAACCAAGGAACTGATGGGACTGGCTCTAGGTGTTCTTTAAATATTGTGTCATGCAGCTATAAATACTTTATCTGAACAGCTCTACTTATTAAAGAGTCAATGAGGATGAGGAAGAAGTTAGTTTGGGATGTATTAAAGATTTGATTTAAATGGCATTAGATAGAACTATCCTTCAGAAAATCAATGCATTGCAAATGACAGTAACTGTTTCAAAATAGAAAATAGGCTTTGAGTGAGAATAAAGGATACATTTTTATAGAGTCCCATAAAATGGCCTGGGTTGGAAGGGACCTTAAAGGTAACCTAGTTCCAACTCCTGCTGCTGTGGATGGAGACAGCTTTCACTTGACCAGGTTGCTCAGAGCTCCATATTCGTTAGGAGATCATGTCTCTTTTTTATTTTCTTCACAAATTTTTGTTCAGCAACTAATGAGTTATGGTCATCAAGTAAAAGTTTTTTGATTGAATTATTTTTCTCTTAGGCAGTTTTAATATGAGACACAGAGAAACAAGCAGGTTTTTTCACCAAAAGACAAATAATTCAAACACATTAGCATTACACTAAGGCCACTAGTGAGTGGCCTGTTCATAGTCATGTCTATTTGATATTGTGTCAGAGGGAGATGGCTCCCTAAACTGCTTTTTGTAAATTTGTTTTAATGTGTTTCTTTACTCAATCCATCACTTGATGATTTCACCTCTTGAGAAACTCCTCCTGGTTTCCTTCTCAATAGAAGAACTTGTGTCATGGTCAAAGAGATAAACTGGGATTGAAGTAACTAGGTTAAATTGCTAGCTCCATCCATTTTAACAGAGACCATACAGCTCAAGGGTACTTTGGCTTTAGTTTTGGGGATTTTTTCCTCTGCTATTTCTGAAGGAAAGTAGTAACATTTCAACTCCACTCAAAAGTGCTCTTGTTTATTTTGTGAGAATACTGGAGAAAGTATCATCCTCTATATTCTTCATTCTCTGAACACTGCAATGTGACTTATATTCCTGTTGTTGTATATAGATATTCATACATATATATATATAGCAGATGAAGATTAGGTGGGCTATAGGAGTGAATAGTTGTATATGCACTTTGGAGATGTGGCTTGCTTTCTTTTAAGGAAGAAAATATGTTATTTCTAAAGTTAACCACATTATTAAAAATTTTGTCACAGTTGTAAGTTAATTTTTAAAAGGACATCCAATCAGTCCAAAACCCCTTCAGTTCTGTTCGGTTTTTTTTTGTAAAGGAGTAATGCCTAGCATTCGAAAGGAAGGGATAAAGTGGAAGAATAATTTCTTTATCTGTTCTGACTCTCTGGTACTCTTGTATCCCCTAAATGCAAGGATAAGGTCCTATATAGGAATTTTTCTTTTTTTTTTTTTTAAGTAAAAATTTTCTCCAACCTATATTCTCATTATAAATCTGCCAGAAAACACCATTCAAAGGTGATTTGTTCTTTGGCATTGTGAAAGAACCCTTGCAACTTAAAGAAGAAGAGGAAAAAAAATAAAAGAACATCAGGAAAGGATCCAGAGATCAGATTGTAATCTTCTGGGTTGTGTAGAAATCTTGGATGGTGTATTATTTTTCTAAACACTTTTAGGGGCATTATGAAAAACTGTCAGTGAAAATGAAGAGATGGTAACAGCATTCAGATAGATTAAATAGTATTGCTCCCATATGATTTTACTACTAAGTGTAACCTGTGAGGCAAGCATGAACAATCTATTTAACTAAACATTCGTATCTCTGAAGGAAGAGTCTTTATTTAGTACTCTGTGTTCACATGAGAATTTCCGGAATATATATCAGACTTCTTAATGCCAAATCAAATAACACCATGTCTATGTAAACACTATATCACACTATCATATGAATTTTAATGATTTTATTGCAGCATATTTCCCTTTTATTTTTATAATGATGATAAATTAATTATTCTTGAAAAGTCTTTGCCAATTTCTATGGCACTTTTACCTCACTATTCTTTGTTGAAGTAAAAGGGGGAAAAGGAGCTCTGCAATGCGATATAAAACTTAGCCAGTTTTGAATAATTCATTTTAAAACTGGTCTTCACATTCTAAATATCCCACTAGAAAAATGCAATACTAAATTTCATTCAGGCGACAATAGAATCTGTCAGAAAAATTTGATTTTATGTCCTCTACTACATTACCCACTGTAATGTTAAACCATTGAAAACCACTGTGTTCTTTGAGATCCTCATATGACTTCTTTTCTGAAAAAAAGTGGAGCTCTAACTGATGTCTACTCAGACATCAGGTGATGCAATGGATATTACTGTTTGTGGTTTGTATAGTCTCACAGCTCCTGAATTCCATTTTTGATCTGTAAAGGAAGCAAAATCAAGCTCTGGAATTCCAAGAATTATGTAATAAATCATCCATCTCCTCTGGACTGAAATAAGAGAAATATGTAGGCAAAAGGTGGAACAGTTAGTCTGCTTATACCTTCCGTACAGAAGAACAAATCAGCACTGTATTTGTTCAGGGTAGTCTTGTTTTTCAAAACTGTGGCATAGAGTTGTAAGTACAAGTCAGACACACTGACAAGTCAGGCACACAAGGAGCAGACTTTGTACAGTAATAGGAGTTTTGGGTTTTCTCATGCTTGAAACCACCAGAAGACATTAATCAACTAGTAAACTTCTAAGAGTGACATTGACAATGCTATGATTTAAGAAAAAAAGAAATCAAAAGGTCTAAAAATAATGCTATCTTCAATGTTAAAAAGAGAAGACAATAAAGTTTCTCTTCTTCACATACAGAGCAATGACCTTTGAAAGCAAAAAGAAGGAGGATTTTTTTCAATTAAAAGTAAGGGTAAAAAAGAAACATTGATTTGAAAGGACTTGAATGTTACAGATTATATGCCGTTGAAAATTTTTACTTCATAGCTAACCACAACAAGAAAAGTAAATGTAATATGCCGTAGGGTGTCAAGCAAATTAAATTTTTTTTTCCACAAAATCTGTACAATTGGGCTTTTTATTTCTTTATCTGGTACTGTGATTAATAAATTGCCAATATATTTTACTTAAAATAGTGGGAAGCACAAAACTAAATAATTTTACTGTGTTTAATGCAAGTGTATGGCACTAGATGAATATAACTTGATTTACTTTACAATGGTGTCCAGGCAGTTTTTTCAATGTGCTTGTTCCTAAGACTGCATTTATTTGTATACAATTTATTCAACTCACTATCAGTCAACTTTTTTACATGAAAAATGTGAAGTGATTATAGGAAGGGTTTATGTGACCATTGTTCGGTGTGAAGTAGTTGATGAGTAGTTGATTTGACTACATCAAATGAATACAGAACATTCATGGCTCTCTTTCCTTCTTGTTTATTTTTTAATTCAAATTTAATGTAATGATTTATAATTTTTAAGATGTAGATTTCTTTTTTTCTTCTACTTTTTTTTTTTAAGGAAAGAAATATTAATTTTGGGGAGAAACTGTTAATAAAATTTTTGCTATCTTCATCTTTGGCTGCTCAGTGTGATCCTGGTAATTTTATGAAAATTGTCTCACAAGAGAGATTTAGTGCTTGGGGTATATTTAAATACAATTATATTGGCATTCACAAAATCACTCTCTACCAATAGGTCTGCACCAAAGTGGCCCTTGCCTTACTTTGGAAGAAGCAGGATTTTTTCCAATATGATGAGTGTATTAGAGTCTATTTGTGCTGGGACTTAATTGGTTCCGGCGGGGAGACACTCAGTAAGACTGCACCTACTGCTTGCAGGTTCTTTGCACTTCTTCTTTTCCATGACACCAGTTAAGAGAGCTGATCAGCTTATCCATGCATGAGAAATAAAATTAGCAAGAATCTTATGATTACTAGGAAACTTAGGAGAAAGAGTTTTTGTAAATTGCGTAACAATCAGAGGGAAGTGGTTGCTTTAAATTTACTGCCTCTCTTTTGCCTTTGTTTGATAAACATAACAGAGAGAGAAGTTTGTTTCCTTAGGTAATTTTCAGTGATCTGATGGCTATCCTCCACGCTGTCTGTGTGATCCTGACACAAAAAAAACCCTAACCCTTCAAAACCATGTAAAATCAAAATGTAGATACGGTACAATATCTGAGAGAGTACTGATATGACAATAAAAATTGTTATTCCATTCATTTGTGGCCAAAAGGAAGAGGAAAATTGAAATATTTTTAAAACTTCAGAGATAATTGAGAAGGTTTGCAGTATTCTGAAACAAAAGTCAAAAAAGGCCAAGGTCAACAATTAAATGATTGGATGAAGTGGATAATTATAAATCAAGATAGAGTATTAAAACCTGGTACTTTTTGCTTGTAAATGAATCATGAAGAAATTATTTGGCTTAGTAAAGAAATCTGATAGGAAT
Source organism: Corvus brachyrhynchos (assembly GCF_000691975.1). Classification (NCBI taxonomy): domain Eukaryota; kingdom Metazoa; phylum Chordata; class Aves; order Passeriformes; family Corvidae; genus Corvus; species Corvus brachyrhynchos. The sequence continues at coordinate 3,021,043 of NW_008238983.1, read as the reverse complement.
ACTCTAAGGGCTGAACAAGAGAGAACATTCAGATCTATTTCTACTACAGATTGTATCTTACAGTTTGCACATACAGGTATCTTTTTCTTTCTCTTAACTGGGATGAAAAGAGATAACAGAGATACAATTCATTAAACACTTCAGAAATCTGCACTATTTCCTGTGGTTTTGTGATACATATAATAAAATATTCAAGGTCCTGATATAACTCAATGCTTTAGCACAACTCAAAGAACAATATACTGGTGAAACGTTGAATAGTTATAACATGAAAATCTTGCTTAAAAAAATTAATATATTTTCTTTCATGAAAAATGAAGGAATTTTTTATGTATCTTCTTTCTGGCAGGGCGTGTGTGAAAGATTACAAAATAAATTATTTGGAAGCAGTAAGTCTTATTGTCTTAAAAAGGAAGGGCAGTTAGGACCAATTTCAGTTTTTACCACCGTATATTTGGAGTGCAATGAAGTTTTTATCTTTTTATATTCATTAAAGGCTTCTGGAAAAAAAAAACCCTCTTAACCATGTATCCAAAGCACAGCTGAATAATCTCAAGAAAATGGAACCGAAATAAATGCTGTAGGGTTGGTGTGAGGGGAGAGAGATGTTCTACACTGAGATGAGTTGTCAGTTGTGTTTTACACCTGAGTGTCTGGAGTCTGCATGTGCAGCCACACACCAGCAGACCCCTTCCTCTCCCTCCCTGCCAGGATGCAGTACCACTGGACTTCAACAGGCTGAGCCCAGGGTCCTGGCAGTCATGTGCTGGCAATTGGCTGGACAAGCTGTGCTGATAAGACAAGTGCCAGGGCAGGAGCAGAGAGATACGTGACCAGGAACAGGGATACTCCTGAGTCTGCTCATCAAAAGACCAAGGCTGCTTGTCATAGCCTGTATTTGGCAATGTGCCTGCTTCTTGTAGTTCCTTCTCAAATGTCTCTTCTTTCTGACTTACAGCCACACAGCAGCACCAACTGCTGGCCCTAAGCCCAGGCAGCTGAACTCCCAGAGCTGGGTGTGGAGGTGTGGTTTGCCCCTGATGACTAGTACAGAAATGTGAGATTCCAACTAAAAGTGTCCTTTGCTTAGTGTCTGCTTCCTTTCTGGAGCACAGAAAGAAGTGTGCACCTGATATAGTTTTCATGAGGACAGTGACACACATTTGGTAACCAAAGGCAGTGGGAGCAGTTGCTTGCCAAGTTAGAAAATCTCAGTGGTTTTAAAAGACTGAAGTCTGTAGAGGCCAGTAACCAGAAGCACTGTGATCATGGTGTGTGAAAAGAGTTCATGTGGTAACTGATGTGAATTGGGTGCTCAGGATGCCTTGAGTTGCTGCTTAAGACTACAATGTTGTTCTGAATGCAGGCTCCTTACCTGGAGAAAGGTATTTCTCTTTTTTATTCTAGTTTGCACAGACTGGGAAGCTGGGCTGTGAGCCACAGAAGGCTGGCTCCTCCATCATCCAAACTTTTAAGCTATTCATACATTTTAGCAAACGAAGGCATCAGCATTCATTTGTTACATAACTTTTTCATTAATTAGTGCTCAAACCCCTATTCGCTTGCTATATCTTTCACTTTTCATGTTAATTAGTCTGTGTGTGCAGTTTTTCCCTTCATTTGAGTCTGGGGTCCATTTTGAGTGAGTGGTCAATGAGGGTGTTCAGAGTCTCCCACCACTGAATTGCTTTTTCCCCAGCTGCTGCTCAGTTCTACTGAGTTCACTACTGATGGCTATTTTCTAGACTGCCCGTTAATCTTGGAACTGTCTTTTTCCTTTTCCTTAAAAGATTAGCCAAACATACAGTGATCACAGTACAATTGATTAATTATAACCATCTGGCTACAATTAATAACTAAGACAAAATTGCAAAGTTTGATTAAAATCTTGAGGGACAAAAATCTTGAGGGGCTTGATATCAAGAGGACTGCTGGAATCAATGCAGTGCTGTTTGTGAAACACTAGAGGACAGGTTCCCTTTCAGTGGCTGGTGTGACAATCTCCTGATATCAAATACCTCAATGAAGGATGAAACTGTGTGGCTCCTCAGTGAGCTGGGTCTGTGTGACCATGTCTGAAGTACACAGTCAGCTCTGGTATGCCTCGTGCAGGGCAAACATTGATTACAAGGAGAGAGTCATAGCTGAGGAGGAGACTGGAGCACTGGACATATGATGAGAATCTGAAGAAACGGGGTTTGCTTAGTCTGGAGAAGAGATAGTGATACTAAGAGGAGACCTAGTTACACTCTTCCTAAAGGGGGTTTTTAAAGATGGTGGACATGATGGACAGCCTATTTTTAAAGTTCAGTGAAAGGGCAGGGAGCTAAGAATTCTGATAAATTATACATGTAGCAAGTGCTATGGGACATAAGCCATGTAGTTACAGACATGAATATCAAGTTTTTTGTAAGAGTGGACTAGCTTGATATTAGGGTCTCTGTGGACAGCCAGTGCACCTTGACCAATAAACTTCTGGATTGTCTCAATATTCGTCTATGTAGATGAGATAAGGAACTGATTTGAGAGAAGGAATTGGACTTGAAATTGGATGAATGACTGAAGTTCAAGTCACCTTCGCAATTAAGAATTTAGCTGACATAGAGGGGCTCTAGAAACTGCCCCAATCATCTCCCACTGTGTTTAGTCCAATTTGTATGTGGTTACTGTGTTGGTTAACTTCCTACGGGGACAATCTGTTCCTTCCCTCCACAGACTCCCTGATGCTGCTTCAGAAACAATCCTGTTTGGATAGTGGTAGATAGTCAGTAGAAACTTCCTACACAGACAGTCAGGTAAAACAGCCTTTTATAGGTAGATAACATACTTAAGAAACAAGTAGTGGCTAATTATGCATGGACCTGTGTTGCAGCCTGCTCCGAGCTGCCCTTCCCCCTCCCTGGTCAAACAAGCCAGGACTCACCCCTGCCATTTGCTCTGAACTCCTTTGTTCCAAGCACAGGCAAACCTGAAAGTAACTCAAACTCTGTAGCAGTGTCTGATTGGCCAGCTAACCCAGGTCCGCCCCCAGTCCGCCCCTTTCCTTTCTCCTGAATAAAAGAGGACCTCAGCGGGGGCCTGCCTTCTTTGGCTCTGCACCCCTTCTGCGAGCAACGTCTGTGTGTCTCTGTCTCTTATTGAAAGCAGGACTATAGCATAAGCCAAGAGCTGTATTTCTCCCTCTTTGCTTCTAGTGGTGGTATTAGCTTTGCAGCTACCCTTTGCCGTTCTTGCTGAAGTGCCATATTGCTTGTGCCGTCCCTCTCAGGCTTCCTGAGGCACTGAGACTGAGCGCTAGTCAGTAAAAAGCTGTGAGTATTCCACAGGCCTGAGTCATCAGCAGAACTGTGGGACAGCTGGATTATTAGAATTGAGCACAAAATAGTCTTGTTTCAGCCAGGTGAAGATGTAGCTGGAAGGACCTTTGTAACAGGGACTCCCATTGCCATTTGACTAATAACTGGCCATCCTGTTCAAAAAATCTGATTTCACATGCAAATGTTCCCTTTATGGCAATATTCTACCCTCTTTTTTTCCCCCATCTATTAACAAGCAATGTGCCCTCATCACCTATACAACACAAAAGCAAAAGATTTCACCATGAAGGTGGTCAAACACTGGCACAGGTACCCAGTGAGGCTGCAAAATCTTCATCCTTGGAGATTTTCAAACTCAAGAGGACATGGCATTAAGCTATGCTCTTTGACTTTGAAGTTCATCCTGCTTTGAACCAGACATTGTTGATCTTCAAAAATCCTTTCCAACTTATTTTTTCTATGTTTATTGTTTTAAAATTCTCAGCTTTTTGTGGAAAGCAATATTTTTTGTTCATATGTGTTCTTTTCCTAATTCAAGAAAAAAGTCACAATCCGTGACTGGTGCCTTAAGGAATTATATGAAGCCACTATGATTATGACAATAGTATGTTACCTGGCAAGTTTCTTACTGTAGTTTGTTTGGGGTTTTTTTTGAATATTTTATAACTCTTTTCCAGAAGAGCAACAGTTAATGGTTTGATTGTAATGGTTCTGAGAACACAAAAACATTCTGACCTTCAGCCATAATACTTATGGCTTATTTCATTAGAACAAAAATGGTTGCTTATTGTTTCCTAAACTTTTCTCTTAGATTTTCAGCTATAATCAATACATGCTGGTACTCACATTCTATAAAATATCATAGTCTGTGCTATGCACAATTTGTAAAATTTAAGACTGGCCCATTTTTCTATTTGCTTTGGTGGTCAATAAAATAAGGAATTGGAAAAGACAAAAATAAGAAAAATATTTCCATTCAATAGGAAAGTTTCCAATATGAGGGACCATTGGTTTGAACAATTTTTTTTTTTTTTAATTTATTTATTGCTCAGAAGGCGCATCTGAGTTTTATAAACCATGCTGAGATTCAGAATATGTTAATAGAGACTTGGCACTACTGGATTGTATTTAACACTATGATAAACCCATCTCAAAGTTCAGGTAAGGCAAACCTGACAATATAGATTGTCCCTTGAAAACTGGGAAATTGTTTTTGTTTTTAAAAGAACCAGTCTGAAGGTAAAAATTTCCTGTGCTTGAGACATATACAAATGCATAGGATGTGTAGCATGGAATGGGTAAGAGAAATTCCACATGAAACCAGGTGATGAAAAATCAGTTTGCACTTAGCCAAGAATGGTATTAGGTGGGATTAACTGGGCTTCATTCCTAAAGGAAGAAGGAGTTCAAGAGTGACAGAGGTAATATCAAGATCGTAAATGAAGGAAAAGTCAGCTTAAAGATGTGTCAATTTCACCAATCTATATTCAAAAACAAGAAAATGGAAGAAAGAATGTCACAGGAAGTGATTAAGTCAAATTATTGAGGCTGAGCACCAAAGAACAATACAACTGTGAAAAGAGAATTAGGAAATAGAAACATAAACTAAATTGCAACAAATAAGGCTTAGAAAGTATAGCAACCGACAGTGGTGCCCTGGGAGGCATTTACAGGGACATTGCCACAACATTGAGGGGAGGTGTTACTTCTTGCTATTTGGAATACATGAGATCCCATCTGAAGTACTAGATCCAGTTTTCAGTCCCTGAACATTAGAAAGAAATTGATGAGTGAGTACAGCAGAGGATACTGTCTGGGGGCTGTAGCCCTTGCCCTGTGGGAAGAGACTGAGGAATTTGGGCTTGTTAGACTGGAGGAGAGATCATCTCAGGAGTGCTTAACAAGAATGTCTCAGCACCTCTGCAAGGGTTATCAAGAAGCTGAAAGGGGTCTCTTCCCACTGGTGCAGGGATAAGAGACAGTGAGATAAGAGACAGTGAGTGTATGATGAATTCAGCCTTGCTTTTAAGAAACACTTTTTCACTGTGAGAAGAGGCAGGCAGTAGAGCAGGCTGGCCAGAATGGCTGTGCATTTCCTGTCTTAGGATGTTTTCAATACCTGGCTGAATAAAGCCCTGAGTAACCTAGTCTGACTGCACAGATGACCCTGCTTTGAGCAACAGGATGAACTAAACGATTCTTGACGTCCCTTCCAGTCTGCCTTTATGATTCCATCTCTGCATGTGTGTTTGGATTTCTGTAATGCAACGACACACTGCTGAATCATGTTTAGCTTTTCCACCAGGAATTTCAAGTCCTTTTTTTGCAAAGCAAAGAATACATCTACTCTTGAAATAAGTGGGAACAGGAAAAAGTATAGACACAGAACCTAAAGTTTTATAAAGATTTAGCTTAAGTGAGAAAGATAATAAGGAAATACATGTGTGAATAATTAAAAAACATGAGTAAGAGTCAGCATATAATTATTTGGAAGTGTATTTACTAATGATTTATAAAAGTATGGAATAAATTGTATGAAGTGTTCTGTATTTTTGAGAGAAGTACTTTTACTGTAAAATACTTTCCATATTATCATTTTTCCAACTAAGAAAATATTTTCTCAAAAATTTAAAATTTCATCAAGAAGATTAAATGATAACTTTTTGACTGCTATTCCTGAAGAGTTATGTCCATTTTGCTTCCTACAGCAGAAAGTGACATTTAAAGATCCTTTCCATCAAATAAATGACAGACAAAAAGAAACTCCACTGATAGTTTTTTGAATTTTTTTCCACTTTTTGTCTACGTTTTAGATAAATATTTTTCAAAAATACTTTGGTTTGTTGTTGTTTTTCTTCATTTTGTATCATGAGAATAAATTTATTTTTCTAGCCATTTCATGTGTCATATAAGCTTGAGATCTGTCACTGCTTTATTGAGCTGGACACTAAAAAACTTTCGGTTCTCTCCTAACACTAAGAAACCTTTTGAATGCATTTGTGATATATCAGTGTATCTCTTCTATTCTCAGTCTTTTGTGATATCACCAGTTGCTGTGTCCTGCAGAATGCAGTTTTTAATGGCAGAACTAAATGCTTCAAGTATGTTCTTCCTACTTTTCGTTTCTAGGATTACATCATGCAGGATGGATTCCTAAACAGCTAGAACAAAGATATGTCTAGTGCTCAGAAACTCTTAATGAGTCAATGAAAGTGCAATGTGAAAGATATAAAGCATCAGCAAAATTTTTAAAACCTGAAGCTCTTGCTACCATTTTTTATTATTACTATGGCTCCTTCCTGTAATAAATTAGAGGTCAAAGTTTCAGAAATACACTGTAATATAAAATAAATATCAGTCAAATAACCCACGTAAAGCAAGGTCCAAGTATGAGCCTCTAGAGCTGTAATAAAAGTGCTTTCATGGAGTTTCCATAAATGATTTCAGTGAAGACTGAGGGAAAGGGACTGCTGAATGGTTTTATAGATAGCTAGATTTTCTTTTTTAATGCAACATAAATTTTATTTTACATGTCACTCCTCTCCAACTTTTATTGTTTTAATACCATAAAGGGTGAGATTACCAGTGGGATTTGTATGCTCAATTCTCATTAATTTTAATAGGAACTGGTCATCAAAATCCCTTATGCAACCCTGAAAACATCAGCCAACATTTCCTGCTGTATGTGAGAGCAAACTGCAAAATCAACAAAGCCAAGGAAAGCTCTCCCAACTGAGCTGAGCATGTTTGCTGAATTCCCACAGCACTGAATAGAGAATAGAGAGAAGTCTGAATCCCTTTTCAGGGCTCTGAGTCATGAGGAATGCAAACAGAAGTGCTCTGTAACAAAGATAACACAAAATATGATCAAAGCTAGATCATCTTCCCCACTGCTCTTCAAGCATCTTGTATTTGACAAATGCAGAATGGTTGGGAGTAAATGATGAAAGTCTTTGAGCTATAAAGAATTATTACCCAACTTTACTAAATCACACTAAATTTCAGTTTATCTCAGTGAAATCACAGATTTAGCAGTGAAGATTTTAACAGGTACTCAACAGACTGAAACTACAGTGAAACCTCACTGAAGTCTATAATCTTTTGGTAACCATTAAAATTAATAAGAAGCCTTCCATAATTTCCTGGTATGCTAGATCTGGTCACTGGTTTTAGATTTATTTTTACTAGACACACCAACTGCATTAATAAAGTATTTTCTCTCTGTATCTATACCAATTATATGTCTATAGCACTATGAAGTCAAACTTTTCATGAATGTATTATATCCCCTAATTTCTAGTTACCAGAACTCAAATTAAAGTTCCTGTGACACAATAAATTATAATGAAATACATGTGCTTTTTTCAGTAAATAAAAATTATGAGTAATTTGTCTAGAGCTGAGATTAATTTATTTTGTTTAACATCAATCATCTTCTCAAAATGTCCACACACACTTTTCAAGTTACTGGATTATTATTTCGTTACAGCTCTTTTTCAAAGTAAGAAAACATTTTCCCAAGATATGAAGTGTTTTGATGGAAATTTTAATTATTATAATAGTGCTCATTGTTCATCTCCTTCAATAATTCTGTGGGAATGTGTGACAAAGATAACCCCTCTCTCTGTTCTTACTTAGTGGAAATGGAAATCTCAAAGAGTAAGTCTTTCCTAGTTTTAGAAGGTCAAGTATTAGTAAATGGATTGAAGTTCTTGTATTATTCGGTACACATATTTTTGTCCAAACAGTTCCTAAGTAGTTTTAACAACACCACATATCAAATTTAATTAAAAGAAATCCAATACTAAATAGGTTAACCTTTTTAGTCAATCAATGTGTTCAAGTAAGTAAACATTTAAACTATATCATGTTGGAGAAGTTAGTTTTTCCCATTAACAAAGAAAAAAATAGTTTTTTGAAAGTATTTCTATAGTTTGCCATGGAATACAGAACTAACAGTATTATCAAGGACATAAATCTTTAACAGAAACATCATGCAGATGTCTTTCCAGACATTTTAAAATTAGAATGTAGTCTTTGATATCTTGATGCCAGTCTTTGTCTTGCTAATATTACGTTTATTTTCTTTTATTTTGAGAAGGGGTGAGAAGAGGAAGAGGGGAAGTGTAGCTTTGCTGTGCAAGTGAAATGCAAAGGAAGCACCACTTTTCTAAAGAAGAAAAATGTTTTCAAACAACTGTTTTCAATTTGTGAAGTAATATCATATGGTAATATATTCAGTTTTGCACTTTTAGTCAAGCATCTTCATTCTTCAATTTTCTGAAAATGTGCTTGCGATTTTTGCTAGCTGTATCCAAAATCTGCTCTTCTTGAAGAAAATTTGGAAGGCCAGAATGAATTTTGTGCTGTAAATAGTTCTTGCTTACACTGGCAAAAACCCAACAAACTTGATACCCTCTACTTGATGTCAGCAACTGCCTCCATCACTGCTTCAAGTTCTTATTTCTGCTTTAATCTGCTATTTTTTGTCAGATAAACTAAAACAATGAAATTTTGTCAGAAGAATCTTAAATGCAAGATTTGAAGGACTAGAGAATATGACTTTGAGGCTAAACACATGAGTCAGGGAACACACCCCCAGAAAAAGAGGACAAGGTATCTATCTAAATTCTGGATTTCAATGCGTAATCAGAAAACGTTTTTGCCTCGTGGTTATTCCTTAATGAAGTCTTCCACTAAAGACAAAAACGGCTTCTGCAGTCCTAATTACACCCATCTACAACCATTTAAAGGAGTTAAACTGATATTCAGATACCTAATTCATGGAGATAGAACAGTTGTAGAGGATTATTCCATTGGAGTCGTTCACAGCCTAGCTAGCATGAATTGGAGAAAAACCTAGGCTTTCCACCAGGTATTCCAGAGCTCAATGAGAAATGAGCAAACACTTGCTGAAGATTTTCCTAGATATATGTGTGTTTACCCTCTACTGGGGTACTTTAGACTGCTCCATGAACTGTGACAGTTTTCTGAGGGGTACAGTCTAGTTTTCTGAACTTCTTAATTGACACTATCCTAGGTGAGCCATCTTTCCCTCCGCTTAACTCACTAAAGGGTCTCCTTGATATTGCAGCCCTATTGTTGAAGTTGCATAATTTAATCTTATTTAGGAAAGCCTTAGGTTTTGGGGGTTAAATTGCTTCTCAACTTTGATGTATTTTCTTAGTTTTGTCTTTTTTTTAAAGTCATTTTCTCAATATAGCACTGGCTACAGTGTTTATGGTAGAGAAGCATGGGAGATGGTCCAGATTGCCAGTTTTGTGTATTTGCAGATCTTTGTGCCTCACTGGCAGATGTGCATGAAGCTTGTAGACTCCCAGATTGTTCAGCCCAATTGAGATTGTCATGCAGTTAAGAAGAATTACGCTTTGGTTTATAAACACAAAATAGTCTGCTTTGAGATAACAGAAACAAATTAAGCAAAGTAGAAGGAGATTGGGGGTTATTTACTTGTCTTTTCTGTCAAAAAAGCAGAGCTGTGGAAATGCAGTGCATCTGAAAATGTGTAGTATTATTTTTGTTGACAATATGCAGAATGTTTTCAGTCTGAAAATGAATATATTTAAAATATTTTGGAGACAGAGAAGTTACAGATGAGTGTTGCTCATCTCCACTTCTTATGAGGAAGACTTGAACTATTGCTGTCTTTTTCTGAACTCAAGCAGATTTTGTGCTTGAGTTCTGTCATCTTTACAAAATTGCAGCAACAGAGAATAGTATAGCTTGAAGTGATATCTGCTGGCTATCCATCCATTTTACAGCTATTTAAAGAAAAAAAGCTTTTTCTTGCCTGTTGCCCCAACTCGTCCAAAGCACACGTTCAAGACGATTAAATACGGAACTTATTGAAGTCATTTGGATTAAATCCTGAGCTTCTCATGCAGAATATAGTAAATCAAATGATGAAGGATTATTTGTAACCATGTGAAAATTTTGAACTCCAGGATGGAGTGGAACTTTACTGATTCAGATATTTCTGAAGATTGTGATTCCTCAGGTAAGTGTAGGTCCCTGTTTGTAAGATGCAATGGTTGCTAATCTTAAAATATTTCTCCTAGATTATTGAGTTGCTCCTGTTATTGAATTTGGGTAAGAAATGAAATTAAGGAAATAGTAGTTTTTAAGCCTGTGTAGAATAAAAAGTCTTGTAGAAGGAACACCTGGTTAGTATTTGTCAGATGTTTGGGTAAGTGAATTCTGAGTGGGAGATCCTGCCTTGCTATATCCGTTATAAGAAAAGCTTCCAGCCTGCACATGTATTTTGCTGACATTTCAGAATTTATAAGAGAAAACCACAAAACTAATCACTAAAAAATCTAAGTGGAATCCAGTTTCTAATTTTTCATGCATGCCATTAACTGAACCTCCTCATTAGTAATATTACTGTACTGCATGTACCACGAAGTATTTTTATAAAGGAACAGCCCTATCAATACTTTGAACATATTTCATGGGAGACATCTTCTGGTCCTACATATATACTAATTTTTAAATTGTATAATAAAGACACTTGTTTAAATTTTGTTCCAATAAGCTGCTGGCTTTTCTAAAATTTGCTTACTTCCTTGAGATCCATGTTTCAATTTGTGACATCAGTAATCAACTCAGAAATATGTGTCTTCGTAGCTAATGTGAAAACATGTCCTGGTTTTAATGAGTGCACCTGTCTCCCACTGGACTTCATAAGAAGCTGCAGAGGCTGAGTGTTTATGAAAAAGAAAGATTCGGTTGAAAGAACTCTGCCTTTTGTAGCTGTGTGTGAAAATGTAGAATAAACAGCTATTTGTGAAAGCCACTAAAATATTAGCAGCTATTATTGGCCATCTATTTCAAAAGATCTTTATCAACTTTCTTATTAGTATTTTATGCTTTGTTATTTAGAGATTGAATTAGTGGGACTCATTTATTTTAGGGAAAAATTCTAACCACATAGTGCTTTAACACTTCCCAGAGGCCTTATATGCAGACCGTTACACCTATTTGTCCCTCACAGTACTCCCACAGTGAAAATTCTATCTTTTCTTTTTTTTTTCTATTGCAAGGAATTAATTTTTTCTCTGAATGTGTCTCATGGGAAAAAGGTTCATGTCAGTGTGTATTTCCTTTGCTCTTTGGAAGGAGTGTCGAAATTGCGTATAATATAGTGAAAACAAGAATATAAAAAAGCAATTAACCAAGTCCTTTCACATTTTTCAGTTCAAAGGTCAGATACAAATAATCTTAAAGTTTTGGGAAGAGTCACTGGACTTTGAATAAGGTTCTGAGTCTTAGGTAAGTGACAGCATGAAATACAGCTGCACAAGAGAATGGGTGCGTGGATTTCACCAGTGGTAGGAAAGCAAAAGTTAATGAGGAGGAACCTGTCATGAAAAGAGAGCTACTGTGGGTGACAGCAGCAGCAGCAAAGTTGACACAGGGCTATAACACAGTCAGGGGTTCCTGATTTCCATCATGCTGAATCTAGGCAGAAAAAGAAAGCAGCTGGAATTTTATGTGTTGTATTTCTTTCAGAGAGCTAACAGGTCATCAGGGGATAATAGTACCTTTAAAAGACCTGACCAGTAGGAGAGAGAAGAGGCTTGCTTGTTGAAATTTCTGTAATTACTCACTCCTGTTGTGTTCCTTGAAGAAAGCAGTGGAAGGAGTTTTGAGGTAGCTGACCTCTCCTTGGAGGATGGTTTGTGTTCCACAGGGAAGCACACAAAGATTTATCTGAGAAGTAGTGAAAGTGAATCCATAACAATTAAAGTATATCTCTGCAGTATATGGAAAATGGAATACTTCATACATTTACTTTTCACAGCCCGGTACTATTCTTGAACTTTATTGTATATTTTGGCATAAAGTTTATTTTTTATTGATATGTGCAGCAAAGTAAAATTGTAAAATTACAGGAAAAACATTAGAAATTATTTATTTAGAATGACCTACCCACAGTTTTCTTGTAGGATAAGGGTTTATTGCAGTCAAAGCAGTGAAGTCTGGTTCAATTATTGCACTCAGGAGCCATTTTAAATCAGTATTAGTAAGAACTACTAAGAAAAAATCAGCTCCTTAATTTTCTACTCTATTGCCACATAGGAATTAATGTTGTAATTTGCTATTCATACTATTCTATACAGATGTCATTTTACATTGTTTTCTGTTTTAATTCTCTGATGGCTCTATGAGACTTTAGCTTTAAAAAGGTCTTCAGCACATTCTTGTCTTCCTTTAGATTGCAGCCATCAGGGCACGTGTGTTTGTTAGGTTGTGGTTGTTTTCTGTGCATCACCTGCTCTTTCTCTCACAAATCACTAGTCTTACGTATAGATTCCACAGATATACGGCCATCAGTGGGACTGATCATATGCAGGACAAGCCTTTTACTTTACCTGAATTAGCTCTAATGTGGCTGCATTTTTACCTTACCTTGGGTGATCTATCAAGAGGATGTAGTCCAACAGCTTTTCAGCTATTAATGTAATTATTTCATGTAGCTGGTCAGTAACTGTGCAGTTTGGGTTCTGCTTAAAACCAAGGGTAAGTCTTCAGGAGTTCACCTGAGAATAAGTAAATGAAATGAAAAAAACCAGCGAGACCATGATGAAAAAGGCATGATGACAAAATTACTAGCACCTCATCTTTGTCTTCTTGTTTTGTGATTTTGATATGGAGAATGATCATGACATTTGAAGGTCTAAGATTAAATGGACTGGTGTGTTACAGACCACACTTTCAAAAGAATTATCACACTAAATTACAGTTTCGATGAGTTCTCCATACAATGTGTAATGTAAGAGAAGTGCTCATTGGTCCAAATTTTGTTTCAGATGGCTAGAAATGAAAAAAAAACCCAAAAAAACAAAAAACCAAACTTATTTAAACCCCATTTTTTCCTCAAACTAAAAATTAAAAAACTTTAGAAAAAATAAAATGTTGATGTGGGGCCTATTTTTTTTATTCTCATATTAATATAGTATTTCATTTTTTAATAAATATGACCAGATTTTCTTCTGGAACTTCATCTCAAATTTTTTTTTCTCTCTTCTCTATCTCCTTTTCCCATGTTTTTCACTCCAGATAAAAGAGAAATTTGAAAACTTTTGAATGTACTGGAGAAGACTGGTAGGCTGATTGTGACAAGAAAACAAAACAATCTACAAAACTTTCTCAGAAATTTATTCAGTAAGTGAGATTGCATATTTAAGCCTCTGTGCTCAGAGAAGATTGGACTTTGGCTTTACAGAATTTTCAGTATATGGGTTAGGTACTCAAGCATTCTAGACAATGTAAAGGAAGTCATCTACATGCCAGCTGTAGAGAAATTCACTACTTTTACTCCATATCTAAAATGTCAATTCTAGTTGTGTGGCTCATGGATGACTGTCAGAAAATGAATTCTAGGCCTGTCTGATATTTGTGGGAGCTTTGCCATTGACGGCAACACAACCACAATGTTGCTCACAGCTGTTACTATAGTGATGGGAACTTATTTTTGTCTGACATTGTCAGAGAGTCCCTGAAAGTCTTGTTCCACTTGATTTCCTGTACACAATTTGTGATGTTGCTGTAGTAACTAATAACAACAATATTGTCAATCAACACTGCACCTATGGTGGAAGTTCTCTTGGCTCTTTTGTGTGTTGCATGACTTAAATCCAGTACAAACACAGTGAATTACCTTGAGAATGACAATCAGCACTAAGACAATTGCCTTTGTCTTTTCAGAATATCAGATCTACAAAGGTTTCTCTATCAGAATATTTGTAAGGCTAGTTCTACATAAAGACTAATTTTGAAATATTTTTTGAAGATTTTTCTCTGCTTTTAAAAAGAGAGTCTTCGAAACAGACAAATCATTACTTTAAGACCTGGATCACTTAAGAAAATAATGAGACAATTAAAGTTGAATGCTCTACCCAAAACAGCTCATATTCCCTAATCACTAAGATACCTAGTTTATTCATTCTACAGATGAAAACAATTTATAATTAGTGAGTTAAAAAAGGGCATCAGAATATTGTAGGAGATGAAGTTCCAATGCTAGTGGCATTTTCAGACTATGCTCTAGTTTACTTGTAGGATATGAGAGATACTTGCACACATCTGGGAAAATTTGTGCAGATTTCCAAGAGCTAGCCCATCCTTTGAGAATGTAGTGAACATTGAATGAAACTTGGACATGTTATTTGAAAATACCGTGTTGCACTGTGATCAGATTGTACTATGCTACCTGTATAGAGGGACAGTGTTAAGGTTAAATTTTGTAATTTTAATCTGAAATTTAGTCTGTTAGAAACATTGACCAATAACCAGGTCTCATGCCTTATTGTTGTATTTTTCATACTATTAATTTCCATTGGCAGGAATGTCGCAACTGCTCCATATGTATGTAACTATGTTGCCCTCTTGTGACCAGCTCTCTAAAATGAGAAGTCATAGACCATTTCAAGAACAGAACTTGATTTAAAGCAATATTAAAATTGATTACCAATAGACTTGCATATTTTGTGTGGCTTTTTTTTAACCAAATAGCAAAAATTTTATATTTTCTAAACATAGTGTTAAATATCTCTCACATGTATTCTGATTCTATCCCTTTCTGAGCCTTGTGTCAATTTTTGTGATTTTCTCTTTACATCCCACTGTTCTTAGGTGCCATACTACTACAAAAACAATATTCACAACCATGTAGGAGCATTTTGTATGTTGACTATGATATCAGGAGACAAATGTTCTATTATAAATTATATATGTGTATAATCCATCAAGCATCAAGTCATTCTTGTTTTGGTTCCTTATCTCCTGTGGTTCAGATACTGGTTTTTGCAGTAGGCAAAACCATAGTGAAAGTAATCTGTCACTTATTTTGGATGTAAATCTGATTAGGCTGTCTTTGGGGCTTTGTCATTTGTTTAGGTTTGGTTGGGCTTTGCTTTTATTCTTTTTTCTTGTGTGTCAGTCTTTTTCAAATTGATTCCATTTCTTTTGATGCATGTATTGCTCCCTGGGGCCAGTCAATAACACTGGTAAATTTCTCTTAAAAAGAAATTTAAAAATTATAACTTCGTTGCCAAGTGTAATTAAATGGCAGACTAGTTATGATAGGTGGATCAGATTAAAAAGTGAGAAATAGAATAATTAATTTAAAAACTAGGAATAGTGTACACTTGATAATAAACATCCTCTGAGATTAGTTATCACTTTAGAAATCCCCGGAGGTTTTGCATTTTAAGCAGAAGTCGTAAACAATGTCAAGTTATTTTCTGACTTTATGTAGCATTTTCCAATGCTTCAAGTGTAAATAGGTCTCATTTAGTTTTCTTGTTGACTTTTATTACTGATTCAGAATTTACTTGAGATGACTCTTGTCTCTACTGTGTGTTACGATACAGAGTGGTCCTAACTTACTTACTTTCAAATCTTTCAACCATATCTAATGTGACCAGTAAAAGATATTGAATCTAAGACAGCTGACATGGGAGCACAGGGGGAAACATAGAAGTGCATGCACTCACCTATATAAGGCTTTTGATGGTATTCGCTTCTCCAAAAATCCCATTTTTGTTTAATATAGAAGATACTGGATGTTAAATGTATCTTCATCTTACAGAAAAATGTTTAAGGGATGAAGCCACTGGCCCAGAAGGCTGAAATATTAGAATGTTTCTAGCAAGCTATTCTTTCCTTAAATAAAGAAGACTCTAAGGGAAATCTGAGCAAATTAAGACCTGAGAGTTAATTTACCTAAAACAGGGATTAGTTCCCATTAGATTAGAATTGGTGAAGCCACCCCAGGTTACATTTTAATTAGAATTTTCTTTGCAGCATTTCTGCAGAGGATGCTTGATTAAACAACCTATTTTAGCAAAATATAAAATTTGTCTTCATTGTATTTAGAATCCACTCCTTAAATCACAAAGATGTACATAGACTAGGGAGCTTGTTTATCACCCTCTTAATAGTTGAGGGAAAGATATTAAATAAGCATTTTTTTCCCCTATATAAATCTAGATACGGTAATTTCACAAGGAAAAAACCCCACAGGTTAGAAGGCCAGAAGCTGTTTAATGCTGCTTTTCCAATCCAGGATAAAGGTATTATTCAATTGCAGCAGGGACTCTAGTGAAGTGTGGGTATGTAATCATTTATCTGCAGTTGTGCCCAGCAGCGCCAGGCTCTTGTGGATAAAGCGTCCCTGTGCTGGAAGCAGAACTGCCCTTTGTGCGTGAGGATCTCGGAGCCAACACAGCAGAGCGCATCCCCTGGGTTAAGGAGGACTTCTCAAGCACACTGAGCACACTAAAACTGTGCATCCAGCACTTCCCTTGCTCCTTGAGGAAGAGCGCAGTGTCTCCAAGGGTTTTGTTTATTCTGTGAGTTTGGCTGTTTATTGGTACATATGCAGGAGACTGAAAGGAACAGTTTTGCAAAACCAAAGCCCTTGGCCTACCTATATTATGAATTATCAGTATACCTATGGAAATGGTGGCTTTTGAAAATGGGTCTGTATTGATTTAAATACCCTGTTACTGTGTTCCAAATGACCAGAATATCTGGAGCTAGCAGTTCAGGTGGATATTCCCAGCTCATTTCTCTGCTATCCTGTCTAATGTGGAATTCTGTACAGCCAGGTTATTTGAGAAGTAATCTGGAAATCCAGTAATGCTGGAAGACAGTTATATTTGAGATGTAGGGCACAAATTAAATGGCAGAAAGAATCCTCTGCAACAGTGTACCCCTAGATTCAGTCACACAACAAAATTGTCTGAACTCACAGAGTAATAGACAAGATATTATTTTAAATCTTTCCACAGGAAATGTTGGATAAACATGTATATCAACATCTTTTGCTGACATTATGGTAATAAAGATGTATTTTTCCTTGGAATTCACAAACTGATAGAAGCAATGACATAATTTTTATGGTTAATTTCAATAATTGTCCTTTTCAAATTTTTTGGTGCATTTTGTTTTGGTTTTTTTTCTGCGGAAAAGCATCTTAATCTCACACAGTGCTTAATGAAATAATACCGTATTCATGTCTTTCAGAATCTCCCAGGGTTTGACAGGGATCTTTAATTGTTCATGATACTTGTGGCTTAGAACAACACAGTCTAGATAAAAATGCAAATTTTTGTGGATCGAAGAAATGCTCCTATAAACAACTTTATCTCAGGAGTGCTACAAAAAAATTTCCATAGTTATTCATAGTTTAAGTGTTTAAACTGAATCATGCTGAGAGAATGCAAGCCATTGATATTATTTATATTTAATATGGCTATTCATGCTGCCTCTTAATTGGCTTTTATGTGGGTTAGAGATAGTTTACAATAATTAAGCTTTAAGTAGGAGTTCACATAGGACTTCATCATCTCTAAACATCTCTCTTGGCTCTCAAATATGGAGAGTGAAGTCATGACTGGGATCTTGAAAAATAAATCATTATTAAAGATACTTTAGGAATGATCAGATTAGAAAAAATGTATCCATTAGAAAATGAGGGGTTGCTGTATATTACTTAGCATCCTGTACTATTTTTCAAGAAGATTTCGTTAATTAAACAGTCACTTTAGTACCAATGATAAATAAAACTTGCATGTAGATAATCCAGCCTGATTTCAAAATATGCTGTTCTTATAAGAAGAACAAAACATTAGAAATGTGATTTTTCACTTCCAAAATGTAAATGTTGTGTTTGAATACTTGCCACTGTAATGCAGGCACTCTTCCACAATTTGATTACTATTTTCAAGATTGTTGAAATTCAGAAATTACAGATTCAAAAGAGTATACTAATCCTTATCTAAGTAAGTCAATTTGGATCAAGTTTCTTTTTCTTGATCAAAGCTTTTTGTTCACTTTTAAAGAGATAATTTTGTGTTTAGGTTTAGGGAAAAAAAATCATTTTAGAAACATCATAGTAGTGTTCTTAAAAAAATGGTAAGCCCGAACACAGTTATTTTAAGATATGCCTATACTTTACATTAGCTACATTATAAAGATCTTATTCAGTTTTCACTTGTTAATTTAACTTCATAGAAGTGAAGGGTTTCAAGCAGGAAAATAAGATACAAGAATGAGAAGGATCATGTAACAGAGAAATTAAAGCAAATTGAACATTTTGGAGGATGGCAGAATGAAGGTGGTAAAAAACCTTGGTTGCACATAAAGGAAAATATTTAGGAAAAGCACATTAGAAAAATGGAATATATGACATAATGTGGGATTTTTTTTTTTTTTAATTGTTCTGGGTCATACAGGAAAGAGACTACAACTATAAAAGCTGATGTTGGGACAAAAAGGGATTCAGATAATGGCTTTTAAAGTCATTGATGACCTAGATTTAAGATTATGGTATACAAGATCTAAAGCTCAGGCCTGACTTTACTGTGTTTCTCTCAGCTACATTATAAAGATCTTATTCAGTTTTCACTTGTTAATTTAACTTCATAGAAGTGAAGGGTTTCAAGCAGGAAAATAAGATACAAGAATGAGAAGGATCATGTAACAGAGAAATTAAAGCAAATTGAACATTTTGGAGGATGGCAGAATGAAGGTGGTAAAAAACCTTGGTTGCACATAAAGGAAAATATTTAGGAAAAGCACATTAGAAAAATGGAATATATGACATAATGTGGGATTTTTTTTTTTTTTTAATTGTTCTGGGTCATACAGGAAAGAGACTACAACTATAAAAGCTGATGTTGGGACAAAAAGGGATTCAGATAATGGCTTTTAAAGTCATTGATGACCTAGATTTAAGATTATGGTATACAAGATCTAAAGCTCAGGCCTGACTTTACTGTGTTTCTCTCAAAAATGTACATTAGATTCACATACAAGGAACATTTTCCTATGGGCATATGCTACTTTTTGCTATGAGATACACTAGAGATGTGTATTACAGACCCATGCACAATGTAGTGTGGGATGAGTTCACATTCTTCAACCCTTCAGAAAACCTTCTATGCTATCTCATTGAATCTGCAATGTGCTCTACAGCAGTCTAAAATCTTTGTATTTGAACCCTGTTATATGTAATTGCAGTCACTGTGTATCATAAATTAACTTCTGCTTTAGTCCTTCAAATTTTATTTGGAAGTTTGTAAGAGCAAAAAGCTGTTGATTTAGAGGACATTTTCTATGAGAGTTCAAAGTACACAGCAAAATTCTGCTGGGATAGGATAATTGCATATATTCTTACAGATGGTTAATTTGTTCCACAGTTAAATTTTGGAACAGAACAATGTGAGTTGTGCTATATCCTATTTGACTTGGAGAAGTTGAGTTATGACACTTTTCTGATAGGCAGTGCAAATGTTTAACTTGTATAAAACATGCCAGGCAGTAGAGCTTGAAATATGTGCAAGACCTTGGAAAATAAACTAATAACAACTCTTCATGTCCAGAGTGTAATTCTTGTCTGCCTGCTACAGCTGGAGAGTGAGAAGCAAACATAGTTGTGTGTCCTTTTTCCACACTGCAAAAGTCATGGGTTCCTGGGAACTAACTTACACTTCAGCTGCAATATAACGCTAGTCCTTTAAACACTTTGTGACTGACTCCAGATTGCCCAAGGAATTTTGCTCTGGAATCCTTACCTAGCGACATAAAAAGGAAAATGTTAAGTGGATGATCTGAGCTTTATTCTATATGAGAGATTTCTCTCACAGCATCTGACCTACAATAGGTATGCAGAGCCTTTCATCAAATTATCTGTCAGAGGAGCTTAATGCTCGTTATTATTCTTATCTTACTGGTGGCAATGTTAATGGAAAAGGAAGCCAAGGAAACTTATCTGACAAAATTCAGAAGCAGCAAATGAAGTAGAATTTAAGACACTTCTGTTCCATGTTAAATTCTAGACTGCAAAAATATAATGCATTTAGGCTTTGAGAATACTGTTATAACTACACACTAGAGACTAAATTCTTTTGTCCTTGTTCAAGCAAATCCTGCCCCCAGACTGAACTGGGAATTTAGATTGAGTGGAGACTGCAGAATTGAGCCCTAAAGGAATATGGCTTACTGCAATAAAAGACACAAGAGAGTTGGAATAAAAATACTGCTAGCAACATGTAGCAATGGAACAACATTACTTAGGGAAACATTCAAATGGGATGAATTAATTAGAAACAAGACTTTGATCTAATGCTTATGACAGTGTTTATGTTCAATGTAACCTATTATTTGTATTACCTCCACTCTGTCAAATATATTTTTTTTATTTGCTAAGTAGTGTTTGCCTATCTCTTACTGCTCATGAAAGAAAATGTTTTGCACTGTCAACATATTTGTTTGTCGTTAATAAAAGATTATAACTAAAAATATAATGAAGTGTCAAACAGAACTAACCCTCCAGAGAAGCTAAGCAGATGGAAATAGTGCTGTGAAAATGAATGTATTGTAAGTCAAATAATTTGCTTTTCCACAGCAAATTATCTGTAAGTTCCACCCACGGCATAGTCATGATGAAGCAGAACTAGAGCAAGCTTATGGATTGATTCTTCTGTCCTTTACATTGGTGCGAAACTTATAAAATATATGACATCAAGAGAGTCACATCAAATTTACAATAACATAAATTAGGCTTCAACAAGCAGAAAGTTAGTAAAGCTAAGTATTTTAAATACATTTTAAGCTCGGCAAAGGGTTTATAATCTCACTGATGAGCTCTATTTAGGTCCTGTTTAAAATCTGCTAGCTTCCAGAGAAATGTATGGATTATGACTGCTTTGAAAACAAATCCACATTCATTGATGAGAATTTTTTGATTTGTTTTCTTTAATGCATATTTTCATATTCACATTTTATAAATTTTTTCTCGGCAGATATTCAAATAAGGAAATATTTGTGCTCTGTGGCTTTAAATATATCTAAGTATTTAAGTTGATTATACAAAAATGACTGCACAATTTTTAGTATTAATCTTAAATGAATTATTTTACCTGAAAACTAAGTATATTCCCATTATTGTATTTATTCAGAAAATTAAGAAATCAGTCATGCTAAGTATAATGCCTGAATTAATACAGAAAAACTAACTGCAACTTCACTTACACCTTTCTTAATGTTAGAAACCTTCATAAATGAAGGCTACATATTTTGTTGTTACTTTTGGGGTTATTTTCCTGAAAACCTAATTCCACCTTTCCTTCCAAAGTCATTTAAAATCCATTTCTGTGTAATAGTTTAAAAACATTATAAACCTTTATGAACTGGCGTTCATACAGCATTCTAGTGCGTAAGGCTCAGGGAATTATACTGAGCACATTTTTTTTCAAGAGCTAATGGATTTCAGTTTTATTGTTTGATACGTCCCCATTTCTGCTGAAATTTTGCAGTGTTGCAAAGCCAAATATAAATTGTTTTCAAGACTTCTTTTGTTTCTCTTCCAGAAATATTTAGCTCTCTGTCCCCCTTTCCCTCTCCTCTCCTCTTTCTTTCAATGGCTTTTAGTGAAATCCCTGCCTGGGGCAGTGGAACCAGATGACCTTGAAGGTCCCTCCCAACTCAAACCATTCTATGATTGTGTGATTCTATGAAATTCTTAAGAAGGATTCACATACTTTCCTCATTAATTTCAGGCAGAAGTAGCTACGAGACTTATTAGGGGAAACTTAAGTGCTTATGACATTACCATGGGGTGAAGCTTGTCTAAAAGCAATCCTCTCCTGAGACCCAGACTACATCTGCCCCCTGTAAAGATTACTCCAGTTTGCAGAGGAGAGAAAGAAAGGAAAACAAGGAAAGGAGAAGGACTGTTAGCATCTTTACCTTCCTTACAACATCACAGGTTTGAGAGGCCAAAGAGCAATAGTAACCCAAGTATGAACTGCTGATTGGCCTTAGAGATGGGGAACGTCCCAGAAAGAGTGCTGGGGCTTCGTGGATAATGTTTATGGCTTATGCTGACAATCTCTTTGTGGAAAAAAAATAAAATAAGACTATAAACACTTGAAAAAGAAGCCTCTTAGGGAAGGTAGAATGTAATGGCTGGTGTGGAACTGTCCTGAGCTTCCAGACAGGACTCGGAAATACTGAATTGGTCTAAACAAGGCTGGAAGTTTTGGGGTTTTTTTGTTGTTTTGTCTAGGTTTTGTTTTTAGAAATGTATAATGCTACAGGATAAAAATCTTTGAATAAAAATTGCTATCCACCTTTTAAATCTACTCTGCTTAATAAACGTAATTTAGATTAAATGTCATAGAGTGGGGTGGTTCTGCTCTTGTACCTGCTCCATTCAAATTTCCCTGTGTGAGACATTCTGGAGATTTTTTAATTAATATGGCTTTTCTGATTGGGAATGGATCTAATCCTTGGTGAAAGATTCAGGCTCATACTTGAGAAAGGATCTTTTCCTATTGCCAATCTACAGGAAAAGTTCTCCAGAGACCTACTAGGATGAAAAGCAAAGTCTACAAATAAGGACAATAGCATTAAATGACCTCTATCTTGTTCCGATATGCTGTCACTATGGAAGGAAAATAAGATTAAATCTTTGTTTACTGGTAAGTAAAATTAGACGTGGATAAGAGCTTTTCTGATAAATTAGAGATAATTTTTCTTTCTCTATCAACATGGTAAAGAGAACTAAATTTTTTTAAATTAAAGATCCTTAGTAGAGAGTATTGCTGCTAATTTATCATTTTGGACTAATTAATTGGCAGACTGCAAGAGCTTTATTTATTTTAATATTTTATAATAAATCTTACTAAAAATTAAAAGTACATGTTTTACTAATAAAACCAAGCAACTTCGAGTATTTCCTCTGCTTTGCAAGAATTGACATGCAAGAATAAATATTCTTATTTGGTTGATCAATCAAAAAAAAAAAAAAAGAAAATTACACACAAGCTTTTAAAGGCTTGAATCACCTTCACCAAGCAAGCAACTGCTGCTCTTAAAGGCAGTTCCCAGGCATTTGCAATTTTCCCTCTTTCAGATGTTACTGCTGTAGTAGTAGAGTCAGCAGAATGGAGTGTGTGTGTTTCAGCTGTTCAAGTTTAGTTCAGCAAATTAGCTTCTTTTTTTGACAAGGGGACTCAGGCCAAGATCCTGAGCTGAGAATGGGAGTTGCTTCAGAGTTAGCATATGTTGTGTTCTTCCATAAGATGATAGTTTGTTAAAAAGATTCAGCAATGTCTGAAACTACTGCAAAAAATCACCCATCTCTTCTGTCAAAGATCTTACATATCAGTGTTTCTATAGAAATTAGCTTTATCAGTTTAGGGTTATTTACTTTATTAGATAGAGCTGAAATAGTGTGATTCAAGGATGCTTTTCCTCTTTTCTCTGGTCAGCACAGCTCTTTTGTGCATCAGGTATGATCTGCTGCAAAGAAATCTGTAACTTTCTAAAAGAATCATCTGAAAGAGCTCCTGCCTCCTCTGCTGATGCTGCTGCCCATTTCCTTTACCCATATGTCCTACCTCCTGGAAATGTGGCTATCTTGCCATGCTTCAGTTGACAAATTAACAGAAAGACTGTAAAAAATGATTTTATCGAGCCCTAGAAATTTTTTTTAAGCATTGTTATTAATGCCTCATCACTTCTTTGCATTTCAGTATCATAAGAAAGTAATTTATGATTGATTTTAAAAGTATGCAAACAGTATTTTGCATTTATGTGTATGTCTTCTTTGAGAATTTGGGTACATATTAATGCAGTGGCCATTTAATTCAAACATTTACAGTTGTTTAGCATTGCAATAAAATAGAGGAAATTAGAGCAACCCCAACATGATCTATTAATAAACTGTATGGCAGTATTCAGGACTTAAAAGTGGACTTTCAAGTCCAGTGTAGCAGAGAGACTGAACCAGCAATAAATGCACAGTGAAAAAAGCTCATAGATTTTTCCACATGGTGTGATTATGGTGGGTCTGGAAATTCTGCTTAATTGTTTGTGTACGCAGCTAGAGCTAAAAGGAATGCTTGCTGGTAGTGGTGATAAAGGTCACTATTGGAAATTTATTAGATTTTTTTCCTGCCCAGACTGTTCAGGTTTAATCATGACTTCAAAACAGCTGGTCATTACTGTGCAGAGTGATCTACACTGAAGCATATTTATTTAATTTTGTTCTAAAGTAATTTCACTAACATAATTTTTTAAATTTATATATGTTTTAAAATGAATGATTTGGTAATAAAGTTGAAAACCTACACTTGAAGTTTCATATGTGCATTTTCAAGAACAAAAGAAGTTAATGGGTAGAAGGTATTCAAAATTCTTCTGCCTGTACTGAACTAAATGAATTCAGATAGTATTTCTGGGCATTTCTTACTGCAATAGATACCCATGTCATAAGTGGTTAGTGAAAGTATTTTTCTTTAAGAGAAAGGTTGCACTGAATAATTTTACATATGCTGAAAATATTTTAATAATTTATTTCACTGAAATTTTTAACATAAATTCATAATTTTTCGTTGTATCTGTACCTACCTCAGGCTATCAAATGCAAGTCTTAGAAACAAGTTCATTTTTTACAAATTTAAAAGAATATTTGGTAATCATCGGGTTCCTAGTTGATTTCAGTGAGACAAAAAGGATCGGGACATACTCAGTAAACTTTCTTGATGTGTAACTGTATATGATCCTTAAGGAAAATTTAATCCATTCATTCATTATAGATTCATAAGTTACAGGCAGCTATGGGACACTTTTAGCTTTAAATCTGATCATAGCATCCATAATGAAGCTTTACATATGTAACAGAATTCCTAATCCATCTGATGTTACCATATAACTACCCATCCCCAAGACATGATTCTTACAGTTTTTGGTGATTGGGAGGCTGTATCTACAGCCTCCACTTTCTCCTGACTTACACTTAAGCCAAGGACTTAGCAATAATTTGCCATTAGTCTGTGAAGCCTTGAAAGGCTGCCTTTGTTACTTGTTTATGTGCTCTAAAGGCAATATTAATTTGGTATTGCAAGCACGGGGTGCTTGTATTAGGACCATTAACTTACTGTTTGTGTAGCAACAAGTATTGGGAATGCACTTTAATATCTTGGTTTGTGACTTGCAGCCAAATAGCAGGTGCAATAGTCATGTCAGGCTCTTCCTTCTTTACACTGAAATAAGCTCCTTCTTGAATTCACTGTAATTTCCTTCTCAGTTTGATCTTTCTGTCTCCATTTGCAGGCTGCCATTTCTGTGGCTGCACTGCAAGTTACTAGATGTGTTTTACCAGATTAAGAAATTTGTCCTGCTTGACTCTGAACAGAGTTTCTCCATAATGCAAATTTTAAGCTTTGGAACCAATCCAAAGGGCAAAATCTCTTTTATCCAAAGTTAAACTGATATTTCCATGATGTTGAAATTTGATGATACTTTCTGCTTTATAATGCCACAGATCTTTAATTAAATTCTCCAATGTACTGTTTAACACCAACACATTTTCTTTGACCTATATTTCAAACCCCTTCTTGAAGAAGATCCTTGTCTCTGAATTCTCTTCTCCCCTGCACTTGGTATTTGAAGGGATAGAGATGTGGTGTAGAGTTCTGTCTGGATCTCAGCAAGCAAGGGTGGACAATACATGGCTTAACAAAGTAGCTGTTTAAACAAGGGAGGATAAAAAGAGGAATACAGACAGCAATAAAATCTTACACCAGTTCAGATGCTGGGCACTCTGCATTTTTGCATCATCTGATGCATCTCCCACAGTGTGCTGCACAGACCCGGTCTGTGGTGAATTGCCTTCCATTTTTGCCATTCGAGTTGTCATATGAAATTTTCTTAAAGAAACCATGTCTATTCAGCAGTGGTTCTGTTGAACAGAATGGATGTTTGCATCCAAGCAACTTCTTGCTTCACACCTTAGATAGAGGCAAGACTGCACGTCCTGTACTTGTGGATACTGAGTGGGTGGGAACTGCCTGCAGGCTCCTCAGCTACAACCAACTGGCTGAGTTTGTCCTGTGGCCAGGAATTTGTGCAGCACCACCCAGCCTGAAGCCACACTGAACGGGTGGCCCAGCCAGCACAGGTCTGCCTGTGCTCAGGTCAGCTGCAGTGTGGATCACCAACTCCTTGAGGCACAACAGCCCCTGGTCAGAACCACCTTGTTGCACTCTTTGATCCAACTTTGCTGTTCCCAAACATATTCCAAGATTCCATTAGGAAGCTGCTCAGCTAATAGAGGGTTTCCTGACAGGCTGGGATATTACCTCTGTTGAACCACCCACCAGAAGCTGGCACGGGGTGCACCAGCAGCTCCCCTGCAGCTGCTTTTTCCCTGTGCGGGTTCCTGAAGCCTGGAGTATGAGCCCCAGGACAGAAAACATGGACTGTTCAAGGTCACCGGCTCCTCAGTACAATGTCTTTTGCAAGGCTTCCAATACTGCTACTGAGAAGGAATCTCTTCTGTAGCATTTCCTCCCACACTGTACTCTTTGGTAACTAGATTTTTACTCAGAATGTGAGGACTGAAGCCATCCGCCAAGGAAAATATGTTTTTATACCAGAACAATTATTGAAATGTCCCTAATCATATAAAGGAAGAAATAGCAGGGTTATCTGAAAAAAACAGAATTCGGTAGAGCCAGTAGAATATTGCTGTGAAATGTTTTTCTGTTGGAAAATCTTACTTCAATGAAATAAATACAGGAACATTTGCAGGAATGTGGGAACATGTCAACTGCAGTGTCATTACTCCGATGGCAGGGAACAAAGCAAAATGGTAAATTTGAAGCAGCCTGTTTCTACTTGTTTTGCTTGAAGTATATAGATTTCTCAGGGTTGAGAACACTTTCAAAATATTCCTTTGAATATCTAAAGATGAATCTGTAGTATTGTCAAAATTGAAGGGTAACTATATATAAATTGCTCTTAAATTGCCATTTTAAAGTGATTTCAATTTT
This sequence comes from Corvus brachyrhynchos, assembly GCF_000691975.1. Lineage (NCBI taxonomy): Eukaryota > Metazoa > Chordata > Aves > Passeriformes > Corvidae > Corvus > Corvus brachyrhynchos. The sequence continues at coordinate 2,993,850 of NW_008238983.1, read as the reverse complement.
TCTCTGTTATGTTCTATTTTATTTAAGGACAGTTGAGCAGGCAGAGATGTTGGCTAGACATGGAACTCTGTTAAGTGATCAACACCCTCAGAAGTCAGTGCTTTTGTTCAAGTTCATAAGCCTTAGCCAAGACTTAACATACTTCCTCCTAGACATGTAAAAGAGGCAAAAAATCTTAGAAGAGCAGGCTCAGAAGAACCATTCAAAACATGATACTAAAAAAACAAATTTTACTTATGGAAATTAAATTGTAAAAAACATGTAACCCAGCAGGAAATAAAAGGGGAAGAAAATAGATAAGCCCAAGACCTGATGTACCAGTAACTGAAAACCAGTAGAGATCTGCTAACATGTACCAAATTAAGTAAGAATCTCAGGAAGCTGGAAAATTATTAACCTTGATAAGGAGCTCTAATGTTAGTGGATTGCTTGCTTCATGGGATAAATGCATGGATGTTTTAGTAATGTGATTTACATGTAGAGAATGTGTAAAATCCAAATTACACTGTCATGAAAGTTCTGTAAAAGTCTTCATACACTTAAAGAGAAAATGAAAGGAAATAGTTGTAAAATATATGTCTTTTCATGATCCTCTAATATAAAGACCTTCTCAAATTGGGCAAAGGACTGATTGTGAGGAAAGTTGCTTTGAAGGAATGTGACAAAGCTGTTCCTATGTATCGAGTTTCACAGATGTGGAATACTGATGGAAACTTCAACCTATACTTCAGCTTTCTGTATGCCAAGGAAGGCACTGAGCAGTTGTCACAGAAAGTCAAGTGTGGATATTTTCAGCAGG
>NW_008238983.1:2915521-2993034 GCF_000691975.1 Corvus brachyrhynchos | reverse complement strand
TGAGCACAATGCTAAAAAGAATGCGGTCCCTAGCCACAATCTATAGAGATTGTTAACACCAATAGTCTTAGTGCTGTTGGAATAGTTTTTGAAATCCCGTACAGAATTGAAGCACAAATTTGAAGATTTCTGTAAAAGAAGGCTGTTATTTTTTTCATTAGTCAACAAGAAAACTGTAGTGGACTGTTAAAATATGAGAATGACATTTTGAAGGGAGTTCAGACAAAAGTGTCAATGAGCAGGAGGCCAGACAAAATGGATAAAAGATTAAAAGGGGAAAGTGTAAATGTGATCAGACACCCCTGAGAGACTCTTTGCACTTGCATGCTTAAAAAACAATTTTATCTAAAAGCCGATGTTGCAATCATGTGTAAAGGAAAGGATTAGTGTACCCCAGATCAACGACCTTTTCAAATACTTATTTTCGTATCTTGATTTTCTTTTAACCATTTTGAATTGTCTATGGATTTATGAAACCCAAAAAGAGACTTTTGCATGCTTTCTCTTTTATTGATATCTTTCAATAGGGCCTTAAATAGAAATCGTTCTGAGGACAACTCTGAGAGGTATGTCCAGCAACTAATGGTAATGTGGCAAACCTGCTTGAAGAAGAGCTGACCTTTCCCTCTTCAGTCTGTCAGCTACAATCTTTGCACTAATGTTCAATATTAATTTAAAAACTGGGAGTTATGCATAGGTGTATAAAGCTTCTAATAAATATTTCTAGATCAAATATTGATGCTGCATATGTAAGTACAAAAAACAGAGAGGCAAAATGGAGCTTTAAAACTGTCTGCACTTCTACACTACAAGCAGCATGGGAAAAAAATTACTTATCAGCTTTCTAAAATCCCACTAAGTAACCCGAACATGAGGTATCAAGGGTTTTGGGAAGGAATGTACAGTCATAAAGGATTCTCAGTGGAGAGTCCAAGCAATGTTTCACACTACTTAGAGCCTTGAAAAAGCCTGCATAGCATGGATGAGCTTTCCAGATTGCTGAAGGTATGTTGTCAAGTAAGAAGCAGACTAAACTGATTAAAAGGTATAAATGTGCCTTCAAATTTTGCTAGCTTTTATTTCCTTATGCATCTTCAGTTCCAATCAAGTTAGTACAGAACCTTCCTGACATGTATTTGGAATTTAACATGCACCCAGTATTACATTTGAGGTAACTATTCACAGAATATCTCTGTGGCCTTGCATTGCAAGACCCAATGTCAGACACTGCCTTTCCTATAAATACCATAGAGTCATAAATTTTTAGTTGCAGATTCTATTAATAACATTATGAATATAATATATAATTGTATAAAAATTCTTTTTTTTTCTCAGCACAAATGAAAAACAGTAACATCTTCCTTCTTCATTTCATACTCACTTTCCCTTCAGTCCAGATCAGGACATTGCCTTCTTTACCAAGTGAAGACAAGATGAAGGACATTTAGACCTTTTCTTTTTTCTTTTTTCTTTTTTTTTTTTAAATTTAAATTAAACATAAAAGTTTATAAGCTATCTAAAAGTATAATAATTTTTTAAACAGATAAAGCTTTCAGAATACCACTTCTCCACAGTAGACTTTTTAGCTCTAATTGTTTGTAACAAAGTGATTTTTACTGAACTCCACCATGATTTTTATTTTAAGACCCACTCAGTTCGTAAGTTATATATGTTTCTTACCTCTGAAAAATCGATGTAAACACATCAGCTCTGGCAGGTTGTTATCAATGTTTCATAGAACATAAAATGAACCTAAAAGATAACCTTCCAAAACTCAGAGGAAAAGACATACTTTCAAATTTGCCTGTCAGTCTATCTCAAAGGAGACAAAGGCAGGAAAAATATCTTTAAATGTGATGGTCTCCTATGATATGTTTCTAAAATTGTGTTTCCCATTGGATAGATCTTTTATCAGAACAAGAGAAAGCTTTATGCTATCTTTCCTGACAGTGAAGCACATACTTTATACAACTTGCTGCAAGGGTTATCTCATTTAAACTACTCTGTGATCAGCAACCTGTTTCTCCCATGGGGCTCTTCAAATATGGCTAGTACCCAAACATAAGAGGGGAAAATAAAGCATTTGAAGCTACTTTTTTTGACACTTTTCTGCATTTCTTCCATCTCTCTTATCTATCTTGTATGTGAGTACCATAATTTCAAAATTACACTGACTCTAGAAGAGTCCATTCTGTGGCTCAGCACATTCATGTCTGTGGTACATTTTTTACATAAATACCTTCACTTTGCATCCAAGGTGAAGTAAGAAAAAGATGTTTTGGTATTATGTTATTCAGAATACTGGATACCAAAGGAAGTCAAGCTGTAAAGAATCTTTCAAAATGTGCAGGAAATAGGTCCCTGTTCTGTATCCTAGGAAGCTTCCTTAGGATAATATTAAATAATAAGAAAGTTGTTTGTAATTTTAACCCATCAGAAGACAGTTGGAAATTAATTGAAAAAAACTAAAAAAAACAAGATCAAGATTTTCCTTTGTTCTTAGGCCACTTTTGGAGGAATAGATCTAACTTTTTTAATCTGGAGATGGAAGTACAAGAAAAGGAGTAGAAGGGTTTGTTGTACTTCTTGGTGGGAATAATAGGGACAAGGTTATGCCACATTTATGTCTGTAATAGTAGTGATACAGAAAGCACAGCCCTCTGATCCTTCTGAAGACTCTGATCTAGAGGTGTTACATGGTAATTTCAAAAAGTTATTGGTATCTGTATTAGCAGTCACAAGTTTTCTTAGTTGCACTGGAATAAAAATTACATCCATCTTCAATATGCAACAGAAATCAGAGAATTTCTTTTGAAAGGGATGACACTTTATTGATTTCATCCTCTTTTCAGTCACAGTGTCAGTTGTGGATATTTCCCTTCTGTATGTCTTTGACTTCATGGCACCTAGTCATCTGTGCATAGCATCAGGAAAATTTAGAGTATCTACAAGCACTCTTTTGCATTCAAAGAGAATCTCTTCCAAGACTTTGGAGAGGGAGCTGGTGCAGAGACTATTCTGAGGAGGAATATAGTGAGGAATGATGTGGGAGATCAATGCTTGACAGCCAAGCTGAGTTGAATATGTTTAGGTAAAGTGCCCTCATGGAACTGAATCTGAAACTAATGTTGACAGAAATAACAAGCTTTAACTGATGATGATCAATCCTGAATAATGGCTGCAGAATGAGAAGAAGTCTATGGAGTCCCAAATAATATGAGATAATTTACAATGTTCTGAAGCATGAGAGAGTCTGAAATGAGTGAGAAATATCCATGTGTTGACATCAGCTTGAGGCTTTCATTTCAACTGACCTGCCTCAAGTTCTTTAAAGCCGCCTGTACTATACATTACAGGGGTGCATTGTAGGATCTTTTGGACATGTTTGGTATTCACTGCACTTTTCAGAGTCTAGATAGAGGGTATGGGAATCTTTGCAGTGTACCCATTGAAGCACTGGATAAATATCTCCACAGTTCTTGTTATTGTGAGTATGAAAAAAAGACAAAAAACCTGAAAATAAGCCTAACTCAAGGGAATTCAAGAATTTTGCCAAAATATAGCTCTCTCATTGGCATCATTTTTTACAGTAGACAAATACATTAATATCTCCTCTCCTCTCCTCTCCTCTCCTCTCCTCTCCTCTCCTCTCCTCTCCCTAGTATCTTCAGTTTTTTGATAATTTTATTTTTTATTGATGCAGCACAAAGTTATCAGATTTAAGTACCTATTAACTACTAGAATTTGAAACCAGCTATGGCATGAAGTAAAATAAAGTATCAGAGTCTCAATTTTCTTCTCAGTGCTAGTGCTTCTGGCCTTCCCATGCGAGCTGTTAGTATGATGAATAAACATGCGCTGAATTGGTTCATTAGGGTGGAACTATAGATCTCTCCTGATGTTTCCTTTATTCTTTTCAAAAGAAGCTTCATTGTTTCTATATATTTGGTTGTTACAGCTGTGATGTTGCCAAGCAAAACAAAGTGCCATACAATAAAATGCTTCTGCATATATAAAATGCAAAAATAGGAAGCAGAAAAGATAAACATGATGCAAATTGAATGGCTTATCTTGCTGATTGCCAGGCATATTAATGTGGAGGGAAATTCTTCCATAAATTGTGGAGTTACAATGACTTCTTGGAAATATGTTCTCATCAAAACCACAACTTAATATTTAAGGATTACATAGAGCTACAGTTTAATGATTGTTCTACCCTGGAATCAGATCTGGAGTGTTACTACTGTGTTATATCTATCACTCCCCATATGATGTTGTCTAAAACACTTTTGTCATTTAAGCAATGAACTTTAACAACAAAATACCAAAACGGATCCTAATGTTTGTCTAGTGCCTTACATTGGTTTGTCCATTTCACCACTATTTTTTTAACCTTTACAAACTTTTCCATGAATTGACATTATGTGTCTGTGATTTTGGCTCATTAGTGATTGTTGTTGAGTGATGGAAACAAGAACAATGTGGAATCTAGTATTTTGGGGCATGTTAGTATCTCTAGTTTCAGTTCTTAACAAATGGCACATTCAGTCTTTGATGCTATTTGTCTAGGGTCAAGTCACACAGCTCGATTATAGTGTTTCAACAGTAGGTTTATTCAGATGTAGTTGGACATTGTAAAAAACAAAAGCATTTTAAAAATACAGATTACAGTTTACTAAACAGCATGCAAAAATTAGCATCACTAATAGCATCATGGAGGAAAAAGATTTCCAAAGAGTTGTTAAGTACAATCATACAAAGTAAACTTAGTTTACTGCTAACAAAGTAATTTCCTATTATGTACAACTGAAAAGTCCTGAGAATCAGACTGTAAAAGCTAAAATATTAATTCTATGACTGCTTAATCAGTGCACAGCTTGCATTCCAATTAAGCATGGCATTACTGTGCAAAACTTTAAGATCATAAATAATAGCATCCCAAGAGTGTCTAATAAGCACTAAAATAACAACTGAAAAAAATTCCTAACTTCCGCACTTTCTTGATAAAATTCTTTCATTCAATGACTTAGACTTATTTCTATTTTCCTGACTTTTTAATTTTACTTTGAACACAAGGTAATTCTTGAAATGCAGGTAAGACAATACACTAGGGAACAGAGAATAATCTAATACTTCTTTTTAACTTGCTTTACAAAGTTGCAGTTAGAATGGAATTTATCCCTGAGCCAGAAAATCAAACATTACATATGTGCCACCTAAGTCTCAGTTATCCTGACAAGATTTACGTGGTACATAACTCTTACTCAGGGCTCATTTTCACTTTTAGTCTGCAGCCTTGGAAAAATTGTTTTCACTTTGCAGATTCCATGTTGTCTCATTATCTTCAGGCTAAACAGCTAGCAGCAAGCAAAGGTCTCTATCTCTGGGTGAATGGGAGGGAATGTACTGTGAAGAGAGATATTGGCTGAAATCTTATTACATAATATAGAAACACTGTCCCTGGACAGTGACATTTTCCCTGCAAGTAGACAGAGACAGCATGGTTCTGCAGTGGGACCCACAATAGTGGGCAGTCTATGGTTTGAGTGGCAGCTAGGAAGAAACCTTATGCTTTGTTTCATATATCCTGTGGCAGCTTCTTGTGCTTGCTGTAGGATTGACTTGGAGGGAGAAGAGATGGTGGGCACGATCTGGAAGCTTAGTCTTAGGACAGAAGAAAAGAAACCTGAAACAGCTTTCCCACTAATTCCACCAATGCATAACAATCAGTGTATAGTTTGGAATTTGTGTATATGATAGAGGGTTAAGTACTGTGTGCTTGTATTCTGTCCTGTCCTTGCCATATTTGTTTTAGGTTTAATACGGTGTCATGTTTTAGGAATGGTATTCTCCAATTCAACAGTCCCACCAAAAATGCACTTCACCACTCACTTCCTTTCCTCCTTAAGCTGCAGCCAAAAAAGGCAAAGATCATGCCGTGACATAAGAACAATTTACCTGAAACAGCAATGAGAGAAGAAAATGAACAGTAACAGCAACAATTTTAATAACAAAAGTCCACAAAAGAGGGAATGCAGAGGCTGACCTGACCGGCCCCACACCACCCAATCCTCTCCCTCTGGTCAGGACTGTCGATACCCCATCACTCCATCCCCACACTTGTTCCACTGGAAAGGAACATCCTTTTTCTCAGAAGAGAGAGAGAGTCCATTTCCCCCACATGACAATAAGGTCAGATGGTATTGCCTAACATTAGTAAAATAATGCCCACACAACTACAGGCTCCACCCCCTCACAATGACAGAAGAGAATTACCCTGTCCTTGGCCAAAACCAGGATATATTTCATGGATAGTCCTTAGCACAGGTAGAGGGTTGTTTGCTGTCTGTTCCTAATAATATAACTTTGGCATTGGCCATAGCCAATTTCTTAAACAAATATCCTACACAAGCCAGGACATGTGGAAATATCATTATATTTTCACATACTTCTAAGCAGAAACTCATATTGAAATGCCTTTTACTCTTCATTAATGTTGCCAAGATTTCAGAAAAATTACAAGAGGTCACCTTTTAAGATTTCCTGCCCTATATTGTTATGCTATTGTTTCTTTTACACAAATTAGTAGAAAGAAAAACATGAGTAAAATTTCAAGAAAAAAATATTTTAACTTATTTCTAAGCCCTTAGAATATGTTTGAAATTCATAAAATTCTTCTTGGGGTGTACTAAAACCACTCTTGAATTGTAATGTTTTTTTCCAGGTATACAGAACTCATTAATGTCAACAGAAAGGCCATAACTACTTCAAGTTATTTAATAAGCAAACAAGAAGAGGAACAAAATTCCCTCTGCACCTTTCTGTCTGTGGCACTTTTGTTAAATGCTAGCCCAGGTAACTATTTTTTGCTTGCAGACATAGGAGAATAGAAGTGTTCATAAGGAAAAGAAAACAATAAATGAGAGCAAAAACCACCATGAAAATATGATAATAATATGTCAGATAAAATAAATGAGAGCATCACTGAGATCTAAAGGATTAATAAGTACAAGTGAGCACTGATAAGACCCCATCCTTTTAAAGAAGGAAGGAGGTTTTTTTTTTATTGTTCTCATGCTGGCTGTGCTGGAGGAGAAATAAGGACAGGGAATCCAAAGAGTTTCATCTTAGTTGCTGCTGTCTAATTCTGGGGCATATATGATTTCAAGACTACCTTAATGGTAGCTTAAGTAGCCCTAACTGTGTCAGGTTTGTCCTTTCTTCTTGAAAACTTCCTGCCTCCTAAAAGGCAGAAAAGGAACTTATTCTGCCTCAAATAATACATAGTCAGAATAAAGGAAAAGAGAAAGGCTGTAATACTTCCTGCACTGCAATGTCATCCGGTGTGTGAATGAAGAGATAAAGCACTAGGAAGGGTCTCTTACACAGCAGCATCCACAGTTATACATGCACCTTTTTGGGAAAAGACTTGCCAAAGGATAGGTGAACATCCAGATACCCTGCTAGTCACATAATTCCTGACACAGGCCAGGATGCCATTTGCCTTCTTGGCCACCTGGGCACAGCTTGGTCATGTTCAGCCACTGTTGACCAACACCCCCAGGTCCTGCTCTGCTGGGCAGCTTTCCAGCCACTCTGCCCCCAGCCTGGTATGCTGCAGGGTGTTGCTGTGACCCAAATGCAGGACCCAGCACCTGGCCTTGTTGAACCTCATACAATTGGCTTTGGCTCATTGATCCAGCCTGTCCAGATCCCTCTGCAGATCCTTCCTGCCCTCCAGCAGATCAACACCCACACCCAACTTGGTGCCATCCATGAATTTACTACAGGTGGACTCGATCCCCTTATCCAGATGATCAGTATAAATATCAATCCGCTCAAAAAGCTCAATGCAAGTAGGTATATACACACAACAGATGAGGTAATATATAATAGGTAATCCCATTATTTTAATACTAATCAAGTGTCTAGCTCTTGCTGCTCTGCAGTGTGGGAACTTAGAATGCAGAGAATATTTCTCTGCCTGTTTTGAAAGGTTTTACCCCCCTGGACAGTACTGTTTTTGACCTTTGTCCATGGGAAAATTTGCCTAGCCTCTGGGAAGAATTTGAATCTACAGTGGTGTGAATTAGGTGGTAGAATACTATGTGAGATTATCACAGGGTGAAAAATTTTGAATTTTTAGGTCTATTTGCATAGTAAATAGGTAGAAGTAGAAAACCTCAAATGGAGGATAAGTTATAGTTAAAAGCTTCTTTCTCCTTCTTCGCTAACTCCATATTTTGCAGCAGCAGTGGTTTGGGATGATTGGATACAGAATTCCACAGTTTCTGTCTACGTGATTTAGGAACTTGTTGGACATTGGTAAAAAAGTGAAAATATCTTGCATTTTAAGTTTTCATTGGGTAATTTGCCTTTAAAAAGGCTGTGAGATCTTGATAAGTTGTCTTCTTGCTGCATTCTCTGCTCTGTGCTATGTCTAGGCCACGCCAGTGGCTTGTACTCCTTAGATAAGAATTAACAAACACCTGTCTGGAGACTGAGAAGCATGAAGTCACATTTGCCTCCTTTTTTCTCCTGGCAAAATCTGAACATCTCCCCCATCAGGGAAGACAACAATTAATGACGTAGACAGCGTTATGCAGGTTTTTGTTTTTTTTTTTTGATATGTTAACCTGGTCTGAGAATTATCTGCTGATGACTCAAGTGGCCATTGATAATTTCGTTTCCCTCTCATTGTAATATTTGTGCTATTTTAAATAAACTGAGCCATTAGGTAGTAGAATATGTGAAATTTTTATGTTCATACAATTGGACTGTCTCAATTTTGTTTTTAGAAAAGTAGAATATGGATCTTGAAAAACACTTCAAAAATATACTCTGAGTGATGTCATTTTGCCTAGAAAGGTTGGATCAGATGATCCTTGAGTTCCCCTCACAAATTTTATTCTATGATTCTATCATGAAATCTAGCACAGGAATATTAACCTTAATTATTTATTTGTAAACAATGTCTAATTTTACTCATAAATGTTAATTGAGTAATCTGTCAGATGAAAAGTCTACCAGTTATTTCAAACACAATATCTTTCATGCTGTTCCCTCTATAAATCTAGGATTTGCTTTACATTTCAAGCAAAAATTTTATCCAGACTGTGGATTGTTTTCCCTTCAGGAAAAAAATTAGAATATATGTTCATTGACAAATTACACACTGTCAACATAATTTTCTCTGGAATCTGTCCATTAGCTCAAAAGGAAGAATTAGCATTGTCCTCCTGCTTGGCAAAAGAAATTAATTAGGATCAGAAACCGTGTTGTCTCAATTTTTACAGAGCTTCCACAATTACAGCATAAAATATCACACACACACACACACACACAGAGATAAAAACAGAATCCAAGCAATTTTTTTCTCTCAAACCCACTGTTTTGCTCAGCCTAGTCAGAAAAGTACAGTATGTATGAGTTCCATTCCTTTATTAGCTTGTGCACAATATCTGGATATTTTGGTAAAAAAGACCAGTAAGCAGAGTGCTGATGATGTAGCTCCCTTCAGATTTCCCACAAGATGAACAGTCAATCTTAACACACGTAGATCCCCAAAAGAGCAATGAACTGATAGTGACGTCCTCTGTTATCACCCAAAGGTAAAGATTCTTTATTTCAGCCATCAGAAGTAGCAAACTGCTTCCCTCTTAAGCAAAGAGGATACAAAGAATACGTCATAAGAGCCAGCTGAGCATCCTCTTTTGGCAACCTGCAACAAGCGCTGTCCTTTACTTCCAGCAGTGCATACCTCCAGCTCTGTACATGCCTGCAGTTCCCATAGTGATGAGCAGAAACTAGCACCTCTGCTAAGGAGAAGACACTTCTGTTTCTGAAAGGTTCTGCTGCCCATAGCTTAGCTACATTCAAATTATACAGGCAGTAAAATATTCATGGGTATTTCTTTCAAAAAATAAAGATATGCATTTAGAAAGAAAATATATGCTGGAATGTAATTTAAAAATGAGGACGACGATTACAAACATTATAGAAGGAACAAAAAAATACAATTTATCGAACAAATAAAATACATTCTGACAGTGAACTGAAATACAGTATCTGACAGAGATTTAAGTATGGGGTCAAAGAGTACAGTGAAATGGGCTGCAATGTCATCAACTTTGACCCACTGAAAGCAATTAATGTGATACCGGTGTCAGCTGGGTTTATGACAAAATTTAACCTGTCTGACCCAGAGAGATGAAAATAATGACCAGAATTGCTGAGGTCATAGAATAAATTTCTGAGGTCACAGGATAAATCAAGTCCTTAGTACTCTGTGAGGGACTGTGAAGGTTCGATTCATATCAAAGTCAGAGGCAACTGAGGTCATTTAAGGCCAGGCACTCAAAGGTACTTAAGGACTTAACTTCCAGCCTCCAGTAATGCTCATGCTTTTCTGTATCTGATCACCAAAGGCGTGTGAGATTAGGTTATCTACGATTAGTAAGATTTTATTAGCCAGCAGTAAGCAACAGCTTGGCTACTGTTGAATAGGTAATGAGAGAATTGTACTTGATTGTTGTTTCATGTATTCATCAAAAAATGAAATGTGAAAAATGACCTGTTGGCCAATGCACCATTGAAATTTCTTATATTTTTTAACTAAACAGATTTTGTTACAGATACAACCACAGTAATGACCAAACTATATCAAATTCTTGTTCTGAAAATGACTTATGTTGGGTTTATAATTTGAAAATAACTTAATATGGACATTTTAAAAATAATATGTTCATACAGGGACAGTATTTTCTGTTCTACCATTGCAGTGCAGTGTCTTTCCTTTTCTTTCTCTGTCCTTCAACAAAGTCTGTCAAAGAGGAAAGTTAAAAAGAAAGTCCGATCTAGGGAAATCACTGTGTGCTTGGCATCAAGTACACAACTAGTGGCACTGTGGAGAATCCGGTTCTTTTATTTAAGGAACACAATGCACTTCAGAAGCCCTTTAGCTGATATTTGGTTTGACACTTTGCTTGTGTCTCACTCATTTACAAGAGATTTCTGAATATATTCTGCTTCCAGATTTTTCACTGATAATTTCAAGTCATTTTGTTTCCTTGTCCTTTTGTTTCACTCTCTTTAAAAAGAGTAAAAATAGATTTCACAAGGAATCTTGCAGAGATGATAATGCATTTGCAGCTTGTTTTGAGACTTTTGGAAATAGAATTTGTTTCTCACATTAATTCATCTTCTTTCTCTTTGTGTACTTTCTGCTTGAATATTCACCCACTTCCATATTTTTCTGGCAAAATCCTCATTCAGGTCAGTGGAGCAAGAGTATTTCTGAAGCCAAAATTTAAAGATAATGCCTCAAACCCGGTGGTTTGGTTTCTGCAGTATATTTGAGTCTGGTAAAGAAATTGTGTCTGTGGACACCCTTAGCAAGAAAGCCTGACAAAGATCTAACCTCATGCTTAACCACACACACAAATAAGGGGAAGAGAAAGCGAATGAGCAAGACTAGTCTAATTATTTTTCTTGTGAAATCAGATCCCTGGTGTACAACATATGAGATTTCAAGTGTTAAAATAGCAACTTCTATTGAGGACAGTCAGATGTCACCAAATTAATTCAAATGCACTGTTTAGCTGAGCATACGTATAAAACCAAACTGAACCAAAAATAAACTGAAATGTTTTTAGACACACACATGCACAACATCTTTGGGTGATGAAAGAGAAATAAACATTTTCACATTACTGTGCTAATCTTTGAATCAAGCAGGGTAACTACAAGTCAGGTTTTCTGTAGGCCTCCAGGTCAAAGTTTCTCTCAACAACTAACTGAGCTTTGGCACACAAATCACTTATTGGATGTCTGAAAATGTACATGCATGCCAGAGTTCTTTTGTTTTAAAAAAAGATCTTTTTAATTGTTACTTTTACCACTAGAAACATGTTCATCAGTACTCCTCAGTCCAGTTAAAAAATTCTCAGATCATCCAGAATTCCACCATGGATCTTTTTATTTTATTTATTCTTTGCCTGGACAACTAATTCACTTTTTCCTTAACTAGACCTATAGTTTGAAAAATTAAAGTCAGACAGCAGGCAGTCATGTTTCTCAAGATGTACTTTCTTTTCTGCTGAAAGAAGAATCTATACTTACAAAATAATCAGTGAGAAACCCTTTCCATTGCATCTCATGTTTCTGGCATCTGACTTTTGAACACTCTCACCACCTCATTAAAACTTCTCTTCAAGAAATTAGTTTGAAAGTAGTAGTTTGTTACAGTAGTCATCTCTCAAAAGTGTTGCATTTAAGCACAATTCTTCAAAGGTGCCATCATTAAATCAGGCACAGAAATTTCTCATGGTCCCCTGCTCAGTGCCCCGTTCACTGTGGAGTCAAAAGTCAGGAAAGAGGGCAGGTACTGTGATAGAGTTCACAGGTGACTATAAGAGCGTCAACACAGAGAACTTAGAGGTAAGTAAATAGGAGCTCTTAAGATTCTTTGAAGAACACCTATGATATCAACATAGAGAAGTTGGTTATGTTTTTTAAGAAGTCTAAAGTAGAAGCAACTGCTTTCACAACACTGTTAAAGGCTCTTCTGAATGTATATTCCAACCTGTGCAGTAAAAATCATTACCAGCATCAAAAACTATATTTGTGTGACTATATATCAAGGTTTAAATTAAATAAAACTGCATTCAGGTAATTTGTTATATTTTTCAATGTGTATGGATAAACGTGTAATATATTTTGCTTCTTTTAATGCTGCATTAGCCTACCATAGCTCAGTAACAAGTAAAAACTTTGTTTATTTATTTTTCTCACAAAAAAAAGGTGGCATGTCTCATCAGTACACAATGCACAATCAGTATTCATCGGAGCACGCAGATTAGTTTGTACACAAGAAAGTACTTATTCAGCTGGCAGTAAGCAAGCAAGCTTACAGAAAAGCAGAAATTAAGGAAGATGGTGGGATGATGATAGTTACAAATAAAAGAAATTAGTGTATTGGAGAAATACAAGAAGTACTTTCTGTTATAAAATCATATTGACATGGTGTTTTAACCACTTTTGTAGAAGCAGCATAAGCCAAAATTCCAGATTTAACTTTTCTTGATTGTTAGTTATTTCTTCCATTATTTACTTCTTGCCTACATATTTGTGTGGCAATGATTCAGAGTAAACTCAAGAACCTGAAGCTGCATTTCGAGATGGATAACTAAACTGGCATTAATATCTGTAAACATCTTTATTGTCAAAGACACTTTATAAATTCTTGAAACAGGATATATGAACAGATTCAATATACATTCATATAAAGCTAATCACTTTCTACACTTCAAGATGTGTTTCTCACATTTATTCTTGAAAGTGCATTGCTGCTTCAAAATATTTTATCTGAAAAACAAGTGAAAAGTCCAGTTTTAGGCTAACTATACCCAATGGCACACCTAAAAAGAGGATCAATGATCAATTACCTAATTTATTTTCTTTGCCTGCTTAATTTTTTTCTCTATTATATATTGCAAGTAGTTTAATTTAGGAGCAGAAGAGTGGCTCAGAATTTAACAGCTTTTTTAAAAGGTACAAGACCTTTTTAGATTTTCATTCTAAACAAAGGCCTAAGACAAGATTGTGTAATGAGCTATTGAGAAGAATAAATCCTGTCAAAGAGTATTTTTCTATCTTCAGCTTTCTCATAACATATCAAGGACCCAAAGACCAACCCACTATTGTTCTTAACAGTAGTGCTTTTTACTGATATATTAACCAGTAAGCAAAGTGAAGAAATCATAATATTGTAGGAAGAAAATGCAAATTTTTTATAAAATCTGTTGCATCTTTATCATGGAAATTGAGTCATTTTTCCTTTTCACATGGAAGTTTATTATTCTGCTAAATACATCCACACCTTAAAATGGAAAACAGTGAAAATTGATGGTTTTGTTAAAATATTGACAAAATGAGGTAATGATACAATATTGTGATTGTACTGCCACAACAAAGATCAGCATTATATATGCTATAAAAGCAGAAGTAATTCTTTACATTCTATCCTTGAAAGCTCTTTTCATAGCTCTAATTCTCTCATTGAAAAAGCAGACATCTGACTTCTGTCAGGAAATTCAGTTGTAACGTTTCCCTTTTTACATGAGTTTTTTCTGTATTTTGTGTTCAGAGGAGATAACTGCCATCCTTTTCAGAATAGGATAGTAGGTAGCAATCAATATTTCCAAAAAAGCTCAGGGAACATACTGCTTTTGTGTGTCTTATAGTGTCTTTTGATACTGCTAAAGAGTTTTTGTTCTCTTCAGTAATCTAGCCAGAGACTTGACCCTATCATTCCTTTAAAATGAATGACTTCTTTAATTCTTTTTTTCTGAGCACTGCTGTGCTTGAGAGCAAATGTTTTGTGTATATGCGTTGATGGAAAATGTTCCTGAAACTCTGAGCAAAGGAACTGCTTCTTACTGTTTGCTTTGTGACATGTTCAAGGAAAAAGAACTTTAAATTCTTTGCAAATACAGAGGACTGAGTGAAAAATAAAGGACAAAAAGAGTTCCCAAAACACCAAACTCTTTTGATTTTTTTCTTAATGGAAGTAAACTGCAACCTAATCACAGGTATTTTAAAGAGTTCTTCTTCCTCTACCATTGTGCAGACCCAATTGTGAAATGCTGAACAAGGCTAAATTAGCAGAAGTAGAAAACTGCTGAAATGTAGATGTGCTCCTTCTAGCATCAATTTGTCTTGTTTAGAGTTAGCCAGCATTCTCTCTATGGCTCTGTATTAAGGCATTTTATGCCACATATGTATGGCATCTAAAGAAATCAATTTTTATATTGAAATGTAAAAAAAAAAAAAAAAAGAAAAAAAATTAGCACCAGCTGTATCCTTATGTCAGAACCTTATTTAAATGTGATTTTTACATTAAAGATTCAGGGCAAGGGTATCAAATCTGGATGCTAAAATATATGTCTAAAAAACTAAGTTTGATTTCTCAAAAATACCCTTCTGAGCTAAATGGGAGAGGCAAATATTTTGTTACATTACAGAAAAGCTATCTGTCCTTGCCTGTGTGTAATATGCACAGCACATGATCTTCTTCAATAGGTAGAAGGTAGAATTTCTATTAGTTCAGTGTTATACCATTATAAAAAAAACTATCTTCCCTAACATATTGCTTTAAAATATGACAGAAATTTTCCAACTATAGCTGGAAAATGACTAAATGTTAACTCTTGCTTTTCTTTTCTCTGAGTGGTGTCCTCCTCACTATCAAAGATTCCTAATGTTTAAATGGGATTGTGGAAGTCTTCATAGAGGCAGTCAGGTTAAGATTAATCTTTTAAGAACTCGATATGGGATTTTGATCTATTTATGCACATGTATAGATTGATTCAGTTATAGTGTGTTTAATAATAAAAAGCTTAGGAATTTTTTTTTTTTTTTTGCATGCACATCTTATATCTGTTCAGGGACAAGCTTATGAATTTCCACTTTCCATAAATATTGTCCAAGAAACTACCATCCTGCATGTAAAGCAGTTTTAAAAATCCATAAAGTCTGCAAAAACAACATTTTATAAGGTAAAAGAGCTTTGAAATGCATCTCCTTTGGATGAAGCAATGTTTTACTGAAGAATCCTTTTTTATCAAATATGCATTTGAAAGATTTGACCAGATCTTATCCAGCTTTCTACTGACCCCTCCTGAGGGTAGGGACAATGCTATGAACCATGCATTCTGGACCCATAAGGTTAAGTCTTTGCTCCCTCTGGGGCAAACGTCCTCAATGGATCCTGCAGGGTGCCTGACCCTAGAGTGGGTGCATCTGGTAGATCTTCCCAGAGTGTGTTTGCTCATACATTTCTGAAGTTCTGCGGTGGCCAAGTGCATATTCATCAGCTTAATGACTGTTATTGCTATCAGAACTGTCACGATCCTCAATTTCACCAAGCTCTTACAGTATCCAAGGGGTTTCTAGTTCACTGAGAAATTATTTCTGTCCAGTTAAAACTGAAACCAAATTAAAAGCTAGGACAAAATAAAGCACACTCTAAACAATGACATTTCCATCAAAGTAAAAAAACCTCAGGTTTTAGATAGTCTATTCATAGGAAACAGGGACTCAGCAGAGTCACTTACCTGAGTCAGCAGATAAGTGTTGCTTTGATGTTTTTATTTTTTTAACTCTCCCTTCAACATGTCACATCAAACTTCATTTAATACAAACTAATGAATATTTACACTGAATAAAAATAAATTTTATCCCAGGATTTTCTCTGGTGGTATAATTTTAAATTTTAGTTCTTAAAACTTTTATGACTGTTTTATTTCAATTTCCATGTAATAGAGATTGTTATTAATATAATTTCTAACCCATTGCTAGAAAACTGGAGATTCAGGAAACTGATGTCAAAGTCACTGGTTTTGGTTTCCTAACATAAAGTATCCATATGGAACCTGATTTCTTAAAATTCCTACTGTTGGTAGTGCACAGAAACAGCACTAATGATATTAGGGTATAGAAGATAATGTGCCATCTAGTCAAGCTGTTTTGATTGTCAGCTGATTTTTCCATGCATTTTCATAGAATAATATCAAAAATTGAATGATCTTTAAGAATCATTGAGCCTAACTCACTGTTTCTCACAGGAAAACCTGAAACTAAATTGTATGGCTTTGTCCAGATGCTCCTTGAACAGGAGCCTGACAGGCTTGGTGAAATGACCACTTCCCTGGGGTGCCTGTTCTAGTGACTGACCACAAAGGTTCTCATTGAAGAACCTTTTCCTAATGTCCAACCTGAAATTCCCCTCATCCAGCTTTATTCCATTTCCTTGTGTCCTGTCACTGGTCACAAGGGAGAGGAGATCAGCAGCTCCTCTTCTGCAGACTCTCTTGAGGAAGTTGTAGACTGTGAAGAGGATGCCTATTGTCAATATAGACCAAGTAGACCCTTGGCTGAACATTCCTGTTTTCTTTGTCTTCACAGTTATTCTAAAATATTTCACTTTATACCACATTAACCTTCCCTGATAACACCTTGAGACTGGTGTTCAGGGAAGTCCATCTGCTTCTGTAGAATATGTAAGTCAAACTGAGGTCCCATACTTTTGGGTTCTTCTTCTTTCAGTCACAGTTCTTTGTTTCTTTTCCCATTGCTTTAATCTATTCTTTCATGGTAACTTGAATAATTTTTCTGCTGCTGAGGTCCCAACCAAGTACAAAACCAGTACGAATTTCATGACTAGCTCATCTCAATATATGAAGAATTTAAGTTCTTTCTCATTTGAAAACAGTTTCTTTCTTGGAATATTATAGAAATTATTGCAAAGAGGACACTATTTTCCACAGAAAAACAAGATTGATTTATTTTTTCCCAGTATTTTCCTCATTATTATAATCTCAAGAAAAATCACTGTATCTTAAAATAGATATGATCTATCTAATCCAAACAGAAGGTTTTTTTAATTTTTTGCTTACGAACCTTCAAGGATTGTTTTTGTGTATAAAAAACATGATAACACTGATTATAATAGAGGGAATTGTTTAGATTTATTGCTGTTGAAGCAGTTTTGTGAGATATAAGGGCTATCAAAAATGTGTACAGCTGCACATGATTTGGTAATTACCAGTGTCCAAAGCATCTATCTCTGGCAGATGTTTCAGAAGCTGATAATTTTAAATTGCATCAAAAAGAATCTTGCATTTATGAGAACACTTGGGTCTTGTGAAATGCAAAATTATTAGCTTAACTTCTACAGTGTTTCAAAACAGTGTTTTAAAAGTTCTTGGTTTTTTTCAATAAAAAATGTTTGAATAAGCAAAACTCTCTTATGTTTATAAGAAAATTAAGTAAGATGGTATGTTCATCTCAATAGTGTTTGAATAGTGGTTGCCTTAAATAAATGAAAGAAATTCTGTCCTTTGAAGCTGTATATACTTAGTTGATGTGTCTATCCTTAAAAAACTATAAACCATTTCTGCGATTCTAAGTTTTACTCTCTCTAAAGTATGCAAAAATTTGTGAGCAATTCAGGCAAACTCCAGGCCCAAAAAATAATTTCAAACTATCCTCAAGAAACTGTACAAGTCTCATGCACTGTAACCTTGCAAAAAATGAATGAAAAATAAAATATTTCTACTACAATTTGAATTTTGCAGTGGTATTAACGCAAAGCTTTCCATAGCAAAAAGGTGTTAAAAGATCAGTGCAGGATGATTTAGCATTCTGAGATGGACAATTTGACTCTTACTTCAGATTATTGTGTTAATTATGCTGATGCATATTTTCATTGCTGTCAGTCACAGACCAAAGTGAAAATCTGTAATAATACTGTTTGAACTGGGAGTGGCATGAGGTGGGTGGTTTGTTTGGTAGGGTTTTTTTGTTTACTTGCTTGTGTGGTTTTTGGCTGTGAATTGCTGATGATTTTTCTGAGGGTGCCATAAAGAACAGAAAGATTCTCTTAATTGCATTTTATTTGTCATGAGGTAACTTCCATCCACAATGTGTTCTTACCTACAAATTTTGTCATTGCAGCCTGCTGGGTTAAATCCAGCTACATTAACAATGTTAAACAAGGTTCGTCAAGGCAATTATACAGTACTACTGCCAGAAAAGGACTTTAAAAAAGTTTTTATACTTCAATGAGTCTTTGGAGTTGTTTCTAATTTCTGCTAAAGTAGCTACAGCACTACATAGCATTTTAATGTATTTTAGGGCAGCAGAAAATTTTGAAAGTGCTAGTGAACAGTAAAATAATTTATTATTTTATTTATTATTTTATTTTTCAGGGTTTTTTTTACATTTGTAGTACTTTATGGCCCCAGGTACATAATTACAGTTAAATACAGGACATGTGAGCATAGAAGTCAGCCATTTTCAGGTCAGAAAAAATGGAAGGAAATTACATCAAATTTTTCATCCAATCTAATTTTCAAATTTTTGACCTGGCTTCCCTCTGGATATTAATTTCTGAGTAAGAGAAAGACAGGAAAAACAGAAAAGAATTAATTTTGAAAGGATTTAAGAGTGCCTTTTCCCTATGATTCACTAGTAGTGGAAAAATTTTACCTTAGCTCTAGATTGCATCTTTTTGTGGACAACATTTAAATCAAAGAATTGGGGTAAAGCATATGAGTAGTTAGCCTAATAATGCTATATTGAACATGATACATCTCCTTTTTTCAAAAACTGGCAATTTATTAATCTTCTTATCTATCTGACCCTATTAACATGACACTCAGATAATTTGCATTAAACGGTCACTATCTATTTTATTATTAGTTCTTGTAAATTTCACATGTAATGTGGTGTGTAAATCAGGTTTATTTTCTAGCACATTAGGCTGCCAAAAGGAAAAAAAGCACACACTCCTGTATAACCCCTTACAAAATCTTGATTGTTTAGCTGTCTGCTGCAAAGCCAATCAAATTCACACTTAAAGTATTTGGTCACTTTTATATTTATTCTGGTTGACATGTAATGAAATTATTCATGTCCAAAACCTAAAATATGTGTTCATATGGCATGTTCAATGAAAACATTGCAATTAAGATATAGCACATTTAATTTACATGCTAATAAATCAAAAATAATGTAATTAAAAATATATGGATTACACTGGGATTAACTGAGTCCCATACACAATTCAGAACAGGGAGTTTTATTAAACATACACTGTGGTTTAGGAATTGTATTTCCCAGTTTAGTGTTCTCACTTTAATACTCCAAACCATGGGCCCTCTGTTAACTGCCCCATTTTCCTCTTTCCCATCCCTTGCGGTAAGATGGAGAGGAAAATTGGAGGCATGAAAGATAAAGATCACAGGTTGAGATAAGAACAATTTACTGGAAATAGCAAATGAAATAAGAAAATTAATGGAAACAACAACAGTATTAATAATGGGGTGTACAAGAAAAGAGAAGAATGATTCACACATGATTGTTCATCCTGTGGAATCTGACATTACCCCTGAGCAGACGAGATCTCTTGTGTAAGGTGTGAGGTGGTAATGATGCCTTAGGTTCTGGGCCTGCTCTTCAAGGACACCTAGACTGTCCTAGGCCCAAAAGTATAAACCAAAGAGCCTCTAAGGGGGGGGAAGCTGAGGGGAATTACATCATTAAATGGAAGCTTTAATTGGAAAATTAACCCTGGTATGCAAATGAACCAAACCGATAAAAGTGTGAAGAACTCGTGACCTGTTGTCCATCTTGGGGTCCATCTTGGCAATAGCCTCTGGCCCCCAGGGGTACCTTTGAAGGCCTTTCAAATAAATACCTGCCTTATTCCCTTACTCCTGTCTAGTCTCTGTTTCTAGGAGGCCAGATAAGGCATCAGTATAAATAATCTCCAGGTCCTGGTCATGCCCCTCCTGACTACTGCAAAAATTAACCCTATCTGGGCTAGAACCAGGACAACATATGAAGTAAAAAAGACTCATACCTTTATCAGACTGTTTATGGCTTGCCTATGAAAATTTTCTCTTTTACTTCTGCCTTCTCAGCTTTCATCCTGAATTTGCACTTCCATCGTGCCTTGCTGTGTGCTATCTTTGACTATGGAGATTGAACATAAGAGAGAAAAATTTAATGGACTGTGTGCATAACTAACACAACCCTTCAGGACCATTGTTGACAGCACAAATTGCAATCCTTTGGCTTCAATAAGAGATATCTGCAGAGCCACAGAAACCCTAGGCTAACCTTACTAAGGAATATCTCTTTCATCTCTATTTTCTCACATGAGTTGCAGAGCTTCTTTAAGGACCATTATGTCCTTGGTTATGACCTTTATAGTGTAGCCAGCCTCTGCAGAGAAAAGGTGGTAGATAAAATTCTCTAAAATGTCAACTGGTAATCTATGGATCTTGCTTTAAAAATACAGAATATAGAGAAAGCAATATTAAATGAAAAGTCCTAAAGCGTTCATGCAATTGTCTATTAAAATATGCAAATAAGAACAAATATTTAAGTAAGTATATTAAAATATTTAAACAAAGATACCAGCTAAAATTTCAAGGCAGATTGGAAGACAATATTTTTCATAGACTCCCTCATAGGTCTTTGAAATTCTAGAAATTATATAATTTAAATTCTGCTTTCACATTCCATTTTTACAAAAGCTTGTATTTCACTTGCACTTTTTTTTGTGTGCATTAGAGGGAATTTATTATTCTCTCTTAACCTTTACAGTTTTCATTCTGCTTCAGATCCAGCAATTTTTTTTGTTTGTTTTCATATGATATCTACCTATCTACATATTCTTCTCTAATTTGAAGGTTAGACTTCAAAATATTCAACATCTCAAAGGAAAAAAGAAGAAAAAATACAAAACACAACAAAACCCAGCCAACCTCCCCAACAAAATTCCAGAGTTTTATATGTTTTTATAGGAAATTAATACATCTGTAAGACATGGACAAGTTTTTAAACATTCCTTATGTCATATTTCCAGAAACATTTTTCTAGCCTGAATGGTTCTGACTGCAGCTTGGTTAAGGAAGGACAGTATATCAAGAACTATACAAGACACATTATATGTATGTACTCTGTCCCACAAAATCACAGACATATTTTGCTGAGTTCCTGAATTGTAAGAACACCTGAGAAACTTCGTAAGTTTACCTGTGAAAATTGAACATACCTCTTGCAAAATCAGTTATAACAGTGGCATCAGGCAGGCTGCAACACAGATAACACCGACTGGTTACAGCAGCTACAGTGGTGTGAACTTTATAGCACTCTCATGCAATTGTATGAACATCTGCTTTTATTGCTCTCCTACTTCCCTGCTTTTCAAAATGTGAACAGTATTTTCCTATTATGTTCTGTACTAAGCAAAGCCATCAATTTTAAGCATCTTTCTCACATGTGCTGCAGAATGAAATAATTTTCTTTTCTCATCAAACAATCTGTATAATTAGAGTACTTTTAGCTATCTGCATCAAACAATTAGGGTATTAATTGCTGAGGGTTGGACTATACTAGTGAGCATGTAAGCAAAATTTTATAAATGTGATTATGTTGTTGCAAGAGTAATGAACAGGAATGGCATTTCTATAGACAATGAATCTTCTTCTGCAGAACTCAATGACAAAGATTTTCATTATAGATAGTCAGTAATTTATCCTCAGGGGATATTTCCCTTTCCTATATCTCAACTTCCTCTTTAGATTTGAAAGGCCTAATTCTGATCTGGCTTATTTAGGTTTTATGCTAAAGGAAATAAATTGAGTTTTAAAAAGTTGATCTAGGAAGCCAAAACTGGTAGCTTACTGTGGCCCAGAGTGTTTTGTGCAACCTCTGAGAGTTCACTGAAAGTTAGTCCTTTGTCTTGCAGATTCTTAACAAATAAGTATGGAATGCACAGCAGCAATATTCCCAAGTTTGTTGACAGATACTTAGCATATTATTCTAGTCATGAGGAACACATATGAAGTGTGCATGCTTTTGTATACACATGGCTTGTTAGTTAAACTGAGAGGTCTGTATTGTGCTTCAAGACAGCTCTTCCAGGCTTCCCTTGCAAGCTTAACTACTCCATCATCATACAAAAGTATCAATTGTGAAGTCTCACCTGTGATAGGTCAGGCACACAAGCAAATATTCCTGAGACAACAGCCTTTGATCACCATGCTGATATTCAGAACATAATAGAATGGCCTGGTTTGGAAGGAACCATAAAGATTATCTAGTTCAAACCCCCCCTGCCATGGGCAGGGACACCTTTCCCTGGTTTGGATTCCTCAGAGCTCCATCCAGCCTGACCTTGAACACTTCCAGGGTTGGGACACCCACACCTTGTCTGAGCAACCTGTTCCAGTGCATCACCACCCTCACAGTAAAGAATTTCTTCCTAACCTAAAATAAACCTACTCTCAGTTTGAAGCCATTCCCCTTTTTCCTGTCACTAAATGCCTCTGTAATAAGTCTCTCTCCATCTTTCAAGTATGTCCCCTTCACGTGCTGGAAGGTCACAGTTAGGTGACCCCAAAGCCTTCTTTCTTCGAGGCTGAACAATCCCAATTCTCTCAGCCTTTCCTCCTACAAGAGGTGCTCCATCCCTCTAATCATCTTGGTGGCCTCCTCTGGACTTGTTCCAACAGGTTGATGTCCCTCCTGTGCTGGATGCACACCCAGAGCTGGATGCAGCACTGCGGGTGGGGGTTTCAACAGAGCAGAGCAGAGGGGCAGAATCCCCTCCCACGCCCCCCTGACCATGCTGCTTTGGATGCAGCCCAGGACACATTTGGCTTTCTGGGTTGAGTGCACATGGCTGGGTCATGTCCAGCCTCTCACCCACCACCACCCCCAAGTCCTTCTCCCCAGGGCTGCTCTTGATCTGTTCAACCCCAGCCTGTGTTGATACCAGGGGCTGCCCCAACTCAGGTGCAGCACCTGGCACTTTGTTTTATTAATCTTCATGAGATTCCCATGCTCCCACTTCTTGACATTTTCCAGGTCTCTCTGACGTTCAGACCTTCAGGTGTGTCTACCCCAGCACTCAGCTTGGTATCATCTACAAGTTTGCTGAGGTTGCACTCTATTCCTTCCACATTAATGCAGATATTAAATAACACCAATATGAATGCCTGAGGGCCACCACTTGTCACTGATGTACATTGTGACCATGAGCCATTGACTGCTACCATAATTTGGGTTTCTTTTAAGGAGAAATGCCCAACTACTCTACAGTAATACTGTGACTGGCTCATGAACAGGAGCAACTATATCTGTCTGTCTTTATAGTGCCTGTTTTCTCTGTAAATACTTTTTTACCTTAGCAAATTAAATTATCTTTTTAAATTTTAATTATGGAATGCATTAAGCATGCTAGTATTTGTATATGTCTTCCAGAGTGAATGACTGGCAAACTGGAGCTCTTTGCCCAGTGGAATGGAGCTCTGCATAAGGCATTATCAGGAAGGAGAGGTTAAAGGGTAGAGAACTTCTATACACCCAAAGAAAAGCATCCAATCTTACATAATGACATTATAAAAAATAGTGTCTTAGCCACATTTAAAAAGAGACTGGTACACAACTCTTCAGGAGACTCAGCAAAGTTCTTTAGACATCAATACCAGTTATATAGGATTTAAACATTTTGATGAAATACTAAAAGTTACTGTGTAGAACAGTCAAGGTAGTAAACCTGTTCTTTACCTGTTCTGCACAGCAGAACTAAGTAATCGCACAAGGTAATTTCTTGACTACAGAAGACTTTTAATAGAAGAAAAATATTTATGAAACTTCATGCTTGTTTCTAATTTGTTTTGAAATTGGCCACTGAACAACACAGAGTAGGAGGGCATAATCACATGATTAGAAGTTTTCTTTAAGAGTCATAATGAAAAGTATTATAATTCTGTAGGAAAGAATAGCAACAGAAAATGAGAAAAAGCCTATCAATATTCTGGGGAAACTTTCATCACTTTTAACTTTTTTCAAACGTGTAATTTTTAATCACTATATTAATACTTTACAGGGAAATGAAGAACCTGGGGTCTTCTAAGAGTGAGAGAAAAAAAAAAAAATCAAGTTTACAGGGATACCAGCCATTAAAATATTTCCCTGAGGTATTTTATTCTTTATTGAATGTAGTTCACACGATTAGTTATCAATAGAGAGTATTACTTAACATTTTATGTATTGTTCAATCATTGTACACAAGATAGAAATTTATGAACATAGTGATTCTATGTGTGCACTTTATATTTTTCTGTTTACGTGTACTTCATTCTTCTGCAGGATATATGTAAAAAGGACCTCTAAAACACACTAAGGATCATTTGTGAGTTCTTCCATTAAGCTTTGGGAAGAACTAGGTGGTATTTTCTGTCATATCCACTCTACGGTTAAAAATATTCTCACCTACCCTAATGCAGACAGAACCATGTGCTTTTAAGAAAACCACCATTAGCTGAAACTAGTTAGATTCTAAAAACAAGTTAGATTTTAAAATCTGCATTAGAACTTCATTCCATGATATTTAGAAGTTTTAAGTTAATTGTGCAGTTAGTGATAGCATTTTATAGTCATCATGACTATAAAAGTTAAATACTTGAGACACATTCAACAGCTTTTTTAAGTATTTGTTTGTATACTTTAAAGTATTTCTTTGTGTACTAATCTGGGTTAGATTTTAGGATAAATTTTTTATCCTATAGCTAAAGGATTTTTTTCATTAATTGAATATCATAACTTTTTTGTTTAGTATAATATTTCACATTAATCTTTTCATGTTAATTATATCAGAATGTTTAGTATTTTTTCCTCACTGGTTTCTTTCTTTAGATTTGTATTGGAAAATAAGTCAAGATGCTTTATACTTAGGAAAACCTTCCCATCCAAGAAAATGTGCTTTTCTTCAAAGTATAAAAAATTGTGAGCGGTGCTTGGTTTCATTTTGTTTTTCAACAGGATTTGCTATGCACAAACCACAGCCATAAAAGCACATAATGGCTTAGTAAAAACATTGTAATTTATCACAATAGAATTCTGTGTCCTATGCAAGCAAAATTTAATTTCTGCTGAGTTAAGAAATGAGTACTTTCTACTGTATTTCATCATTACCTCTGATTCTGTTTAAGGAAAGCTAAATTGCTGTTATGAAAAGCAGGAGTTGGTAACTCTCACAACAGTAAAAGAAGGTTAACACTACATTGATTCTAAATATTCCTTTCTCCTCTACGTCTTCACAAGAAATCTTTCTAGACTCTTGGCTTTGCATTGTGTCACAGAAGCTTCCCAATACAATTCCATACCCCTAGACACTGCAAAAGATTGTAATAAAGTACATAGTTAAAAGTAAATACCTCCCTAAACTGTTTGCAGACAAAGCATGCAAGATAAATAGCCTTTTTATGGAGAAAGGATGGATGAAATCAGGGTTTAAAAGTTTAGGCCAACAATATCTAGAGATCTGAAGTTAAATTTGGATACAGGTTGTCAAATATTTCAGTGTAATGCCATCACACAGCAATTTTTTTTTGTCCTTGCCAAACTAGACTTAGTCTAATTTTATTGTACTGTCCTAATTGTATGATATCTTAAGACTTCTTGATGGAATTTGTACATGTCCTTGTTGATAATTTAAGTTCTAGGAGATGACTACAGGTACCAAAAAAAAAAAAAAAATTCATTAGGGTAAGAGATTCCCATTCTAGATGCCAAAAAAAGCAATCCAGTTGTAAAGGAGACTAGGAGATCTCATGGAAAAGAAATCTTTTGGGATCTTGTATATAATAGTTAGCTAGATTATTTTCCAATTTATTCAGAAGCTAGAGAAAAAGACAGGACGGTTAGGAGCTGTTTTTCAAAGGTAAGCCAATAAACCTAGATGCTTCTCAGAAATGTCTGTAACATTATTTGATGAACAAAGAAATCAAATAATTTAATGGACACTTTTTTTACTGACTGCGCTTCCCCCTTCTTTCCTCTGTAACACTCTTAGAAGGCCAACAATTGGCAATGAAAAACAGAAAATATCTTAGTGACTACAAGGATAGATGAAACTGTAAGTACACGGTTCCTCAAATGTGTAGGAAAACTTTCTAGTGCTTTTTCAGTACTTGTCTGGTAGAAAAAAAATAAAACAGAAGAAACTCCTCAAACAAAAGAATTTTTGAAGCAGGAAGAGTTTGTTTTTGTTAAACTTCTTCAACATGCAATCGGTGAATTCAGTGAGATGGAATGACTTAATTCTACTTTTAGGAAGTGAGAGGACAGAAGGTTAGGATAGTGAATTATATATAAAATAATCAAAAGAGATGATTTTTTTCATGTTTGCAAGAAATAGTGTGAAAAGAAAGTAACAATGAAAAAGATATTTATTTCTCCGGCACTTCTGTTAATAAATATTTCTATTTTGTCTTTTCACATCTACAAAGAGTCAGCCCAAAGAAAATATATGGAGCCCATATTAGGATATTTGTACTACAAGTGTATACGTGCTAGAGGTTCATTTGTGAATCTTCTCTGGACAAAATCATGGCAAACTTTTCAGGACAAATTAAATAAAATCTTAGTTAAAGCCCTTATTTAAGGTCTTTAAGAAAGTAATTCACTCCTTTTTCAATACATGTAGATGCTTCTGAGATTTGTTTCCAACTAGTCCTAGAATTATTTTCCCACTGATCTGTATCTCACATTCAGAAATTCCTAACCACTTTTAATACAACATTTAATTTTATTTTTCTAGTGCATCACACTACCTGGAGATTAATGTAAGTTTTTAGAATTCTTGACAATTAAAGTTGGAAAAGACTTATAGAAGGCATGCAAACCAATTCCTGACTTAGCATGATGCTTCCATCAATGAAGTTCTTCAAGCATATTCTACTCATGTTTGCTCTTCCACCCTCTTTCTGGATAGCTGTTTCAGTGTCTGACCATCCTCACTCCATGCATTTCTTTCCTAATACCTAGACAGAATTTTCCTTGTTGCAACTGTCTGTTGGTGTCTGTTGGCTTTCCCCTGCCACAGAGGGCCAAGCTGAAAGAACTGCAAAATACAGTTACCCTATTAAATCTGCAGTTCTCTATCATACAAGTAAATCTAGAAGTGTTGTTATTGGTCTAAAGTTTTTAGTCATTATTATAACTAAAATCTATCCTGCTGGAATTAAAATAACATTAAAATTAATAGTGAGAGAATTTCATCACTTCCTGGAGGTGCATCTCTGTCTTCAGTATCTGTAGATAACAAGAGATGCTTCCATAATCTTCTCCTATTGAATCTGGACAAATCCAGTCCTCTTGCCCTTTCCTCTCATGTCATAGGTTCATGCATGTGCACTAAACATGTTAGTCAGCCTTTGCTGGCCTTACATCAGTATGTTAATGTGGGTCTTGTAAATGGAAACCTCCATTTGTGCCTGAACTTGACATGCACCAAGTGCAGCCAATGGAAGAGGAAAGAAAATAGCCTAGCTGTCAGAGATTCAAATGTAGGCATAGAAAGAAAAGAAAATAAAACAAAACAAAAATTAATTCAGTGTGCTAAACACAGAGGCTCCAAAATGGTTCTGGCAGTCGCTGTAAGCCTTTAATCACAGGTTCCTTTCAGTGACTTAGTCTACAGAACAAAATTTTTTAATCCAGTTTGATCTTAATTGTAGTTTCACTAATATGGGTGTGCACTTTTGTTTGGTGTTATTTATTCACTACCTTTTATTTGGTGTGCTTTATTCTCTCACTATTAATTTTAATGTGAATCGAACACCAGCAGAGCTGTCACTATAATTAGGATGGTTAGCTAGAGCAGTAAAGAGAACTTTATACCAGTGTAGAATTGTAGATTTGCTTGTGTGATAGATAACTGAAGGTTTAATACAGTGACTGCATTTGCAGTTCTTCCAGTTTTTATCCTTTGCTATGTGCTTAAAGTCATTTTTGAAGTTTCATATAGTCCAGAATAAACTGGAAATTGAAATTCATGGCATATATTTTTGACAGTGTATTTCCATGTCAGAAATTCTTGCAGCAGCTTGTATCAGGCTGGTACAGCTGCATCACAGGAGACTTCAGCTGTGACACAAGTGAAAATAGGGTCATGTCCCTGTTTTGAGTCAAATGAGGGGTTGGACTTGCAGGATGAATTTTGGTAGGAGAGTAACAATTTTCAGTCTCTGCACAGCAGCACGGCTTTATTTTTTTATATCTAGCTTGTAGCTCTGAAGTCTCAGAAATAAAAGTCACATCTAAACTTCCTAGTAAATCTACACCTGGGTTATGTGCTGTGTCTGGGCAGCCTCAAGCAAAGGTACAGTGACAACATTTAGTGTGTCTCTTAGGCCGGTACATTGCTATAATTGTAGACAAAGATGGGAATGTTTGCACTGTGCTGTATCACTGCAGATATGTCATTTCTGCCACCTGAGAATTTTCGCCTAATTTCATTGCTATTTCCTAACCTACTGTCACTAAATGAAAAGTTAACTGAAAAATCAGAGTTTTGGAAAATAATAAATGGCTTAAGTTTCTGTCTTTGAAACAGCATAATAAGATTTGTTTTTCAGAGACAACACTTCTTTAGTTAGGTGTATTCAAAACCACTAAGAACTTAGAAGGTCAAAGTCTTTCCTCAGAAGCAGTCCTGTCACTGAAAATTGAGTGTCCCCTCTCATGTAAGGTTCATATTGCTCATATTTTTTATATTTGTACATTCTTTTAATACTTGCTAATTTGATTCATATTTTTCATCTACTTACTGTAAGCAAGTAAGAGTTCATCTGAAATATAGTGTTCCTTAGACTGTTTCTGAAAAAAGGACCCTTTGGTGAAATATTGAAAGAGTCCCCATGAACTCCTCATTTCTGTTACTCTAATGATACAAGTACACTTAGGAACAGAAGCAGAATCGGCTTTATCAGTCCCAGTGCAGGAAAATAAGTTATGAGGACACTGAAAGTGTCTGCAAGATCATAAAATAGGAAGAGGATATGAGAAGTATGTGAACAATGCCTTGCAAGTACAGACTTATGGAAAGTCTTCAGCATAGTATCTATTTTTAACTTGACACTGAGCAGAGCAGTTGAGTAACAAAATTTCTTTCCAGTAGAGGAGCAGAACTCTCCAGATCTTAGCATTATTTTTATTTGGATGAACAAGTGAGATATGAGTAAGAAAGCTATTAACTCATTATTTTGAAAAATTAATTTCTGAAGAACTTAAAGAATATTTTTGACTCTGCTTTGTCTGTTTTATCTTAATATTTTCTTATAATTTTTAATTTCTTTTGGTTCACCTTACACAACTTCTGTTAGTTGTTCTATTTAGTGCAAATTGTTTTATAAAGCTGTGAGAGATTGTGTAACTAACCTACTGAAACAACAACAAAAGAAAATAGCAAGAGAGGAGTAAAGCTGACTTTGCTTTTAGGAGGCATATTTTAAATGAAATTGATATTGTAAATGAAATAGAATTGTAGAACACTAGAATAAGAAGTTTAAGATGAGTTTGACTCAGTTTCTTATCTTTGGATGAAATAAAATATGTTCAAAATATTTTAGCACTAGCAAAGTGTCTGAAGTATTTAACTAAGGATTTAATGAAGTAACTTGTGCATTGTAAGTCCATTAATCTGCAATATGATAATGTTGAGTTTACAATGATCATTACTAAGGGGAAATAACTGTTTTAAGGTAAAATCAAGATAAATATTTGTGTTAAAGAAGAGATACTTTAATGTCATTATGGAACCTATTACCACAGTTTCTATACTTCAGTGATCTCTGCAGAGAACCAACATTTTTGATGATCATCACATTGGAATAAAAACTAAATACAACACTATATATATGTGGCATATTCTTATGCCATAGTGTGGCACAAAATAGAAATGATTACTTTATATTTAAGCACTTTTCTTTTCTTGTGATAATACTTTATATCCATATTAGGGATCCTTCTGATTTCATACGGAAGTTTATTTCATCCAGCTGGAACAAAACATTAAAACAAATGATGGTCTCTTTTTACTAATTTTTTTCTTGTAATTAGAGAATGTGATTTGTGATAACTTTTTGTGTTAGAAGGAATGATTTATTTTAGCTTCTACAGAACTGCTTGGAAAATGAAATTACTCTAGCTTTGTTTAGAAATGGATATCCTATTCATCTCCTTGCCTATGGTTTTAGAGAGAAGACAGCTATTATTTTAGAAAATCATACTTAATGAAAATTACAACGAAGTTAGAGGGGTTGCTGTCATGAATTTTGAAAACAAAAATAAAAAGATAGAGTTCTTATCTAAGTGAAATTTTGTGGAATATAGGGTAGAAACTGATATTTCAAAATAATTGGTAGAGGAAAACAGGCTTTCCTTATTAAAACAGAGTTTTCATTTGGTTTGTCTTTTGTACAAAATCATCTTAAATTGATTAATTGCTTGTTAGAGAATCATTTTACACACTCTTTACATTTAGAATTAACTAATTCAAGTGAGTGTTCTCTGTTGAGATCAGCGTGGCTCTTCTTGTGTGTAAAAGAAGATATGTGTACATTTAGAGACAGCAGGCCAACATAGGATTTAAATTTATGTTTTAAAAATTTGAGCTTTAAATACATACTCCAGATCAGAGCTTGTGTGGGTAAACGCAGACTGCTTTATTACTGCTATGGCATACTTATAGCCACCTGGAATCCCAGCTGGGAAAGTTGTCACACAGCATAATTCAGATTGCCCCTGGTGGAAGGATTATAATTTTCTGTTCTATTTCATAGACTTCTAGGCTCTTTTATTAAATCTAATGTAATAGGAGAATATGTTTCTGAAGTAGACATCTTTGGTATGTACGAAAACAAAGCATAAACATATTCAAAACTTGACAAAACTATTAATTTTGATTCTGTTTAGAGGTTTAAAACATTTTTATTAGTTTAAGTGGTTTGAAATTTCCATAAATAACTTCACCTTACATTGTGTCTGTTAAGTTTAATGTTTTCCTAGTTACTCCTTCTCCAGGTATGTCTTCTTTACTGAGTGGATATTGATCAAATAAATAGTATAATTACAGAAATGAAGGAAAAAATAATGATATGCCACATTATAATATTTCCCCTCCTTAAATTTAAATATTACAAAAGTTTAATATGTATTAAAAACAGTTGAATGATATAGGCATACATTTTTTTAAAGGCAACAGCTCACTGTTAGTTCTAAACAAAATCATTTCATCCTACCTAAGGATTTCATTCCTTTTGCTAATGCTGTGGTATGACAGCAAATTTTAAGCTCTCTGTAAAACTCTCTATGACAAATCCATTAGAATCACTGCTGTGATGCTTTTAAAGGTGTGTTTCTAGCCAACAAATCTCTCTATCTTCAGATGGAAATTATCAGAATGACTTGATTTAAACATGGACTCTCCCCAGCTGATGCTACCAGTTAGACCTGCTGGACAAGCAAGTACTTTAAGCTTAATGACTGCAGCCATGGTCCCCTTCAACAACTGGCTGCTGGCAGCACCTGCTTCACTTAGTGCCTGCATTGAACTTAGTAAGGGAATGCACACTAAGTAACTAAAACACCTGAAACCGACTGGTAAATTTTTTATTATTGCATTCAACTTATGACATTTCACTTCTTTGATACAGTCTTCTATAAAAATGAAGCATCATGGTAACTTGGGAAAGGTCCTGAGGTCTGAAAAAAATCAAGAATCACTCTAATCTTCAAGGGCAAGAAGGAAGATACAGTGAACTAAGTGCTGGCCAATTTCACTCTCATGCTTGGGAAGGTGGTAGAGCAGAGCTGCAGATGGGGGTCAAGGGTTTTGCCTCCTTGGGACATCCATAGTGGAAGCAGCCTCTTATCACCTGGCACCAAGCTTCAAGCCTTGGCAGAGTCCTGGCTCCACAGCTGCACTGTGTGGCCATTGCCCTGTGGGCCCAGATGATGACTCTCCTCCCTGAGAGTTGCTCTCTCCCATTTTCTGTCCCCAGACCAGTCTTCCCTGCAGGCTCCACACCATCTGCCTCTGTAGGGACAAGTTTGCCAACCTCATCTTCCACTTCATCTTTTCCATCCTGCTGCCAGGGGAAGCAGCTGGAGTGTGGGCTCAGAACAGCGTCTCTCCTATTCCCCTAAGGGCATGCCAGGAGACTGTGCCCTGTGCTGAGCACACACAGAGCTGCATGAGCCCCAAGCAGAAATCTCAGCTCCAAAAAGGCCATGTTTGACATCCCATCCAAAAGAAGGGTGATGTCCTTGGAGAGGTCACAAAACCCAGCAGAGGAGAGGCCTGGGAAGTTCTGGTCCCCTGGTCACAAAATGGTCAGTGAGGGCTGGCCCCTGCCTCCTCCCAAGCCCCTTAGGGCACCCAGTATTTCTGCAGCATCCAGACAGTATCAGCCCAGCCCTCAGAGCCCCCAGAAAACACAAGCCATAGGAGAAGCAAGGGTGGTTCTCAATTCCACTGATTTTAAACTGATCTTAAAAGATTTTTGTCTTAAATCAATGGATTGATTTGTGTTTGTAGATACTTTCTGTCAACCAATCAAAAAACTCTTACACCTCAACAGTGTACTAAAAATTTGCTTTCTGTGGTCTCTTTCAAGAATTACAATTTTTTTTAGAGGGACTAACACACAAATAATAGAGGTAAATTCCTTTCAAGTTAATAAATTAAAATCGAATAAAAATGAAAGGGAAGAACCTGAAGGGTATACTATGGTAAATATGTACTAAGCAGCACTGGATTCTTTTGATAATGCCCTTAATGCTGCAACTATCTATAAGTAACTTTAGTCAAAAGTCACACAGATATTTTATTTACAATCAGAGAGGCATTTAGGTGAAAACAAATGAAACTTCAAGAATTGTAGAATCTTTAAGAGATGACAGCATCACTTTCAACTTCCTATAAAATTCTTTCTAAATTCTGCTTCCCTAGCTGGTCATCTCTGATTCTGTAAACATAGATCCAATGACATAGATCCAATGGTTAGTAACTTTTCATCTTCACAGAGGTAGGTTAGAAATACCAAAAATATGTAGTAACTGTAACAGCTCAAAGGTGTCACTCTGCCCTTGTACATTCACACAATTTATGTTCCATGCTATTTTGAAAGGACAGATGGTACTACAAGTGAGCTGCATGCTTGTGTTTATAACCTTCAGTGCTAGTGTCCCGTTTCAGAAGAAGACTTCTGTGGTATATACCATTCAGTTGTGACAGGCCCTAAGTAGCACTCATAACTAAGCTGTCATGCCCTATTTAGTTTAGGGTGGGAGAGAAAATAACTTGGTGGGAGGGTTAGTTCCAAGCACTTTGCTAAAGACTGCTACAGTCCATTAGCTACACGCAGCTGAGCAGATGAAGAAAGCCCTGCACAGAGTCACATATTAACTCTATGCAGATATATATGTTACTTAACGTGGGTATAGTTGTATTACTGATAAGGGATTATAGGCTAAGTGGAAATTAAATAAAAAAAATCTTTTTTATGCACAGATGATTTTATATGCTTTATATTTATGGAGCGCTAGTATTTGATGCTCTTCTATATTAAGATGATTAAGGATGCATTTTTAAAAGTGATTTTGCATCTGAAGTTAGGTGAAATTCTAGAACCAATTGCCAAAATTTCAGAAAATATTTCTTACTTCTACTTCCCATTCTAAGCAGCCTGAGTGATCCAGGTACAGCAAGAGAAGGGTAAATTTCAATGAGTAAATCCAGCATGAGTAGTGGTTAACCAAAAACCATTACAAAGTAATTGCAAACAGCCTACAGGCCACAGTTAACTTATCAAATGGGTTAGCTTTTATTTAAAGTTAGGACAAAAAAGGTTCTGGTAATTTGGATTGATTTGCAAAGAGTCATATGAATTAGTTGGTTTATTTTGAACCATGGGACTACTAGGTGAAAGTCTGCAACAGGATTTTTGCTTCTTCTCCTGTACAGGGTATACCTCCTACCTTTTCCTTTTCTTTATAACTAGCAGAAGTAAGCAGATAAGTAAGCCTGACAGTATGGAATAATAGGATGTCCTTTTATTTTAACCAATTACATAGTTAATTATCTGAGGTAAGAGCCTTTAATGATATTAGTCCTTATGTTTCACAACAGTTAAAGTCTATAAGGTGAAAATAAGATATATTTTGATTTTCTACCTTTTCTGATAACTGTGTATCACAGGCAGAAATAGGATTTTTCTTCATGTTAATCAAATTAGCAGAGAAGTACATATCCTTTCATTTTATATGTGTATATTTGAAGACACTTGGATGAAGGTGATTTTTGCCTTATTTCATTTTACCTCTGTCTTCTAAAAGTTTGATGCTAACCTGCTGTATTGCCTTGACTAGGTATGTGTCCTTCTAGCAATCTTTCAAGATCACATAGTCTTTAATATATACAGTGAAGAATGAAATTCTGAAATCTTGAAAGGTATAGATCCTTATATATTTCTAGTCAGAATGCTTACGTGTTAAATTTAAAACATTATTAAACTATATATGCAGGAAAAAATAATTACTAGCTGCCAAATTAACATAATTCTAAAAATACCTACAAGGTGCGGGTTTTCATCCCAAGCCCCTGAATATTTCTGCCTTAGAACTCAAGTCACTTTTATGTTATTGTCTTTGTAACAAACATCTCTAATTTTTTCACTTGTTTAATCAGTCCTAAATATGCACTAATACTAATTCCAATCACAAGTGCTTAGTACTGAATAGATAGGAATACATATTTATAAGGTCAGTGATAGGACAAAGGGGCACAAATAATGCAGCAGTCACACATGTATATTATGGTTTCCTAGGTGCAAAAGTGAAGACATGCATTTTAGAAAGTTGTTTTTTTTTTTTTACTTCATATTATTAATTGCTTATTTAAAAAGACTGGGTTAAGCACATTGGAAATAACAGTCAATTTTGCATGGACTTATTTCAGTCAAAGCTGGCATAGATGTATCCTCTTTATTCTTATGGAATTAGATACTAAATCTCTAGTTAGGATAGGCATCTTCAAAAACTGAAAATCTGATACTAGTTCTCAAAGTTCCTCAGTTGTTTGTGTCTGTGAGAAGAGGAAAGGATGAATAGGACAGTAAATCCTGGCTTAGCGAAGCTGAGGTAAAACTATGATTTATTTTTGTCATAAGTATTGCTTAAATTACTGTAATATAAATATGATAAAAATGTGGTCCTTCATTCTTTGGGAATATGTGCCTTATAGTACGATACCTATACTATTAACTTACAAGTTTTTCCTTTTATGGGCAAGAATGTAATTGGTGATTTCCAAACAATAAATATACTGTCTGGTAAAACTTGTGCTATCTTTAATTATCCTACGTTTAAACTTTAAAATGTGATAATTGTTTCATGTGACCAACTCTAATGACAACTTGTCCCACCTACTTCTTCTGTTTCACATTACAAGACTAAAGAATGAACTCTTTTAAATGCAAGAATTAATACTGTTAAACAGTCCTTCACGGCCTCCATGAAACAGAAAAATACAATAAATGGCATTGCACTCTTATTTCATCCTCATTCTAAGAATCTTACAGCACTTCATAACATTTAATTTTATTTCGCATGGAGCTTCTACAGTGAAATTGCTTGCTTAAAGTTACACAGGAAGTGTATGGTCGAATTTCTATCTGACTGCAGGTCTCATGCTTTTGAAATGTCACCCAAGCTCCAGACTTTTGAAAAGTTCTGCTTGTTGAAACACAAAAAAGTCATTAGAAAGCTTTACTGAAAACAGGGCAGTAGTTCCTCTTCTTTACAAAGATCTTATTTTTTCACTTGCATTGGCCAGAGTTAGTGAAATTCCTTCATCTTGTTCTATTTTCTTGAATTTATTTCACTTTCTTCCCTACCTCTTGTGAATTTGTCCTGGTTTGAGACAAATTCAGAGGAAGGTCCAAAATGAATGTCCTCTGATAGAAGGCAGGTTTCAGCTGCCCCTCCCCCACCAGTTTTGGGAAAAATTCCTTGGAGGAAAGTGAAAGGAAAAAAAAACTATTTATTAAACAGACATAATGCACAATGGGAAAAGAATAATGCTAAATAATAAAACCTCTCACTGTGGAGAGAACCTGGTAAATTTTCAGTCCTTTCTGTGGGTGTGGTCTCTCTCTTCCCCTCTTCGGCACTGGCTCAGCCTGGGCTCCACTCTGGGCCAATGGCACAGGGTCTCCCGGTGTGTTCTGAACAGTTCCAGAAGAGAAGAAGACAAAGTCCCAGGAAAAAAAAATTAGCCCCCCATCTCTCTCCAGAGAAACAGCCAAAAGCTGGCTGAAAAGCAGGGAAAGGCGCTTCCTCCCTCTTGCTGCTGCAGAGGCATGCAGAGGAGTAGTGTGACCTTGGAGCACAAACTGCTTTGAAAAGTTCGTCTGGCTTTTATTCTTTCTCTTGCACCCAGTTTCAAAAACGCAGAAAGGCACAGGAATCATGTCTGGGCATTGAGTGGTGATAGGGGATACACATCATAAAGTCATCCCAAGACAGAAATGTTCTATATTTTTCCTACCCTTTTCCTCCTTCAATCAACCCTCTGCTTTATGTTGACTCTCTACTCTCTCAGGTATTTTCTTATTCTTTACTCAGCCTGGCATTTGACCAGTTTACCTTCTCTGTTGTAGCATCATTAGTTGTGTACTTCCTAGCTCTGCCTTCTTTCAGCTTTCCTACTCTCCAACAGAAGTGTACACTTGAACTCATCTTCCTTAACCACTGCTTGGTCCTTCTTTCTACATTAAGATAAATTCTTTCCATGTTAGACACTGAGTTATCTTTAGAATCACTTTTGCTTTTCTTGTTTTGCCTATTTTTTAAAAACTCTGGTTAAAGAAAGCAAAAATCAGATTGTCATAAAATATTTCCATCCAAGCTTAAGAAGCTACATAATCTAATTTGTAGCCCTTCCTTTTACTAAAAGGTGCCAATGTGGCACTTGTGAAAATGGAAACACTACCCTGAAACCCAGTCACCTACATATTTAAGAGATAGTTTTACACAGACTTCATTGCACTTTGTTTCTCACAATTTTTTGGGTTTAATACAGCAGTAGTGGTGACTTCTTTTCATAGAATCATTGACTCATCAAGGCTGGAAAATACCTTTAAGATCATTGAGGCCAACCTTTGACCCAACACCACCATGTCAACTAAACCACAGCACAAACTGCCTCAGCAGGTCATTTGTTGATGAGTTCCAGGGATGGTGACACCATCACTTCCCTGGGCAGCCTGTTCCAAGGTTCAATCACCCTTTCAGTGAAGAAATTCTTTCTGATGTCCAACCTGAACCTCTCCTGGCACAGCTTGGGTCCATTTCCTCTTGTCCTGTCATTCATCGCAGGGAGAAGAGGCTGACCCTGGCATGGTCCCGCCTTCCTTTTAGGGAGTTGTAGAGAGCAATAAGATCTCCTCTGAGCCTTCTCTTTTCCAGGCCAAACAACTTCAGCTCCCTCAGCCGCTCCTCACACAACTTCCTCTCTAGACCCTTCACCAGCTTTGTGGCCCTTTTTGTTTTCTTTCAATTCACTCTTGCTTTTGGCTGATTCTCTTTACAACTCACTATTTTTAATGTCTTGACTTTTTTATCCTTTTTTTTTCCCTTTAAAAACTTGTTTTGAAAAATTTTCAATATCCCACTTCCTTGCACTTACAGAACTACTTCACATCAAAGACCAGAAAACTGATGAAACCCCACTTTATGTATTTGTTCATATCTTCAGTTTTGCTGCTTCAGTGTGTACTCTGATAACTGAACTGAAATTAATATCTTTTTTCCCTTGTTATTTTTCCTATTTACCCCCTTCTTATAACTCATTCTCTCATCTTTATGTCTTGGCACTTTTTTTTTTTTTTTTTTTTATGGGGGAGTACAGTTCCCTTTTATCCCTTTTTTTTTTTTCTTTCTTTCTCCTTGCTCTTTTTTCATTACTGAAAGCCTGATATAATTTCTCCATTTTCTGCTCCTTACTATCAAAAACCTTTCTGCCAGAACAACCTGACCTCAAACTATTTTATCAAAATGTTCTCCAAGTAGAAACAATATTGTGTACCAATAGATTAACCCCTACCAAAACTATATTGTCTTGTTATTCAGCTAACAAAGTAGGAAATTTCTCTATTTATGCAAAGAAGCAGAATAATTTTTTCTGTCCCCCACAAGACAGACCTCTAAAGAATCTATTTTCCTTTTACTTGCATTTTAACACTTGCTAAAATTTTTAAGTGGTCAGTGCTGTCTTTCTCTTTCAAGCTTTTGTTTCATCACTCCTAAAGGAAGACACCATGAAAAAAAATATAAAAGACAATGTTCTAAATGCCAGTTTTCAAGGAGTAATGAGATAATTACAGAGATAGAATAAAACAGCTAAGCATATCTCCATGATCTTTTAAAAAAAAGGACTAAGGGTGAAATTGCCATTTTAGCTTTTTACTTGAAGGGAAAGGTACCATGTGATAGAAACACTCAAAAATAAAGAACTTATCATCAAATTCTGAAGAAAACCACCTGTTTATATTTATAGTTCTGGTTAAATTTTGCTGTATAAGTTATTTGTGATAATGGACAGCAAGGAAATTTTCAAAAGTGTAGGTACCTAATGAAAAGTCAGAAAACCATCTGTAGCTTGCACCATTTTCACTCCTGGGTGACTGGTTTTGACTGACTGTGTGAATGAGAGAACTACAAATACAGATACACCCACACACCCAGAAGAACTCTACCTCCTCAATAGTGTTATTGATCCTGAGCCACTGGTGCATCATGAATAATCTGAATGAGAGAAAAAATTATAGCTCAGTTTTTGATCTTCTGCCTAACCCCAGTCACAGTTATGATGGTTCAGTCTATATATGACTATGTGTTTGTTGAATTGGTTGTTGATATTAGTCATTGTCTTGGGTATATATCTCCCATTATATTCTTCATTTCGTTTTTCTTACATTTAATGATCAGCCATGACATCATAAATCAGATAAGATTTTAGGCAACATTTTATTGTCTGAATGCAAATTGAATAAGTTTTAGACTGTCCTAATTTACATTGCAATTCTCACCACCTACAAATTTGTTAGGAACTGACCTATTCTCATTCCATCATTTTACTGTATGCAATCAGACCATATAAGCAGGTTAACTGTTGTCTTTGATTATCCTTTCACAACTAATGAAATTTGCTGGTAAGCACCCTAAAACTAAAATACATATTGGAATAATTAGAGTAAAATAAACTTCAGAAGGCTTAGAAAGAAGTCAAATTAGATATTGTTCTAAAATTGTCTAAACCTCAGATTTATTCTCTAGTATAATGTGTGAATGTTAAAATCTGTTCAGTACAAGCACTTCAGAATCTTAATATTTGTTCTTGCCTATAGGAATAAAGGCAAACGACATGGGTGAAAATGTACCATTTAACATGTGCTTAGCTGCTATTAAATGGAATTGTTAACAATTAGATGCATCCCCTGGGCAACATTGCTTTAACCTGAGACATTCTCTGCATTGTATTAAGAAAATGACATTAGAAATGGTCACTTGACTGTTCTTACTTCAGTGCTGTAATATATGCTAGAAAGAAATAAATCTGTTTTACAGATCCTCCCTCAGAGTAAGAGGGCAAGGGAATGGGAGCAATAAGTAAGCTAAGAATAAAAGACATCTCAAATTATGATGTCCTCAGAATACTCCTTCTACACAATTTTAGAGTTTACATTTCTGACTTGCTATGAAGGAGCTAAGTTACTTTAGAAGCAAGATAAATTTGCCTGGGCAATGATCAATGCTTTACGTCTAGGCTGCTTCTAGTCCTGAGCAGGTTAATTTAGAGTTAACATACACACACAACTCCCTCCATCTTTGCAGTGTTCATTGTGGAAACACTGTCTTTGTCTAAACAATTGTGACTGTATAAATTCAGTTCTTCCAAAAGATTTAAAGGTAAACAAAAATACAAAGGATGTACTTACCTTCTGCTCCTGTCTTGTGGGTTTTATTTTGGCTGATAGGCAGGACATTTAGAGGCTGTCATTAATGCTTGATCAAGCTTTTCTGTTCTCTCTTCCCTCCTGCAAACCACAACAATATAAGATCAAGCCCTCCTTTTTTTTTTTTTTTTTTTTTTTTTTTGGTTCTTGTACATTTCCTAGTTATCTGGCGAAAGCCTCAAGAACTGGAGTTGCTTTGCTTTTCTGTGCTGCAATAATTGTAACAAGTCATAATTTTAGCTCCCTAAATCAAGTAAGCTACATACCCACTGTGTTGTAGCTAAATTCAGGAAATGTGATTTTTAAAATAATTAATATGTATCAAATGAAAGTTATGCATTTTATTTTCAGACAGCATTTTTTCTGTGCTGATGCACAGTCCCTCTAGTATTAGATGCCATAGTTCCCCAAGGCAGATGACATTCATAATGCAAATCATGTAACAGGAACATGAATGGTACAACTGAAACTGAGTTTTGGACCGACATAGATAAAACCTGGGGTTTCTTTTCTGTAGCTTTTTTGAAGCTCAGGACAAGTTGGCAAGGGGTCTCTCAAAATAATTTGGCAAGGGGTCTTTCAAAATACGTTATCATTTTTCTAATTCCATTAAAAAGGGGGGAACAGTCTAGCAAGATGGAGAAGCAGTTAGGGCATGATGAGTAGTAGTGAAAGGTGAAGCACTGCGGGTAAGTGATTGAGATACTCATGAAGTCCTTTGGATTCACAGTGCACCATCTTCTCATTCTGCACCTTCAGGTCTCAACATTAATTAAATAAAACAACTAATTCCTCAGGTTATGTGCTGTGCCATTGGTGTTTGGTGGGTTTTTTGGTTTTGTTTTGGTGGCGGGTTTTTTTGGTTTTGTTTTTGGGGTGGGATTTTTTGTTTGTTTGTTTGTTTTTTTCTGATTTAGTGCAGACCTGAATTCATCTCTCTTAACTCCCCAAAGTTCCCGTAAGCTGGTAATGGATTCTCAGTTGTAGTCATTTATTGCAAACAGGCCATCTTCTGAGATGACCTGGGACAGGCTTCGGTGACCAGCTTCAGAATCTTTTCATTGTAAGGGCTCTTGCCCTGGGAAATGCAGGGCAAAACAGTAAATTGGCAATGACTCTTTTGTACAAAAGCCAGTCAGCAGCAGTGGCAGCTGCACAAAAGCTGGTAATGGCTTATTACAGAGTTTGGAGAAAATGGTATTGCTTGAGAACTGTGTTGTTGTACAACAATAAGGGCGGACAGAAAACATTTAATAGGATTATTTTGTTTTCTTCACTAGCAGGCTTAAACAACTTGGAAGCATTTTGTCAGATAATGTTTTATATATTCATGAATGTGTTTTGGGGGATGTGATCACAAAATATTGTCAGGCAGCTTGGCACAAATCTGGGAAATGAGTTTTAATGCTTTGCCAGGCTTAAATAAAAGAGTTCTCCAAGTCTCCCTTCTCTCTAACCAGCTACATAGAAAAGGGAATATGACCACTTCAATACTGAAGGTAAAAATATATATTACAAATAATATTGCTCCCTTGCATGCCTCAGTTACAGAAATGTCATGTCTGAATTGTGATATCCTGATGGGTTTTCTACAATCTTCTGTTCCCTGTGAAGCTGAACTACTAATATGACAACAGGAATACTGCTTTAGTAACATCCAGGAACAACCCCTAAAACCACTTTACCCACCTTTCTTCCTTTTGTTGCCGTCATATTGCATTTGTTCCTAGACCCCACTGCCTCAGACTACAGGCTCACCTATCAGTTATCATTTTTGTTCTTGACCATATTCTCCCCAGAATGCTCCCCATTCTGCCTACTAAGAACTCTCTTGTCCTTGGTGGCTGGCCAGTACCTCAAAAAAAAAATAGTTTTCTGCATCTTCAGAAATGACATAGACAATACTTCAATGAAACAGAAATCATCACCAGGGTACAGAAATTACAGCTGATTTCCAGGAATGAGATTAGTCATAAAGTTGGGGTTTTTTTTAACATATTTATCAATGCCTTTCAACATTTCCATGAAACCCAGTATCTGCTAGTCTTGGAGGTTCCAACATTGTTTCAGTGATATTAAAGACTGGCTGAAAGGAGTTTGCAGCAGCATTCTGTGGTGCTCACAAGCAATATATGCACAGTCTGGCAGGTATACTGGACTGGACTGAATGATGATATGGATACTTCTGTTGATATGGATATGCTGATATGGATATTTCAGAAGCCTTGTGGGTAAGGTTTATGAAAGTGGCCATCCATAGAAGTTTATTTTCTTGATTATTAGCATATCATTATTTTATTAGAAGTGCTTACACATCTATTT
The DNA here is from genome assembly GCF_000691975.1 of Corvus brachyrhynchos. Lineage (NCBI taxonomy): Eukaryota > Metazoa > Chordata > Aves > Passeriformes > Corvidae > Corvus > Corvus brachyrhynchos. The sequence goes on along the minus strand of NW_008238983.1, from coordinate 2,950,270 downwards.
ATGATCTGCAGCAACATTTCTGTGTTCACAGGACAAGGAAAGGAATTATTATGTTATTGAGATGTCCCACTTCACAAATGAAAGTTAAGACAATAATTTTTACTCCTTCTCCACTAGGAACCTATCAGAAACTAATTCCTTTGACTTCCTATTATGACCAGGTATTTTTCCTCTTTCAAGTAATCACCAGATGATACTTTCCTTTCAATAGCTTCTCTCCAGTGCCGTGGCTGTGTTGCAAATAAAGCACACATCACTTGCTATATTAATGATACTTGTAGACATTTATGCTTTAAGGGACACATCAGCAGTAGCAATTGCAAGCCAACTTCTTTCAAGTATAGATCAGTCCTAAGTTATTCAGTAAAGAAAGGACAATGCTCAAAATATCTCATCCCAGTTGGCAGGTATAAGGGAAAGCATTTGGATATTCTCTTGATGGTGCATGGAAGAAACAGCAGAGTTCTGAGGAGGATCAGTAAAAAACAACTTTTATTTTTAAACTTTAGAGCATCTAGAAAGAATAAGGCACTTGGCAAGGCTTTGACTGGATGTTTTGGTCATGCTTAAAATCTATGTTGAGAAGAAGGTAAGAGGGGAGTGGAGAGGGGTAGGGGGGCAGAGGGAGGGAGAGGGAAAGGGTCTCCAGCTGCAAGAGTCCCAGATGTACCATTAGGGTAAAGGGCGTGTAGGCATAGAAGGGACTGTTCTGTCTCATTTTGCTGACCTTTCATTTCTTATCCTTCAGGTAAATGTCACTGAAATGATGGTGGGAATAGGATGATATGAGGCACGTAAGGGGAAAAAAGGGTCTTGGGTGTCTCCCCTTTGTGATGAGATGAAAAGTGAATGGAGCTTTCTTTCCCTTGTTCCCTGCTTTGTCCATTGGTGATGGCTCAACTGAACTTTCTTCACACATCCTAAAATGCAAACTCCAAGGGTGGTCCTTGGATTGACCTTTTAAGAGTATTTTGAATTGTCCCTTAATTAGGTGTTTTATTTATTTATTTATTTATTTATTTATGGAGCTCTGTGTGCATGGATGAAAATGGGGGAAGCTTTATGGCACCTTCCTGCTCAGGATTTTCATTTACTAAGTTACCAAGATCCGTAATTAAGCTGCTAAATTCTACTGAACTTTTCTGATTTGGTTTCAGAGATTATGATGTTGTCTTGAATGTAATTTGGAAAAGAAAAGTGAATTTTGGGGAGGTTTATACCACTGTTTTGAACAAAGTTTTAAGTTAATTAAGCAACAGTGGAAAATGGAATCAAATGAGACAGTCTTACAATTATCAAAAGAATATTTATTTAATAAATTCACAAAATTTTCTCTCTTTTTTACCACTTACATTCTGAAACTTTGGGTAAAAATTTGATGCTTCAAAAAGTTTATAATATATTCATGGATAACACAAAATTGTACACTGTATATTTTTATTATAACTGGATTGATATATATATATTTTCTGCAACATATTTGTTATAGAGTCTGCACTCAATAGTCATTAAAACACAGTACAAACTCAGTTTGACTCAGAGTTTATTGTGAATCAGTTTTCTTGTTTATCATTTATATATTTGCTTATCCATTTTCAGGGTTTGTAGAATCTGCATGCCCATGTAAATGATGTATTAATCAGCTTTAAAAATTAATAAAATTAATAAACCCCCTTTTAAACACAGATTGGTGGCAACCTAAATGAAATGACAGAGCTAACTGTGATTCACAATTCTAGAAGTTCTTTAATCTGTTAAATATTTCACATAAATATAAGATTTTAGATTTTGTTTTTCCCTTGCTGGATATATGTTGAAACAAGGGGATGCACAATACTGTAATTTTATATTCCTCGTAACAAACTCTCATGTCCTGCTCCTCTTAGAGCAAGCAAATTCTCAGTTACTCTTTAAATTCTTCTTTAGTAGCACTTTTGAGCTGAGTACTTGAGAATTCGTATTAGTACAAAGAAAGAAGAGTAGTTTTAGTAACCCTTCATTTTATTGTTCAGGGCCAACTGTGTGAAGATAATAAATGGTAAATTGATATTACTGTATGAACACTTTTATTGTGAATTGTGAATCACGTCTGGAAGAATTTACCTCATAATATTCCCTCAATCACCAGAGACATTCCTAAAGGGAAGATTCAAATTTCAAATAGATACACACATACACATTTTTCTTAACTGTAGTTACGCTGTGACATTCAGGTTAAGCTTCTGTGGTGCAGAAATAGTTTAGAAATCAGTGTACTTCAAAGCTAACATTCTTCTGTCATTATTTGATTTGGAAGGACAGAATAAAGTCAGAAAGGATTAAGGCATGAAGGACATTAATATAAAACGGAGGGTAGGGTAGGAAGGCTAAGTCTAACAAGCATGCTGTGAAATCCTGACGGCCAAGAAGGAGAGATTCAGGTCAGAAATGGTTACTGACAACAGTGTCCTTACCAAGCTTTCCTTCTGATCTGCAAGCTGTTAGACAGCAATCAACATCAAAACACATGTGCAGATAACTAAAAGATCAGTAACACTACTTACAATCTGTCCTCCTTTCTGCATTTCGTACCAAAGATAACTGATATGTTTCACTCAATTTACCCATAGAGTACAGTATTGCATAGAATTGTTGTTGAGAAGGGATGTTGCCTGACCTTCATCTCAAAATGAGCCTATGTCTAGCACTAGGTCAGGTCAGACAAGACTTTGTCTAGCCAAATCCTGGAAAACTTCAAGGACAGTGATCCTACAGCTTCTGTGCCTGTTACAGCTCTGCACTACTTTCACAGTACACGTGTAGGTAGGGCTTTTCTCTTAATGTCCAAGACAAAGCTCCCAAGCCAGAATAGACATTACCCTTTGTAACACTGTGCAGTAATACTGACAGTTGTTTTGTTATGTCTTTTTTCTAACCCTCCTTCAATCAGCTAACCATTAAATTGTCTTATTTGACAGAAAAAGAAAAAACTACAAAGAAGCCTGTCTCTTTCAGGTCAGGTGCATGAAGACTACTTGGGCAAAGGAGTGGTGGATAATGCACGCACGCAGAGTATATGTGATAATTTTCTAGATGGCTGTTTTCAGCTGCATCAGATTTTGATAAGTTGTGGGAACTCTGAATATTCTGTCACTTTTTGCTTCCCCAACTTAGGCTGATGTATGATCATTGCACCACTTCCTCTCCAAGTCACTTTGTGCAGAAGACATTTAACATGAGCAAAGTACCTCTGCAAGGATATACACAGCTTAAATTGCAAAGCAATTATTTAATGGTTAAATTACAGAATACATAGTTAGAGATAATGAGCTACTACAGTAACCATTAATATTAAAGGTGAATCTTTGCTGTCCAAGCAATCATCAGACTGTTGGAAAGGGTTAGCTTCCATTCCACCTCAGAAAGGGCTCATCCTCAGTGCTTCTGAGTTGCCATCTTATGTCTCCCTCTTTTTATGTGAGGATTTAATACCTTTTCATGTCTGTTTTTCCTCTTGAGTCCTTGTGCAGCTAACTACTGCTGTCTCAACAGTCTTACCTCTTTCTGCAGTCTTACCTTTCGTATTTGGGTATCTCTGATTTCTAGACTTCACCACTCATTCTCAAAATTTAGCCTTTCCTCAGAGAGCTGAGCCAAAGTTACCTAGCCATCTTGAATCAAAACCAGAACTTAGCTCAAATTCAGTTGAACCTCTGGAAGGAGCTAAATCCCTGTTTCCTGAAGAACCTGTTAACAAACAGTCCAACTCTTACTTCCCCCAAAAGAAGAAATGTTGTTTTAGATGTGCAAATATCTTTTAACCTGTGATCTCAGATACCCATTCTCTGGTGTTACACAGAAAATTACACCAAAATTCCTGCATATTTTCAATCACAAACTGAGATTTCTCTATTCTGACATCCATCCATTTCTCAGGCTCTTGCTTCCACCTACTTTCCCTAAGAGGTCAGTGAGCAAACAGTATAATTTAATACAGCTCAAATCATCAGTAACATATGAAGCAAACACCAGAGCAGTCTCATGTAACAGTGAAAACAATTTCACTTGCCTTAGGTCGTACTCAGGTTTTCCTTCCAGGCCCTGCTCTCCCCATACATAAATGCTCTATGAAATGGAGGGGTTAATGGGGGCTATGCTGTGGCAGGGGATCTTTACTGAGTGCAAAAATGAAGTTGGCTTTTAAAACCATAAAGGAATATATACTGTCTGTCCCAGGGAGTCACTTTTTCTTTGATAGCATAGCACAGTTCTGCATGAATTCTACTTATCCTTCTCTCTCTTCACGGAGCAAGGAAGAAGAGCAAATGAGCCAGAGAAACTCAGACAGTCTGGGGAATTTTAAAAATTCTTTTTGAGATAAAGATTTCAGTGCCCACAGTTTTATGTGTGCTAAGAAGCTTTACGAGCAACTGAGTGCTGAAGCATGACCTGCATGTGCCTTTTAGGTCATCAGAGCCAGAATGATCTCAACCCATTTAGCTTTCAGGTTATGCCTTGGTCAAGTGAATACTTTGAAGTCATTTCAGCTGAGAAGGTTAAAGGTTGGCATTTGCAGTTATGACTTGTGTATGCCAGCTTTACTGTCCTTATTAGTATCATAAATTCAGTTTCCAAATCTTCACCATAAGCAATTGAACACATTTCTAAAACTTTGGAAATATTTCTAATGTATTTTTACTCTTCAGTTTCCCCCACACACTTCCTTTGCTTTTGTTCTTTTAAATCGATTATAAATAATTTCTGTAAATGGATAATTATTGATACTATATTTTAATTTCAACTATTTTAGGGTGATATGTGTCATTTCAACTAAAAGATGCATATTATTTTCATAATTTTATGATCTATGCATAGAAATCCTATTCTAGTGAGACCTTACAGTATATAATATGCAATAATTAGAAAACCACTTAAGAAAAATTAAAAAAATCTTTCTGAAAATCCCCTTTATCAGTTATGTGTTCACACAAAGATCATTCAGACTACCTGGGACCAGTCTAGTGAAAAATGACAAATGAAATTATATAGCAGCCTTTCACTGGTGTTTGTTAAACAGAGTAACACAGAAGCTGTTATATTCTACGTTACATTGCACTGACAACTCTTTTTAGTACGATTTTTGTCTTTTTTTTTAGTTCAGATGAGATAAATTGTTCACTCTTTATTGAAGGAATAAAGATAATGAAAAGAATGACAATCTTTAATACTCTTTTATGCTTTTCCCTGTCTTTCTAAGTCATATTGATATTATTTAATTTACTTTTCAAATTAGGAAAGTATTTTTTAGGGATGACACGTGGGTAATTCTGTAGTATCAGACCCATGCAACATTTTCATACCTATATACGTTTATTTCAGGACATTTATAATAAAATTAAATTAAACACTATAACAAAGCTCTATTCATGTACACTGGAATGCAAAATAAGAACTGATTACAAAATGTAGTAGAAGTATAGTAGATTATGTTTGGCAAGAAATAGAAAATACTTGAACATAATGAAAACTATTTAGCAGGTTTTTCTATATCACTTGTCACTCAAGACAAAGCCAAGGCTGGAGAAGCCTTCTAGCTTCCACCCATCTGTGTTTTAAACTCATTAACAGAAAAGACAAAGAAAGATCCAGAGTGCTGTCTGAAGTCCTTAGCCTGCTCACTGAGGTGCAATTGTGCATTTGTATATATTTGCCTCTGTGTGTGCCTATAAACTACGTATGAACACTTTGACTTGACTGACTTTTTGGAATACTGGAAAGGGTATTTACTGGAAAAACGGTCTAGTCATTTATTCTTGCTATAGATTTCACAATTGTCTTACAAATTCTGACGGTTAAAAGTGGAAAGCTGGGAAGCCAGTTTGCCAGATTTCTCTCTGCTGCTGAAAATTGTGATGAGAGATTGTCACTAGGTCAAGGAGTTTGAACATGCATCATACTGGTGGTGACCTATACCATGCTGCTGGTACTTTTCATTAGGCTGCCTAAAAGTAGTTTCTTTCAAACCAGAAACTGTACAGGTGAGTACATGCTTAAAGCTAAAATGGACATGAGTTCAGCTATTCTTTAATTTCAAAACCTTGTCCTTCCAAGTTAGGTTTTGTGGTACATTGACATTGTGGACATCAATTTACACTAATTGCTACTTGTGTTTGCAATTTCTTATTTTTTTCTTCTTTTTTTTTCCCAATTAAAAAGAAAGGAAAAAAAAAGAAAAAAAAAAAAAACAAAAAGGACAGATAAATTATTGTGTTTTTCCTCTGTCATATTCTTCACTTTCTTTTTCTCCTCTCCTTAGTAAAGCAGCAAAACCCAATAAATACATGATGTGCTCAAACATAATGACCAGTTTCTCTACAGAAGAAAATTTGCATTCTTACTTATAGTATTGCCTCTGGCTTGTTCAGTGGACCTCTTTGTAAAGAAATTGACTTGGTTTTCTGACTGTGCTTTCACTCATATCTCAGCTAGGGACCACTAACAGAGCAGTATAAGAGGAACTGCACTTTGAATAATCATACAGTATTCATATTTTGCTACCTTCACACAAACCAAGAAGCAATCAAGTAAAACACTGCTGTCCAGACTTCCAGAAAAGTTTAAAAGCCATGGGATTTATGTTGCTTAGCTAATTTCAGTCAATCCTTGTGTAACCATTGTTGCATTGTGTCAAATATTTCTGTGACTTAGAATTGAAGTATAACTTGATTATGCCCCCTTCTTTATAATGAACTACACAAAAATTTAGGAATTTGAGCTAGGTGGTACTAATACTTAAGTTTATCTGATGCTTGCAAATGATAATTCGATGGGCCACATGTCATTCCAAAACAAGACAGTACAACTGCATTCAGAACTCAGAAAACTTCATGTCTTAAGAGTTCAAAAAAAAAAAAAAAAAGCAAATAAATATCTGGAAAAAAATTACCCTTGGCTGTACACCAATGTCTGATGCTTTCTGCAGCATAACATGAACACTGATTAATCTGTGTACCTATGCTGTTGATTAAGGCTCTTTTCTAAAGATTGGTAGCCCCAAATGACTTTCTGTAGTGGAACAAGATTAATTCTTATCAGAGATTATCAGGTCACGTATAGTAAATGTGATGGTGATGAGGCACTGGAAGAGAACAGGAGTATCATCTTTGTCATCAGTGCTGACAGCCCATCTATGTGCATTTTTACCTGATCTGAACTTAAAATCACCACATAGGTGACAGAAGATTTTACCTCAGTGATTTTTTTTGTATTCTGAAACACTTACAATCCCTATTTTAGTGTGTTGGTTTTGGTTTTTGCTGCATCTTCATTTCATATTCATGAACTCATATTAGCACTGGCCTTCACCTTATTCAGGACTGAGCATTGGTAGCTTCAGGAAACTGGCCATGTAAAACTGGAGTTGTGTAGGAACCCTGGGTTCAGAGAATTTCAGTCTTTCAGTGCTGACAGGCAGTGATGCTGAAAAGCACACTGCATTTGACCTGAGGCCTTGGGAAAAGCTTCCCAAATTGTGTGATAACACTGAGGTTGTTGCTGTGTAATTGAAGTTTGTTGTATCACTAGGTGGAATATGTAGAGATGTAGAACATTTAGGTTTATGGGATACAGTTTTATATATATATATGTAACAAGATGAAGGATTTTGGGTGTAGGCTAGTTCTTCTTCCTTTCCTCCTTATTCTTCACAAATCTGGGTGGTCTGGTATTGGTTCCCGCAGTGTGGAACATGAATGATTAGTTACTGGATTATAAGTAAAAGTAAATTAGTTGGCATTCCATAATTGGATAGATTGGGCTTTAAAAGACCTTGAAAGGTAGAGCTCAGGGGCCATTTTCACCTTGTTAACTTAGAGGCACATTCTGTGCAGCTGTACTATAGATAAGAAATAATAAACATTTATTAATTTTCTCTGGTTTTGTATTTCAAGTTCTTTTACTCAGAGTTTGAATGGAGATGCAGGAGATTTAGAATTCTTGTTTGGACTTAGTTGTTTATTATCTCTTATCAGTAATACAGCTACACAATGTGTGCCTCTTAGTTGGCAGGGTGGAAAATGGCCGTGAGTTTTAACTTTCAAGGCTTTTTAAAGTCTAAACTAACCAATTATGAAATACCAATATGTTTTTACTTACAACCCAGTTACTAACTTTTCACGTTCTGCAGTGTGGAACTTTTGACCCAATGACAGAGCACTCAGATTTGTGAAGAAGAAGGAGAAAGAAGAAGACATAAATCCACACCCCAAATCCTCCATTCTGTAACTTATTACTACCTATACCCCCTAAACCTAATTTTCTACATTTCTACATATTTCACCCAGTGATATAACTTTTAATTACACAGCAAAAACCTCAGTGTTATCACACAGTTTAGGAAGCTTTTCCCACGGTTTTGGATCGAATACAGTGTACTTCTGAGGATCACTGCTTGCCATCACTGAAAGGCTGAAATTCTCAGAACCCAGGGTTCCAACAAACATTTGAGTCCAAAGATAAACTCTGTGTCTCCTGCATTTCAATCCGAACTCTGAGTAAAAGAACCAAGAGACTGAGGCAAAGAAAATGCCTCAAAGAAAGAAAATTTAAGAGTTAAAACAATTTTTTTGATCTTAGAAGTGTAACTCCTGTAGAGCTTAATTTTGAAATAGAGTTTGCTGAGAAAGCAGGCAAAAAATTTGTCAAACCTGTAGGAGCCCTGCACAAAATTCAGCAATGATTTATATGAAAGTCTACTGTTACAATTACATTAGTCACAATTACTTAGTATAATATTGAAGACAGCTACCTTATTCTGGAAAACTACTTATAGAAAAATGGTACTAAAAGTACAATGGATGCCATCTGTGTCAATAACAGTATTTCTAATTTGGAATTACTGAAAACATGCCTTCCTTAAGAAAATCCTAAAATGTAGAATTCCTGTGCCTTATAACTCAAAGTCTGGGCTTTTATTTTCCAAAATTTTAGATATGCAACATGGGGCAATTATCCTGTGTGCCTTTTATCACTGACATTTGATTTTCCCCTTCATCTTTCAATGTGTGGCTTTGGAAAATTCAAAAATTTCAATATTTTTTTTCTAACCGCTGTACAAAAGAGAAGACCTAGGGAGCCCACCACCAGCCAGTAGTCTTGCATGAGTTAATGCCACCTGGGGGCTCAAACCCAGCAACTTTAGATTGTTACATCTTGAATATACTGGGTTTAATGTTACTTGCTCTTACAAGGACACTTTTGATTTTTTACTGTTTAAAACTAGGTCAGGTCTGTAAGACAGAGATTGAAGTAGGAGTTAGGGTAAAATTGTACCAGTCTAAGCTTGTGAGGGAGAAACAATATACCAAGGAAATTCAAGTTCAAGGAAACTAAATCTTCCATAGCAGGTATTTTGCCTCAGCAGTCACCTCTGAAGAAATTCTCAGGGGTATGATGTTTACCTATGTGCTCCATGGGGAGAATCCCTTTAATCAGATAATTTATACTTCCATTCTCAGCTCTATGGCTTTCAGACCGCTAGCAGAGCAATGTGACTCTGTTCAAAAGACATTCTTGATTTCCAGGTATGTTTTATGGAAAATGATCCCTGAGGCTATGGAGAAATGTAAATTTTTTTCTAAAATGCCCTGAAATATTCTTTTTTTCTCCCTGGAGGTAATGTCTGATGTCCAGCACACAAGAATTCATACACTGCAGTGGTAAATATCACAACAATAACCTCTTGGCAAAACAACACAAGCAGAATTCCATTCTACAATTTACTAAATTCCCAGATGCCACCATGAAAACACACTGACCCAGAAAGTATAATTTGCATTTTAGTGCAGGTAAATAAAGTATAAAGTGTGACATTTATGAAGAAGCCATTGTGATGCAACATTTTGCTGTTCATAAAATCTTGCAAACTAAATTCCAGTGTCAGAATCTAGTAATTTTAATACATCAACTTTTCTGATAAGCAACATGAAAATTACCTTTCAAAGACTAGTAGCAAAACTATGAGAGCACTACTTATATAAAACAAAGGGACTGACCCAAGACACACTTAAATCAATGAGTGCCTTTTGATTAACTTGATCAAGTTTTTTGATCAGGCCTGTCCTGTCTGAAGCATAAATTGTTTTTGCTTCCATGTTAGTTCACAAAGTAGTGCTGTTAATTCACAAAAATTAGTTTTGTTCTATGACAAACTGCAATTTACCTAATACCGATGATTTTTATTCTACTTTTTCATATTTTTTGTTCTAGCAGATGTTTATATGTCTCTGTATATAAAACTGCTATTTTTTTTTCTTTTATGTATATAGATTAAACCAAATAATAACTTCAAAGAATTTCCTAGTAGAAAATATGAATGATTTGCATCATTGTGAGTCTTGGATTTGAGATACATTCATGTTCTTATTATTGACATTAGAAAGGTTATTGGGCTTATAAAAGGTCAGGATAAATCAAAAGAAAGGTGGTTCAATGATCAAGTTTTGCATTGGAGATTTATGCTTCTATTAGTTCAATAACTTTGATTGCCATAGAGAAGAAACTAGGGCAATATTCAGGACATGATGTTCAGCCAAGAGTTTGGATACACGCCATCATAGCAGCGCATAATTTCAGTATACCTGCTACATCTCTGTGAAGTTGGTACAGACCAAAACTTATGTATACAACATATATGTGGGGGTTGGCCAAAAAATGTAATAAATAAAATCCCAAATCCAGGTCCCTTCTTCTTGTCTTTCTGACAGTAAGTGCTAGGTTTCAGTTCACAACAGAGGCTGAATGACTTTGTTGTACAGTTCACAGTTCCACAGTTCAGCTTACACCTCCCTTCTTTTGTTCACAGCATGACACATTTTTTATATCACAAATAAGATACTATGATAGGAACATATACAGGCAATCTGGCAAAATTTATAATAATAAATTTTTCTTTTAACTTCAAACTGAACAAATAAACATAGCTGGCATTTTTGCCTATATCTATCATACACGTAATGTAGGAAAATATATATGGAAGACAGAAGATATACAAGTTGTTGCCTAAATGAGACTTTAAGCAGGAGTTTCTAACCCAGCTGAGGACAATACAATGAATCTCAGCCAAAAACCTGATTGTCTAAAGAAATTTTTTACTGCTAGAGAATGTCATGGACTGCTTAGATAAAGGTCACATAGTTTTGTAAATTGCAATTGTTTTTCTAAACGCTTTATAGTCTTTCTTGTTTTTCTTCTAACTGAAAAAGACTTCATGATGTCATAATGGAAGACAATCTGCAAAACAGCCCAATAGAGAGTGTTAATGCTTTTAAAAAACAGGACTGCTGTCAATAAAATCTGAATCAACGTGGTTAGGTCATTGATAGGTAATATAATTCGAAGACAACTGCAGGTACGGAAGGTGAATATGAATCTGGTTTATTTTAAAGAGTAAATTTATTGATTTTTATATAGACAAAAAGTCATACAGTAGTAATAGTGCACAAGAACTATTCTGTAGTTTCCAAGAAAAAAATTGAGCAGAGCTGGGGTGGGGAAAAATTAAGATATTTTTCCTTAGATTGTAAAATATTCTGAGGCTTGTGAAATGTTGTTGGCATTCTAGGTTGTGGACATAACAAAAAGTGAGATCCTACTCAGGAACACTGAACATCCCATGATAAAAGTACCTTACCTGTTTACTTAGAGAATGCATTGTGTGGAGAGAAGATAATGGAAATTTTCCCTGTACTTTTCTAATTCTCCGCTGAATTCCACTTGGGATATGTTATGGTTTAACTCCAGTTTGGTCACTAAGCATCACACAGCCACTTGCTTCCCATCTGGTGAGATGGGGAAGAGAATCTTAAGAATAAAATTAGAAAACTCATAGGTTGGGATAAAGACAAGCAAACAACTAGAAGAGTGAAATTAAATGTGTCTATGTTCAGTATTATTTTGCCTATTTTCAAATTTAAAAAATCTATTTTGAATAATAATTTTGAAAAACAGTACTTTTTCTCTAGCTCTGTTTACTTTTTTATATTTTTCTGTCTTCCATTGCAGTCTCTCTCACATGCCACCAGAATATTTCTCTGTATAATGCATTTTGCTATTAAATACCCATACCTATTTTCATTCTTTCTTAAGGGTGATTCATAATCTTTGTCAGAGATATCAGTGTGTAAGAATAGGCATTGACTCCTTCAATATTCCTGAGATCTACCTAAAACACTTCTTACTGAGCTCAGAATCTGGTGTGAATTATCACCTCCTTTTATCTATGATTCATATTCTTTTGTAATTTTGTATTGTACTCTTTGTGTGGAAATATTGGTTTATTGTATGGTTATGTGGAGATATACATGTGTATGATACTAATAAAATAGGACCATGAATAGATCTTTTACACTGTTAAATCTCTTAGTCTAGAAGGCCCTCTTGAACATCATTACAATAGGAGTATTTTAGGAGCCAGATAACCTATTCTATGTCATTCTAAAAAAAATGCTGAAATTCTTCAGGTGAAATAATATTCCAACAGAAAATGGAAACTGTCAGACATTTCAGGTGAAATGAAACAACTAATACATAAGCCTCAGTAGATAGTCAGAGACAACATGCTTCACCCTTTAGACAAAAGCTTTCCAAAACTATGGTTTTGATTAAGTCTCTAAAAACACTTAAAGGAAATAAATAAAAAGACTTGTCATCTACCAGTATGCATAGAATTCAAAATACCAAACACAGGACAAACTGAATTTGACATTAGAAAAAACTGACTGTGACAGCTGCAGCAGTTACATCTTGTGGAAGGATATGTGTGCTTGCAAAGACTTTACATCAGGTCCTGGTTGGGAGCTGGCATTTTCAAAGGTCATGAAGCTCCTTAGCATCATTCAATTACTGCACAAAGGGTACCACTGACAGTTTTAGCACTGTGGTTAAATTAACTGAGTATTATTCGAGACAATCAAACTTTTGGTTTGGAATGGTAGGATAATATCTGTATATCAACAAATACCTCAAATATAATACACATCTTCCCCCCCCTCTTTAGTTTTCAGTGACAAGGAAAATATAAGACAATTATTTAGTTGTCCTGTAGCTTGTGAAGATATCAAAGATATCAACACTCTTAGCCTGAAAATTGTACAAATAAAGATAAGGCACAAACCTTTGATTTTACCCACTTTTGATTTTGTTCTTTATTTTAGGTTCTAAATGAACAGTCTGAATCATTAACATACTGTTCAAACTGTATTGTCATGGTTATACTGCTTAAAACAGAAAAAGACCAAAACTGTTCTGTTGTGTAGAAGTGCATCTGCTTTGTTGTGTCTTGACCTTCAAGCAGTTTAGATGAAACTGGAATCATAGAATCATGAAGGCTGGAAGAGTTCTTTAGGACCAAGTTCAGCCGTTAACACTGCCAAGCCTACCACTAAATCATGTCTTTAAGTGCCACATCTACACTCCTTTTAAATACTCCCCAGGATGGTCACTCAATCACTTCTCTAGGGACCCAGTTTCAAGGTTTGACATCCCTTTTGGTGAAGGAATTTTTTCTAATATCCAATCTAAACCTCCCCTGGTGCAACTTAAGGCCATATTCCCTTGTCCTATTGCTTTTTACTCGGGAAAAGGAGACTGACTCCCACCTCACTACAACCTCTTCTCAGGTAGTTGTACACACCAGTAAGTTTCCCCCAAGTCTCCTTTTCTCCAGGCTTAACAACTTCAGCTCCCTCAGCTGCTTCCCTTAGGATTTGTGCTGGTGACATTTTTCCAGGGTTAATGATTCTATGATTTTATGCATCTTGTCTACCTGAGGGGCCTTTCCCAGGGACAGCAGGGTGTGATTCCAGTAGTGTAGCATACCTTCAGTCCCCCTAATACTCTTGAACCTACTCACCTCTTCTGGAGCTCTGTCACTAACCAGAGGAGTTCCTGTACCTGGGCACACCTCCCACAGGGGTGCTCACAGCTGCTGGCCAGTCCTGGTGTAAGAGCAGGGCACACCCTGCAGCTGGTCCTGGCGTGTACCCTGCATGTTCCCACTGGAGCTGACTGCAAAGTTGCATCAGTCGTGGAGTTGTAGAGCTCAGAGAGGCCGTGGCTTCTGCCAGGTGGTTACTGTTGCTCCTTGTTTGAGCTGGCAGAGCTTCAGCACCCTTTGTGTATGCTCTTCCATGGGAACTCCTATGGAAACTGCCCCACAACCCTGGTTGACATACCACACTGTGTCTGTCTGCCCTGGTCCCTAACGTTCCCAAGGCGCTTCTTTTAATGTGGGGATTGTCAATTTTGTTGCCCACCATTGCTCCTTGCCTCACCTACATCTTGTGAGCCACTATTGCACGGACCATTGGCTCCTGATCAATCTCTCTACTCCCCTAAGGTTCCTCTGGTTCAGGAAATCCCCTTGTGCACCATGCTACATCACCCCACTGCAGATCATGCCAGCACCAGTGGCGGTCACTTCATCATTTTGTTCTTTATGATTGTTTACCTCTGTGTACATTCTAGCACCGTGCATTGAAGTGACATAGGGAGGCCTAGATAAATCTTTTAAAGTAGATGGTAAACATAACACCATAATGCAACACAACTTCTGGATATTTACACAACCACATTTGCTTCCTGTAATTAAGTATGTACATGAGTTTCTAAGGTATATGCTTGCACACTTACAAGTCCCTATACAATACAAGCTATAATCAACACCTTGAAACTGAGGAGAGCAATTTGTCAGCTCTTCTGCACAGGGCACAAGTATAGTGATAATCCCCTGTCTTCGTAAATTTTCTCCTTATTTCTGATGTTTTCTATTTTCAGTAAAGATTTTTTTTTTTTATACGTGTTTCTAATGTTTTTAAAACTCCCTTATTAATTTCCATATAACAGTACAGAATCCAACTCCAAATATACTCACATATTCAGGGTAGGATAGAGCATTTTCATAGGGTTTGTATTAATGAACCTAGCCATTACCACTACTTATCTAGATGTTTTTCAATATATTTTATATTCTTGAAAGCAAAAAGACATGCCATAGGACTGGACTCCCTGAAGTTAAAATAAATTGAAATTATATTACAGTAAAGCATCTCTGTCCATTATAAATTCCTTTCCTTTCAAATATTCTCTCCCAAATTCTCAATAAGTGTTGATGACCCAAATCTTCTCTTTTGTAGCAGTAGTTTCTATTCAGTTATAAATTCAGCATCCTGGTTTTTTTATACCTCCTTTCCACATTTTGCCCTTCATATCCACATTTTAGATATCTGGAAATCACGAAAAGATGAATATGTGTCTAATCTCACTATTCACAGTTTAGGTTTTGCTGCACATCGAAATGTGTCAGCATCATTCATGAACAATGATCTGGGGCTGCTGAATAATCTGAGATTTTCATCAAGACCTTCATGAAGATAAAATATAGTGTCTTAGCATCTGCGTGAATTCTACTTTTTTTTGTGTTTAAACAGATTAAGGTTCATATTTATTAGGTGTCACAGACATCACCTTTGGCTTTCTGGAAGCTCCACCTTGAATTTGAGTCTTTTTATCATAGTTGATAAAGTAAACCTTGTTGATATGAGGCTATATTCTCTATAGAGATTCTGACGTTTCAGAATATCCTTACTGAGGATAAAATTTGTATGTTTTGCTAAGAAATCAAGACAGAAGTATGAAAAAATGTAACTATTAAAACCATTAAACTATAGAAAATTATATCAAGGTACGTGAGCTAAAGCTTTACTCTAAAAATAAAGACTATGGACATGATTTTTGCTAAAACTTTCAGACTACTATTTGCATACTACTTCTCTCTTAGTCAATGAAAGTATGAAATGTAAGTTTTTACATTTACTTGAAACATGAGTCATTAGTAGCACTACAGCACTTTTTGAGTTATGGACTCTTTCACTGCTGTTATTATGCAACTTGATAGTGAAATAAATACAGACATTCCTTTTTTAAACTTTGTGCCAATTTAGTGTCATGCTGTGCCAAAGTATCCAAATCTCAATAGTTCCTGACCAGTGCAGGTGTGCATTAATGGACCAGGAAGCAGAACAATTTCTCATTCAGTAATATTTCTAAGCATAAGAAAGACCTACAGTATTTATGACAGAGAAAATATTTGTGAAGTCCCAGACAATGACCATTCAGATAAATTGCTTAGTTTCTTGCTAGATATCTTGTAATTATCCCCTGAAGCTCATCATATCTAGAAACTGAATATTCAGAGTTGAACATCAAGTATTTTCAAGGGGCCAGCTTGAATATGGCATTGGACATAGACAGATAAACAGTAAGAAAAATATTTTGAAGGAAAAGGTAAGTCTGAGGAAATAGACACACTACCATGTGTCTTACTGGTCCCAGAGTGAGGGAGGCAGGTACACTTGCAGTAGAGATGTAAGTACAACATGTTTGGTCCAAAATGGCCTAGCTCTTGGAATTTGTGGTGTTCTGATACACCTTTCTGAAATGTGTTCTGTTCTGGAAGACAGAAGATATTACTGTGACAGGGTACACCATAGTAGCAGTGCAGGAACAAGAAATGCAGGAGCTGAAAGGCAATAAACTGTCCAGAAACAACAGTGCTAATGCAGTGTGCCAGGATAAGGTGCTTGTTATGCTCAAATAGTCAAATTTGATAGCCTTCTCCACCCCCCTTTCTAATAAATGTTGAGAATTTTAATAAATGGCAAGATCAGAGGAACTGGGTTTTGAACAGTAATGTTGCTGATAAGGTCAATTGGCAGTCAATCACAGTACACTGAGGCTCTTATGCACAAGTACTCAAAAGATAACACAAATTCATGTTCCATATTTCTTAACAGTGATCTCAAACACCAATGTATGTATATAATTCTAGACAATTTGCTCATACCAGTGTTAAATAGACTGATAAATACCTCATGTTTAATGAGAATCCTAGAGGTTCTGAGTTTGAAGAGATATGTCCATTCTTGATTCAATTGGCCATGATGTATTTTGATGAATCATAAGTCTTAATTGTTGAAAACAAAGCAAATTTAGCTTAAGAATTTTGATTGTCCTGGGCACAGCATTGGGACTTCTGTTCTTATGACATGATTGATAAACTATATGTTATGTGAAAATTAAGAAAGTACAGCCAATTTAACTACATGTTCTGCACATGCTCAGGACTGTTAGGAAAATATGCTCAGTAGCTGTTTTCCAGAAAGTCTGAGAACCCACTCTGTTAGATATTTGGAAAAATGCCCAGTTACAGGAAAAAGACAATCCCGTAAGACTGTCTTAAGGGATGTGGAGTTTAGTGATATACACGAAATCTCATTATATGGGAAAAGTAGCAATGCTAAGTGGCCAAGGACTCTAGAAGGACTTTTCAAGTGGTAGAGGATTGGGTCTGGTTGCTTAAAAGTGAAATTATTGGGAGTACCTAAAGAATTAAGGATTTTGTACTGATTATCAGACATCTTCATAGGATGATTTTCTAATAAGATCTAGCTTAAAGGAGAAAAAAACATATGTAGGGACAAAAAAATCCCATTTTAGATTTCAAAGATATTTTACTGGATGTTGCCATAAACAGTGTCACAATTCTATTGTCTTTGTATTGCAGGATTTTGGTAGTGGTGGGGTTACAGGGGTGGCTTCTGTGACAAGTTTCTAGAAATTTCCACCATGTTTGATGGGGCCAATGTCAGCCAGCTCCAAGACAGACTTGCTGGCCAAAGCTGAGCCCATCAGCAATAGTGCCTCTGTTAATGCCTCTGGGATAAAATAAATACGAAGAGGAGAAATTGCAGCCAGAGAAAAGAATGTGAAGAGTCATCTCCCAGAGGAGGAAGGAACATGAGACACAACATTTGAAAAGCTGACCACAATTCCCATTCTTTGGCCCCTGCACCACTGAGGGGAAGAGGTAGAGAATTTAGGGCCTAAGGTTATCTCAAGAAGAAGGGAGAGGTGAGCGGAAGGTGTTTTAAGATTTTATTTTATCTCTCATTGTCCTGCCTTTGTTTGACTTGTAATAAATTAAACAGATTTCCCTAAGTCAAGTCTGTTTTGGCTGTCATGATAATTGGGAGTGATTGCTCCCTGTCCTAATCTTGACCCATGAGCCTTTTGTTACATTTTCTCTACCCTGTCAAGCTGAAGAGAGGAGTGATAGAGTGGCTTTCGTGGGCACCTGGCATCCAGCCAGGGTCAACCCACCTGTCCTAATTTCCACTGGGATAGAGTTAATTTTTGTCCTTGTAGCTCATACAGTGCTTTTTTGCATTTAGTATGTATTACCGCAGACCTGGGCCCTGGGGTATATCACCGTGTCCCGCAGCCATAGGGAGGAGGAGGAGAGAAGATCCAGCAGGCAGGAATTGTGCAGCAAGATTGATTTATTTAATTATTTTACAAACTCTTTTATAGACTTTTTTCTTCATAGTCTAATTGGACAAGGGATCAGCCACCCCTTGGGGGTGATTGGCCAAAATCCTAAAACATCCATTGTCAATATATTTTTCTACTATACCATAAACAAGACTTTTCAAGGTTGCAGGTGGCTTGGTTGTTTACATTCCCTGCTACCTCTTTCTGTGAGAGAGAAAAGTCTCTCACGGACTTAGAAAATAGCAAGAAAATCCTTGCTAGCAGCATTTTTGTATCTACAAGTATGAGATAAATGTTGATAACACACTGACATTTTGCTTGTTGCTAAGTAGTGCTTACCCCAAGTCAAGAACTTTTAACTTCCCCATGGTCTGCCACAGCAGAAGAAGGTGAGGGAAGCATAAGTGGGACAGCAGACCTGAACTGGCCAAAGGGATATTCCATACCATAGAATTTCATGCCCAGTATATGAACTGGTGCAATTTGACTGGAAGAGCCAGCTGCTGCCTGGGGATTGGCTTAGTATCAGTCAGTGGGTGGTGGGCAACTTTAAGTGTGCATCTTTTGTTTTTCTTTGATTTTCTTTTTTTTTTTTAAATTACTACTAGTAATTGGTGTAGTAGTATAATTATTATTATTGTTGCTTTTATTGTTATTGTTATTATTATATTTTGCTTTGTTTGGATTATTAAGTTCTTCCTATCTCGACCCACAAGTTTGTTGTTTTTTTCATGATTTGCCTCTCCATCTCACCAGCAGGTGACTGCATGGGGTTAGACCAGGACACCAGCACACCATCCAAATGACAGAAAAGGCATTAGCTTTCAGTACATCTCAGCTCACCACATATCCTCAGAGAATCAGCTGGTATTGATAGGTATTGATAATAACTTAGAAAACAGCTATAACCTTGAGATCACTGATAAGAGTGGTTAGTCTAAACAATATGAAAATTGAAAAGGTACACAGTACTTACCATCAGTTGTGGACAAGTATGAATCAGGTCTCAGTTGAAAAAAACCAGCAGATGCTTTCATTTTTGGTGATTTTTTTCTCTATAATTTGAAATTGTTACTTTGAAAACTTATTCAGTGTCAAAATAGTGGGTATGATGTTTTTCTTACCATGAAATAACCAGACAAAATATTCTTCATTAAAAAACAGGCACTGCTAACAGTGGGCCTATTAGTAAAGAGACATTTAATAAACATTTTTAAGGACTAAGCATGAAATCAGTGGTTCTGAGAAATTCTCATGTTGCTTTCTGAAGTCCTAGAAATGGTACCACTCCAGCCTTGATCCCAGGATGCAGAGAATTATTGCAAAGGATTCCACATATGGTGGTTGGGGAGCAAAAGTATTAGAGTGCCTCACAGTAGTTGTCTCCCCCATTGGGATAATGTTTTGGGGTTGCTTTTGTTGTTTAAATCTTCTGGAGGGAAAATCATTAAATATAACTTAACTTATCATTGTTAACAATATTTATTCTCCCTCCCTTCAAATGGGTAATCTGAAAAAAAACCCCAGAAAACTGCTGCAGTATGTAACGAAATAAAATCCCTATAATCTTTTTTTTTTTTCTTAGTGCTTTTATAATATATGCAGTCAGTAAAGGGGAAAAAAAAATCCAGAAATGACTGACACCAAACATAACTCAATGTTCAATCAGTGACGTACCATGCATATTGTGTTAACATAGATTGTAATTACTTTCTCACCAAATGGTGTGCCAGATCTTTTCACTGAAGAGTGTATGCAAGTGATGTGCCATCATTCCATCACTGCCAGTTTAACAGGCGTCTCTTTGGAGAGAAGAAGAAGAAAAGTGAAGGTTTTCAACTAATTTCTTTGAACTTGCACATTCAGTATTGAACAGCTATGTTTACTAGGGAACACAGAGGCTTTTATTAAAATGCTGTATAGAATTAACATCTAAAATTGTGGTGAACAAGAAGGAAAAATAAGAGCTCTGAACCCTAAGGACCTCTGACAGTACTGGGACATGAAATTCCATTCACTAGGAGCATAGAAGAAAGAAAAACACAGATGGGATGAGCTTATTAGGTCTCTACTCATCCTTTTATTTAAAAATAAAAGCATAATTAACATTTTGTCTCAAATCAGTGTTGCGGATCCTTTTTTTTCTGGAATGTCTCCTCAGAGGAGTATAATATTTTCCTTGTATGTTTTTTCTTGTGAAACAATCATCTGAAACCTGTGAAGATAAAATGCTCTTTTTTGTGATCCTAGAGCTGACACAGCATTGGTACTACTGCACATAAAACATGTCGTGTCCACAGTGTGTAGATTGACTTGTATGAGAAATCTGACACTGCAGCATGACAGGGCAGTAAGGGAGAGAGAACAAACAGCAAATACAGACAAAATGCTGAGTATAATATGTTAAGCCATGTTTGACATGCTATAGGCTAGCAGAGAACAAAATCAAGTGAGCTTGGAGACAAAGCAGGAGCAAGCTGTAAAACAATTTCACTTTGACAGTTTTTGAACAGCTACAAAACCACTCTCAGTTCTGGTGCCTCTCACTAGGACTGTGGGATGGATGTCAGTTTTCTGTAAATTTGTGGGCTGAAGGGAAGGATCTGGGAAGGAAGGGACTGTCACAGATGAAATGGATACATAAATAAATTACCTTCACACTGAAAATAGGTTTCATTTTACATGAAATAAGGCTTGGGCATTTTGTTTCAGGCACTTTCAGAAGGAAAGCCAATGGAAATACGGGGTCTAGACTTCATTTGTGCTAGACCAATTTTAGGCTTTTATCTAGTATTTTGGTATCAACTGTAAAAGACATCTTTTAAATCCATTCTCTGTCTGAATCCTACAAAGGATTAAATCAGAATGCTTTAGGATATTTTGGAACAGAAAAGGCTCTCCTTTTAATTTTTCAAAACTGATGGAATGCTTAACTATCACTCTAAGGACATGCAATTCAGATGTCCAGTTAGGCCTATTTTGGAAAGCAGACTTTTTTCCTAAAAATAATCTTATTTCCTCTCATCTAGATTGTAATTCCTATCTCCAACTAGTTCTGAAAGAGAGGATTCAATATCAAGTCTTGAACTACAGAGATATGTGAGATGCTTGACTTTCAAAAAATACACTTCTGCAGGGGTTTTTTAAGAAATCTGAAAGTTTTGTTTGAGCCTCTCTTTTTAAATGCACAAGGAAAATCTTTGTGAAAAATATCTGCTGTTTTCCTTTTTAGAGCATGGTGCTAATAATGCCAGGGTCATGGATTTGATCCCTGTATGGGCCATTCACTTAAGAGTTGGACTCGACAATCCTTCTGTGTCCCTTCCAACTCCAAATATTCCGTCACTTTTGTGATTTGTTTTCAATGACAAGACCAGGATACATTATAGGAAAAATAAATGTGATTAAGAATGCTTTATGAAGTACAAAGTCAGGAGAGACTAGTTTCACTTCCTACAAGTGATCACAAGATACTTCTAACTAGTATTTCTCAACATAATTGTTTCATGATGCTATTCTTTCTCATAAAAAAAGTAAAAAATTTCAAGTAGGAAACCATACATTTTCCATTTAAATATTGCAAAGGTAACTTCAGCATACTCATACATAGCATTTTGAAGCTTAATAGTTTCAAGCAATGTAATGCCTGAAGAGTTTCCATGCTTTTTTCACTTTCCTGCATTAATTGAAATTAAAAATGATGATATTTACAAACACCTCCCTGTCACAGGTTTCTTCTCTAGGCCCACAGCATTTTTGAGTATTTGACCCATAACTATTACTTCAGAATGAGGACTACTCTCTCTCTCTCTCTTTGCACGTTTTTTTTTTTTTTTTTTTTTTTTTTTTTTTTTTTTTTTTTTTTTTTTTTTAAGATAGAATTCTACGCTGAAAGAATGCCACAAGGAATAAAAACTTAAAATCTCATCAACAGTGAGCTGTCATAAGAGCAACAGATAAACAGACATTTGTTGCTTTGGAAAACAACATCGATGAATGAAAATACAAACATAAATTAAGAAAAAAATCATATGCAATTATAAATCAATACCTTGAGGCTCTATATTTCAGGAAACAAAAAGGTGTTTTAATCACAAAAAAACCCCAGCCCAATCTCCCAGCCTCACTAATATACATCTGTAGGAAAAAGAATGAATCCAAATTTGGAATAAAAAGAAACATCAAAAGAAGGCAAAAGCTTTTAGATATTATTAACACTTACTTTGAGTAAAGGATTTTTTTAAATTTTTCCAAACAAAATAGGTCTCCATTGTTTGGGATAACCAATACAGTGCTTTTTATTGTCTCTGTTATTTTTAGCAAAAATAATTTTAAACTGATTAACTTTATTTCTCATTAGTCTCTAATTGATTTTTTTACATTTTCTTTTTAAAATTAACTGTATTGTTCTGTTTATATCCTTTAAGGAAAATCTGACACTGAAACTGAAGTGGTGTAATTAAATATATGTGAACCATACATGAGTGAAGAAGAAAAAACAAATAATCGTTTACTCCACAATTTTGTCTGTTATTTATATAAGTGAAATTAAAGGATCAAATTAGCAACTAGATCAATCTAGGTCTTCGAGAGTAGGTTCATTTATCCAAGAAGAACTTAGTACCCACTCAATAAAACTAAAAAAAACAACATGAAAATTTCCCAGAGAAATATGAAAACTACAGTGGACACCTAAGAGTAACAATCTGAAAAATAATAGAATAAACTTCTAATTCAGCCTAGAAGTTTGTCTACAACACTTAAAATATATGTCCTGAATGATTCAGTGTAAACATTTATAAATTAAATTGAGGTTTAATTTTTCTTTTTAGTTCTCTAATTTGTCTTGATGCTCAGACTTCCAGTCTCTATCAGCCTTTTTTATGTTTTTGTTTGTTTGGGTTGTGCTCTTTTTTGTTTGGACCTTTTTTTAAAATATGTTGGTTGGGTTGACGTTTTTTGTGGCAAGAAGTTTTTAAGATTTCTAACCTTGTGGTAATTGATAAAATTTGTGTGCAAAATTCATATGCACTTATATGTAAATGCATTTAAATGCAAATTAATATTATATGTAAAACCTTAAGAATTGGGAAGCCTGAGTAATTTTTCTCTATGTACTTTGTATCAATAAAACAGGTTCTCTAATACTGGGGGTGATCTTAGGGATTTTGTCTTCTATAATATTAATTACATAAACCTTCCTGAATTTTATATTCCTCCATAGATTCTTTGTGCTTTATTTTATCTTTTTTCCCTCTGCTCAAGTTTGTCATTTATACTGGACTTTTAACTTTAGTTTTAAGTCTATTTAGAGGTTTTAATAGTACATCATTACTTTAGTAGTAAATAAACTGAGGCTGTCGTCTCTGGAAATCTTTTAAGATTTTAAGCATTTCCAACACCAGTTTTTCATAAAAAGGCAATCTCAATTCAAAAACAAGACTACAGATACATTGATACAGATAGAGATTTCATTGATTTTACATGAGATATTGTCAGGGCTGATGATAAGTGTCTGTGGTACTTTAAGTAGTCCTAATGAAAGAAAAGAGTCTAGATTCACG
This sequence comes from Corvus brachyrhynchos, assembly GCF_000691975.1. NCBI lineage: Eukaryota > Metazoa > Chordata > Aves > Passeriformes > Corvidae > Corvus > Corvus brachyrhynchos. The sequence continues at coordinate 2,926,340 of NW_008238983.1, read as the reverse complement.
TGTCCTCCAGGCAGGAACAAAGCCAGTATTCCTGCTATTTTTAGGTTTCTTTTTTTTTAACATGGATTTAATGTTGGTGAAAAATTATGGATTAGAAATTCTAAACAGTACAGATGCAATGATTATAATAATGGCAGTAATGCCATAAATAGTCTTTTAGACTTTGCTGTGTATCAACCAGTTTATGTGATAATTGCTCTGCTTGTAAGAGGTGGAGATTATTCTTCCCTTTTGCCAATGAAGAGTTGTTGAACAGACAAACTGAAACTGCTTCCTTGGTTTCACAGGAGAAAGCAGTAGAAAACTCAAGGACAGAACTTGTACCTGGATTTAGAATCCAATTGGGATGGAGATGACAAAACCTTCTTGGTATCCTGAGACTTTATTTAGGCAGCTGAGCGCATATTGTTCCTCCATAACCAGTGCTGGGCTAATTTATGGAGAGATAGCTTGCTGCATTGACACAAAGTACACCTCCCGCAACCAAAGAGAAGGATCATCTTCATAGAATCAGTGCTAAAAAATAACAATGGATGTCGATCAAAGTTCAATAATGATTATTGAAACAAATATTCACTAATGACAAAAAATCCACAGAAATTCAAAGACTGTGTAATCAGGACTTGATGATCTATGAGAAGAGAAATCACAGTAATGCCCACTGCTGAGACTCATGCCAGTGAAGCTCTTGATTTTGTTTTTGAGGTACAAGTGATGTTCTCAAAGACAAAGTAAAGAAGCTGAAGACATATTCTCTCTACTTACCATTGAAATTGACTAAATCTAGTAGATCTTTTGAAAAATCTGAGCCACTGATTTCTTTTTTTCAGCATCATCCATTTGAATGTCCTTTTATAGCAACCTTTTATTTCCATTGTGTAATCTTAAACCCAGTAAATACATCATACAAATATATATCTCATACTGTCATGTTTGTCTGTTGTATCATGCTGAATTGGTTGTCACACTTCAACAAATAGAAAATCCAGCAACCTTAAATTCATTCAGAAGATTATTATGGCATAATTCATTAAATTATTTGACAAACATTATCCAACCAGGCCTTACTATAAGCAACACTTATTGCTAGAGTCCTAATTATTTCAAAGGTATAAAAAGCTGAGTTTCCCATAGAAACATGGGAACAATTACACAGGTGTCATATAATGAAACATCTGTGTTGGAGTTTAGGACTTTTTTAGATTCAGGAGCAAAGAAAATGCTTCCCAATTATGGGTAAAAAAGATTCATCTTCCTACTAATTTGGCACAAATGGAAAGGTTAGGCTTTTAATTGCTTCAAAGAAGAAATTGGACTAATACAGTAAGAACAAAAGAGCAGGTCCTCAGAGTGCTGTCGTAAAGAGCAATGCAGTCTCTAACTTTGTATTAAGCAAAAGTAATCAAAAGACATTTATAAAGAAATAAACATAGCTGTGAGCAATCTGTTTCCACTCAGTGTGCTTAGACCTTAAACCTCAATCCACTGAAACTGGTTTTATGTGATAAGTATTTTAGAGCAAACACACAGCAGGTGCTTGCCACTGAAGTTTGAAGTTGACTTTTACGCTTCCTCCCAAAGGAGCAGCAGATGGTGGTTCTGCTCTCTTTAGGTTCTTGGGAGGTAAGAAAGAAAGCAAACACAAGAAATGTGCTTCATTTTCAGGTGTCCTGCACAAGGGCTCACCTTGCATGTGCTAACCTTTTCAAGTATTGCTCGTGCAAGTTCCATTTGAAGTGTTACTGAGGAGCAGGCAGAAGCTGTGGCCTTTGCTGCTTGTGTACAGACCCAGCTTCATGAAGGACTCTTCTCCAGGAGCCCAGGCACCAGCATAGCCCCTCACTGATTATTTTTCTTCAGCTCACTTTCAAACTTTTTATTCGTTCTACCATTTATCTTATCCCTTTCTAGAACAAAGTGCCCCAAAATCAGAGTGGAGATATCCTTCTGTGCCTTGTTATGCTGCTTGCTATGTAAAATCAGTAATGCTGGGCAGAAAGATATATCAAATTATCAGCCATTTTCTGGGGTAGATAACACTGATATAATTTTCAAAATCTAGAAGCATTCCTAAACTTTAAGGCTGAGAACTTTAACATATTAAAACATTAGTATAAAGTAGCTTTATAAAATAAAAAATAGAAAATAATAAAATTTTCAATCAGGGCTTTTCATTTTCAGAAGAAATTTGAATTTTCTACCAATTTGCTTTTAGTAGGAAGTGATTATTTTCTTGGAAAGCTCTTGAAGTGTTTGCAAAAGAATTTTTTGGGTGAGAAATAGTTTAATTTTTTTACTCTTCAGATACATATATTCTGTCACATTGACTGACAGAAGAGCTAAACAAAGCAATACTTTTGAGTATGTGTCTTAACACGAAAGGACTACTGGTGTAAGTTTTAGCTGTTTCAAGGGTGCAAATGATGGGTAAAACTCTAAATTCTATTTGACATTCAATGAAGAGACAGGTTAACACTCAGAAAGTCATGGACAGGATACAGAAATCGTCCTAGATTACATAGGAAGATAAATGAGGTGTTGCATTGGAATCACTTCCAGGTTTTCCTGTTCTCATTCTTGAAAAGTATTACAGCAACCACATCACGTGTCTCCTGGTCTCATGCAGGTGGAAGATCTATTGCTGATTCTATGCAGTATTGCAATACAGAAAATAAAATCTCAGATTATGCGCTGTGATGAAGAGCAGGCACTGTCCCTTAATTATGCCATTTTCTTTTTTATTCCCACATACTACAAGAAAAAAAAGAAAATTAAAATATTTTTCAGTGTCATTTAGCAGGTTTTTATGGCCCTATGTATACAGAGCATTTCATGTGTCATTTGTGGGGGTTGGTGATTGATACCCAGATACAGAATTGGCTGCCTTTGGTCTGCACTTGACATATTTAAAAACTTCAGGCTTCCCAGTCTTCCCCATATGTTCCCTTTATATACTGAAAACTAAGGAAAAGGAGGGAGATGTATGAGAGAAACAAGTTGCTTGGTAAAGCAGAAGTTTGTTCCTTGGTTTATGTTTTATGTTTACCGACTCTTTGGTAAGAGTTGCATAGCCACGTGAATAAAATACTTCTTCAGAAAGCTAATAATTGTATGTGTGCAGTTTCATTTCTTGTTTTTTATGGTGGTCTTTGCTCTAAGATGCAACCTATTTGATTCCTTATTGGTTAGGTGGATGACTAGTTTGCTAGAGATCAAGGCAAGTGCTTACCAGTGGCTATGAAGACTTTAATACTCTCTTAATCTGACCCAGTGGTATGGCAAAGTTGTGTAGAGTTTCTGTACCTTAGTTCCCCAGCTATAAAATAGAAATATTATCACAGCTTTAGAGAGGTGATGTGGAAGACAATCATGTTAAAATCTGTGAGGTATTTAGTCATTATAGTGATGATGGTTCAGAAATATATTAAAAAATTAGAAAAATGGATTTTTCCCCTCGCAATGAAATTTCATTTCTCTTTTGTGACTTTTGTTTTCTAATTTGAAAATAATTGAGATAAAAGTATATGTTTATTCTCTTCTTGAAAAGTTGGCAATATTCTGAGATGTGTGCGAGCGTGTTTACAGGCTGACAAAAAAAGGAGGATCACCAAAGGTTAACATCAGGTTATATGAACTTAAATAGAACAATACCATATTACCTGTTCAACATGTACTGAGGTATTCTAATGGCATGATGTTGCCTCCCAGTAAGGTCATTAACCCCATAAGAATATTCCAAGTATTTTTATATTAGGAGAAATTTTAAGTGATTCCTTAAGAAGCTGACTGTACAAATAACAGTCCTAACTTACTTTATTAGAGTTCATCCTATTTAGTGTAATATATTTTATATCAAAGTTACTCTTAGTTGGAAAGATAGATAATACCCTTCAATTAATGTCTTCCTAATATAGCAAGATGGGTATAGTATAACATGCTTTACAAGATATTTATCTTCAGGAGGTGCCTAGTCTGCCTTCTGTGAAAAAGAATTAATAATGTGACATAAAGCAGATAATTGACTTGCCTTAGATAAAGTATATGTTCATATGTTGTCATGAGGTTATGGGAAATTATGCCTTGATTATTGTTTAATAAAAAATAAAACACCTTAAATTTGGAAGAGCTAGGAGAAAGAAATGCAAGAGGAGCTCAAGGGCTTGAGTGTAGGTGGAATGAAAGAAAGGATTGGCAACAAAGAATGATTGATGAAATACGTTTCATGCATTTCTACATGAAGCTTCTTTCTTCAATGCTTTTTGATACTTCTGTACTGAAGTGTTCTTCACTTCTTACATCCACCTTTGAGGATCATAGTGGTCCTAGAAAGAGGAGAAGTGATACATTTTATTGAGCAGCATGAACAGCTGCATCTAGCGAGCCAGATATCTCTAGATTGGAACTCTAAACCAGGTGAGGGTTGCATGTTAAAGGCAGATGTCCTAAGGGGAGTACTGGTGTGGAGGTTTCATAAGCAGTTGGATGTACCTGGGGCTGGGTGAAAGCCATCTCAGTTGTCTTGTAGCTGACAGCTTTTCACTTGTAAAAAAGGTATTGAGTCCCTTTTGAAAAAACTTTTTGGATTTCTTTTTGTTTTGGTTTTTTTTTTTTGCCACAGTAGAATACAGGCCAGAAGGCCGAGGAAAAACATGTCTGTCACGGAAATATTTAGTTCCTCTTCTTTTGTTCTGAAATCCATCTCTAAGTGGCTATTGTCTCCTCTCTTGCTGTTGTCAAAGGCTGTAGTGCTTGGCCTCTTCTATCAAGCAACTGTACTGAAAAACAGAGAGAATTATCAATTCTGCTTTTTGTTACTTCTATCAAGTTCATACTGCTTGTATGCCTCTATATTTTGTAAATATTTGTTTTTTTCAGCACTGTTGTCCCAAGGCCAGTTTGTTCTTGGTTCTGTAGAAAATCTTAATGTGTCACACTTAACAAATAGATCTTCTGAAAATAGTAACCAATCTGAAGTTTTGCATGAATCAATATACTTCACTAGCTGAGCATAACTTGTGACTTAGTGAATTTTTTTTTTTTCCCATTTATTTTCATATCATGAGAGAATAATATTGAAAAATTTTGGTCTAAACACTTGGTGTCATAGAGGTGATGTCAAGAAACATGTTAAAGTTCATGCTTATTATGATAATCCTAAATAGGTGTTGTAATAACAGCAAAAAGGTGTTTATATAATCTAAAAAGCTTATTTTTGTAATGAACCAGTACGCTTTATTTTAGATACTAGTTTTGCTAGGGATTTTAAGGCGTAACTATTTTTATGGCAGCTTGTAACTGTGGGAGGTCTTTTTCTGGGGGGAGCAGCCAATTGTACACGGCTGATGAAAAATCCAAAAATCTATAACAAATTGTGTTACGATTTTTTCATTTTATAAGTAAATAGATTTTATAGGGGACTGTAATTTTTGCCTTACATGCAAACAACCTCGTTGTAAATGTTTAATTTTAATTCAGCCATGAAAGCTCGAATGACTATGTAAATTTCTTAGAGTCAGAAGTTGGAAGCACTAATTACTGGCCTTTGTGCTTACAACTGACTTCAGAATTGTTCAATTCATTATGCTGCTTTCACAATAAATCCCATTAGCAAAGAAGCTTGTCATTCAAACTGACATCGTGCATTTCATCCTGATTAAGACAAAGAGTCAAGAAAGCTGACCCAGCAATGAATCTCTGACACTCTCCATGTTTAAAGGGCCTCGCAGTCCTCTGATGGTAAAATCATCTGTAGTTTAAGACAGTGATTATGTAAGATTTCACGTATCTTAATTCCCCTTGGTTTCTACAGAATTCCAGATTTACAGTACTGACTACTTATAAAAAGTTGGTGATTGATCAAATAACTACAGTGTTCATTCATTCTGTGTACAATCTTACAGAATGCAACTTGCCTGCTGCTAGAAAGTCAGTGCCTTTTGCTAACTAAAGTAACTGGCACCTTTTCCTCCATCTTTCACAGCATCAGAGTTCCATTACTAGAGAGAGGCCATGGTATTGGTGATTTTCCCCTATCATAAACAATATCTGAATATGTGAAACAATAGCAATGCTTATTATTTAATTGATTTCTACATCCAGCCCCCAACCCCAACTTCTAAATGGCTGATAAATTAAGATATATTACATCTTTAAGGCTCTTTCCTTCTACTGGCCCCTGACTCCTTCAATGAAATTGCCTCAAACACCTTTGATATTACTTCTGCATACTTGGGAAAAAAGAAATCTGACAAATGGAAAAGTCCCTATAAAAATTAAAAGAAAATTAAAACCCCCCCAAAAATGAGTAAAACAAAATATCTGGATTAATAATTTTTAATGACTACTTCTCTTGCACTAAATTTGAAGAATAATCTACATATCAAGTGGCTTGAAAGTAAACAGGGTATAATAAAATATCAAGATGGATTTAAAGAAAAAATCTTTAGTATTGGGTTTTGACAGATTTTTAAAATTATTTTGAAGTTCTATAATAGATTCTAAACATGTTTTGAAGATTTTCTCTGAAAACATAAGGACTGGACACTTAGTGTAGTTTTAAATGAGCCTCACATGTAAACACTGTTTCAGTGAGCTGTTTTTAAGAAGACCAAATATTTTAAGACCTACAGTACAATTATTAGAATTGTTGTTATTGTAACTGGGTCCAAATGTGCCACTCAGGTGCTGTCAAATATGCAGCAAGTATAGAGTGTGCATTAAATCAGCCATGACAATACACAATGCACTTCAGTGTTAAAGAATGAGAGGTGTTTTCTGCAACTGAATGTAACATTGTTTGAAAATAATTGTTACTGCATAGAAGAGTTTCATCCCTACTCTCCGCCTCCCTAGTTCCTTTCTACTCTCCCCACTTGAGACCTGTGATAGATGTAAAGAAGCAGCATATTTACTTTTCTTACTTTCAATTTAAATAGCACTACAAGAATTAAGAAGGGGGAAAAAAAACCCCCACAACATAGTGATGGTTTTCTGAGACACAGGGTAGAATAATAAATTGTGTTGCAGAAATCAGTCATTGTCTTATGACAGTAAGAGACATCACTCTTTCTTCTTTCAATAAACTTAGCAAGCCCAATGTCCTGAAACTTCTATTTGAGTTAAATTTTTGACTCTGTGCCAAACATTTTCCTTTTAATTCCAGCATTATCAGCTTACTAGCTAAATATGATCACAAACAGAAAAATTACCATCTGTGGTAATGTCATTCATAATAAAGATATTGTCAGAAAGGAAGTGGAAAGATTCACTCGCTCTCATGATAATCCAACATCATGGGAACTAAGTCACATACCATAACGTATTCAGTTTGTTTGGTGAGGAAATAAAATTTTCTCTCTCTTTTTTTTCTTTTTCTTTTTTTTTAATTTTATTTTTCATTTTCACCCTCCATTTTGTTTGATAAACCTCCCCAACAAAAACAAACAAACTAACAGACAAAGAAACAATCAAAACCCCACAACTCCCTCCCCCAAAAATACAAATGCCCAAATCCATAACTCCAAAATATCTTTAAAACTGTGCTGATGTGGGGTTGGGATTTTTTTGGGGTTCTTTTTCCCATGTCTGTTTTACAAGGAGGAAAAAATATATGTATATCAAGTTGTGGATATGTTTTTCAGAATCAAATTTCTGGGGTTTTTAGTTAGTTGTATTCCCTTGTCCTTCACATAACTTAGAGGAATCTGTAGTTCTTGCAAGACACTTTTCACATAGCACAGAGAATTGAACCACTTCATTTATTCATTATCCTGTTCACCCACTTTAGTCAGACATCTATGCAGCCATTCTGTATCTAAAACCACAGTTTATGCACCACTGACTATTGCTGTGAGTTTGTGGCCACTGGTTTGTATAATTTGAGGTCACACTTCATGGTCCTTCAATTTCCCCTCTGAAGTTGCTCCTGTGGTTGGGTGGCCTGTGGCTCTCAGTGGGTAGGATGTGTTGCTCTGTGACACATCTGCTACTCCACTTTCTGCACACTTGATTCGTATTCAGACCTTGTGAAACAAGCTGACGGTTCATCCTCAAGGAGCATCTGCAAAAGTATTCAGTTCAAAGGATACTGTTAAAAACAACTGCAATTCCTCTTCAGTCTTGTTAGAGCTGCTCTCTTTTTTACTCCAGTTCAAGCTAAGTCATATGAAGAGTTACCAGCCGTGCAGCATTGATTTGAACTGTAATAATGTGCTTGAAGATTCACTTCCAGAACTAAGATGAAAGCCAAGTATTTTTGCCACTTTCAATGGCAGCAGTTATTGTGGTTGTCCACAGGCTAAAGGTGAAAGGTTCAGTTCTCTTTTTTCTTCCAAATCCCTTTCAAAACTTTTATGTCAGTTGTGCAGAATCATGGTGTCCTTTCTTCCTTCCCGTTAGAAATACTAAGCAATTCCTGCATGCTTATGTGTGTGTTCAAACTATGACATACCTCAGGAAAGCAGCTAACTTATAAACTAGGATTAAATGTAGCATTACTTTTACAGTAAAGTCATTAGTTATAGGTGAATTACACCACGAGTTCTGTTTACATATTTAAACATTGGTTGAAAAGGTCATTTCAATGCAACATGTTTCTTTTTTGCTTTGCCCTAATCCTCATTATTTCAAGTATCACTCACTGTTCCAGAAAGAATGGCTAAGTACATTTCAGTTGGTAGCTCTAAAAAATATACTCTTCTTGAACATAAGTGACTGCTTGCTTACAAATAGACTATTTCTAGGTCTCTGGGCTGGAAAGTCCCACTGTACTCCCAAGACACAGCTCCAGCTATGAATATTGCTCTTGCAAGATTGAAATTCCCCTTGTCCTCACAGCAAATGGTGTTGTGCCTTTACATGAAGGATGCCAGACTGTATTTTTGTTTGATATTGATCACATGGAGGTGCTATAGATGTTGCATAGTAGTACATGGTCAAGCATTCCTATGTGGTAGGTAACAGCATGCCCTTCTAAACACAGGGTGTACCCTGGCTTTTCCCTTTGTGCATACAATCTAATTCACATTGGATCTTACCTTTGTGCTTCTGAGGGTAGATAGTATGGAATTTAACATAAATCTTGGCCTCAAGGTCACTTACACTCTGCCGTGTATATTCACTCAGTAGGTACTGCAACTCAGGTTTTGCAATAGTCAGGATTTTGATCAGTTGCATATGTGCTGTGTTCCATTTTCTGGAAATGCCTCTATCAATAGACGAAGTGGTACTGCTTTATTTTAAGCAATTAGTTCTATTTAGGCTCTGTTATGATCGCACTCCGACAGTGCTGAATCAATATATTTTGATAGCTCGGAATTTAATGCTTTGGAATTCCATGAGAAATTCCATGAGAAATTCTTCAGCATCAATGCTTAGTTATGATTCAAGAAAAGTAAAAACAAAACAAAAGCCTAGTCTTTCTGAGAAATGAAAATTCAATTTTCAGAGCAGCTCTAATAAGCAGTGGTATTTAGTTTATGCAAAAGATATAGTCCTTCTTGAAGAACAGTATTTTTCCATACTTTAAAATTTGCTTGCTTAGTTTGTTTAATACAGCCTCTCTTTTACAAGGGAACTTGATATCTCTGTTCTTCCACCATGTTTGGCCTCAGTAAGACAGCTCTTCTGTTATGCTGAAGCAACTAATCAAGAGCAGCTCTCTTCTCTGCCAAGGCAAGACCCACTTGGATACATCTACCTGAAGGGACACCAAAGAGAAGCTTAATATTTCCCAGAAAACTGGTTTGTACATAGCATGCATTAGTAGGTAAGTCACACGTTGTCTGCTGACTGCAAAAGGAGATGCACTAATTGTACTACGGAGCAGAATGCGGAGTGGAATATGAAAGACAGTTTTATCATTGCTTTTTCTTTATGGTTTTGCCTGTTTGGGACTGTTATCTTTTGGGATCAAAAAGGAGTGGGACAGCATTTTTCAAGTGGTGTTTGTTTTGTTGTGGAGAGACAGGCTAATTATTCCAATTACTACTGAAGGGAAGCTGAGGAGACTGAGAGCTGAACAGGTCCCGCAATTTGTAAGGGGATAATACCATATTGGAAACTGTTCCTGTCATAGAAAAGTCTACATATCTTTTCTCCTTTGTTAATTCTGTCTGACTTATGCTTTTGTTCTAACTGTTGCATTGAGGTAACATCTTGTGACCTTTACATATTTTTTTACTTATTCTTAAAAATATTTAGTAGATATATGGTAAATCTCTTGGTCAAGGTAACCGGTAACAGTGCAAAGCTGTAATTGAATTATCAAGTTTTCTTTGTGGTCTGCAAGACACAAGAATCTTATACAAATTCAAATCATGCTGCCTTGGTTTCCCTGTCTGTCAAATGTAAATGAGATGTATTGGAAAGAAGTCTAATAAAAACCTTATAATGATTTGAAGATGAGCATCCAGTGCAAGCACAAGATAGAAATTTTGAGGAAGATATAGGAATAAAAAAAAGGAAATTGTGAAGTTGCCAAACAGCATTACATACTCCCCATCTTCTCCAAAAGTAATTTTTCTTATATTCCACTACCTTCTCATAGATTTTTTTTCGTCCTTCTCCAGGTACCTTGTAAAAGTAGCTGTTTCTAAGTTTCAACAAGGCAGAGATGGTACCAATTACAAACTGACACATTTTACGTGTTGATACTGTATGTTTGCCAAGTTGATCACTTCAGCTGCACTGTACAGTTTAAGGTCTCTGTGGGGTATACGTTTTTGTTTTGTTCTCAAAAGAGTTTTAAATTTGATTTCATATGGCACTAAGGTTATCTGCTCATAGCTCATCTATCAGTAATTTTTGAACCAGATCGGAA
>NW_008238983.1:2908916-2915130 GCF_000691975.1 Corvus brachyrhynchos | reverse complement strand
GGAAGATGTGTAACCAGACTGTAACCAGATTTTAGATGTGATTGGAAGACATTCCCTTTCCCTCATCAATTAGTTCTACGTGTGAGGAAAAGGCAAGCAGATATTAATATCATCAGCTTGCTGCTTCCAAACACTCAACTTCTTTGACGAGTTCAGAGACAAGTCCATGCTTCCAATAGGCTATGGTATGATTATCCCTGGCAGCAATGTTCTTCCTTGTCTCTGGGGATAAAGATTTAATGCTAAAGCAATTGAAAGGAAGGCTAAGGAAGTAGATGCATATGGGTAAACAAGTCTGATCAGTTAAATGGCCCTTTTTTTGTCATTTCTGTCAAATATTTCCACTCTCTACATCCTTTTTCTTGTTATAGATTTGAGATCCTTTCCACCCTTTAGAGTTCTTGTTTTTTATAGTCTTTACATCCAAAAGCCCTCCATTTCCAGCCTCAATCTTTGTCACATTTGAATGAGTTTCCACAGCTCCACTTAGGCTCAATACCTGATAATTTTTTTCTGTCATTTTGTGAAAATCAAAATTTCATCTATTGTACAATGATTTTGTGCAAACTGGTCATGTCCCTAACTATTTCTAAAATGCATCATGGAGTTTTTTTAGGCAAAAAGAGCCCAGTAAAGGCATTATTGGAAATGTTTTCGGGTTTTTGGTGGAAATCTTGAACCCAATAAGCTTTGAACATACCTGATTTTTTTTCTACCAACAACTGAATCAGCTGAAGCCTTACTAACAATTTCTTCCAGGCTTGCAAAGTATTTGCATGGACTTTGAGAACAGATCAGAAGAGTGTTCTGCATGATTCTCAAATTATTTAAATATTGCCTTTAAGGAATATACACAGGAAAAAGATAACTTGCTTGCCATAAGAGTATTTCCTGTGTTTCACTATTTTCTACAAATCATTGCCTGAAATTCTTCATATTTTATCCCACAGTAGGTTCAGAATTAATTTTCACTTGTTTCTCTTTGTTCTTTGCTCTCTTATGTCTTTTTTATTTTTCCCTATACAGAGAGCTCTTCTCTGCCTTGTTATATTCCATCTCTGGTGAGGCAGAGATATATAAACAATCTCAGACATATTCAATTCTCATTGGAAATGAGGACAGGTAAATAAAAGTTAATGCAGGAATTGGGCTAGAGAAATAATAAACCAAATTAAAGCTGTATAAAACCCGTTTGAAACCAATAGACATTAACTTACTTTTCTGTCACTCATTTTCCATCATTAGACCTAAAAAGAAAGTCTGAATTAATAATAGGTTCTATTAAGGGCAAAAATACTTATGTCCCTGATTCCTTTTAATTTCCCATGCTGTGTAGGTCCTTGTGGTATATTGTCAAGTCTCATTTCACTTCATGAGGGTTCTTTGAATGAATGTTTCTAATCTAAATGGGACAAGGTAATTCTTCAAGGGTTCAAATAAACTTCTTTTTCTTTCATGTAATGTTTTTTATTTTAGTTTTAAAAGTAATTTTTTGTTTGCTTTTTAAAAATATATGTTATTCTTCTTAATATTGTTTAATAGATACAGCATTGAAATGAAAAGGAATAAGTAATACTGTAAATACCTAGTTCCTGTATATTTTAGTATATTTATACACACAAAGTAATTTGCAAATTCAGTGGTTTTGATCAAGGTCAACAATAAATGATTTATTAAGAATTTTTGAAAGAAATCAACACAAAGGAAACCGATTCTTCTGCGGGCCAGTTAAGAACTGGTACTGGTCTTAGAATGAAATCCTGGGACTCTGCTTAAGGTTCATTGATTTTAAGTGGGAGTTGATGGACCTATTGAAAGAAAAATAGATACCTTCGAATGTTCAGCAACAAAGAAGCAGCTCCCATCTCTGTGTTACTCTAGTGACAAATGCTGGCTGGCTTCTCAGCACAAAAGAAAAGAGCTCTTTTAATAGACAGAGCTTATACTTGCAATTCTGATGCTGCCAAGCTTGAAAAGGAAAATCCTACCACCTCCACTTTCTTTTTTGCTGGTGTCAGTATGACTTGTAGGTAATGAAGCAATGGACACATTGCAAATTTCTGTGTACAGAGGTGAAAAAATCAGGACTCAGCTTACAAAGACAGACAGCAATCCCTAACAGCAAAGTAAAAGCAATCATTGTGATATTAAATATTTCAGACAAATCCTGTGGAAATAAATTACTGTTGCCTTGCATTCCCTTATGGTAACAGCATCAAGACCCTTCTGATTTGATCGTTCAATATGGAGGAGTTTCTCAAAAAAATGAAGAATATGGGGATTACTTATAAGTAGTAGAAAATGAACCAAATATTACAGCAATTGCTAGATTCAAGCAACATCGTGATTTACTTGGTCTTTTACACATTAAATCAGCATGGGCTGTGCACAAATAGTAGTGTTGGCCAGCAGGCAGCAGGACCAAGCAAAGATGGTTGCTGACTACTGGGACTGTAATCCCACAGCCCCATGTTTGCCTGCAGCCTCCCAAAGCTGCTGACAGGGTAGGAGTGGGAAGAAGCTAGTGGTAAAGGGCCGGTTGGTTCCCTTTGCTGAGCATGGAGAAAAGGAAGGTAAAGTCATAAGCAGGCTCACAGAAGATGATTAGGATAACAAGGGATCACCCCTGACTTGATAGCAAATGTGAGGACAGTTAGCAATATTAATACTAGCACAGTCCTGCAAACTTGACTTTCTTGTTTGGGGTGTGGTTATTTATTCCTTTTAATAGCTAGAATAAGCTGTTGTGTAGATGTAGCATCATATATTATATAGTGGGAAAAGGGAATGTTGGTGTTAAGTTAATCTAGTGCTATTCTTTATACGTAACAGGATGCTATTGAACTTAATCTGCAGATGGCCTAAGTGCTGTTGGGAGGAAGAAGCATTTCCTGATAGTGGTGGCTTCAAACGATGGAGTGCTATCTCCCCCTGGTAACTCCTCTACCAATTATTTATGTTCACCCTTGAATGCTACTCCATTTGCAACTAGAAAGGAATATCCAAGCACTTTGTCCTGTGCTGGTTTTGAATATTAAATCACATTTATATAAGTAGTTTTTAAATTTATTTCTTTAAAATGCATAATTTTCTTCGTGAGTTTAAGTGCATAATACTTTCTGTACTTTACTGTTTTAGTCCCTTTACCCCTATGAAATTTCATTTTATGCATAGAGGAGATGCTTTTCAGGAACAAATTTCCTTGATGTTGAGTTTTTGTAAACATTTGAAGTACTTCTACAAAATAACAAAATGACCTTAATAGGATATTTTTAGGAGAAATAGGAAATCAACACACCATACTGCTGTAACAGCTTTTATTTTCTTCATACATAGGTACTAATTTCTAATTCATGTTCTGTTAAGTGTCATAGTAAAAATAGTGAAAGACAAAAAAGATTGTTTGTAATTCATGAAAGCCTCCATTGGTTCAGTCCTCTACTACTTTACAAGACCAGTATGACTTTCAATTGCATACATGAGATTATTTGTATCTAAATCAATTTAATGAAAGGATGTTGCAGAAGACAACAATATTTCTGTCAAAAAAATATAAAACAATCACCTCTATTGTGATCTTTGCCACTTTGATTTACATGTGTCCATTTAGTCACAAAGCAGAGGAGTAACATCATTATGCTCTTGTGTGGGTGGTGGATGCCAGGCTGCAAAGAATTGTTCTATCATACTCATGTTTGATACTTTTTTTTAAGATTTTAAGACAAGTCTTTGTTGGCAAATCTGCATTAATTCCAAAAGACATAAAATTTCAGTTCACAATTTCCTAACCCCAGTTCTTCTGCCTTGCATATGACATCTAAAATTCATCACAGATTTTTTTGCATTTTAAGATTGTCCTTTTTATTGGGACATCATTTGAATTCAGTGATACTAAAGGTTTTTTCCCAGCCTAAGTGACCCTATGAATCTCTGTGAATATATTGTTTTGTATAACTTAACGCACTTAAATATATAATTCAAACTCAAATGAATAGCTAAACTAATAGTAGGACTAGTGCAATTATTCTTTTCTAACATTTTCTCAAAGCCTTTAGCACTTCCAGGAATTTTGTCAATTCCAGCTACTCATGAACACTTTTATAAAAGTGATGTGAGGTTTCTTGGCTTTTGTTGTTTTTTTTTTTCTAAGAAAGGAGGAAAATATCTTTGTAAACCCATGTAACTGGTATAATAAAAATAGAAATAACACACCCATTTCCTGAGGCTTTCTAAAATCAGAATGACTACCCATTACAGAGGCATACTTCCTAGCAGAAAATAGTCAAGGTGTTCCTTACTAACTAAATTTGTAGGATTGTGCATGCAGGGAGCCATGAAATTCCAGGAGGGTAACACAAAGAACAAGGGCACTCAGCATGGTTTTCATAGCATTCTTGAAGATAGACACAAGAGGATGGGCTGTGTGAATATTAAATTTTAAAAGCTTCTTATACTCCAGGAAGCCTTTAAAACTATAAAAAATTTAAAGGATTTATAAAAACTACATATGCACAGTCTTCAAAAGAGCTTGAAATATGTTTGGAAAGATCAAAGAGGAATATCTTACATTATCATATGATGGGAGAAGGAGAAGGGAGGGAGAAGAGAGAACTGGAGTTTCATGTTGCAGGTGAAGAACAGAACTGAGGATAAAGGTCTGCTTTTCACAGTCTTATCTGGCACACACTGTTTGCCATCTTCACTTTTTATATCTATCTTAATGTTAGAAAATTGTAGAAGGAGGTGGGGTGTGAAATGTCTGAACAACCCATGATATTCTGTGGAAAAGAAATGTGCCAGTTTTAGTGCTTGAATGGCTGTAATTATCATATTGTGGGCGAGAGTGCTGAAAGCTTAACATTTCAGTGAAGTATGGTAGGATTATACAATGCAAGATGTTGATATGTACCTATAACTTGCACATGATATAGTGTGTCATTAAAAATAACAACAGAACACCCATTGCATTTAGGCTAAAACCGTATGTGAAATTTAGGTATTTTCTAGAGGTGCCTTTATAAATGTTGCATGGAGTATTTACAATAGCCTTACACTGTGCCACTTGACAGTTCAAAGCGTTCCTTCAGTTTTACTATGGTGAGTGTACTGCCAAACTTGGGATTTCAGCACACTCCTTCCTAAGCAATTACACTGTCTTTCAGGGTATTCAAGGAGCTATTTATTCAGTTTGGATCTTTCTCTCCTTTTTTTCTGTCTTTTTTTTTCTTTTCACCTTAATTTAAGGGGTGATGTCAGGTTAAAATTAGATCAAGTTTTATGTTTATGACATTTTCTTTAAAAATATAAAACAAAAAAGTCACAAAAGCAAACTAAAAACATGCCACGTATTGGGTTTCCATGGACAAACTTTGGTAGCAGAGGGGTTATGGGGGTGGCATCTGTGGGAAGCTGACAGAGTCTTCCTTCATGTCCGGCAGAGCTAATGCCTGGCAGCTCCAAAGACAAACATACTGCTGGTTAAGGCTGGGCCAAATAGAAATTATGGTAATGCCTCTGTGATAACAGATTTAAGAAGAAGAAAAAGAAAAGTTATTGTGCAATTGTAATTCCAAACAGAGAAGACTGAGGTGAGAATATGTGAGAGGAACCACTCTGCAGACACCAAGGTCAGTGCAGAAGGAGTGGAGGAGGTGCTCCAGGCACTGGAGCTGAGATTCCCCTGCAGCCTGTGGTGGAGACCATGGTGAGGCAGCTGCGCCCCGGCAGCCCATGGAGATCCATGGGAGTGCAGAGATCCACCTGCAGCCCCTGGAGGAGACCCACACTGGAGCAGGTGGATGCCTGAGAGGAGGCTGAGAACCCATGGGAAACCCATGCTGGAACAGGCTCCTGTCAGGGACCTGCAGACCCATGGAGAGAGGAGACCACGCTGGAGTAGGTTTCCTGGTAGGACTTGTGACCCCTGGAGGACCCATGTTGAAGCAGTTTGTGGAGAATTGTTGCCCTGGAATGGGCTCATGTTGGAGGAATTAATAGAGAACTATCTCCCATGGAAGGGACCCCATGTTGGAGCAGAGGAAGGACTCTTCTCCCTGAGCAGTGGCAGAAACAATGTGCTGTGGTGATGCGAGGTTTTTTATTGTATTTTTATATGTTCTCTGTATCCCAATGGTTCATCCCTACCTTCCCCACTCCTGCCCCCAGTTGGTCTGTCCCAGATCCAAGCCGCGCCCCCGGTGCTCCCAATATGGTT
>NW_008238983.1:2884948-2908901 GCF_000691975.1 Corvus brachyrhynchos | reverse complement strand
TCCCTATCAATCACCCAAACCCCTCCCATTGTTCCTGAAAGTTTGGTGTCCGTCACCTGAGCCCTCCCGGTTTATCCTTATGGTCCTTGTCAATCCCCCGAGATCCTGCCCCCTCGGATACCTCCCCTCTGGAAATCCCCTAAACCTTGACGCCCCATTGGGGCCTGTGACCCCTTTCTCTCCACCCCTCAAGACTGTTGGCCCATGTGAATGTCCATCCCTGTTCGCATCCCTCTCCTAAAGATCCCTATTGGTCCCCTGTCAATCCATCCCCGTTGTAACGCCTCCCTTTATAAATTGTCGTGCCGACGTGATCTGGGCTTGTCCTCTGTGGATACCGTTCAGTGAGGTTGGATTATGTCCCGTGGCAAGCCTCCCCGCTACTTTTTATCGTTCCCTTCCTCGAGGGCTGCTGGCTGGTGGAGGGCCTGGAGCCGGTGCTCTGCAGAGTAGAACAGAGGCTTCAGAGGAGCAGCTTTAAAGCTCCGTGCCTCCAGCTGCTCCCCACTCCAGCCACGCACCGCTGGAGCCAGCCTGGGCAGTGGACACCAGCGGTCACTACGGGAATGTGTGATGAACTGACGATAACCCTCATTTCCTGTCTCCCTGTGCTGCTGGGGAAAGGAGATACAGCTGGGAAGGAGGGAGTGTTGGTTGTGGGAAAGGTGTTTTTTAAGTATTATTTTACTTCTCAATAGTAAATACTGCTCTGATTATATTAGCAAAAATTCAGTTAATACCTCTAATTCAAGCCTGTTTTGTCCATGATGGTATTTGGTATATTATTATTTGGTGAGTGGTCTGCAGAGGGGAGTGATAAAGAGGTTTTGGTGGGTACCTGGCATTCAGCCAAGGTCAACCCAGTACAACAACACCCACCCCCAATCGATGTGAAACAAAGCAATAACCTCGCAGTTATCATTGAAGTTCTTGTGTGTGTGTAACTGAAATACTAAATTTTTGGTTAAGTGTTGAAAAGACATTAAAGATACTAAAAAAAAAAAAAGATAAATAATTCACATTAATTGTTCAAGAAGGTGGATGCAAGCAGCAGTGAATTTCTCACAGTAACTTATTTCTGTGTACTCTTTCTGTTTGTTGCTCTTTATGGATTTTTCCAAAACCATTTGTGGTTTGTGCTCAGATAGGTCACAACTGTTTTGTCTCCAGATTATCTTGCCCAGAGAGAGAATGAATTTTGTTGGTTCAGAATTCAATTTATCCCAAACACTCACAGTCAGTACCAATTGCTGCTACTCCGTTCTGCTAAAAAACCAGTTTCTGCTTCTTTGTGTTTTCATTGTTGCCACTCTTACTGGATTTTGTCTTGTCAGGTCTGGAGTCTTTCTGAGAAACCAGCACAGGCTATCAGTGGGGTGCCTCTTCTCCCACCACTTTCTGCTCCTGAAGGCACATAATAGCTCTTACCATACACTGCACTAGTATGACACATTCTCTAATTTGTCTGTAGTAGCTGCTTTTGAGACAGGCTCCTTGGGTGCTTTGCAGTGAGGAGCCAGGAGAGTCTAAGAAGCTTTTTGAGCTGTTTGAGAGGCAATAAATATCCAAGCTAGACATGAAACTGTAAGGAAACAAATAAACAGAATCCACTTGCTTCCACTGTCTGTTCCAAACTCATGTATTTCAAAATTATTTAACCCGTAAGAACCATATTTTGAGGTTTTAATATTATCAGAGCATTGAAATGAGGAACTGCTTTGTAAAGGTGTTTAGATGCTTTATATACTTAACATGTCCATGAGGATTTTTGTGATCTACTGAGCTTTTCAAAGAGAGGTGCACTGCTTTATGATGCCATTTATTTCCTCTCTCATTTCCTCTCTCCTTGTTTAATGTTATCTTACAAAAAACGACCGCATTTTTCCTCCAGAATGATCCCAACATATTTTGCAAAATGCATACTTTGAATTTATTAAAACTCAATGTAATTCTATTAAGTAGCCTCTGAAAATAGGTATGTGCATGTAGAATTCCATATTTCTGGCTGCCCTATGAGGAATACAGAAGTGCTGCACATCATATTTATAAGCTCTATCTTGAATTCTTTCTGCAACTAAGACTCCCACTGAAGCCATCAAGCAAGTTACTTTTACAAGGAATGCAGACTCCTACTCAAAGTGAATATTTCTTGTTATAGACCAAGCCAGGGGATGCTGAGGGAATACTTAGTTTTACCTTTAAAAGTTAAAATAAAGTTTTGAGTCTCTAAGCAGTAGCATTACAGGAAAAGAGTTAAGGGTGTGCAATGAACAGTAAAGTAGCATTTCTCTGCAGAAGGAGCAAGCCAATTCACATCTCATCAGCTGCCTCATAACCAAATTATTGGATGATGATTTCTGGGGGGGGAAAAAAGTGATTTTTGTAAATAGGCAAAAAAAGGAAACAAAATAGTAAACTGCCTGTGTCAAGGTGTGGCTTTAGCTCCTTAGGCTGAACGCTCTCACAAAGATGATACACTAGATGAGCTTACTTGTGTTTGGTTCAGGCATATGCTTTTTTTTGCTGCATGTCCTAATTACCAACAAAGACTCTTATCAGAGGCTTTTGCAATCTTTCTGTCCCAACTTACTATTTGACTGTTTACTGTGTCAACATAATGTTGTGGTGTCATTATTCATACATTTTGAAAGATGTGAAGTCTAAATGCATTATTTAAAAAAACAAAAAAGCAAACATATTATTGAAATATTTTGAAATTTGAAAGCAGTTTTGGCTTCACCAGCTCAGAATTTTTAGTTGCCATAGTAACAACATTATACAAGAGGGAATTAAACATCATTACAATCATTCCTAAGTATTGAATAGCTGCTCAAAGTTTTACCCCTTGACATACTGCAAATCTAAAAGTTCATAACTCTATTGTAGCAAGACAACCCAAATGGCTCTTGGGTTTGTTTTTTTTTTTTTTTTTCTCTACCAGCTTGCTCTGAGATACAACAGTTTAGCAGTCTTCCCAAACATAACAGCCAGAATAACAAATTATAGTTCAGTGAAAGGTATTCTAGTGTTCAGGAACAGCAAGGAGCCCTTGTCTTTTGTTCAAGCCTTTTGTTCCTTTCTCATCAAGCCAAATTCCTGTACGTAATCATTTCACTGAATATGCAGAGTGAAAAATAATGGACAATATCTTAACTCTATTAGCACAAAAAATTATATGGCATTTATCAGTTATATAGCACTAGCTGATGTGTATAAGTCACCGATTGATTTGTATCATGTTTGGATGGCCAGGTTTGGTAGCAGTGGGGGCTACAGGGACAGTTTCTGCAAGAAGCTGCTGAAAGCTTCACCCACTGTCTGATAGGGCCAATGCCAGCCAGCTCCAAGATGGGCACACCACTGGCCACGGCCAAGATCATCAGCAATGGTGGTAACACCTCTGCAGTGTCAGAGTTAAGAAAGGGGAGAAGTTACTGCTCAGGAGCGATTTCAGCCAGAGAAGGGAGGAGTGAAAATATGTGAGAGAAACTATTCT
This sequence comes from Corvus brachyrhynchos, assembly GCF_000691975.1. Classification (NCBI taxonomy): domain Eukaryota; kingdom Metazoa; phylum Chordata; class Aves; order Passeriformes; family Corvidae; genus Corvus; species Corvus brachyrhynchos. The sequence continues at coordinate 2,905,405 of NW_008238983.1, read as the reverse complement.
GCAGACATGAAGGTCAGGGAAGAAGGAGGGGGGAGGAGGTGTTCCAGATGCTGGAGCAGAGGTTCTCCTGCTCAGCCTGTAGTGCACACCATGGTTTTCTCCTGTAGCCCATGGATATCCACAAGCGAGCAGATATCCACCTGCAGCCTCTGGAGCATCCCATATCAGTGCAGGTGGATGCCCAAAGGAGATTATGACCCCTTGAGAAGTCCACACTGGAAAAGGCTTCTGGCAGGACTTTTGGAAAGTGGGTAACCCATGCTGGAGCAGGTTTACTAGCAGAACTTGTGACCCCGTGGGGAATAATGCAGAAAAAATCTATTCCTGAAGGACTGCACCTTGTGTGAGGAACCCACACTGGAGCAGTTTGTGAAGAACTGCAGCCCATGGGAAGGGCTCACATTGGAGAAGTTCACAGACAACTGTCTCTTGTAGGAGGGGAGTAGGGGAAGAGTGTGAAGAGGAAGTAGGGCATGCCCTACTTCCATTCCTATAAACTTTTCAGTTGTGTTCTAAACTTCTGTCCAAAAGGTGTGTGTATTGATTAACTGTGCAGTGCACATAGAGAGACTTCATCTAGCTCTGAACCTGATGAAAGCAGTGTGAAGCCTTTCACAGCACTGGGATACAGAGCTACAGGAAATACATTTTTGGGAGGTCTCAGCTTCCTCCATCGATGCTGGGAAGGTAGCCATCTGTTAAAAGCTCTTTTACAGAACCGAACAGAGATCTTAGTTCTCTCCTAAAAGATAGGTAATGGCAGCTTTTATATATGTGCATGCATATAAATACATACATATTTATATATTTATATATTTATCAATAAGTAAACAAAAGCTAATAGGGAATTTTCCAGGCTCCAAGGCCAGGTCATGTTTCCACATGTTGAGAATTGCCATATCCGTAGCTTCTATTTCCTTCTTTAACCAAAAAAACTTCTGCAGGGGTGGGGAGGGGACGTGAGACAAGTTGGACGCAGTAAGTTGAATAGAAATGTTTTATTCTTATATTTGAAACTCTATCAGTACTAGTCAAAAAAACCCCAACAAAAACAAATGAAAATTAAGTTTCCTGAGAGGAAGAGAGTGATTTGAAGGGAGTGCAGTTTAACAAGCCTATTTTTTTCAGAGCATCTCTTTGGAAGAAAGGCAAGCTCAGATTCTTTTCTCTTCTCTTCTCTTCTCTTCTCTTCTCTTCTCTTCTCTTCTCTTCTCTTCTCTTGTCTCAGAACAATTTCTATATTTTTTCAAATAGTGTTTCATGTAAGTCACAAAAAAAGCCTTGGATTAGGGAATTTTTTTTTTTTTTTTTTTTTTTTTTTTTTTTTTTTTTTTTTTTTGCAAGGCCCTTGATTTTATACCCCTGAATGATTAAAACAGAATATCTGGTATCTCCCTGTCACATCATATCAATTCACAGCAGCATCCTGAAGTAATGTGTCTTCTTTTCTTGTGTTTTTTAGTGCTTATGCAAACCTTCTCAGAAAGATGATTCCTACACCTGAGGTATACTGCAATTAGTATGCTATAGATAGAGAAGTGCATAATATGCACAGTGTATCATTTGTCAATGGTAGCCTAAAGAATTAGTTCCTAGCTTGTAAGAATTCTTGAATAAAAGTATCTGTTATGCCAGATCCATCTCAGAGACTAAAGAGTGAGAAAATTTAAAATTCTGTGTTCCGTGCTTTATCTGCAGAGTATGCAGCAGATATTTTATGTGGCAAATATTAAGTCATAACAGTATAAGAAAAGATGGAAGAGCTCTTCTTTTATGAAGCTAGTTATGGTGTGTATGAAATGGGAAGGTAGAGAGGGTCCTTTGGGAAAATACTGTATAAATAGCAATTTAATACTGTATTGTAATGAATATACACTAGGGGATAAAATGTAAGTTCTGCAGGTGTTCTTTGTAGCATCTCCTAGCTCTCCATGGGTCTTCCAGATTAATAAAAAAATTTTGTAATCACAGAATGGTTTTGGTTGAAAGGAACCTTAAAGATCCTCTAGTTCCAACGCCCCTGCCACAGGCAGGGGCACCTTCCACTAGACCAAGTTGCTCAGAGTGCCATCCAGCCTGGCCTTGAACACTTCCAGGGATGGGGCATCCACAGCTTCTCTGAGCAACCAGGTTCCAGTGCCTCATCACCCCCACAGTAAATATATATATATTGTAGAGCAATCTGAAAGTTCTCTTTTTTACACTAATAGATTTGCCTATGTTTTATTAAAGATGGTAGAATAAACTGTTTCCAAGTAAACAATAGTGATCTCTGCTGTATTTATATTAGCAGCAGTTGCATCTACAGTAAAAATCGTGCTGTTATTATTTTTATTTTTTAGTTTTAGTAAGCAGTCTATAAGGGTAGTACAGATGTTTGTATATTCTTTTTGTTTTAGAGTAGCTTGACAATAACTTTTATATATCTATTATTAAAAGTAAAAAAAGTCCTGCATTTGCAAGTTGTAGACACAGGAAACAGGAAAGAGCACACTGCTTTCTCAGAAATATGGTATGACTGCTGTTCAGCAAAATCATTAATTTGGTAAACATGAGCAACACACTTTTGCCAGATTTATACTTTTAGATACTACATAGGAGGATTTAACATAGACCGGGGCATTCAAAACTGTATTTTTATTATGACAAAAATTCTTCCAGATATTGATATGTTTCTAAAAACATTTAGATTTCAGGTTCTGTGAAACCTGAACTTACTGATTCCATTCAGTATAATGGTGAAATATATCTTAATAGAAATATGAAAATTCAAACAAAACTGGTTTGCTATTTGCATTTTTTTCTTTACTGTTAGAGCAGAACACCTTAATTCATGAAAAACACCTAAGAGTAAAGTGTAACATTGATGTCATTATCTAGTTATACAGCTGCCAGAAAACTGGTCATAGTTTGATCCAATATCAGTAAAGTTGCTTCCACTTAACTAACTAGCCCAGAAAATTAGATCCTGTTTTGCTGTGTATATTTATGTTAGTGTGTTTTAATGTGCTACTTAACAGAGGAAGCAGCAACATAGTAAGCCTTTTATCCATGGTTTTAGAAGTGTAGCAGGTTTTCTTTCATCTTTTTACTATTTTTTCCTTCTAGCAATAATAATATTAATGATAGCTAAAAAACCCTTAGTTTTGTGATTGATGTCAGTAAATGAGGACTGCACCCCTCGACTGCAAGAAGTAATTGAAGTTTTCACAGGATCTGAGAACATTCCCATGGTGCTTTACCAATAAACCAGAATTTCCTGTATGCTACCCTCTTACTTAGTGCATGAAAGAACATGCTTGAGGGTAAAACCAAAGGCATTTTTTGAAACATCAGTTCTAAACTTTCCCAGCCGTTTAAAAGTAAATATTAAGCTATATATAAAAATCTGTAACTTCACTGTAATTATGAGATCAGGTGGCAATTATTTTCCTTATATTTTGCATTGTGGTTCACAAATGGGTAATAAACAGTTAATGTATTTAATGTATATGGCTTTTGTGTCAGTTTTTCATACTGACATATAATAACTGGTTTTGGAGAGCAATGTGAGATTTTTTTACCAGAATCTCCCACAGGTAAATCCTGTGAACTACAAAACCTAATTTACAAGTCATGGAAAAAGACAAATTAAATATCCTGTCTTCCTATGACTTATTTCTGACCCACCTTTCCTCCATAGCTACATCTCCCAGAAAAGTACAAAGAGCTTTCATCATTTTTCTCTCCAGCCCCTTCTCTTCTTACCTCTTTCTTTTACTTTTTTTTTCGTTAATTTATCTGTTAGCAATGTCTGCTTATACTCTTGATTCTGACAAGAAAGGTCAAGGAGAAAGCAAAGCAACATGGAAGAAAGTTCTTTATTATCCTCTCTCACTCTTTCTCAGGCTGCTCAGGGTGCTTTGTGTGTGTAATAGTACCATGAAATTCTCTCATGTTGAACTCCTGGGTATTTTGGGGTGTGAAATCTATTGTTGTTCAGCACAGCTCTTAGAAGTGTTTTCTTACCCTGAGGCAAATTATTTGTCCAAATTCAGTAAGTGTTCTGCTGTGGCTTCCATAGAAACCACTCTCCCTGAAGTAGTTAATGTCCTCTTATTCTCTGCTAATGAAGAGTCCTTAACCTGATTTCAGTATTTGGCATTGTTGATAATCCCATCTTCCTTAATTATCTCCATAGCAATCCTAGTTATCCTACCAATCTAACCCATTTTTGTCCTACTTCTTTGTGTTGAAAAACCTGCTTATAACATAACAAGGTTAAACTTATGATCTTCCATTGTACATTCCAGCTATACAGCCTTCCTCTTATTTCCTTGTCTACGTTTAGTAGGTTCCCATTATTGTTTCACAATAATAAATTCTGAGTGGTTTGTTACCTGTTTTAAGGAGAGGAGTACCAGGTTACAAGTTTAACTGCTAGTGTTAGAATTATTACTAAGACATGAGATCACAAAAAAAATGACATCTCTGTGAAAGACTACTCAAATAATGTAAAATAGCTATATAAAAAATGGTTACCTAATTTTTCAAAAACTTGAAAAAAACACAGTGATGTTAGCTTAGCAGTATTTATATGATGATTGTGAACCAGGACACTGCTTTTTATTTTTATCTAGGTGCATCGAGTTGCTGTGCTAGGATATAATTAGTGGTCATATGGCCTTTTAGAATCTGGCAGTAACATTTATGATAGCATAGGTTTAGCAATTTTAGTGGTTGACTGAAAAAATCCTATCGGTAGTACAAAATCACCAGGATGCTGGAGGAATTCTTGCTGAACCAATAAGGACTAAAAGCTTTATTGGTGCACCCTCAAATCTACAGTCTTTTCCTGGTGTACTGTGAGATGTAATCCTTCTCAGTGGAGAATTAAATTTAACTTTCTCTAATAGGAATTTTTTTCAAAACTTATATTTCATAAAGATTTGAAAGGAGTTGTCCACATGATGCATATGCAGATGAACATTGCTCTTTTCTAAGAAGAATGCAGATATATTTCACAGAAAAATCTAGATGTAGCTTCATTAACAAATGCAGATTTCATACTTTTTGGTTTTTTTTTTTTTTTTTAATTTCAGAAGAGTCAACTAGTTATGTAGCACAATCCCAACTAGGGTTTTATCATTATATTCTGTTAATAAATCTCTCCTAATATCAGGTTCCCTTTCTAACGATTAAGTCCAACTACAAGACTGAGGCTAACAAAATCTGTCCTGATCACCTGTGGAAAAGAGAAGTAGGATATAAAACTTACATAGCAAATGCAAAACAACACCCCTTTTCTGTGAAAAGAGATATGTCTAGAGAAGACGTGACTGTGGAGGAACTGTTTGGATTCTGAGAGTTCTGATTTCTGACCATGAAGTAACCACACTGAATTGGTCACGTGTTCCTTTTGCGCAAGTTGCATGGTGTTATGTAGCAGTTTCCTTGGCTAGTATCCTCATTTTCAGACAAGCCAATCCAGGTGGGCAGAACAGCCCTGCCAAGGGCAACTACATCCTTTTCCATGAAGCTGGGGAATTGGCAGAGTGGAGTATCATATCCTGCCAAATGTCTCTGAGGAGCACAGCAGGCACTGTGGGTTCTGCAGTGTATTTCTGAAGTTGCCTGCCTATCTAAATATTCGTTCAACTGGAAAGCCGTATTGGGATACAATATCACAGATTTGAGTATGGATTCTGGTAAGATGTATGTGCCAAAAAAAAGATTCAGAAATAACGCAGAAGGTTAGGGGAGAGCAGTAGTTTTCTCCAGAGACTAGGTTAAAAGAGAGGAACTTATTGAAATAGACTAAATACATCCAATTTAGCTCAAAGTTGGTGCTTGAGGCCTTGCTTGTGTTTTTTCCTGCATTGTGGTTTAACCCCAGCTGTCAAATGAGCCCCAAACAAGCCACTCGCTCACTATGTCACCTCTCCCTCTGGATGTGGGAGAGAATAGGAATGGCAAAAGGTAGAAAATTCATGGATTGAGACAATTGAACTGAGAAAGAAAAAGCTGTGCACACTAGCAAAGCAAAACAAGGAATTCATTCACTGCTTCCCATGGGCAAGCAGCCATTCCCAGGAGATCAGGGTCCCGTCATGTGTAACAGTTGCTTGGGATGACCAATACCATCATTCCAAGTGTCTCCCTCTTCCTTCTTCTTCAGCCAGCTTTATATGCTGAGCATGATGTCATATTTCAATTGATGGATTTGACAATGGCAAGTTTCTGAGCACTTGATTTCCTTTAAACACAAGTTTTTGTAGAAATCACGTTCTTATTCAGTGTTGTCCTATGGCAGATAATTGCTCTAGAGTTTTTTGCTTTCAGTGGGTCAACACTGAGACCATCACTTCAACCAACAGACATTGAAATTGCAACAATCAAGTCTTCTTGGATCCATGGGTTGTGAGATCTTTCTACTATTATCATTTTTCTCTTCCATATATATTTTCTTGAGTAGGATCTTTATTTATCTATCTAAATATCTATTATTTAGATAATAATAATAGCCAGAATGGCTGCACACCTTTTTAGAAGAACAAATTCTTCTAAAATAAGTCCTACGTATTTATTTATTTATTTATTTATTTATCAACACTGATCATTCGGTGTCATTTCGCTCTAATCTGCCCCAAGGGGTCAGTTATCAAGGACCTGAGATACCCTTGCCTTCTAGGATGGATTATAACACCCCCCATGAAATAGGCTTCAAAGTCAAGGATTTGGCCTCAAATATTTAGTTGCCAATATAAGCCAACAGCAACAAAATTGTGAACATTTTTCCCCCAGCTTTCAGTGTGGGAAGTTCCGTGGAGAACTAATCCATGCTCCTGAGTATGCTTTTCAGGTTCTGCTTTATTCTCACCCTTCTCACCATCCTCCCCAGTGGCACAGACTGTGATTTAGGGCAATGAACCCTGGGTCTATTTCTCTGAATGCAGAAGTCCACCCCTTCTTGTTGTTAGGGTTACCAGTTTTGTCTGTGAGTGATATTTTTGGTAGCCTTCTAGGTGGCAGAGGAAGTGGCACAGAAACAGCAGAAGCCAGTCACAGAACTCTGTGCCGGCTAGATTTGTCCTACAGAAAACAATGAAATACTCTTCCTTTTTTTATTTCATGCTGTTGCTCTCTATATATCTCAATATGATAATGGCAGTACAGCAAATAACTTCAGTGCTATATTATACAAAAAATGGGAAAGAATAAAGGAAAGGTCCACACGGGAATAATAATATTTATATATGAATGTAGCTTACAAAATGTGTTTATGCTACTGAGATTTAAATTTCCATATCTGACATATTGGTGATTTGTTTTTCTTTGATTACATCCTGACAAGCAGCACAAGAAATGTACGCTGTTAACAGCTGATACATTGAATGTCATGTTTAATATTTTTCAAACATAATCAAAATATTTAATATTTTCTTGTGGGTTTTTTTCTGTATAATGCTGAAATTAAAGCAAATGAAGCATCATATTTTTTTAATATTCCTTAGGAGTGCAAGAGAACATATAAAAAATGTCGCATACTGGGCTGATTCAACCATTTTGCTGTATTAGCATAGGCATTTCTTTTTGAAAACAGGCGCATAAAAATCGCAGCAGGGTTGTAAGTTGGCATTCCCATGCCCCAGAGGCTTTATGCTTATGTACCACTGCTCAGAAATGAGACCCTTTAAAAAAAAAAAAAAAGGAAAAAAGTTGACCAGTAAAGCAATTTAATAGGGCTATTTTAGATGTATAAAAAAGTTTGTCACTGGAGAAGGTCTGCAGGACCAGGTCTGCATCTCAATACTATGCAATAAAAAAAAAGGAATCTATGTACAATTATTTAATATTGCAGATGATACTCTGTGAAAGAGTAATATTTTCTTACTCCTTCATTCTGTTTCCACTCCTTATGTCCCAGCACAGTGGTTCTCTACTGAATTACTGTTTGCTCTTTTCTTAGTAAATTTAAACTGTCAGAAGGAAATGAGCATCTACATTTTTTGGGGGGAGATACTTCTATAGTGTAAGAAATATCAGTGCTTTGATATTGAATTTCCTTATAATCCATCTATATATCCCTATTCATAATTCTAAATTGAATACCTTGTGTTTCTGAAGAGAAGTATCTTGTAGACCACATCTGGTATTTACACTTTTTTCCTCTTCTCAAATTTTAATGATGCAATTCTACTGTGGAAAATTGCTTGGGTTTTAAGGGCACTTCTTGTTTCATTTGTTTAAATTATTTTAAGCATGTCGTAGTTCACGAACAGGTCAAGTTATTTCTTAACCTATGTGTTATCAGAAGAAACTTTACCTCATGAAAACCTTTTTTATACCACAAAATCTTCTCCTTCCTTCTATTTCACTTTTCACTCCAGAAGTTTTAATTGCAGAACTATGGGTGATGCATGAGCAGAAAAGGAACACAGCTTGACTTTCTGCTTCTGTGCTGCATTTGAGGCACGACTAAGAATGAAAGCAATATTTCTACTAGGAGACTGAGCAAATATGTTATTGAATATACTTCCAGTTAATAAATTTGGAGTCCCCATTTTTGTTGAACTATTTACTAGGCTAGAACTATATTGCCTAGCAATCACAAAAATTAAGATATTCTCTTCGAAGGAGAAATTGTACTTGAAATTATTTTGAAGTTACTACACAAAATCCTTAAGAAAACCCCAAGCTAGTTTAAAAAATTAAGTCTGGTTTTGGAAGTACTCATTTTTGGATACAAATAATATAATTTTTTTTGTGATTGCTGGCTGAAGGAGGTTTGAAATCAATCACCATTGATCCAATGATCAATAGTACCAATTCACAAATTTAGCCTTTTCTAGTTTTGTGGTTCTCTGTATTGCTAAGACCAATAGCCTAATGCAGGCACATAAGCTGATTTCTGGTTAGCCAATTTCTATTCTTTGTTGCTGACCATATTTCTGATAGTCCACTCTCGGTCCCTTGATCAGTCTGTTTGCATTCTGTGACTCCTGTTTTTAAAATAAGCTCAAAATGTTTGATTTTGATTTTTGCTCCTGAATTTCCATTATCTTTCATCTTCCCACACATCTATCCTTTTTGATGCTATCATTCTGATATATATGTCCCTCTTTTATGATATATTCTGACATTTCCCAAATTGTAACTTGAAATCTGTGATCCACAGCAATTAGTAAAAATCTTGTATATAAATAATTCTTCTTTGTCCTGCTCTTTCTCCAAGCATGGTTATTGTAAGAAAGTAAAAAAAGTCATTTCCAGGTACAAAGGAAAAAGAATGGACAAAGAAATGTGCAGTAAGCCCTAAAGACGGCAGGAATATGCCCCTTATGAGAAGGGATTCATAAGCCTAAAAGCATGCCTGGCTTTATTAAAGTAGCTAATACAGTTGGATAAAAGATACTAACTCTTTCCTCAGGCTTTCACTCTATTGTAAGTGTATAAATGTGTGGATTAAATCAGTCTGCATCACTAGTACGTGTTTGTATCAATGATGTAATGCAAATCTCATTTTTGTTTTATTTTTAAGGGTTTTTCATAAAATCAAGAGAAAGATCTTTAACAGATGGGGTTTTTTACCTCTAAAAAATTACAGTGTTCATAATACTTTGCAATGAGTTTGGTGTTGATAAGTACAGCAGCACATCATTGACTTGGGAAGAAAAATGCAGTGGGTGAAATTTGGCCCTTACTGCTATTGCTGTGCAAAAGCTGGCTGTAAAATGGTGCAGGGTTGGCTGAACATCAGTGACAAAAAATATTCTGGCACTATTGTGCGGGATGGCTGAAGGCACTCGTCCATGGAACAGAAGAAAACACACTGGCATTGCTTTGGAAAAGATCAAACTTCCCCCTTGGTCAGTAAGTTGCAGATGGCAGCATATGTGTTAGCAGGTGGGGAAGCTGTTTACTCTCTTTGGCTCTCACTCTGGATCCCATTGGATGTTGCTGTGTTGCCTGGTGCCCATTCTGTATCCTAATTTGAGTGTTAGTTGAAACAAAGCCCTTCATTTACACAGTGGATGGGGTTGAAAAGCCTCTTCATGTCTTGCTTTCTCTCTGCATCCCTGCTGAGTGCTGTTCAGGCTTGTTCCAAAAGATTTGTCATTAAATTACAAATCCGGAATTGCTGGAGAAAAATTAAGTTTTTTTTTTCAGAAATCAAAAGATAATGTCTCATCAAGAAATCAAATGAAAAGGCATGGAAGGAGTCCTTAGGAATGAAACCCAATCAGTTCTGAAGGAGTGGAGACCAGCTGGTGCTGGGTACTACAACCTGATGTTCCTCTACTGTCCACCCCTTCTGTACCACTTGTAATCTGCTTTAAGTGGTAGATGAAGGTTAAAGCTACTTCTTTCTCAAATCTGAGCATGTTCCTACAGTCTTTAGGGCTTACTGCACATTTCTTTGTCTATCCTTTTTCCTTTGTTCCTGGAATTAAAAAGCCTCTTTCATTCACTTTCCTGCACGAGGCCAACCCAGGAAAGCAACTGAACTTGACCTCTTGAAACTATCTTGGATCTGTCTCCAGAGCACAGACTTGTCCAAAGAACAACTTAATTTGGAAATAATCTTTGACATGCAAGGTTTTCCTCTTTTAAGATGTCTGAAATTTGTGGGGCAGTGAAATCTGATTACAAGCAAAATTTCTGCTAATTTTTGTCAGTGAAAGTACATAAATTAATGTCTCCTAAATTGTTAGCTCTCCTCAAGGCAGTATGGCCTGTGGAGAGAGGAGTTTTCTGCTTCTGTCTTCAGTATTGTCCTGCTGGGTGTCCTTGGGGGAACTGGTGCACAAATAAGTGTTTTCCCTACCTGTAAAACAGTGATAATGACACTGACCTTCTTTGTATAAAAAAGCTTTAAAAACTAGGGATAAAAGCATTATATAAGAAGTAAGTATTATTATCGTTGCCCCTAGCAACTAGCAGCCTGCTTCCTGACAGCTGCAAGAGCAAGTCTCAAGTGACAAAAAATCCCAGCCCCAATTTTCTTCTTACTGTTTTTACTCATGAAACTCTATCTTTCACCCCTTCTTCCACTAGTATGTACCAGATATATGCTTACATGATTTAGTGTCTGGGATGGTCATTCTGCCTCCAGCTGCTGGAGGGAAGAGAAGGCTGTAAGGATCCCAGACAGGTTTTGGGATCCTGTGTTGCTCCAAAGATACTCTTGCACTACTCAAACAGATCATAAACTGTTTCTAGTCTGGTCTAAATGTCTACCAGTAACTCAAAAAGTAAATTGAAGGACAGAACTATAAGCAGTGAACAATGTTACCATTTTACCAAAAATCAAGATCTGTGTTTGTGCAGGCATACTTTGTACAGCCTGTCATTCCCCTGTGAGAAGTAATGGGAGAAATGCTTGCCACACTGACTCTAAAAGCAAATGCTTTTTAAATTACATAGTTCATTCCAAGCTTGATAAAAGTATATTAATATGTGTTATGACAGGAGCTGTGTCAAATTCCATGATAAAATTAACAAATCAGGAATGTGCTCATATTTTAAGTTACAGGACTGTTATGAAAATGTATTTCCTGCTATAACAGTGCACAAGAAAAAGACATTGGAGTTGTGACAAGACACTGTCACTTCTTCGGCTTTTACTGATGATCTGAAATTTTTCTAAAAAGTATTCTAATGAATTTTGCTGGAGCGGGAGAAAGGTGCTTTGCTTTGAATGGGGATGATGGGGGGCAGGAAGTAAAAGGAAAGAAGTATATGTTCCTGTATTTCCTGTGCTGCATGGTGCCCTGTGACAACCAGTGGGCTGATTCTGAGCAAAGGCACTCACTTCCCCTGTAGAAATAACGTCAACATGATTTCTTTGGAACACAAGAACGTTGATATTCACAACATTCTTTTCTGCATTTTCTTGTCTGCAAGACTTTAATGAAGATGAAAAATCCCAAATTTGGAAGTGATTTTTAAGTAGAGTTCAGGCCAGATCTCTGTGTTTCTGAATTATGATTCATGAACTGAAACTGAACAGAAGTGTAAAATATACCTTCTAACAACAGGATGGTAGAACAGCATAAAACAATCTGTGAAATCAGATTGTTTTATATCCTCCAGTTTCTGCTTAGTTGAATGTGTCTTGTGTTCTGCCGTGTTTTTTTTTTCCTTTTAGATGGGCATCTCTGTTTGACAAGGTGTGATACCTAAAGGTTGCTGTTAGCAAAACTTTTAGATAATAAAGTGGGGAATTTTTTTTAATATATGCATATATATACACTCATGCATGCATATAGAACAAAAAACCCAGGTACCTACAAAATAATATCCATGCTACATTCCTGAAACATTCTTCTAGCATTCCTCTGTTTCCCATTCATCTTCCCATGGCAGAAGTAAAAAAAGTGATATCCTCATTCTGCTTTTTTTTTCTTTCTGAAACTACTTGTTTGTCTACAAATTCAATTATAAAACATAAAATGTAACAACTCTCCAATTTGTAAAGACCCAAACACTTATGTGCACTGTCTGTCTCCTTACACAAGTGAGAAGTGAAGTGCATATGTAACTTTAAAACACAACGTTCATTGTAAATTAGACCACTAGCAGTTGAAATGCCTTTGGTAGAAAAAAAGGTGTTAATGTCTGTTGTTGCATAAGAAATATACTCAGGGAAAGTTTTATGTATTTTTTTTTGTTGTTCTGTGTGTGACTATTCAGTTCTGAAAACAGCCATTTAATGAAAGGACTAAAAATTTTAGGCGTTTTTGTATATGGTGGTGGCTGCTTAATCTGGCAAAATGAGGAGCCCGTTTCAGCATTTCACTGAAAATTGTAACCTTCTGTGGGAGATTGTCTCCAGCATTATTTTCTACTAAGACTACTTAGCAGAGTAAGCTTTTAAGTCTGTGAGACTAGTATAAAATTCAGTTTAAGTGAAAAGAAATAGAAAACACGTAGACGTTACAAAACAAGACCTCCATCGAGCTGGAATGGTTTTATGTTTGTCTTTTTTTTTTTCCCTTGGAACATTTACTTGACATTTCTCTGTGTTCATTTTTACTCTTTTTTTTCAGCTTATTTGTTCTTAACCCTGGAGAGAGCCCATTCAAAATCGATTTAAGTCTGTTCAGAATGATTACTAAATCTAACAGTATTTCCCTGGGAGTTACTAAATTTATCTTGGTCCTTAGTAGTCACAAGTAGGTTTTCTGCTAGAGATTGAGTTAGTCTTGTAAATTTTAAGTTTCCCCAACTGCTTCTTCTCCTTTGCAGTGAACCACAACAGAGTCATTCTGAGTGGCAGAAAAGAGATCCTTGGTGAGATTAGCACCACAAAAATTACTTTGCTCCTTCCTCTTGAGCCTCTTCTATGACCCCAAGGCCTTGCACCCCCCAGTGAGAGATGTCTGACATATTAGGCAGTCCCATGGATCCAGAACTTCGGTGAACAAGCACAGATGACTTCACAGAGGATAAAGATGTGCATAAATATGAAATGCCCAGCACTTCAATGCCTCAGTTCTCTCACAGAGGGAGGAAAATCTGCAGAAGCATCACTGGAAGCAATTTTGACCTCTCGTCCCTCTCTTTGCTTTTTGATGAGTATGCTTTTTGATGAGCATGGCATATCCCACTGTCAATCAGCACTTCTGCCCATTATTAGACCTATCTTATTTTACTGTCTAGCTGAATCCTGGTCTTTCCTGGTCTTTTTTTGTTAGACCTTCTGTAATTAGTACCCATCAATATCACTCATCTTGAAATGCCAAAGGAAGCTAACTTAATCAGTACCATTTTGTATGGGACAACTCAAAGACAATTTCTGTGTCAGTTAGCTCCTTCCACCACACTAGGGTAGGAGTATCCATGCTGGATCCAGGTTTTCCAAATGTGGACCTGTAAAACCAACAGTAGCCATCAAACTCTAAGAGGCCTCTCATAACCTTCTTTTCCTCTTCTGTGTCTTGGGAATCAAACTACTTTTTGTCAACTACTTTTATTCATTGTAAGAATGCTTGAAATTCCCAGTAATTTTGAGAAATTACTCGTTTTACTGTGTCAGGGACCTGAATTTCTGTGATCTGTAAATCACCATGTAGGTAATTTTTTAAACTCGTATTGCTTTAAGAAGTACTCTGGGAGGGCTCTGGGACTCACTAGTGAACTAACAGGAAAGCATGGGAAAGTCACATTCTTTTGCTGAAAACAAAGGCTAAATCTCCCTCTCTTTAGTGGCTATGACTCATGGGATGAGAAAACCTAGGGTGAGAGAAGGGGAGGGTGGTACCTTTTTTTGTTGATTTTCTGGACTTTCTGCTCCTCCCAAAGTACCACAGTGGTACCATGACATGATGATACTGAGTACATGTCTCTACCAGAGCATTCTGTGAGGTCAGTTCTATTATACTTCTTTCTGCTTTCTGTCACTAAAGAAAAACAAAACAAAACCCCAAAATACAGAAATAAGATTATTTCTATGTGGAAAATATATTTTTTTAAGTATTTTTGTGTCTTCAAGGAAGAAGAATTTCTCACACCCTGTTTCCTTTATCTTGCCTTCACTAGTAGCCTCTTTGAAGTCACAGTTTGATGTGTCCTGCACCAAGTCTTGACAACTTAAAAACCTAGTCAACTTCATGGACATACACCTTGCCTGTATCAGTTCTTGCTTGAGGACAGATTTTCCTTTTCCTCTGCCTTGTCATTTTACTACACTGTGTGATATTCAGACTTCTGATGACAATTTACAAGATTGTTGAAAGATCTCTACTGTGTAAGATGAAGTTTGGAGTACAATTTCTATAAGTCAGGGAAGTTTATCCTATAATCTTTCCATTTTGGTTTTGTTTGGGTTTCACTCCTCCCCTCTCCCCCAGTCACTTCTCTTCAGGAACATGGGTTTTTATTGTCCCTTTGCGTTTTCTTCTATCCCATTTTAAGGCAGTGCCTTAAAGTTATAGAAATTGAATTCAAAGGCTAATGGATTCCTGTGTACTTTCATTTTGCCAGCAACAGGTTGAGAACATACACTGCATAACTCTTTTGCTTTCACCTCCAAAAGGCACAAAACAGAAGTATGTGTTCTTATGCTGTCAAGTTATACACTCATGCCCTGTAACTGCATCACTTCCATGTACATAGCTGCCACATATTTGCAGGTTATTTTGACATTTCTGTGACACTAAATTTTTATTGTTTTCAATATAGTGTCACAAACCTGATGCGCATCTCACACCAAGCTCTTCAGGTGCTTGTTTGGAGCCACAATCACAAGCACAGACATTCCTTTCCTCAAAAAAAAAGGAATTTAATGTGAGGAAACTTTAGATACATCCTTCAGGCTGGCAGAAGAGTATAATAGAAGGACTAAATAAAGAATAATAAAGAAATATTTTTGATAAATTATCTGAAAGTCAACACAATAGAAAGAGAATTAGTAGGCAGGAGTGGGTTCTTATGTCTGGCTGAAGGGTCTTTGGCTGCACCATCTTTATTAATTTTATGGTAAGAGATGAGTGCCTCAGTAGTCCACATTACATTGTCAATGTGTATCTTAAGTTTCTTTCTGAAAAGACCTGAAAAATGGCTAAGTAATAAAGAGAAAACTTTGAAACATTATTATTTTGGACATCTGTATGTGTTGGTTTTCTTTAAGTCGATATTAAAAATGGAAATGCTATGGTTAATGTACTTCCTATATTTTTGTCATTGTTTCTTTTCCATGCATTTGAGGTTTTATATTTTTCATTTTTTAAACAAATGTGGATAAACCCTTCAACTCTGTTAGATCACGTGATTCATTTATATTCCTTTTATCCTGTGTTGTGAAAAAAAGTGTGCATTACATGAAAGCTTATCCAGCAAATATATTTTAAACAAAAATATATACTTGCTGTCTGCCATTAAGGCTTTATGAAATATGTAAATGTACACACTTCTTTAAAGGACTAGAACATTAACATCTTTAATAAAATATAGTTAGACTTTTTTTTATTGCTTGGCTCTCTTTTGTTTAAAAGAAACTATTGGTAAAATGTCTGATTTTTCTAATTGTCTCAAAGCTTCAAAATAAGATTAGTATATAATAGCCTTCCTTTCATTATTGATGTTAGCTTAATTACTCAATTTCTTTGAAAGCATATTAAAAATTGTTTTCAAATCTACCAGAATAAACTTTAATAGTTCCTTAGATCCTCAGGCATCTATCTGGTAAGTCCTCTCAGTGGTCATCTGTTCGCATAAGAAGATATGTGGGAGCGAGCTTCACCATGAAACTGTATTATTATGTCATATAGCAATACACATTGCAAGTTAGAGTGCGTTTATTTATAATCACCTTTTCAAAATAGATTCTCTTTTTTCTACACTGCATTCCCATTACAGAGCACTCTCTCCATATCATTCTTGCACAGTACATTGCAACCACTAATCCAATATAAGAAGATGCATTCAAAAATGAAGTATTGCACAATACGCAGTTTCCTTTGTTCAGAAAGATTGGACAGTTCTTTATGATTAACAAAGTACGTGAGTAAGTGGTGTTTTTATAAATACTAATTTATTTAATAAAAATACAAAAATATAAATATACATATATAAAAATATCAGGATGAATCAACACACAGACATTCTTTAACTCAATAAATATGGCAGTAATATTAATCTTTTTAAAGTATATTTTTGAGATTAAGTTACAATGCAGATGCACACTGTCCAAGATAGTAGGAAAGGTAAAGCAAAGCAATTTAAAAATATGGAGTTTCCATGTCATTATTAAAGGCACAAAAAGCCTTTTATTTTCTTTTCATTCCCTATAAAACCCTTTCATTGGAGGTTTCTAGGCAGACAGGGTGAGTTATAGTTTTTTTTTTAAATCTCAATCGTTCATATTCATTTATGTTGACTTATTGATTAAGCAAACCCTTACTAAGACAACACCTATTTTTTGTAAATTTTTTCTTCCCAAGTAAGAGAGAGTAGGCCACTTTATCTAGGAACATAGACATGAATTCCACTAACACTGACCAGGTCACAGATTACTTTCTCAGTCTCGATCACTGTCCTCTCCACCATACATATCTGCTAATTTTTTAAACCGAGGTCCCCAGTCACTGAGGTAATCATAGTCTTGGTTGCCCTCTGTGGTAAGTGATTCCAGAGAGCTGAGTGAATTTGCTATGGAATCATTTCCTTCATAGGCGTATGTTGCTAGTGAATCATAAGGAGGAGCAGCTGGGTCTAAATCATTTTCCTTTAACCTTCTATGAATAAAATCTTGGACATCAATGTTTTCCCAAAGAGGTGCAGTCCGCCTTATCTGAAATATTGTTTCTGGGATAACATCTCTTCTCATCTTACTTTCCTCCCTTGCTTCTGGATTTCTCAGTGTGCCAATGTCAAAAGCCTGGGTGTCTTCTTCCCCACCTCCTTCATCATTGTAGGTCACAATATTGTCTCGAACATCATCCTTTGAGATGATCAAGGGTTCTTTCTTTCTCTGTCTCTTGAGAGCTGTAAACAAGACAACTAATACTAAAAGGAAACAAAAGATAAATGAAGAAATGGATAGTTAGAAAGGAAACAAATGAACCAAAATTCTACCTCATCTTTTGACCTGGAAAGGTTTTAAGGCTGGAATAGGATTTTTAGTAGGAATATAGTGACAAAATCTATCTCCAAGTTGAACTTAGTAAGGGAAAGTATTAATGATTTTATAGATTTTATTAATGATTCTACTAGTCAAAAACACATGATTTTTTTAATTTTTGGGAGAAATGATCAAAATATTTTTTATTTTATATAGGTTTACAACTAAGCTGAAGTTGAAAAGTAAACAATACCGTAAAATATTATCCTACCAAGATTTGAATTTGATTTTAATTTTGTGAAATACCACCTTTCTGGCGGTGGTTAACAGTCCTTTCATCAAATGTAGTTGAATCTCCTTGGCAAAAGTTATTCACACTCTTGAAAGCTAGTGATTTAGGTATTCCCAAGTGTCTAATTCACTTCTGAGTATGGGATCTGCAGGTCCTTCTGAAAATAAGAACCTGAAGACCTTAAGCTATCAATATTATTGACAGAACTACTTTTGCTTCAATGACTGCGAGAATTGAAATCCAGTCTTTGTTACTAAAAGTTTCTTTTGAAAAAACATGATTCCCTTAGTTTATGAAGAGCTAGTTGAATAACTCTTTCTTCTGAAGAGGTAAGGATTGACATAAAAATGGGGCTCTACAACAGGAGATAAAAAAATGAAGTTAGGATTTGTAAATACATTCTGGTGTCTAAATGCTATTGATTTCAGTAGCAATTCAATGCTTAAGTGCATTTAAAAATTTGACTCTCTCTCCAGTAGCTGGAGTAAATGGTAGAGGCCAGAGGGACCATCTGTCAATGAGACATAGCAGTGGTTGCTGAACTGTAAATTACAACAGTGCTGAATGGTTTTGTTGAGTCTTAGGAGCTAAGTTTTTACTCTGAATCACCTGAGTACTGGTGATTGGACATGCTGCAAGTAGGGAGAGGGGAACTGAGATCTTCCGCATGCCATGGTATTATGTTGGGAATACAAAGGGTGTTCCATTCTGTTTTATCTGGATTTTCTTCCTTGTATCTGTAAAGAAGCCCTTCTTTTCAAGTTTTCATAATGCTAGGTGAGTAACTACACACTTTAGTAAGTTTAAGAACTCCATATATGAGAAAAGGGCAGATCACTGAAAGGTTATTTTGAAGAAGTGTCTTTCACAGCCTGGTACTTAATATGTCTCATCTGTGCTGGGAATGTTGACACCAGTCTACTATTATAACACACTACTGCTTGTTGAAAAATTAAATAAGATGCTGGGTATCACACTAGCTGTAGACTAAAAATTCTGTTTAGATGCTCTACAGCCACGTTTCTTTGACTTCATGTAAGTCAGTAGTGCTAAGTAGAGCAGGGCCTCTAACCATGAGGCTGAGAGACACAAAGTGGTCATACTTGTTCTGCACAACAATGGCCCCTGATCTTCTTCTGAGTCTCATGTGCTACTGCTGTGGCCCTAAGGCACATTTTGAATTTTGGTAAATTCAAAGATTAGTACAGATTTGTTCAATCTGTATTAAAGCATTGCAGCCAATCAGCAATGTTTGCATTGTGAGTGTGTAAAGGCATGTGTTTCACGCTCCATTTTTTTGTGCTCTGAGTTGGAGCATGAAGGATGGCTTTAAAGATGCAGAGCTTGTTGACATGGTGTTAAGAATTATGCAAGGTGAAGAGCTAGGTCTGACAGAGTTTGAACCATAATTTTCTCCTGAAGGTGGTGCCCTGCAAGTTCTGCCTCTCAGATTATGCCTGGGCAATATCCTGGAGAATCCAAGGGGGCTAATGCTGAAACCAGGCCAGCAGTGATGCCTGAACCTAAGCAGTCAATCAGTTTGTCAGAGCTCAAGTATTCTCTCTTCCTTAAGCCCAGTACAGATATAGTTTCTAGATATTGCCCTTCTTCTAATACCTATAGCAAATATTAAGAGGATTACAGAGCTATTTTGAATCCAGGGTAAAAACTGAAAAAAAAGTGATCCCCTTATAATGACATAAACTGACGCCTGTAGCTTCTCACTGACCCCTCGGCAAGCTGTGTTTGCTAGGGCAGGTGTGAAAGGAAAGAGGCTTTCTGCAGTTTTACTGGAAAGTAAAGGTGATGGCACTTTTCTTGCAAAACATGCAAGTTACAATTTTTTGTTCTTAACACCAGATAATAAGCTAGCATTTATTCTACTTCCTTCATATGTCACCACATCTTTCTAATGTTTCTACCTTCCAAACATTCATTTGACTTTTGTGCTCACACTTATTTAATCAGCTGTTCTCTCTATCACTTGGAAGAAATTGAACATTTCTATCCTATGTTTTGAGCTGAGTATTTTCTGAACAGAAAAAACCCAAATCTTTCATCATTAAATAGCTAATATAATTCATAACATTTAATCAGTGCAAAACTTAGCACTAAGATTCAGAAATATTATTTTAAAGTTCTAGATCTAAATGAAGATCTGATTGTGGTATGAACATTACTCAAATGAGCATGGTAACTAAAACTGACCCCATATTTTCAAATTTATTTAATCTAAATAGCACAGTCTCACTCTTTTCACGCAATCGTCTAAAGAGTAATGATGATATTTTTCTGCAGGGTCATGTGAATAAGGGTTTTAAGAATATCAGGGCTCTTGAAGTGACTAGATCTCAAAGTAAACATCTCATCACAGGTACCTACCTAGCAGAATAATGATGCAGAGGAGAATGGCCACCAGTGCCCCCGTGCTGAGGCCGGCAGGGAGGAGCAAGGCCTCAGCGCTGCAGGATTGCATGTTCCCCCGGCTGTCACAGGCGCACACCCGGATGGTCAGCGTGCCTGTGCTGCTCTGGATCGGGTAGTCATTGTCAAATATTATGATTGGCAGAAGATAGGTACTCGTCTTACTACGGCTGTATCCCTTTCTTCTATTCATCAA
>NW_008238983.1:2838885-2884849 GCF_000691975.1 Corvus brachyrhynchos | reverse complement strand
TCCTGCTGTGTTATCTAGAATGGAAACGCAGAATCAATAAATGTCTCTGAATTAAGTTGTGCGTGATATTGGGGAGAGGGGTGGTAGGGTCAGCAGTTACCTTTGTTGTCTACAACAGAGAAGTTTGGATGAACTGCAAATTCTGGCACCAATTCAAAGAAAAATTTGTGTCCTCGAGGAGGCTGATCTTTGTCAATTGCACTCACAGTCTGTATGAGCTATAAAGAAAAGAGTATTTCATGCTATTTTAGAAACCTTGTGTTTCAATTCTCTGCTTTTCATGTCCAGTAAAAATCCAATGAATCTCTATTTGAAGACAAAAACTTATGTCCTAAGCCAAATATTTCTCACATAAACACAGTAGAGGTTACAGTAAATGAATTGTTTTATTGTTTAAACACATAACAAAGGATGAAAAAGGGTCCAGTCCTCACTGCAAAACAGCCATATACTTTGATTTGTACTCAGTATCTTGCAGTGATACTGAAACATTTGCCCTTCTGAATAAGCCATAAACCTCCTGTGGCCTCATGAAGCAATGACAGAGAGTGCTGTGTAAACCAGTTGTTAAGTGGGTCTAATTCTCAATCCACCTCATCTGCTCCTGGCGATAAATTGGAGTACTGCACTGGCAGGATGCTCAATTCTCCTGGGGTAATAAAAAGAGAGGCTTTGCTCCCTCCTAAATTGAAACCTCTGGCTGTGGATCTTAATAGCTGCCCTAACAAGGCCACTCAAGCCCAGCTGGAAAGGAGTAATAATAGTGCCAGAATAGGGTCAGAGCAGAGTGAACTGAAAAAAGAGAGACTTTTGATGCTTTCCCATTACATCAAAATGTGAAATTTTGTACTCATATTTATGTAGACACACATAAATGCTAACAATTTGACTCTTTTTTTATCTATCTGCGACTGGACTGACAGAGAGAGGCAGAGGGAAACAGCTGCAGAACTGAGGAAGGAAAAGCTACCTGGGAACAGCTGTGGTTTATGGATTGACTCACAACAGTTACAACCCCACATTGTGTGAGTCACAGTTACTCCAGAAAGCTCTGTAAATGGCTGCTCTGTCCTTTGTCCTTCCTGGTGGGTGTCATACTAGAGAGTAACCCATAGCCCAGTTTAGCTTGCAAGGACAGGTTTGCATTCAGTCACAAGATGACAAAAGTTTGTGGCATAAGAACAGGAGTAAGTCTCAACTGAGGATGCTATAATTCAGTGCAGGTGCATTTCTGTGGCACCAAAACTTAAAGGCAGAATGAGTTCACCAGTCAGACATTTTGCTTTCAAAGCCAAGATAGAGCCAATGACTCTTGAGTTTTCAGGTGTTTCCGGTGTTCAGGGTGTCTTGAAATCCCACAGATATCAAAGCCACTTGTTACCAAAGACTTTGTGCCTAGTTTTTCTCTTATTTCCAGAGAAGGTGCAGCTTGACTTCTTTCAGAAATACAGTAATTGACAAGTACACTAATATGATGTGTAAGCTTTACGCCAATTAAATAAAAAATTCCTTTTTTTTATATACTTTCTCTGAACATCGGCTTGAGTGAGACTAAATTGGTTTTTTGCTGTATCACTCAGAAACTTGCTACTGCTAGTGCTGAACTGCACCATGAATATTCGACCCACTTTTTCTAGTTAACTTTGGGATAATTTGACTACAGTTAATAATATTGAATTGTAATTAAACCCCCCCCCCCAAAAAAAACAAACCCAAAACACAACTTGAAAACAGTTGAGAGGTCTGAGTTTAGCTCATTCACTTTCTAGCAGCTCCTTCTAAAATAAGCACAGAATTTTTTTTTTATAATTTCTTTTTATTTTTGAGGGATATTGAGGAATTTGAAAGGTAAATTGTGAAGATCAGCCTTGCACAAAAGGATATGACTATGCTGAAAGCAGGATTATGCAGTTTTTCTAAGTGTAATTAGAATAATAACTATATATAAAAATCTCTTCACTTTTATGATTTAATGATCATTGCTTTTTTGATTTTTTTTTTCAGTTTTAGCTGTTCCGCAAGATAAGTCAAATCCTTGTGTGTGGTGTTTAGTGTGTTTCTAAACCTCAGTTTATGTCAACAGCTTTCCAATGTTCAATCGCTTTTGTCTTTCCTGTAATCTACCTCTGAGAGTGTTAGTACAGAAAGCAAGACCAGGATGGGGTTTAATTTTAGTTTCCCACAGTTTAAAAATATTTTCAAAAAATCCCAAAACATTCTGAGGGGACTAAGATACCAAATTTAAATGAGAACATTTTCCTTTCACATTAGCACAAGTTTGAAAAGACAGAAGAAATAGAAAAGTACCAGGGAGAAGAGAGAATCAGAGTAAATGAAAACATTTGTGCAGTTTACAATTACTTGCTGAAAAGCTCAAGGAGAAAATATCCTGGTGTAATAACTACCAGAAACTGTAGTTGAGTATCTTGGGTCTTTTTGAGATGTAATCAGTGGGTGTTTGTAAGATTTGATTCCCTTCATGTGCAAATCACAGGGAGAAGCACAATTGTACCAGGCACAGAGGAACCTAATTACAACAAAAAAATATTGTTCAGGGTAAGGCTGAAGAAGAAGAAAAATCTCAACCTTATTATCTGATCTAACTATTGGCAACATAAATTGAGAACCAGCTGTTCGCCTACCAGAAAAAATGGGAGATAAAAAGAACAATGAGAAACCATGATTGCAGGTGGATTGTTCCAAGTGATGAACAGGTGAAAGGAAATTAGAAATCTTATCTAATTAAGGATTTTTTTTTTCTTTCAGTTATACAGCTGTAAATCAAAGACAATGTCAATGATAATCACCACAGAAATGAAAGTGATCTGGCTATTTTTAAGTATCTTATTTATATGAAAATGTTAGTACTCTTTGTGTACATTTTGTAATTTCATTTTGGAAATATATTCATCTGTTTTGATGCACTTATGGACATTGAGTTATGATCACTCTTCTCCAGGACTTCAGAGCAAGATCTCTGATGCCGTAAGGTTTATGACCGCAGAGTTATTTCAAGAAAATTATTTTTATTCCAATATATTTCAAGCATATCAGGCTTAGAGAAGATAAAAACATTCCCATTCTTTTCTTTCTTTCATACTTTCCCACATGAATGAGAACAGTTTAGAAAATACATCATTATTGTCACTATTTTGAGGGCTACCTATGCATGTGCATGTGCACTTCTGTGTGTTTAAAAAAAGTGTCATACTCTCGAGTGGATCTTAATAGGTCAGTTCAAGTTTTTAGGGGTCACTTTTCTTTGAGGGTAATGAAAATTTAAACATAAGCATTGACATGAATTTTTCTCTTTTATATTTAAGACAAGGGGTTTGCAGCAGTTTGACAATATTAAATGAGTAGCAAATGAAGAACTATTCCCAATGGAAACATTTCTTAAAGATCAGGGACCAGTGCTCTTCAGCCATGCTGTTTACCAGTGCTCTGACAACGACTGGTGCTTTGGGACAGATGTTTTTTAATATCCTTATCCATGACATAGGCAGCGAGATCAAGTGCACCCTCATCAAGTTTGCAGATGACACGAAGATGAGTGGTGTGGTTGACACAACAGAAGGAAGGAATCCTATCCAGAGAGACCTGGGAAATTTTGAGAAGTAGACCTATGAGAATCTCACAAAGTTCAACAAGTCCAAGTGCAAGGTGCTGCATCTGGGTGAGGGCAGCCCCAGACAAGAGCACAGACTGGGAGAAGAACTTATTTGTGAGCAGCCCTGCAGAGAACTTGAGGGTTCTGGTGGAAAGAAAGCTGGACAAGAGCCAACAATATGCACTCAGAGCCCAGAAGGCCAACTGTATCCTGGTCTGCATCAAAAGAGGAGTGACCAGCAGGTCAAGGGAGGTGATTCTACTGCTCTACTCTTCCCTTGTGAGATCCAGCCTGGGGTCCTCAGCACAACAGACATGTGGGTCTGTTGGAGCAAGTCCAGAGTAGGGAAACAAAGATGATTAGGGGTCTGGAGCAGCTCTCCTATAGACAGGCTGAGAGAGTTGGGGTTGTTCATCATGGAGAAGACTCTAGAAACATTTTATTGTCATCCTCCAGTACTTTAAGAGGGCTTATAAAAGAGAGGAAGATTCACTTCTTACACAGGCAGATGGAGATAGGACAAGGGGGAATGGTTTTTAACTAAAAGAGGAGAGATTTAGATTAGAGGTTAGAAAGGAATTCTTCAGTCAAAGGACAGTGAGGCACTAAAAGAGTGTCCTGAGACATTGTGAATGATTCATCCCTGGAAGTGTTCCAAGCCAGGTTGTATGGAGCCCTGAGCAACCCAACCAGTCTAGTTGGTCACATTCCTGGCCGTGGCCAAGGGGGTTGGCACTACATGATCTTTAGGGTCCTTTTCAATCTAAATCATTGTATGATTCCATGATTCTATTTATTTCTTTCATGAAGAAGACAGAGATTCTGCTAAAGGGTTTGAACCTATTTCCTACCTAAATAATTTTTTTCAAACATGGAAATGGTTCAATTATAATCCTATTTCATGTTTGGTTTTTTTTGTCCTGGATGCTGTGATTTTAGGGCCAAGACTTACATCACAGTCAAAACTATGACTGTAGTTCATGTTTAGGCTATTTTATAGTTATTCATAATCAAGTCTGAAAAAGTGGTTGGGGGTGAGTGGACTACCTAGAAACAGATTCCTTATATGTATCTCATACATCCTTAGGCAAAGGCTGCTCTTCAAGTTGTTTTAAAGACAAAAAGCAAGTAAAAGCTAGGTGGGGGAATTCTGAAATAGGAAGGGTCCCTGTGCACTTCAGAGCATGCTGTTAGTGTTCCTGAGGCTGCATTTTTATACACAGAGAACTGCGCAACTAGAAGGCTTTGGTCATAGGCTCAACCTTGAGAATGCCTTTAAAAAAAGTATAGGAACCATTAAAGCAAATGTTAAGCTTTACCAGCACAGAGGTCAGCACCCGCTGGCTGCTTTTAAGATGGGCTTTTCAGTTGGTGCTGGCTTAGAATGTCATGCAAATAAATGGCTGTTGCATCTTTGCTCCAGGGTATACTCTTTAAATTAAAACTACAGCCACATGCTTCCAAAAGTTCCTTGGAGAAAGATGAGCAAGATGAGGTCCATGGGTGGACAGATATGTTATATTTTTCAGGTTAAACATTTCTACTAATAAAACAAAACCTGAGACAAATAGAATGTTTGCAAAGAATTCTGCTGGTAGTTCTTTTCAAAACAGTAACATATCAGTGGATGATATTTCATTTCTAAACCTTTTTTTTTCCAAAAGTCCTTCTTTCAAAATTCATTATAAATGGTGAAAACTAATGTCACTTTCACAGAAATCTAAAGATGGTCAGTGTTGTAGATTGCCTTTCTGAAATTTTAATATAACATGATTATCATATAGCATAAAAATTGTGCTTCCAGTCACAAAGACCACTGGAGACAGATATTGTTAAGGTAGAGATACAGGATACAGTGACAACTGCTGAAGTTTGTTGTTTCTGTATGCAACAAAAGAGAGGAACAGGCCTTCAATCCACTTGAATCATTTGGGCTTTCATTTTTGTTATATCATGCTCTTAGTTACACCTGGTTATTGTACAACAGAGAAATGTCTCAAAAGTCACTTTTTTCAGCTGCTTCTGAGATTAGACTTAAAAAATATCGCTGAGCACTTGAGAAAGGGAAATGTTAGTGTTTGTTTTTGTCTAATATCTTTTAGAAGTGGTATGGGAGAGAACAGAACAAATTCTGGATCTTGAAGGACTGGCTTTCTTGAAAGTTATTGAACTTGTTTGGCACTGCAAGTGTTTCTCTAGGAATCTGGAAAGATCTCACCACTTTCTCTGCAATAAACTGTGGGGAAAAAAATCCTGTAAGGGAAACTAGTTTTGGCAATCATGAGAACAAAGTGTGCAAACGTTATGGGGAAATTGTGGAAGGACAGCTTTGTTTCTCCTGTCCTTTCTTCCTCTTGCCCCTTTTCCTGTCTGTATGATTTGGTAGGGTCAGTCACTAACTAATCTTGAATGTATTAGTAACAGCACAGTGTAAATATGTGGGATGAAGATTATGTAAAAGATATGATGATATGACCCATAGGAGTGTTTCAAAATCAATCCCGCTGTCAGTGGATGTCCATCTCGTCATTATGTGGCTTGAGTGATCACACTTGTACAGACACAATTCCAAGCTATACACTTGTAAGGTGCTAGCTGCAGAAAACAGCCTCTATCATGTGTGTGCAGGCTTGAATAGATGCCTGCCACTTAACAAAACTTCATGTTCATAAATGCAAAACAGTTTGCCTTCCAGATCTAGGCTGTGTTCCACAAATGTGTTGGCAGTTTTAAGCAGGACTGAATGCTTATCAAAAGTTGGAAAACTCTCACTTCAATTCTTACTTAAAAAGACAGACAGTTAGCATGGGTTTCTCACTAAAATAAGCCAAAAGGTGTCTACCTGGTGAAGCAGCTACAATGTATATAAAGTCATGACTGATAATTAGTAATGCACACTTGAGAAAAAGTGATCCCTCTCTGCTCTATTTTAAAAAGCAAGGGAGGGTATGGAGAGTAATGAAAAGAAAAATCAGCCAGGTCTCTGAAGGAGGACACAAACTTTCTACATTCTAATGTCTGAAAGCCCATGAATGGGCAGGATTGAATATAGCATCAGAGGGGAAAGAAAGTGACCCAGGTTGTTTTCTTGATCAGTGTTGAAATTAGCTAAATTATTGCCAACAATAAATTATGCAATACAGTATGGAGCTAAATTTTTACCAACAATTTTTTCAGTTAAATCAGTCTCCTTCTCAGGTATAACTTCCTGGTTTCCATGGAGAGTAGTCATCCTCTAATCCAGCTAAAAATTCCCAATTAATTCCCGTGACAAGGGCATGAGAGAACTTGTACCAAAGCCTTCCCCACAACAGTCACTGGGGCTTCAGGATTAGGCATTTCTAAATTGCACGAGAGGAAGGCTGCTCCCTTCTTTTCTTTAGCCTGTGTACTAGCCAGTGGAATGAGATTCTCATGGTGACAAATGTGTTTCAGCCTAATGAACATAGATTTTTATTAACCTTTAGTGATAAGGTTTCTCCCTAGTCATACCATTGTTTGGAGACAAAAGAGGATGAGAGACTGTAAGATTTTCTTTCCTCTGACTCTCCTAAAGCTGTCTGAAAAATACAATGAGTGAAGCCTCTAATATCTGTTGATGCTGAGAATGAGTAATGTTGCTTGGTGGCAGAGAACAATATTTGATCATTCTGACTGCTTCCTGATGCACCTGAGACTTAGAGAGCAGTGTGACTAATAACTGGTCTTGGCTAAAAAAAAAATAAATGAACTAAATATATTTATCTTCTCAGTCTGACTCCTGCTATGGTACCAAATGTAGAAGCAGTGCTGTGATATGTCAAGAAGCAGAAACGATTCTAATAAAAAAACTGCTTTAGGTGATCTCTAAAATAGGTTGGAGTAGTACTAAATGAACACAGGATTCTATCTATCTTATATTATACAGGGACTGCTAGACATGAGCAATACAGGCTCTCTGGAACTTAACATCCTTGGCTGAAACATTCAAATTTGTATTTCTATATTCATTGCTGTTTTTAAGCACCAAAATAAAAGTACTGTCATGTATTGAAGGTAGTCTGTTTTCTGAAATACTAAGTCAACTATGTGTAAATGTCCAGATATGAACTCAGGTGCCTCTCTTGAGGTCCCCCAGCTGTTAACAAATAGAAAAAAAAAGAATGGGTCTCTCATTTTTCTGTAGCTCCTCTTGGTGCACACTGTCTTTTAAGTATTTTTGTGGGTTTTTTCCAATGAGGGAAAATAATTGCTCAAGTTACATTGGTAAGCTAGATGTATGGGAGGTCTGAACAACAATGTGCCTATCTAATGGATCTCTGTCATATCTGTTGCTAGGTAAGCACAGAATTTACCAGAAAGGTAAATGAAATGTCATACATTAATGGATATTTCATCAAGTTTGCTAGACTAGATGGAAATTGGGTTAAGGAAACTGATAGCCAGTATGCGTGGGTTGAACTTGTTCAAATATGTGGCAAAACCTGTGTTTGCTGGTTGACCAAATTCCACAAGATTAATTTCAATTAGATCTTCATTCGTAAGTTTTGGAACCTTTCTTTGTGTTATGTAATTAAAATACATGACTGACTTTTCTAGTAGTTGTTACACTGAGGTTTTAAGATTTATTTAACTCAATTTTGTCTTATACAATGAGACATTGTTGCACTGACAGAATTTAGGTTCTATGGCAGCTGCTTGAACTTAATGGCTAGAATTATCTGAATGTGTACAACCTGGAAAAAGCAGCTTATAAGTCATAAACTGAAACTATATGGGTTTAAGAGCCAAAAGCTTAGAGAATTTTTGCACCTTCTGTAAGGCTTGAACTGTATTGTTAAATGACAATTTATGTCACTGGTTAAGACAGGATGATGTGATCATGAACCTAAGTTATTGTGAAAAGCACTCTTTGATCATTTTTCTGGTATGATAATTCCTTCCACTGTTCTAATTTAATTCATCACTGCCTTTGATATGTATATTCATCTATTTATATCATTTACGTGAAAAATAATAAAACTTCCTTAAAAATAATGAAAAAATTGGCAAATACCTCTTCAAAGGCAAGTGGCTTTTAATCAAAGTATCCTCTGCCATTCTAACCTGTTTTGCCTGAATTATGATATTATGTGTAATGAATGAAAAATAAATAGGAACAAATGCAGTCTCCCAACAACATATTGTATCCTCTTTTTCTCCTTTTTTTTTTTTTTCTATTTCTCTCTGTTAAACAATTCATAAAAGATGACTTGAATTGCAGCTGAAATATTACATGGTTTTGCCTTGCATAGAGTTCTGCAGTACCCGAAATGCTAAACTCATCTCAGGTACCATCCATGCTATTTTCAGTGAAGCCTCTGTGACTTAAATAAAACACTGGGCAGAAAATTAGGTAAAATATGAGTATGGTTCCTGATGTGTATCCACATCAGCCATCTTTGTAAAATCTTTGAATATTGCATGGTCACTGTCCTCTAAAGAAAAACAAAATATTATACATTCTGATTCTTTCCACATACTTTCCATGAAGTCAGCCAGCTTTGGCTGGATGACAACAGCCTAAAGCTAGTGAGATATGAGAATAGACCTAAGTTGATCTTAGGGCTTCATCCTGGCTTGTCTCTCCTAGAGTAGGAACCCACTCATGCTTGTGCTAGTGAAAATAATGATCTCAAGGTTTTTCTTCCAGTCAAAAGTGAATCAGTCTGGAGAAGAGACTCACACGTGGTGTCAGGTGCATTTCGGAGAGATAATCTTGAAGTACCCTAGCTGCTACTAAATCCAGTTCATTTGTAAATACTTTCAGAATTTAAAAATCTTTCTTCTCAGGATTTAAAACTGAATGACTGGCATTAGCATAAATAGATGATGTTATAATCTCAGCAACATCAAGGCATTTCTATAATATGCTGTCTCTGAGTTCTCTTGGTTTATCTACTTACTCAAATCCAAATTATAACTTTATCTTCAATTTTTTTTTTCTTTTTAGATTTTTACAGAATTGCTGAGGTAGTTTAGGAGGGGATATACATGATCTTTAACCAGACTCAACTCAATACCAAACTGAGTTTTAATCTACAATGGAAATAGTTGCATTGCCCTTTATTTTTAAAAAAGTTTGGTTTTCACGTCTTCTTTACCGAGACATAATAAAGATTTTCCTGCTTTGTGTACTTGAAGGTATGGCTATATTAACCAAGCCAATGATAAAAATCCAGAAAGAAATGGAATTACTGAACAGCGTATAGGATTTTGTACCATTATGTACAACTATTTCTGAAAAATATTTTCTGATATTAGAAATGGAAAACCACCCTAAAGTATCATTTTTTATTATATCTTATGTTATTATGCTGGGATATTATCCTTCATCTTTTATCTCCTCCTTTTTTGAATCAACTTGTATTTTCTATAGAAGATAGGAAATGAAGAGGCTGGGTTAGTCTGCTGCTATTCAAACTAAACTATGTTGAAGTCTTCGTGATGGCAATGCAGAATAATTTCCTTATAAGTTCTTTGGTAATATAAGTATTGGTTTACCTGTCCTGCTTTTGCATTTTCACAAACAAATGTTTCATAGTAGTTGGCAAACTCTGGCGCATGATCATTTATGTCTAAAATCCGAATGAAGACAGGTATCTGGCTACTTTGTTTAGGATTACCTGAAAAAATAAAATTATTTATATTACAATACAAAGAGATATGTATAGAAAAATAATCCAATATATTTTTTCCAATAGATATTATAGATGTTCTATTTTCTTGATTATACTAAAACAATTATATTTCATTTTCTGCTGACATACATTGCATATACATAAAAGTCCTATTTATATTTGGAACAAGTTTTTCTATTATTATATATACATACGTATATATATATAAATAATATAAAGTGTGCTTAAATTGATTTGCATTAAAAACAGGTCACTGAGTTCTTATGGAGTTGTATTCTATATATCAGTACAGCAAATGATTCATTGCAAAAGTTGTTTCATGAGGTTGAGCTGTTAAGAACACTCACCTTTTCCTCCAGCACAAACATAAACCCACAAAAAACCTTTCTCCCCTAACTGTAAAAAAACAAACAGTAAAATGACATATAAGGATATGATCATCCATCACTCTTCACAAACCTCCATACTCAAGGTATTGCCAGAGGGGATTCTCGCACTATACCTATTGGAAATGTAGAACATGTTTGACCAAAGAATGAAAAGCATTTAAAAGGAAAAGAAAAAAATATGTAATTTTTTCTGAAAATGGGGATATGATTCATCTCTCCATATGACCCAACTCCCAGACTCTTAAGCACATTGACTCCGGGGGAATCTATATGGAGAATAATGGAAGGGAGAAAAGTTTTTCAAATCCATGTCTGTTTTCACCTTTGATGACTGTTGCCTCGGAAAAAGGCTAGGCAAGAGACATCCATATCTAAAAGTATCTAACATAATAGTAAAGAATCCAGGTGAAAGATTAGGCCCAGGTTTTACTTCAGACATAGAAGGCAAAGTATTTCCTCTAGTCTTGGCTTCAAACAAAGCCATTTTCTGAGATAAGGTAAATCAGTTGAGGTAAAGTGTAATTTGTTCCTGTTTACAGAGATTGTTTTGACAATGAATTTGTATGTCATGGACTTTTATTTTTTTTCCCCTTTCCCCAAGGATTTTCCCAAAGACTTAGCTTGGGATAGAGCCAGTGCATCACACCTGCACCAAATTATTTGATATGAATTCTCAGGGAACCTTGTCTAATATATACTGTGCATGGTTTTGTTGAGCCCGAGAATTCCAAAGTATCTTTTAAAAAATGGGCAAAACATATCTTAAAATAATAAATTGGACTTTTAGATGTGTGTCTAAAGATGTCTTGTCTATTGATAATATCTGGATAAGGGCAAAACTAATAAAACAAGATAAGCCATAGATACTGTAGAATTTAATTCTTTTCTCAGTTCAAATATTCTTCTGAAATAAATTTTATCTTCAACTTACTGATTTCAGTTGCTATGACAGTGATGTTGTGCCAGGGAGTTTCTTCTCGGTCAAGTGGCTTTGAGAGGAATAGGGATCCATTTCCTGAATAGATGTTGAATATTCTGTCAAGGTCAGTGTGTCGATCTACAGAATATCTGTCAAGATACGGTACAATTGAGCATCACTATCTCCTGGTGCAGTCTCCAGTTTAGCTTACAGCCACCTCTAAATGTTTTCTAATTTTAACTGTGCTTAGTCAAGAATGTTTTCTTTACAACTAACCTAAGCTTTCCCATAGTTGCCTGCATGCTACAAATACTTAGAAACAATTTTAAGGCTAGTGAGCAGGATGAAGAATAAATTATTATGTGGGCAGATTTTAGACTGATAACTGAAACTATATTTTAGCTCATAAAGTGGATTCTAGAAGAACAACTAAAAGTGAATATTTTTAGATAAGATTTTTTTGCAGATTAATTGTTTCTTAGAGAACTTTGTCACCAAAGGACACATACTAAAGACATAAGGAATATCAAGTTATAAAAAAAATATTTTTGAGATGTCACAAGGACCACCGAACTCAACAGAAAAATCTTTCAATTAGTTGTTCTTTTGGATGAAATGTCTTCAAATCTTGTTTTATGATACTTGCTTTTGCTTTGTTCTTACCCAGTAAGGAAAGACTTGTTTTACAGATGTTTTTTAATTAGCCTAGTAGTTGGCAGTCATCATCAGGTTAAATTGAGATTTTATACATATTTTACTTAAAAATATTTTATTCTCTTCCTTCTTTCACACCTTCTACCTCAAAGCATACTGCTGCAGGACATAGAAGGCTTGTTCAGAAATGCAGAGATCAGTTTTCATAATCACTTGCAGGGTAAATACACAGATTTAAGTGCTGTGTTTGCCACTGCAGATAGTAATAGCAGATTGGTAACAATTACAGCAATTTCACAGTGCTGAACTCTTACCTCTAATTGTTATGACTCTAGCAATCATTTCTTATTCAATCTACTGTGATCATTAAATAGTTAAGCTATGGAATACAGATGTTATGTACAGAAGTCTGACAGTTATCAAGCATCAGGGAGAATAGAAATACACCATTCTGAGTGTTTTACATGGTATAAAAGCATAATTTTCTCAACAGTTTGGTGAAACTACTAGAACATGCTGGCAGTTAAATGCTGACATCTCCTTTCTTTTCACCTGGTGTCTATAGACTGTTCTTCAAAAGCATTGTCTGCACTGTTCATTGTGTTAATTGTATTAGCCTTCACAAGTTCATGTAGATATTTCCTTGTTCAACACTTTTTAACAGCGTCCATGTGCTTAATTGCCCAAACAGCCTCTTAATACCTTGCACTCTCATCACTCTCTGTGAGTGAGACTTGACCCATATCTAAAGAATTTTATACTGTGTAATGGCTTACTTTATTGCATTCTTTGCTACATCTGGATCTTGGGCTAAAACCTGCCCAATAATGCTTCCTTCCTTGGCATCTTCATCTACCTCTATTAAATACCAGGGTCTGCTGAACACTGGAGGTTCATCAATGTCTTCAACAGAAATTTTGACCAAAGCCGTATCTTTGAATGGCCCCAGCTGAAGAAAACGAGGATCAGGATGAGTGTTGGTTGCTTCTACTCTTAGGGTATATAGCACCTTGTTTTCAAAATCCAGATGCTGAGGAGTAAATAATAATAATAAAGAAAATTATATCACTTTACAAAAAGATGTAAGTTTTACAGCATTGAACAAAAGTTTTTTTAGGAACAAAAGCTCTAAATTTTAATCAATCTTGGGGAAGATGGAGTGTATTAAGTTTTATTCTAGTCATTAAAATAATAAGGATTATTATAGGATAGCAAGGCAACTATGATCCCTCTGCCTGTTAATTGTTCAGGTTTCATTTTTTTTCTGAAAAAAACAGGAGGCTTTGACCTATATAAAAATAGAAAGAAAGAAACAGGGAAGTTTTACTCAGTCCACAACAAGGAGTTGTGTAAAGTCTAGTTTGTCTCATCTAACTGGCAGTAAAAAGAGCAATTATTCCAGTTCTTAAATGCTATCTGTCATATTTACCTTTTCTTTACTCTTCCCCCATTAGTATCTACCCTTGCCTGTTTGGTACTAGGAGCAACCCAGACTTGACCCTGATCTTAATGTTCTGCAGTGAAAAGAAAATCTATGAAGTCTGATTTTCAATCTATGTGACATTGACATCATGCTTATCCATATATACATATGTATATAGATGTTCATACATACATATACATAAAAAAGTATACATCTTTCCAAATATGTTTATAGATCTATATTTTATTTATATGCAGGTATCAATTAATGTTACTGATATATTTAATAACACTAGAATCAAAAAGTGTTCAGAGTTTAACAGGATGAATTCTGAAAAGCAACCAATAAATCTATCAGAGATGGTATTTTAAAATACATTTCTGTGAATATCTTTGCGCTTTGAACTTTCATTGACATCATATGTAACAACTGAAGTATCACCAAGACTGGACTTAAACCAAGACCGATTTTAGGTACTGGAGATAACTGGCTGTTGGACAGATCAGAGAGGGAGAGTTTAGCCTTGGATGTGTAAATTCATGAAACTCCAGGTAAGCCTCCCACCCTTCCAAGTCTTACCACAACAATCAGCTGATAAACCCCACTGTGAACTGAACCTCTCCAGGTTTTCACAGCCCTAATTTGAAAGTACTGTGTGTGAGGCTCTATATATTGAACAGACAGCAGCCACTGAAATATTGCTTTATGTGAAGTGACATGCCAGTAAATTTCCCTTGAGACTTGAAAATAACAGATACCTGCTGAAGAAAGAGAAGAACGAAACTAATACAACAGCTCCTTGGTAGCCTGACCCCTTGTGAGATCTACCCTCCCTTCCCCTGGAAAAAGAAAAATAACTGTAACACCTGAAGAGCTAAGTACATATAAAAGAGAGGGAGAAAAAATAAACCTTTTTGACAGTTATAATCCCTTCCTGTGTGTCCTTGTCAGTGATGATATCAAACATGTCTGATCCATCCCCATTGGAGATGCTATACTCAATCTCTGCATTTTCTCCCACATCGGGGTCATTGGCTTTAATTCTGCCAAGTGGAGTCCCAGGTGGTGCAGATTCAGGAGAGCTGAACTGGTAGGAGCCTGGAAGAGCGAAATCAAACATTTATTGTTTTCAGAAACTTTTTTTCTGAATAAAAACCATCTTCAATTTCACCAAGATTTTTTACGTTACTTGAAGTTCCCAACACTTTAAGAAAAATGCTGTTAGCCATCACACTAAACTTTAAAACAGGATTCAGAGTTGATTGACAAACTGTCACAAAAAGTTCAAATTATTCTTCAAAGCCATTGAAGACTGTGCTTTTTTTCTTTTTTCTTTTTTTTTTTCAGTTTTAAGGGACAAAGGAGCTATACAGTAAGGTACCAGTTCTTACCCTGATTATTAACACTGTATATTTTTTTTCTCTAGAAACGTTCCTAGACATATTCAGAAATAGGAGACAATTTTGTTTTGTTTTCTCAAGGTACAATAGTTGTAGAAATCAGTGAGGATTTGGAAAAAACACTAAAATAGAATAACCTTTAATTATTTTGAAATATATTCAAGTAAGTGTTCTGTTTGAAAATAATTCATTAATCTCTTTTTGATAATACATACTAAAGAGTCATGGTAGAGAGCATTTGGATACACGTTCGTGTTAATTGCTATTGCTATTTTTATAATCAGAGTCTTCTAGAAAGAAATCTGGTGACACAGACATTTTCCTCTTTCTTGTATGCATGAAAAGTGAATTCATATGTATTTTCTGACAACATATGTAAAAAAAAATTGTAAAGACATGCTGTAGCAGAAAAGGTATTAATCAGAGGCATTTTTTAACCAGTAAGAAGCAGACACTGAAGAAGTTTCATCATTAGCAAGACAAAAAAAATTCTAAATGTGTATTTTCTGTTATTTGTTACCAAAAAAATGTAAAAAAAAAATCTGATGGGTTAAGATTTTGTACATAACATGCCGGAATCTGATGTTTCTTCTGATCTGTTTTTTCATGTAAATTCATATTACTTAATTGAGTGAAGTAGTAGCATTGGAGAAATACCTTAAGACAAAATTAGCACCTAATAAAATGTACAACCCTTGTCCAAAGAATCCAATAAGAGCACATATAAAGTTTATTGACTTGTAGTGAAGTACAGTCAACTCTCTTTCTTTCAACAACCCTATTCCCTATATTTACATGTCCTTTGCCTTTTAAGACACTAAGAGGGTCCTGAATATTCCATTTAAAACAAGGAATATTTCAGACTGCTGAGTGCAGAATGAGTTTCTGTCCCCAGTTGTAAAGACTAAGCACAAAAGAGAGTCACTGAAAATACCCTATATTTATACAGATGTGTAGCAAAATGGAAGCTAATGCCTGATGCTAAATTGTGATTGCTGTTACAAATTCAAAGTTATAAGTGAAAACTCAGCAGTGGCCTGTTTGACTGCAATCCACACAGGCTAAAATGCATATTTTTCCCTTAAACCAGTCTGCAAATGGGATGAAGGTAGGATTCCTGGCAGCTAAAACATGAGTTTGAAGCCTTGAACCCTTGACAAATTCAGTCATTTGGCAGCTGAGCCAGAAATACCAAAGGAACAGATTCAATCATGGTACTTATTACTCCTTCCAGATGAATACCTCCCTTTAGTGCTTTTCGTTTGAAAGCATTCCTATTTTTGTGGTGCTGTGTGAATGCTACACATTTTTGGCATGTGAAATGGCTATTTGGTTTCGAGTACAGTAGAATTCAAAATGTGTAAGGTTTTCATTATAGTACCATTTAAATTCCATTTAGGCCTACATGTCTCCTAATTTTCCACAACTCCTTTCAGGAAACAAAACAAAACAGAAAATGCTTCTTCTTAACACAGTCTGAGCAACCAGTACTTCACAGTGCTATTTTGCTTTCTCCTGTCCCTCTAAAAAATTAATTTTTGTCTCTTAAATACCTTGATATTAACTGGTGTTGTTTTCAACTGCCATTGACTCTCTATTTTTGACAACATTTTCACTTACTATTGCCTCACATAAGAGAAAATGGAAGACAAATGTTTTTGTAAAAAGCAAACTTCCACAACAGATAATTTTTTGAAGATGTGCCCCTCTTCATAACTACCTAAAAAGAAGTCAGATCTGCCAGATATTCCTCTATCTTTGATTTCCTAGAAAGTGTTAAAAACCACCCTTCTGACAAGAAAGAAAATGAGTGGGAAGGGTTACCACTGAATTTGAAATTGCGGCATTGGAAAATCCCACAGCAGGCCTTCTGTAGGCCATGCAATCTGTTTCAGTGATGTTCAGAGCGGAACACTACAGAGAATATTGTATGAGGCATCAAATTGTGTAAATTTTTCTAAAAAGTACCCATCCCAAAGCTTTTTGAAATAATCAGAAAAACTTTCGTAGACATGAGGTTTCAGTTAATTTTGAAAGAAGAACATCGTAAGGAACACAGGCTAAGGAGACTGGAAGCCTTAAATTATTTTGCAGTTCTCTATGTTCTTCTTTCTTTATTTTATCTTATTTTACTTATTTTATTTTATTCAGTAGTGAGGGTTAAAATGCAATGTGCTACATTATAATTTAGGTTCAAGTATTCCTATTTGCCAAAATATTATAGGCTACATCATGCTATACGTGTTTAAAAAGTGTCTCCTCATGAAGTCGAAGTTTGGTTAAAAATTGCTGTTTGAGTTTGCCCTGTGAAGGTGATTCTCATCAAGTGAACTCTGAATGTGAATTCAAATTATCATTTCTTTATGAGGGTTGCAGTACTTCCCCTCCCCTCTTTTCTTTTAAAGTAATGTGTTATCATGGATAGAGATTAAAAGATTAATTTATAATTCCAAGGATCCATTCTTCCATACTGTCAGAATTTACCAAATTTTTTTTTTTTTTTTTTTTTTTTTAAACCACAAGAGGTTGAAGAGTTTGTGCTGTTCTGGATGTACTTATTGCCATGGTACTGAAGTGCTTTTCAAATCTGGGAGAGCATTTTCTAAATCAGCTCTTTGTTCAGTCCTTAGTGGATCTGTAAAGAGAGCCAGGTCCCTCATCAGTGTGAACAAGCAATTCAAATTTTATTATGTGGACATTTTTCTGGTTGGCACAGAACCGAGGCTGTAAATTTCTCCTGTCTGCAGCCTATCAAACAGTTATCAGACACTGACTGTAATAACGTGAGACTGGATTTAAACACTGGCCAAAGATAAAAAGATCTGGAGTGTGCTACTCTGAAGCTTTCTGTATTGTGAGCTTTCTGCTATTTGCCATTTTTTTTCTTCTACAGAGGAATTTTTAAAAACCCAACATTATTGTGTCAGACTGGCCTAGATTATCAAAACTATTCAAGAACTGAACACAGATTACGAGTACCTAAAGTAAATGCTTAGACTGCCAGCAGAACATTCCACCTGATCAGCTCTGCCTGTGCAAGGCAGAATATTAGAAAACCTGTGACATATTTGCTTGCCTAAATATGTGGAGCTAAAATTGTTTCCAAGAACAGAATTTTATATTTTGTAGTTAAATTCCTCTTAAGTCCCTGCAGTTGGCCTAAATTATTGTTACAGTTTATATTTCTATAAGCAGAGTAAGAATGAGAAACAAATTTATCATTCCAACAAATAATTTGATATTAAAAGATGTAGGCAGACATTCCTGTTGGCCCTAATAGTGCTGCAACATAAACAGACACAGCAGTCAGTAAGTGCTACAAAAAGAGTGATGAAAAAGAATCTTCCAGATGGCCAAAGCAAACCAGCTGATTGTTGAGAGTTCTTTGGAAAACCAAACTATTAGATGCTCCATACTCTGGGGGAAGCGAGGTGGATTGTCGTTGACATCAGTCAGTGTGATGTTCACGGTGGTGGTCCCTGATAGTCCTCCCATCTGGCCACCCATGTCTTTAGCCTGGATGACCACTTGGTACTGCTCCCTGTTTTCTCGGCTCATGTCCGGTAAAGCAGTCTTGATTATGCCTTGAAGGAGTGAAAAAAAAAAAAAAAAAAGAGCAGTGAAGGAGAAGCACCATCGACTTTAATCTCAGAGCTCTTAAATGGATTCGTGTCAGATATACTGCGCAGATGATAATCCATAGCAATCACAACAAGGTATACTGCAATAAGCCTTGCAATCTATGGCTGCTTTAACATGATTTTAAGAAAAAAGAGAAAAAATATGTAACAGATGCATCATTTATTGTTTTTGTCGTGCTAAATCGATTTGATTTTTCTTTTAATGACAAAAATATTAATATGTTCATTGAATTAATGACATTTTTCAGTTTCTATCCCCAGTTATTATTTTAATATATTGTGTAACCTCCAACTCTGGTGACATTTTGATATTATACCACAAGGCTGAACTCTAAAAAGCTCAGGATTCATTATTCTGGGCTGTAATAGATCATTGATTGTAGTGCTCAGTGATGGACACTGTAAGTCAGCTGGGGCTATAGCTAAAAAAGAATTGGACAAAACTCGAAAATTAATTTTAAAAAGTCTTTTTTGGGGTGTCCAATTTCAAAAATTTCATAACTGTAATTTACATGTCTCAAACATTTTTACAGTACACAAAAAGAATACGAGTCTCAGGTGAGAAAACCAAAAGTGGTGCTGTACACCACTTTTCATTAAAGTGGGCATGCACAGGTTTTCTTTTAGAAAACCAAGTAGAGATTTTTATTTTTATTTTTATTTTTATTTATTTTTATTTTTATTTTTATTTTTTTATTTTTATTTAGAAGGGTGGTGGCTTTTTAAATCTGGAGTGATGAGAGCTTTCTCTTGTGAAGTGGGAAAATTTAAACATAGTGTTCTTTTCTGCTTGGAGGATTCACACCCCTACCCTTTCTTTCTCAAAAGAAGGCTCTCATTTTAGGCTCGATTTGATATTATGCAGAAGAAAAAAGGCAACCCTGGAAAATTTCTTCTAGCAAGTGACTGAAAGAGAAAAAAACTTTGCAGCTGAGGGGTTATGACATTTATGTCTGATCCAGGATTATCAGGTTCTGATTACCATACCTAGGCTTGTTAATACATGTAATACGAAACAGCAAATTGGATTAAAATGAAAAATAATCTCTGAACCAAAGATGAGAGTCCAGGCCTTTCCCAAACAGTCTGCCTGCCTAAACACCTGCTTCCATCAGTTATTGTCCGTGGGGTACCGGTCCTGTTTTCCTGTTCATGCCTGGTAAAGATGTTTGAGTAGGGGACTCAAGAAATAGAAAAAAAGAGAGGGATTGAAAAAAGGGAGAAAAAACCAAACACTTTTATTCAAGGCAAAATCCTTATGCTTCCTTTTAAAATTGTAGCCTTGTGATTCATTATCTTTTGCATACTATGGCTTTGCTGTATTTAGAAAAAGCCAAATCGTTTAAAAACAAAGATAGCCATCATCTGAGCACTTTCAATGGATTAGGAACTTCAGTGATTCTGGGCAGAGTTGCACTTAAATTCGCAATTCACAAACCAGAATAGTTTTGGTAACATGCAGGAAAACCTAGAGCAATGCCTGCTGACTCTTGAGTGCCTTAGGAACAGGTATCTGGAAGGGGGGAGTTTGTGGTTGCATCTTTCTTTTCTGAACCCTAATTTTGAATTATAAATATCTAAAATTCACACTTTTTTTTTTAGTTTGTATTTGTCTCTTATCCAACTTACTGCGTAACAGTGAAAAAGTCTTCATGCTTTACAGCTTGAAAACATTAATGATTCTTGCTTCAGTTCTCATAACTCTGGAAATCAGAATGCAGGTTCAAAAAGCGACTTAAGTTAAAAATTTTCAGTGGTCAGGAATCTATTCCAAACTTTTAGAAATTTTTAACTACCTGTGAGTTTGTTTTTTTTTTTTTTTTTACCTTATAGTATGAAAATGTCCAGTTCCTAGTTACATTTCTTAAAGGTAAACAGATGAAATTTCCAGAAACTTGTGTAAAATAGGCTTGTGACTAATTTTGATGATTCTTTGGACCCTTTACAGTATTTTACACCTTTTTTAAACTGTTGACCTTTACATTTAACAATCATCTTCTGGAAATCATACCAAGTAAAGCAATTCTTCCGCAATAATATTATTTTAACAGAAAAGGCATACTTTTATTTTGGTTCCAGTTTTCATTCAATGAAAGGGTATCAGCTTTGTGTCAAGTCATATGTCTGTTCCAGAACTGAAATGGAAGTGAAAAGTAACTTGATCCCTGCATCCTGTCTCTGTTACTGCAGACAGTGAGACTGAATGAATTGCTAACCTGTTTCTGGATCCACTGAGAAATATGGCTGTCCCTGGAGGATGCTGTACACCACTTTGGCACTGTTCCCGTAGTTCGCATCATCTGCGTCTGTGGCTGTCACCTGAATAACAGATGTACCTAAATGGGTACCAAGCAAAGAATCAGCAGATTTTAGGAAGGTATCTACTTCTTGCAAACATACAGTTGTTGCAGTATTGAATTCAGTAAGAAATCAAACATCATCCAGTGGACAAATCCAGAGTTATCCTACTCAGGAGAAACTAAAATAAAATCACATCTTCCTCATAACTAGACTTAAAATCATTAACACTTAAGATTCATGCTTCAGTTTAACATGAATAAACACACAGGGACTGACACATCTTTGAAACCCAACACAGCATTAGGGTTTTTGGTGATCAAATAGATTTGAAGATTGTTCTCTAGTAATAATATGACCTCAGCTGAAACTGTTCACTTAAAGGTTTGGTTTAATCAATAAATAAATCTAAAGCAAATTTTCCCATACTCATTTTCTGCTTAGATGGCAAACTCCAAATACCTGAATTCTGAATAAATAAAAAATTTTGTCTCATCATGAACTGATTTTTGAGATTCTCTTAAAAATAGATTGGTTTCACAATAAGAAATTATGTTTGTGGGGTTTTGTTTGTTTATTTATTTGCTTTTTCTCTCTCAGTCAAAGTTATCCACTTATTTGGCAAATAAAAGACATTAAATGTTACTGTCATTTTTTCAGCATTCATTTATTTTGCTTGACAATAGTTTACCCTTGTCCTGTGATCATAAAGAAGGCAATATAGTTTATATGGGATTATGAGCACTGTGAGCCAATACATTTGATGTAGTTTATGGGTCAGAAGCAAATAAAAAGAAAGGCTTTTTACAGAAAGCTTCTGTCAAGCCTTTCTTAGAAAAGCACAAAGCTGTCCTTCACAAGCTTTTATATCTTAGCACTTCTCAAGATTTCAGAATGCATTTTGCTAACACAAATATCTCGATAAATGTAGGCAGTCCAGTAGCTAGAGGTGTAAAGGTGCTCAACTCCTTGCCAGGGCAAGAAGGCTGACTGAGAAGAAGCTCTTTACCCCCTACTTCTGGCTTTTCTGTTTGGGTTGTTTTTTTTTTTTTTTGTATCTCACTTTCTTTGAAAGAAAAAAGTCTAGTGAGCACTGTCCACTTAATTAATGCTATTCCCTATTACTCTTCTTCTACAACTTCAGTCTCTCTAGATTGAAGTTCACCCAGATAGCTTGCAGTCAAATGTCTGTCTTGTCTATAAGTTTAGAAGATCCTCATTTACCTGTTATTAATGTCATTGAAGTGAATAATTTCTGCTGTCGCTTTTCAGCATATTCCAGGGATTGGAAAAAGTAGAAATCCAGAGTAATCAAAACAGATTTGTGAGAGCACATTATTATTGGGTACAGTTAGATGCAACTATTTTTTCATAGAACGTAATACAGCTCTACAAATAATAGTTTTACCTACACAACAATTCCCAGTATTTCAGGTTATCTGCAGAGCATGTCAAGAGAGGAGGAATACTTCTCTCTCTGCAATAGACCACCAGAAAAACGTTGTAAAAATGCTTTGTCACAAATCATCAAACTCTGAAGAGAATTTTTGCCATCAGCTCTCCAGATTACTTTTTGCCTGGTTAAACAGTTGGAGGTCTTCTGTGTGCCGAGCTGAGCTGTTAAGATTATCCCAAAGAAGTGAATATTTAAGGACATCATTATCACTAACAGTGTCCGGCAGAACTGCTCATCTGCACAAAAAGTGAAGACAATTATTTGAGAATGTTAAAATTCCATTAGTCCTGCTTTCAGAGAAGCAAGTAAGTTAAATCCCCTGCCTCCTTAAGATGAATAGGAAAAGAAAAGTCAATACCCCCTGCTAGCCTATAAAAAACATAATCAGTAGAATCATATGCTTATATTGTATGACATTGTAGCATATAGAAGTTAAAAATCAAGAGGAATTTAGATGTCCATCCCCAAAAAACCAAAGCAACCTAAATACCTTAATTAGGAAAGGTTATTGCTGTGGCCTCCTGATCACTGTCATGGGACTGACACAGAAGCTGGAGTATGGTTATAGTAACCAAATGCACAATAATGTTCTTTCTTGCTTTCCCTAGTTCACTGTTTTGATGAAAAGAAAAAATGCTGAATTTGTTTTGAACTTTTTTATTTTTCTTTTTTTTAAGACAATTATTAGAGAGCTTAAGGCAGTCTTTGGGAGACTTCTGTGTTTGTCTCATTGGAATGTCTATCTTTGTTTCCTGAGGCTCAAGTGTCATATAATTATGGCTGTTGAGGAGAGTAGAGAAGATGTAACCCTACAGAAACTTTTCATGTGGTGAAAACATAGTATTACAAAGCTCCTTCTTCTGTTAAACTAATAGTACAGCTGGGAAAAGTTATTAACAAGAGTATATCCTCAAAAAATTCAATGTCAGCAGGCAGTTAACTCTCTTCTCTGCCAACAG
Organism: Corvus brachyrhynchos; assembly: GCF_000691975.1. Taxonomy (NCBI): domain Eukaryota; kingdom Metazoa; phylum Chordata; class Aves; order Passeriformes; family Corvidae; genus Corvus; species Corvus brachyrhynchos. The sequence goes on along the minus strand of NW_008238983.1, from coordinate 2,861,441 downwards.
TCTGCTGTGTCATAAAGAAGGATGCTCACAAATGATAGACAGTACTTGTGCAACTTTCTTTCACAAGGTAAGAAACTTCTCTTAGCTTTTTGGGTCAGAAACGACAGTGAAATAAAGGCAGTGAAATAAAGGAACTCAAAGTTAATTATGTAATATTTGGTAAAGAGGCAAAATCAGTCTGGAACTTTTTAATCAAAGAAAAGTATGCTTTATATTTACCCCACTTGAATGGTACCCACAGTACGATCTATTTATTTATTTGTTTATTTATGGTCTAGATTACCTCACAAGCAGCCTCTTACCACATTTGTCAGCAGAAATCAGCTTGATTAAAAGTACGAATAGGCTGTCTGGATGAATACAGCAGGAGTGAAGGAAGGAAGTAGAGTCTGAGAAGAACTGGGGGTGGGGGAATCTATTTTAATGTTTACCTTTGTTTCTCACTATCCAACTCTATTTTTAATGTGCAATAAATTAAATTAATTTCCCAAGTGAAGTCTGTTTTCATCCTTATGGTAACTGATAGGTAATCACTCACTCTCTATTTCAACCCATGAGCTTTTCCATTTTTCTTTTCTTTCCCAGTTTTGTTGAGGAGGGGGAGTGAGAGAGCAGTTGGGTGGGTTTCTGTGAGCCAGCCATGATCAAATGTGCCACAGAGCAAATTGGTGTGAAGGATGACAGAGAAAATGTGAGAATAACTACAATAGCAGTCTAAGTAGTGATAACATCACCCTTCTGCAAAGCAAAGTTCTCAAGAGGTATGTCATCTTTTTTTTTTTTTTTTTTTGTTTTGAGTCTGGAAGCTTAAGCACTTTGATACCATATCTGTTTTATGATATTTGGGGTCCTAATGTAGGGGCAGAAAAATGCAGAAAGTAAATTTTGAAGGTAACCTGAGAAAAGACAAATCTATACTAAATCCGTGTAAGTAGTGGTTCTGTGTGTGTTTCTGTGTGCATAAATTTTCATGTAAGCGCAAGTAAAAATGTAGAACCCAAAAAGGAAAACTATTAGAGCCAGAGAGAGCGTCACTTCATATCTAGGAAGTGTCAGAACTGAGTGTCATGAACACAGATTACTAGAACTCATGAAGGGTGAGACATAAGTTTGAAAAACCACTGCAACATTTGAAATGAGAATGCTTTTATGAATTAAGTTTAAAATTCTTTCTATTCCTTTCTGCTATTTAGTGTTGGAAAGAGTCCTTCCGGTATAATTAGGTCTCCCAGCATAATACCAGAGTCCATTGCAAAACTGAAGAAAATAGCTTAAAGAGGATTGTTGTAGTGGAAAAGAGGTCTTCCACTAGATGAGACAGGCACATATTTTGCTACCTTTTCATGTGAAGTCATGCTGTTCAGCATGCAACTCTTGTTCCTACTTGGCTCCTTTGGCTGACACGAATTACAACAGCTTCTGCCAGTCAGAAGAATATATCTGCATTTATTGGAAAATTTTAGTTTTACTGATAACTTGTTCTGTAACCTTCATTTTAAACAGTATTCTCCATCTTGGGAGAAGAAAATGAGCAGATTATGTTGTTAGTAATGTGTGCCTCAAGATTCTACCATGAATGTTGGATAAAAAAATGACAGTGATTTAAATATCATTCAGAACTATATCTTTTTTTTTTTTTACTAGAAGGAAATCTGTAACTTCAAAGTGCATTTTGATTCTGACATTTTTTATAAAAGCAGTATTTCAGAACAATTAAACTTCTAAGAAAGCTTAGGCTTTGGCCTTCCAGTATAAATTATTCAAAAAGTAGTTTGGAAACAAAACAATCTGAAAATGCTGAAACAGGATGTTTTTTACATTATGAGACAACTTTATTTCTATTTTATTTCAAGTCAACTTCTGTCAAAATTGGCGATTATTGAGAAGTTCTGACTTTTACAGAGAAGTTTTGTCTGTGTATGTGCAGAAAGTCTGTTTCATTTTCAGAAATAGAAGACCAGCTGGGGTAAGTGGAGAGGCAGGAAGGACTTTATCTCCCTAAAGGAGAAGCTCTTATGCTTGCTTCCTGTTTTCAAGCACAATGACAATCTGCTGTTCATCAAGTTTATTTACAGAGGGAAGATTTTAGAAGAGGGTTACTTTTACAAGTGAAAAGATTTGGGTGAGCTCTGGAAAACCTCTGGAAGACACAATTAGGGATTTTGTATCTGTAGAAAACTAAAGAAGATGAATGGACACACGGTTTGCTCGAACAACATCATTCTGAAGATTATGCAGGCGCACTGTGGAGATGCCCCTGTTGAAAACGTGAGTGAAATTTTAAGTGAGCTACAGAAATTTTGAGAGGTTTTAAACTACTTTTGTCTTTGAGAGCAGGTTGTTCTCTCTGGATAGTAGTATGTGATTAGGAAAAGAACTGGACAAATGCTGAACTAGGAGCTACATGGCACTACCCAAGCCTTAAAAGTTTAAGGAGGTATCTCATTACCACATCACCTGGATGACAACATTTCTGACTACTTTGTATGTAAGGGACAGGACTAAATGAGGTTGAGATACATCTCTTATATTTTGATTGAAAGACAAATCTACCTAGAGAGCTGAAAGAATAGTGATCTGCAAAGTGAACTTTGCTCTTTTGCACATGACCACAGTTTAGTGGGGCTTTCACTAGACTGGTCTTCCTTTTATGCAGAAAGGCCCAGAAAGTTGGTAGCATGAAAGATTTCATAGAACAAAGGAAAAGAAAGAGTAAAAGCAGAAAAGGAGTAAGTGTCAACAGGTAAATAGATACATGATCCAAGGCAGAAGAGGAGTGAATGGGCATGACCAAGAAAAGAAACAATAAAGCCAGCATAGGACAAATATGCAACCTGAGGAACCAGACTCAAAAGAGCAAAAACATTGAAATGGAAAATTGAAAAGGATCTAAAAATGTAGTTCAGCTATATATACACTGAGAAGATATTTCTTAAAAAGACAAAGAGAGAAGGTAAAAAGACGGCATGAAAGAGGGCACGGAATAAATAATTCATAAATTACATTTTATTAAATTAACAATTTTTAATAATCCATTGCATAGTTATGAGGTGAAGCTTAGTTTCACTTGAAAACTTGCTGTCTTATTTTTGTGTATCATGTTCCACAAAATGTTTGATTGAGAAATCAGCTGATATACTAGCTACTGTACTGTGGGTACTGCACCTTTGTTTTTGATGTCCACTGTCCTCCAACCCAGGAATCAAAAACTTTGCAGCACTGCTGTGTATGTAAAGAGTCACTGCAATCCCTGCTAATGTGACTAAAAGTAATTTGTGAGAGGCTTAAGAAAACCAAGCTGTGCTGCCTGCTGTAGCCTTAATTTCCCTCAGAACTACTTCCATTTTAGTCCATATCAGTAAAAACAGATGGACCAAACCACTAATTTCAGAAATATGAGATACTATTTTTGCGCAGAACATCAGAAACAGTACTTTTACTTCAGAAACAGTACTTTGGAAACAGAACAAGGAAATAATGCTCATAATTTCTTGTGTGTATTGTATTTGGATAGTTTTGGGTTTTGTTTCCTGCATCCTTTCCTATGACAAAAAGAAGCCCCATTTCAGATTATGTTATGAGAACTTGCATTAGAGTAGGAACTAAGTGCCAGTGGTTGTCTCACCACACAGAGAGATGCAATGTGACTAAACTACTCTGTCTATAACCTGCCTGAAATGCTGCATTTTCCAGTGAATACAATACCTACACCATTGTAACATAATGTCAGAAATTGAACTAGGAAAGAATGGCTAAAACTGAACAAAGACTCCAGCCCTCACCCTCCTGCTGTTCGATACCTTGATACAGTAACTTTAGTTTTCCTTTGACAGTAATTGTAACTGTGAAGTGCATCAGATGCCCTGCATGAGAATTTGAAAAGCATTATGGATGCAATAACAAGTGGGAAACAGCGAAAAGAATGAGGAATAGTTTGAAGGACTGGTGGGTGAACAACTCTGTGCAAGTTTATTCTTTTGTGAGGCTCATTTTTCCCCTTCTCACCATAAAGTCACTGCTGAAACAGTAATACTGGTGCAATCAAATGGCAGAGATGAAACAGAGGAAAGAGTAGTCAGATTCTTTCAAGTGTTAACATAGATTACCTTTTACATTGCATTTTCTAGTGACTAAAGAGGTACAGTATAAAGTGGTCTGCCACCCTTAATAAATGAACAGCAGCTTAGAAGTCTTCTTCATTTTCTTCAATACACTGTACATCTTTAAAATTAGGAAACACAGCTTTTCTAAGGCCAAACAAGTACTTACAGTCTATGTTTGAAAATAAACTAAACTCCAATTAAAATAATTAATCACAGAATTGCCCTCAAAATTTCAATTCAAAATAATGATGAAACTCACCAGTAGTATGTTTCTGGGTCTGAAGCTGCTGTATGTACAGAGGGGTTGTTCCAACTAGAAATAGTTGACAATGAAATTGATGTGTGGAAGGATCCACAAGTAATACTGTAATACGGCCATTAATTACCTTTGTTACTCCTAATTTGCCCTCAGGCAATGTGGAAATAGGCCACCTGTATGAACTGGCAGCTGCCAGATCCATGACAGATCAATCATAGCAACTCCACCACTTGTTTCCTTCTTAAAGATCAGAGCTGGCAATTTTCACCCTTTGCCCCGTCTTAATTTCTGGAATACTCCAAAAGAGAGAAACAATGTTCAGCTGTTTTTATGATTAAACATAGGAAGAGGTTGATCCTATTAGGAGAAGCAGTAGTTCATAAAGTCTGCAGCATGCTTATCTCTTGGTTAAAAATCCCTACTCCTAGCCAACAGTTTCAAAGAAGGCTTCATTTTATTTATACTTTTTTTATTTATAAACTAATGACATAGAAACGTTATTTCTTCACTACTCTTAGCTTCCTTTGTTCATGTATTACAGCTTTAAGACACTTTCTGCTTTGCTCCTTTTCTCAAAACTAGTTAATTGTGGTCCTCCAAACAATCTCTGAAGTTCTCACTTAAAAGAAAAAAAGCAAGCTTAAAAGAAACAGTTTTCAAACTTTGAGTTCTGATGTATATGCCTGTAGTGTTGTGTATTTTGCAATGAAACACCAACAGAGTTTTGATTTTTTTTTTTTTTTTTGAGAAGGAACAAGTTAACCTTCTGCACTTATTTTTCATTTGCTCCTTATTTGTGTTCATCTTATGTAACCCCTTATAAGCTTTTTAATTTCTATGATTGAGAACTAGAATAATACTCTCATTTCCATCTTCAGAATTAGTCTGTAATACAAATTAATAGAAACCTTTACAGAGTTTGTACCTTTTGCCACCTCTGCAAACAGGTGCATTTTAAAGCCACATGTGAATCTCTGTTGTGACCATGAAAAAGTACATAATTATTTTTACAATGACGGGCCAGCCTCATCTCTATTTTACTTGGGATCATTTTCATCATCTGTTGGAACTCCTTTTCAGGTAGTGATAAAGTTTGTCTCTTTAAAATTAATACAGCTGTGGAAAATAGTAATTTCCATAAAAATGTAGTTAATGAAGCTATTATGGCAGCCCCAAATTTACATTAGTTTATAAGATGTGAATCATGAAAAGCTCTTGCTTCCACCGTATTTAGATATTCTGGATGTTGTCTGTTAAAATAACAATAAAGACCTATATTTTTGAGGTGAAATGGAGTCTAGAACAGAGCAAATTAATCAAATTCCAGGGTTATCTCAGTCATTTGCTTTTTAAAGTTACATTAATTAGAGTACCATTTTCACGCACAAGCAGAACACTTCCAGAGTGTGCATGTGTATATATAAGTAAATAGAGAAGTAAGTATATATATGTGGGGGGGTGTCAGTGTAGGTACATGTCTAGAATATTAAGTAGGCTCAATCAAGAGACTTTTTTATTATTGTTTCTAGATATTTCATTTATCTTGAAAAATGTTCAAAATTCTTAAGTATAATGTGTCAAATGATTCAAAGGCAAAAGTGTTCTGCTAAAGACTGTTGAGTTTTCAGTATGACTGCAAATTAATTAGAAGTTCGTTGGCCATTTAAGACTCTGGTCACAGTAAATGATGCGCATCATGGGGACGATCTCATCTGGGCATATCTCACAGATTGGCATGTTTCTGACCAAAAATTTAAAGGTGTTGACTACAAATTACTTGCTTGGGAAATACTCTTAAAAATGCCTGAGCCAACTTCAGAATGCTTAGACACTGTGGTGATTAGGACTCCATGAAAATACATTTGGCATATGCATTTAAACAGTTTGTTTGTCTTCCTTGGGTAGACACACGTTCCTGACAGCCAAGGTGTCTTTTAAAATTGTAGTCATGAAGTCAGTAAGTATCAGTCTTCTGGACCATGAAATATAAGATTATTTTTTAACCTTCCTCTCAAACCACCTCAGTGCACTAAAGGTGTCGGGTATATTTTTTTTTTCACAACTGTCACATATTTTGACTTTATGAAGAAATAAACCTTTCAATTTTTTTTGTTTTGTTTTGTTTTTTAATACTGTGTATGTATCCTTATTTATCACAGGCTACTTATCATTTGCCTTGGAGTAGAATGAAGTAACTGTTATTGAACTGGCTTTCTCACAGGAAGCTTTGATAAGAATTTGGGGTTTATTGGCAGTTAAATGCAAGATATTCACACATATAGATACTTCAGAGGACATTAAGTTAGGTTATATTGTTCTGGTTATTTGGAGGGTTTTGTTTGTTTTTAATCTCCAGTTAGGTGTGAGCAATGTATTTTAAATATGAAGATACAAACAACTTTCATAAGGAATAAAACTGATACTTGTACAGACCTTAATCATGCTTGATCTTAATTTTACAGTGTTACATATTTTTGAGGTTGTAGGAAAAAGCTATTCTGGAAAATGTTCTGAGGCATCTTGTAAGATAGTACAAAATTAGGTAAATGTGAGCATCAGGATTGCTTTCATTGTGGAAACTTACAGATGTACGTTTTGCAAGGTGTTGAGAAAAATAAATGTGAAATGCTGAAACCCATTTGTTACAAATGCTTAGTAAAAGATAAGTATCAGTGAGAATAATATCAAGTACTTTTCAAACAAGCAGGAGTAGAGCAAGAAAGTCCAGGATAAGACTTTTCTTACCTTCATTTTCCTGACTCTGTGAAGGCTGTGTATGGCAGGGAAAATTTCCAAAATGACTATATGATTAGCAAGAAGGAAAATTGCTGTTCTATAATAGAATTCAAGCTGAAGTATTAATTGAACTAAGAAAACCACACATGTAACTGCCATTCCTACAATTCATCTTCTCTGTTGCTAATAACTTGTCATCAACTATACTTTTTTAAATGATTTAATTTAAAAACCATCACATTTACGTAATATATAAAAGCATATATATCTAATGTATACATATAAATATACATATACATATGAGCACATTTTAAGTGATAAATTTACTTATTTAATAATACTGTATCCATTATGGACAGATATTGTATCATATCTATTAATGTGAGTAGTGGACTTCTTGGGGGCTGGTAATCTTCTTTTCCTGTGCTTTCTACTCTTAGCCTGCTGGAATGCCGCAGCTAAATCATTTATATTTGAAATGCTACTAATCATTCAGATTCACATGAGATAAAGCTTTAACTTCTCAGTAACCCTACTAAAACTGAGAATTAGAGTGGAGTGGGATAACTCACAAGAATAGGTTTACAGGATAAATAAAGATTTTGGAATCTGGACCTTTGTTTTGTGAGTGATTGATCTGTTTGATGAAACTTCTATCTCCTTTGAAGACTGAGAATTATGTCAAAGCATCTTTATGTGTGTTCTGTTCTCTCTGTGTGATGATTAGTTAATTTATAATAGATTAGAAAAAAAAAAAGTGTTTTATCTTGAATGCAAATATGATCCATTGTATTTTATTTATATATTTTGGAGATTCTTAGAAATTATGTAGAAATCTGGTAGGAAAAAAAAAGAAAAAAAAACCAAACCAAAACAACAGAAACAACCTTACCTGTGTGTTTTACTTTCAAAATAGATGCTTGCATGTGTTAGCATGGTTAAAAAAAAAAAAAAAAAAACAACAACTTTTACACTCAGCTGCTTTATGTTAGCAACTAAAGTGTATACTCAGGCATTCAGAAAGCTGTCTTTCCTTTTATAGACAACTGAAAATATTCTGCATTCAATAGATTAGAATAAGTAAGCATCCCAGATGGGCTTTAATTTAAAAAAATTATACTTCTCAATATAATTCGGAAATTCTCTTTTATGGGTACATATAAAAAAATCTCAAACAGATTTACCTTTTATCTAGTTAATTACAATTTCTCACTTATATCTGTGCAACCAGCCTTCCCAGCCAACTACAGAACTAACATTTGAGAAATCCCATTCTCAAAAATCATTTAAATGAAGAAAAGGATTTTTTTTTCAGACACCTAAAACTGCACAAGGATCATAATTACATGATTTCAGAATAGAACTCTGTGTGTTAGCTTGATATAAGTAGTGACACTAATGTTAGCACTTTTAATGCAGAATCTGTCCTTAGACAACATATCATCTCCTCTCCAATACTAACCTGTTTAATTTAATGTCTGGCATATTTTAGTTGTAATGAAGGCTATAACACGTATGCCTCTGTTTGACATGCTCCTTCTGAAGAAGACAGGTGTTCCTAATATTTGTACTGCTAATTAGTACCAGCTATTCCAGTCCTTAGTACCAGCAGTTCAATTGCTGCAGGCTTCAATAGGGTCCCATAAATGTGAGAAGGGTCTCACTGCAAGACTTATTCTGTAGCATGTCTTAAAAGAAGGAAAATTATTTGGTGGTTGGTAGCTTCAAAGGCTCATAAGGGATTAAATTAGGTAAATATAAACTGGCATCATGCATAGGAACTCTATTTACTGTGGCTCTGAGAACAGGTTGCACGTGGTTGTGAATTGTAACATGTTTATATCAAAGGGTGTATGGAAGAGTGTATGTTCACATTAAGAGGTTTGGCTGAAGCAACATGCTGTTTCAGAATGTGATATTTTTAGTTTTCAGATGAGAAGCCATGAAAGATGAAAGGATTTAATGTCCAGTCAGAGGGACAGCATCTCTAACAATGCAGAACATATCCCATTGTATTGCCCTGCAGTGTGAGCAAAAGTGCTGATGTAAAGAATCCAGGAGCATTATGCTTCTGTTCAGAGATTATAGTGTTATAGCTGAAATCTAGTGAAATAAAAGTAAGGAAAATTAATGCATCAAAATTTTTTTTGTGTAGGTAAGAGACAGGAAATTTTAATGGTAGCTTCAAGCTCTAATTTAGAGATGTGCAGGTCTCTGGTTTTTAGGGATTTTTTTAGTATTTTGGGGTTTTTTTTGTCTTTTTTTCATTTTGTTTTGTTTTCAGTGTACACAGAGAATGGGAAATAATAAATTTGTTGCAATAAAGTAGCCAGGCAAACAGTTTTGCAATGAGTCATTTCAGAGAGGTAGAAAGGGGAGGCACATTTAACACAGCCCAGGTCTGAAAATTCCATTTGGCAACATGACTGTCATTCCAAGTCTATCATTTCAGTGTCCATTGCTGCAGTAGCTGAACTTATTAAAACATATCTATGGAGTAGATCTGTTCTAGTGTTCTATGAACTGGTAGGAAATTGAGTTTAAATGATTTTGTGGTCAGCTTAAAACTGCATCTCCAAAGTTTAGACCAGTTAGTTGATGAATCCTAAAGTCCCATATGGTGCTATAAAAGTCACCCCTCCTGCTTACTAATTGCTGCATTTGAAATTCTGGCATCTTATTTCTTCCTACGAAAAATATTTTAGAACATCATGAAAGGTCAGTGGGTGGAGGTCTAAGGGAGCTCAGAGGAGGTCACAGACTGACAGTGAGTTGACAGTGGCTCAGATCTCACAGGACAGAAATACAAAAATTATTTATACCTTCCTGTGTTGGCAGCAAACACTAGTTATTTTTACTTGCCAACAGCACTTCTACAAAACCCCAATTTCTTGTAGCACCAAGAGTCAGCAGTTACTCATAGTGGGTGAATAAATGGTTCTGGTTTTCCCATTGTGCTGCCTCAGACTTGTGGTGTCTTCATAGGAAACCAAACTTTCCCCCATCCCAAAACAAAAGAAAAAACAAGAAAGTGGTGAATCCTGTTTAGTTTAGAAGGATTTTGTAGCTGAAGAAAAATGAATATGTCAAGTGATTCTTTAGCTAAGGTTAGACACTGCTGGATGAAAGATTCTCACCTGCTTTTACCTGCTATACTTTGCATATTCCTGTCACTTCCCTAGTACCAACTCTGGCATCAAACCTCATGTGATCTGAACCAGGGAACAAAAGTAGTAGAAAATGAATATTGACTTTGAAAAATCCATCTTTATGATGATTTAGCTCCCTAAACTTTCTTCTTTTGGGTTCAGAGAACAGTGGGAAAGACCCAAGACAGCACACCTGGGAGGGAACAGAGAGACCAAAAGGAGAAAAAGAGTGCCACTCCTTTTTCATTAGCTTGAGATCCTATCTGTAATGTTAAAATGTTCTGTGAACCATAACTTTGTGAATGATTTGAAATCTTCACAAAAATGTTATAGATGTTTTTCTACCTGGTCTTCTCTAAAACCTTTGACATGGTCCGCCACAATTTTTTTCTATAAATTGGAGAGAGAAAGATTTGATAGGTGGACTGTTAGGTGCATAAGGAATTGGCTGGACTGTCACAATGAGTGTGTAGTGGTCAATGCTTCAGTGTCCCAATGGACATCAGTGACAAGTGGTGTCCCTCTGGCGTCTGTACTGGGACAAACGTCATTTAATACCTTAATGACATAGACAAAGGGATCAAGTGTAGCCTCAGCAAATTTGTAGATGACCCCACATGAGTAATGTGATTGACACACCTGAAGAACAGGACGCCATCCAGAGGGATCTGGACAAGCTTGAGAACTGGGCCCATGGGAATCTTGTGAGGATTAACAAGACTAATGCAAGGTGCTGCACCTGGATCGGGGCAATGCCCCATATCAACACAGGCTGGGAGATGAGCAGGTAGAGAGCAGCCCGGCTGATAAAGGCTTGGGGGTGCTGGTGGATGGGAGCCTGGACATGACCCAGCAGTGTGCACTTACAGAAAGCCAAATGTGTCCTGGGCTGCATCAAAAGCATCTTCGCCAGCAGGGTGAGAGCCCACCTGGAATGGTGCATCCAGCTCTGGGGTCCCCAGAACAGGAACAACATTGACCTGTTGGAGCAAGTCCAGAGGAGGCCATGAAGATGATTAGAGGGATGGAGCACCTCTCCTGGGGGGAATGGCTGAGAGAATTGGAATTGTTCAGCTGGAGGAGAGAAGGCTTCAGGGTTACCTGATTGCAGCCTTCCGGTACCTGGAGGAATCCTATAGGAAAGAGCGAGAGAGACTATTCACAAGGGCCTGTAGTGACAGGACAAGGGGGAATTATTTTAAACTGAAAAAGAGTAGGTTTAGATTGCATATATTAGGTAGAAATTCTTTAGTGTGAGGATGGTGAGGAGCATTCAAGGGTAGGTTGGATGGAGGTCTGAGCAACCTGGTCTAGTGGAAGGTGGCTCTGCCCATGGCAGGGACCTAGATATCTTTAAGGTCCTTTCCAACCCAAACTATTCTATAATTACATGATATATACAATACATACATATTAGTTTTTGATGTGATTGCTTATACTGTATATTAGGTGTTTATTTTATCTTCAACCTGTAACAAAGAATAATAGTAATTGCAAATGAATATTTAAATTTTACAGAAATTATCTACTTTGATCATGAAATGAATACATGCAGGAAGATCCTAACACTTCTGTAAAATCCAACTTGAAATCAGTGGAGCTGTACAAACTCAACCTGTTTACACTAGCAGAGCTGTAGTAAGTTCCTTGCAGACATCCTTTTTGCTGGGAAAATGTTGTCCATATTGTGTATACAGATGAATGTGTAGACAAATGATAGAATAATTTAAGCTAAAAATAATCATGATCTAAATAAGATTCCTTTGGTGTTCAGGTGATTTTCTTTTGTACTCTAGAAATATGGAGTTTTAAAACATCCATTCATACTACTCTAAAAATAGTATCTACCTCATCCCAAATGCAAAATACTTATAAATACTTCTATATACTTCCCCAATAAAAATACTCTACATGTCCTTAACAGACTGCATGCCCGAAAGTGAAAGAAAAAATCCCCAAATTTCCAAAATTATTTGAAAATATCCAGGAAAGATTTATGGTTTTTAACTACTTAATAAAAAGAGGGTTTTGACTTTTTTACCTTAATGGTTTAAGAAAGAATTACTGGGTATTGAACTTTTATTTTATATTTTAATTTTTTTCATAACAAACACTTGCATGAAAATAAGAAAGAACCTAAATAAGGATAAAAATTCTGCATTTAAAAATTATTCTGACAGATACAAAAGTTTTGAAATTCTTTATAGTGGCAAATGCAAAAAGAAATATTGAAAGTATTCTAGTTACAGAATTTCTGCCATCATGCTTAGTTTGACTAAAAGGAATTCTAATTCTGTCTTGTAAAATATGAACTTGTGGATAAAATTTTTATTTGAAATGTACCTTTCTCTTAAACCTAACTCAATAATTCATTTTAAAATAGTGTGCACATTAACAATTAGCATTCTGAAGTTTTGCAAGTTAGCAAAGTAGTTTTTGTAAGCTTGTGTCAAAGTCAAGACAGTCATTCATAGCTTCTTTTTATAAATGTCTGAAACCAGGGTTGTTTATACACATCTGTAGATTAATGGCTACTGACATAAGCAAATTCAAAAATAGAAAATGTGATGGTTAATGCATTTGGTTAATTTTCTTTCTTTCTTTCTTTCTTTTTTCTACCATAAGTCCGACTTGTTCTTGAAAGAGCTTCCTGTACAAAATAACAAACTGTTCTTGAGAAATGTGTGCTTGGGATTATGTGATGCTGAAAACATGGCGTAACTAAAAATAATATCAGAATGGAGTGCAGTCTTACTTAAATGAAGTAGTAGTTGTGATCATTATAGATTCCCAAGAGATACTGTAGAAATACTGAACAATGATAATGGAACGTCTAAGAGAATCATTGTATAATTGGTGTTTCAGGATATACTAGTGCACTCAAATACAACAGCATGGTAATAAGAATGGTAATGTTAATGTATATTACCCACTGTGTTTTACTGCAATCTCATCTTGCTTTTTATTCATGTGTATGTCTTTTACATATATCTTTTATTTACAGCTTTTATTTAGAATAGCTGTTCAATACAAGGCATGTTTAGTCTTGCTATAATCCTGTATACCTCAATTGAAAATGGCCATATTTATATTTCATATATAACATTCTTCTATCAAGCCCCACTCATCAGCTGAAGAAAAACTCTTTTATTCTGATTATTTTCTATAAAAGTGGTATAATGGAAAAAATTTATGTTCCAAATTTAGATTAATATATTTAGATTAATCCTGTCATGTAGAAATCCCGAAATATGTTAGGTGTCTTTGGTTAGATCTATAAATTTAAAAAGTAGCAGTTTGAAGAAATGACTGGTAAATTAAATTAGACATTATCCCTTCTCTTAGTAGAATCCATGCAAAGACTAAAAATTTGTTGTGAAATACTCATCAGCTGCATGCTAAAGAAGCTTAATGACATAAAACTGGTAAGTCTTACTCATTAAAATTAGCAAAACAGGTACAGAAGGGTGTAATGATATTGACCTGGATGCCAAAGGGATTAACTACACAGGACATCTCATTGCTAACTTCCCTTTTCAAAACGTTCTTAGTAACCTGAGAGTAGTTTACACAGTGATGTGTGGTGCTAGTTTTGATTTTATTTGGGTTTTTTTTTTAGGCATGTTTCACTCAGAAAAATCCTTGGACTGAGCTTATACTCATGTAAATCTTGAAGATGAAATGAGTAGATTTTAAATGTGATTAAGACTGTACTTTTCATTTTACATGAAGAGGAAATCAAAAGATCATTCATGATGCATAATATGCATTTAACTTCTCTGAATTTTTGGGGGTTTTGGATAGGTAGTTCAGATTAGGTCATGCTTGAAATCCACCAATTCTTCATTGTGATCAAGATTGTACCTTAGAACTTCGGCATTGCATCAGTTTAAAATCTTGAACATCTTTTGTAAATTTGCTTCCTATATTATGTTTTGATTAACCTCTATGGGTCTTTCTGGCCTCTTTTTCTCATTTTTTGAAATTATATTTTATTGAAATAATTTACTAAATCTGATATAAATCTCAGGATTCTTCCAGTCAACTCTAGTATTGTCCAAAAATATAGCTACAGCAGTTGTTATCCTCTAGTACTTCAGTACAGCAGATGATTTTAATGAGAGATTCCATGTTACTGAGTTTCAGAATATTTTAAACTAACTTTCTCATTCAAATTTTTAAGTCAATATCAGTGTGAACATTTAACATGATCATTTCCATAAAATTTATCTGAAATGACACTGCAGTCAGCTCACTTCAGTGGTTTTGATTACTCCCAGTACTAACTTTGCTACACCGCATTTTAGGTTTATCCATAACAGTGTTGGATTGGATCTATTTAGGCATAGCAGGGCTAATTTATATATAACTTGATGGCTGCACAAACTAGTGCACAAATAAGCATTCATATTTCCCCTGGGCTTGAATAGGTTGTGCTGAAAATCCACATTATGCTTTCACTCTTCTTGCTATCAAACTGGTTAAACGTGATGGAGATCTGCTTATTGGTACTGAAAATCACACATTCTGTCAGAGGTGTTGACTTACCATTTTCCCTAGGGTGTTCTAGACACAGTTATTCCAAGAAACAGTCAGTAACACACTGAGAAGTACATAGTATGATTTCACTTTGAATAACAGATATACACACAGCTGGAAACATTGCTAGTGATGATTCCTCTTCAATTTCTCCATCTTAGTGACATTTTCCTGAGCTTTCATAAATATCTGCTGTTATATTTGTTGGATTTGACAAACATAATAAATATAATAGTTAAGAAAAAAATTGTGGTTTGAGACAGAAAATTGGGAAGACATAAAGAATTGAAAGAAACTGTGATTTTCCTACAGATTTTTGACCTGCTTATCATGAGTATATCTATTTCTTATAGCGTGTATAGTATAACCATATATCAATTTCCAGTCAGAAAACTTCTTAGATTAGGTATGCAGGAATCTCTATATACAATCTAAAAAAATATCTCTCATAATTTCAAGTGTTCATGTAGGTAATGCAGGAATACTTTGAGTTTTTCATTTTACTTAGTCTTAATAAAGATGATCACTCTCTTCCAGAGATTCTGGATTTTATTATATTATTCTTATTTTCATCCATTTGTTAGCAGAAAATAGAGGAAAATATAGAATTAAAAGGCACTTAATTTTTTATTCTGCACTTTTCTGGTTTTCTGAAATACTCTTTTGTGATTTCTCTTTGGGGCTACTGCTTTAACAAATTTAGACTTTGGGCTTCTATTTAAGTTGTTTATTTTCCAGTTAGGGCATCCAGTTCCTTATCTGGAGGAATGATACAAAAGGATTCCAAGAAGAAATACATGTGTGCTCAATCTTATTCACATCTGTATGCTCATCCTGACTCTTGAAGCATTCTTACAGCTGACTTCAGAAATATAGAATATATGTTGCTAGAATGGACTGGTCTGGATTTGGGTTCTTCTATTCCACTTTAAAAAAATTACAAACCTACTTTCATTCATTCAAATTCAAATGCTAAAAATTCCAGTTCCAGTGGTTTTTATATTCCTAAGTGCCAGCTAAATGTCAACTAAACAGAGGAAAGAATAACTCAGATACCTTCTTTTGCTTTCATATTAGAAGCCAAAGAACATTTTTTACTGTTTATATCCTTTTCCTCAAGGAAAAGTATACAAAGTCTCCTTCAAAGTAAAATTCCCCTTTACTTTTGTCTTTTATGGACACTTCCTCAACTTAAACTACATCATGGTACTTATTCTATCATCCCTCATAAAATATAAGCATTTCATAGACTTAATATTTCTCGGGCAGTGCCAAAGCACTGGATCTTATTCACTTCTCTTTTATTCATGCCTCTCAATTGACTCTAATAAAGTTGGACTAAGTGATAATGTTAAACATGGACATCATGCTTTTTTCCTATCTATTCCCATTGAGTTCCTTCCTTACAAATAGATTTCAAATTAAATATGACAGGTGCACTGCCAACGTTTTTCTTTCAGGTAATATCAACAATTTAAATTCTTAATGGAAAGGATTTCTCTATTTTCCATATATCTTTAAAGGAAGCATCCTTGGACTCTTTGCATTACACATAGTAGTATATTTTTTCCCTTCTCATGCTCACAAAATATTACTTTATTATTAAAATGTGTTTTATAAGTATATTATCAAATATTTTATTTTATAAAATAAGTAAAAATAATATTTTATACTCTCATGTTTATAAAATAAATCCTTATTCTGTTATACTACTTCTACTGCTCTCAGAGATATTAGCTTCTGGAAATTATTTTGTGAAGATGCATATTAACCACAAGATTCAATGGGTATTTTATTGTCTCTCTTAGCAATGCCATCATCCAGGGCTGATTTTGCAAACCATTACAGTAAATCATGAGAAGTAAATAACTTTTGAGAATTTATCGGTTAGTTGTTTCCCATAGCCTATGGATTTTATGCTTACTTATCTTACGAGAGAATCTGTCTCTGCTGTAAGAAAGTGAAGCACTTAGGTAATCATGATAACTTCTGATGAGTGTGTGCTGGTGAATATTATCTATCACTTTATATATTTGAACAAAACTCAGAGAATTATTTTCCTGTTATACTGTATTTTTCACATCTACTATAACTCCACATTTTTACTTTTCATTGCAGCAATAATAAATACGTGTAAATTTTTACCCATTAAGGCAAATATTTTTGAAACAAAAATAGTTAATTATTTAGAGACAGTGTTCATATATTTGTTATGAAAAAATTCACAATTAAGTTAACAAGTCCATATTAAAAAAAAAACCAAAACAACAAAAAACCCACCACCAACAACTATCAATACTGATAACAGAAAGAAAAAGAAAAGACATTTGTAGGAACATATTTTGCATAATTTTGATATATTAATTGATTTACATACTTACATGCTTAAAACTGTTTGTGTCTAAAGGTACAGAAAGTTTTGGTAAATTAGACCTTAAAACACAAAGATGACACTCTTTATGTGAGTGATAGTCTCAGCTGTGACGACACTATGTAGTAACTGATGAGACAGCCATACATGCTGCATTCCGTGATGGTTCCGGTGGGCTTAGAAGAGTAAGAGTAGCTTATAGCATGGAAAAAGGATTAAAAAGTGGATGAAGATGAAACAAATGAATAAAAGCAGAAACCAGTTATTTATGATACATTGCTGGCAACAGAAATTGTTCCATGGATATTCAGAGCAGCTAGTAGCAAGTGCTTCAAATAATAAATTACTTATAACTTCCCAGTCAGCTCAAACCTGTTTGCATTTTACATAAGCAGAAGTTTTTACCTACCAACTCCAGACATCTCCGGAATACTGGCGGTGTACATGTCCTTGGTGAATTTTGGTTCATTGTCATTGATATCGTGGATTTTAATGATAAATTCAGACTCTGGCTCCACTTGTCTTCCAGTTTTTCTGTCTATAGCCTTGGCACGTAGCACATATAGGGACTTTTCTTCTCTGTCCAATTTCTTTGCAGCATGAATATCTCCTGTATTTTCATCTATAATGAACAGACTGCCAGCCCCATCTCCTGTTAATATGTATTTTAAATTTCCATCTCCTTTATCTTGGTCAGTGTGTAGCTTCAGAGAGGTAGAAAAGAAGAATTTTATAAATATATATATTGTTATTACAGACCAAATAATTCATCATATATGAATAAGTCTGTACAATCTTGACTATAATTGGGGTCAGTAGTGGTTATCTTCTGTCACTGTTGGAAAAATTGAAAATTTTAGACTCAGTCATACACAAAAAATAGCTCCAAACAAACTCATAAGGACAGAGGATGATGTAGAAGATATTGAAATAGTATTTAAAATAACAAACTTATAACAAAAATTTGTATTTCTTTGAACAGTCTGACCGGAAACTACCAGAATTCTCCTTTTTGTAAGATGACAGAGAGTGTAAAACTCCCAAATTTCTATTTTGCATTTACTTGCTGATAGGGTAACCAGTTACCTTGAAACAAATGGGTTTTAAGGATTAGAGATTCTGAACTTCCCCAAGTCACCTATAAGTGTTCTGATTTAAGTAACTTATGTTTCTAGTTGTATTGTTTTCTTTTTTATTTTTTTTTTAAGAAACATCTTATCTCCGTTGATTATTTCTTTCTTTCCAGCCCTCTCCACACAGAAGAAATAATTTTCAAGAACACTAGGAGGTAAATGTTCAAAGCATAGAGGGGTTTAACAATCCTTTTCCTACTCGACCTCCTCATAAGGGTTCAAAACTCTGTCCCTGTGAACTTACAGGCACTGGTTAGTTTGCCATATAGCACCATTATAAAAAAGTGTCTAAAACCAAAGTCAAAACAAGCCATTGAAGCTGACCCAGGCACTAGAAATTCTCATATAATGGACTTCTTCAGGTGTCTATTCCTCTTATTTCATTTACATGGCCCTGTAGTTCATTTTATTAGCTTCTGCCGCATATTTTCCTTATATAAATCCTTACAGTCACGTCTGGTCACAGATTGGTGACTTGAGTCCTTCTGAAGTGTGAACAGAGAGAGTCTTATCCTAACATGTTTTTTAATTCTCTGAGTAGAACATAGTATATCATCAACCCGAGAAAATCTTGTTCAGTATCAGTAATGGTATCATTCTAGATAGTCACTAGAACAATAAGTTTGTTTTTGCCACATCTTTCCTTGTTTCTGTATTCCTGCCAGTGTTTACCTCCATGTTTCATAGGTGAGCCTTGCAAATTTTTATTACTCTACCTGTATGAAGGATGATTGCAATAGATTTTGTCCAAATTATTCACTTTATTTTTTCCTCCATTTTAACACTGTATCATAACACCAGTCACCAAGTATTATCTGATTACTGCTTTGGCCTTCCAGAGATAAGACTGGATGAGATAACTATCCAAGGTAGGTCACCTCATAGTAAGTACTAGGAGCTACCATATTCAGTGTATATCTGTAATAAATACCTGTGAAAATTATTGAGGATTGCATGGTCATCTGCTAAAAAGAGGTCCTATACACTAAAAGCTGCAGATGAATAGCAAGCTGTAAACATAAATAGTATGAGCTTGCCAACCTCATTTTGACTGCTCATATGAGCAACTCAGCTGGTAATCCAGGGTCTACAACCTCTCAAAAGAGACAACAATAAGCAAGTAGTGGGACTGGTGATCTTTTCTATGCTAATGAGTGGTTCTGACAAAAAATCTTATATGTCCATTGTCATTCCTTTACCCATCCTCTTAACAACACACAGACCCCCCCCCAGAGATAAGGTTAATTTATTTTATCCATCTGTTCAAACTGTCTACAGAGATGCCAGGTAGCTCAAACTGTGATAGATATTTTAAGCTTCCTGCTTATCTCATGTTTCTACCAAATGATAAACAGAATTTTCAAGCATGCTAAAATTGTGAATAGAATGTGATTTCCTAGCAATGAAGAGTTCCGCTGCCTATTGCCAATTTACTATTAGAAAGTACTAAAATAACATTTGCAAGCTATCACTAAATGTGACAATTTCTAATTCCTATGTATGTTTTGTTTTGCTCTTCATATTAGAGGAATCTCCATTAATCTGTGAAGCAATTTTGCAACATCATAGCTTGTGAAAAAGAAAAGGGTCCATTTTCATATATAAGAATAAATAAAGCAAAACATTATCTGGCATGTTATAAAAATAAAATACTAGTTGTGTGAAGCAGAGCAATTAAGCCCTCTTCTTACTATTTGAAATTATGTAATTACAAAATATGCTTTTAACTTATGAGACAAAGTAACTTCAAACAATATTGTGAAGGTTTCTGCAGAGTAAGTATACTGATAAATATATTTGTAAAGAGATACTGCAATGTAATTCTGACAATCTATACTGTGTTTCTTGATGACTGGTAATCTTCTGTAAACTGTTTAAATATTTTGAATTTATAATATAAAATACAATTCCAGCTTTTCAAATGTTAATTATCCTATATAAAGTCTACAGAAAATTGTCTTCAGTAAATCACATGCAAAAATGTGGTGTGCTATAATAATCATGCCCTTTTATTGGCTAAAACCAAGGAACAAGAACAGAAAAATTTTCTAATTCATATTTCCAGTTACAGTAAATCAGTTTACATACAAAATATTTTGTGGAATTTTTTTCATTAGTAAACTGTTTAGGTGTGTGAAAGAGGCTCAGATGTTCAAAATGGAAAATAATATCAACACATGTGATCTGAAGTAATCTTTGATTGCTGTCATTTCCCTCTACATTTTACAGACTCAGCAGGTCTGGGAATGCCCACCATTTACAGAAAGCAAAAAGTCATTCCTGTTGTTTACTCTGCATGACCTTTCTCTAGTTGGAGTGGGGTAAGTTAGAAAGCAAAAACTCCACATGGGTGGAAAATGAATTTGTCAAACGTTTCCTTTCTCATATCACAAATTGTTCATTCTGCAAGTCAGATAACCATGAAACATTTTGATAAATGAAAAAACAAACAAGCCAACATCCCCCTCCCCTAATCAAACCTATAAAGAAAAATCCAAACAAGCCTCCAAAAAAACCCCAAACAAAAGCAGATAATACATTAGATTCCTCAGTATGTATGTATAGTACGTAGTGACCACAGATAACAAGTGCCATCCCCATTAATTCATTTGAAACATGTTGGAAATGAAGACATAACCCAGATGCACTGCTGAGTATCTTGATTTCTTAATAATCTTTTGCACATATTTCTCTGTCTGTATTCTTCTGTGTGACTGGCTAAATAGTTCTCAACACAACTTTTCCTGTGGATCATCAGAGAAAAATATATTGGTAATGGTTAGGGGTGTGACAATTAGCTATTTTTGTAACAATGTGTATCTTATAAATATGGGCATACTTATAAATTCTCTCTCAATCTTTTTTTTTCCTTTTTTTTTTTTACGTAGATGAAGTGTGCCTCTAAAATTAGCATGTCTATCCAATTTTGTGAAACTGAATTTTTATGTGATGTGATGTGGTAATTGAAATCTTGATGTTCTCAAAAATCTTACCCTAAATGTTACTCTGATTTCCAATAAATAAATGAGTAAGCAAGCAGAGATTATCTCAGAGTTCTGTAGCATAATTTCATTTTCCCTAAATCAAGTACCTTGCTCCTCTAGCTTACACTTCACCCTTGTCTAGTACTCAATATTCATCAAAAAAGGTGTTTATGGCACATAACTTCTTGGTTTCAGGCAGTATTTTGTTTGAGTATACATTCTTACTATGTCTGAGGTTAATTCATGACTTCTCTCAAAACTGCTATTTTTATACATAGTAGAGAAGTCATCAGTATTCTTTGAAGTGAGAATATATCTCAAATTAAGTTCAGAAATTGGTATGGAATGTCAAAAAAAATATGGAGGAAAAATAAAATAGCCTTGCCTTAGAAAAGAGTTCCTTAAAGGTCCATGTTTCTTATTAATTCGGTTTTAATTTACTAAATTTCCTCAAAATTGTAGCAGATCACATTCTCAACTCTTTCTAATAGACAATAACTCTTTTCAAGTTAGGCAGAGATATAATCAGTGGAAGAAGAGAGAATCAATGGACACAGTAAACAAATTATACAGTTATATGAATGCATTTCTGCATTTAGAAGCAAGAAATTGCCAGATTTCATTTAGATTTCATTTTATTTGTAGTTTTCTTCTGTACAACTATTGTTGCAGAAGAAAAGGGTTAAAAAAGAGCAAGAGCTACTTATTACTAGTGAGATGGTTATGAATAAATACAGTGAAAACATTTATTTGTTTGCCTAAATTCAGAAAAGAGGTATAATCTTTGTGGAGACAGGGGAGGGGAAATTAAAGACAAAGACACATCTGGAGAGGACAGACCCATGTTTAACTTGTGGTAGGCACTCTAATAATGCTTACAAATTAGGAGTGCCTCTGTATCTTGGTATAGAAAAAGGTCTGTTACTACAGATCTCTTACCTCCACTGCCTCCACCCATACAGTTGTGTCATGGGTTAGCAAGCATAGTCCTGGAAGTGATGTTCTTGCTAAGGGGTGCTCACAGCTTCCTCTGTGACCTGACAGAACCTATCAGCTGGCCAGTTTGAAGATGGACAATTCTTTAAGCCACTTAAAGTTGTGACCACCTCTGCGATCCACACTTAAGAATAGACACACCCCAGGCAGAGGCTCTGTCTCGTTTCTGGTGCTGGGACAGGTGGCTTCAGGCCCTGTGCGGGGGCCAGCGGGCCCGGCCCAGGCCACGGCCATCCTGGAGCCGATGGGCCCTGTTCCACCTGTGGAACCCCCCCCACACCACGGC
>NW_008238983.1:2833802-2838812 GCF_000691975.1 Corvus brachyrhynchos | reverse complement strand
TGGGGGGTGGAGTGTTCAACTCGTAAGCAAAAGCACCTGCGCTGAGATAGGCAGATGCTGAAGCAGCTGTAATTTCATGAGAAATTTGAACAGGGAGAGATGGAAGCAATGAGGACTTTTGCTCCAAATGGAAAAGAAGACCTCAGTTCCTAGAGATGCTCCCAGAGATAGTCCTAGAGGATAGTCCTGAGATGAGAAGATGAGGAGGACCCTTTTCTCCCAGGGAAGGAGAAGGGCCTCTGTTCTTAGAGATGAAATGCTCCCAGAGATGGGTGAAGAGAACTTTTGTTTTTGAGCGACTCAACCTTAAATTTATACCTCAGTAATTCAAGAGTGGACCCTCGAAAGCAGTTGTGGGAAAAGCTGCAAGTTGTGGGAAGGGACTCACATGTGAGCAGAGAACCAACCTGGGCGGCTGTCTCGCTGTGATAATGCTTTCATAACATGGGCAAGAGAGACTTCTCTTCCTAAATGGACTGAACAAGGTTATTATGGAAGTGGTAAACAGACTGAACATCTCAAGGGCTGTCTTTTTACATTGTCAGTGGGAGAAGGGAGAAAGGTTGGGGGGGGAGGAGAAGTGTTCTGAAGGTGTGGTATGATTTTTTTTCTTCTTTTAGGTCTGTTAATAAACTTCTTTATATTCTTTCAAGTTTGGTGCCTGCTTTGCGTTTCTCCTAATTCTTATCTCACAGAAGATAAACAGTAATGAGTATTTTGGACCAAACCACTACAAGTTGTCTCCAGCAGAGGAATTCTGATGTCCTATGGTCTATTTGCCTGTAAATACCTTCTAGTAGGCATGAGCAATTTTCTTTCCTTACCTTTAAAGTGAAGAAAATACATTGGGGGGTTGTTGTGGTCAAGTGAACTCTTTAGAGACACTGAATTGGTATATTTGCATATTTTAGTGGGAGATGAACACCATCCTAATTTCCGCATTGTCCTAGTGAAACTACCATCAGAACACAAATGAATCTTTTAAAGGCTATCGAGGAATTAGGATTGCATGGAGCAGCAATCAAAGTTAGAATACAGATGTACATGGGAGGGCCAAAAGGTGCAAATGCAGAGCTTTAAAGTTAGGAATGTTGTAAGGTGGGAAGGAGGTGTCCAAATGTTTCATATACTTATCAGATAGGTAGGTAGGTGATTTAAATGTGATCTGGAGGACGAGTGAATTCATGGGCATGCCTAGTCCCAGACCCAAACACCTGAAACTCCAAACACTCTAATATCCTGGCCACAGGGGAGTGAGCAGAAGTTCCTATTTGTCTCAGCTATTTTTGTTTCCTCTCCTCAGACCATGCCATGGAGGAATGGGAGGAAGATGCAAAACTGAATCTTTTCTTGGCATGGGGAAGCAGTTCTGGGTACCACAGGTTAGATACAGAAATGTTGTATTACCTTTCTTTCTGTGTTCACTGTCAAACACATGGCCTTGTACATTGTGTATTGTGCAATATTGTGCTTGGCATTCATCCTTACTCACTATTTAGTGTGTGTATAAATTAAAAAGTCCTTTCAGTAAAAGTCCTACAAATTACATTAGACAATCTTACTGTTCTCACAATGTTTATTAACTCCATCCTGTGGAACTGTGAAGGTATTTTCATAATTTCTGTGATTTTGCTATTATAATCTAAAGGGATTAATTCCCCTTTTGCATTATATTTCTGTGATGGAATTCTGAAGGAATCTGGTATACAGCAGTCTTTTTTGTGATTTTTTTCCACTTCCACCAGTAAAGTTAGATTGTATTTGTATTTATACAAATCACTGAAAATGTTAATGGTAAATTTGTGAATACCTCTGTGTATTTCAGATGTCCAGAGCAGTAGCGTATTTCATGCTGTTTGTTAATTTTATCTGGAATAGTGTTTTATTTTGATATGTGTAATTCAAAGGTCTTTCTTAAAAGAGTTTCTTAGGGTTTACTACCTGGATTTTTTCTTCCAGTTGATGGAGGTAAAAGAATAAAATGTGAAATGTAAATGATGCTAGTTATTTTGGTTGAGATTATCACAAGTCAGAAGGAGAAAAGTGAAAGCTATAAAAGACAAAGATTTTTAGCCCTGTGAAAATTAAAACTTATTTGTCATATACCAAATGTATTTCTATTTAAAGTTTTGATAAGCCAAAATGCAGATGTATGAATACGTGTCTGGGGCTTTTTTATTTCATGTGCAATTTATGAATCAGATGGAAAATATTCCTCCTCCTCTATCAAACCACTGTATATCCAGTCTCAGTTTCTGGCACAGCTAAGGTGTTTCCACATAGAATCACAGAACATTTTGGGTTGGAAGGGACCTTAAAGATCATATACCTTCATCCCACCTGCCATGAGCAGAGGCACCTTCCACATTTACCTTTGCTACAAAGTCTTTTTCTTGAATTTACCTTTTGTAACATTGCTTTCTTCATAGCTTAAGATGAAATACTTAAGCCATATGTAACTTCAAATTAAAAATATTTTTCATAAAATTAACGTAATGAAGCATTATCTTAATAGCTCTATAGCTAGAAAATATTGGGGTTTGGCTGTAATGTATCCAGACCTCCTGGCTCTGGGAAATGTATAGAGAAAGAATAATAGACTGTATATGGCATGAACTATCAACCTGAAAAAGTGTCATTAACTGTCATATTTTGTATGATGCATTCAAATATATCTTTTTAAATTTTAAAACAATAAGTATTATGGTAAGCAATGGGAAGGAACACAGAAGCATAAGATACTCAAGTGTGTCCAAAGTGACCCTTCCCGAAACCAGAGGAAAATAAAGAAAATTTCTCTATTTGTAGGATTCCTCAAATATCTTTCAATCACAATTTTTAGCTAAAGCTCCTGGCCTGAGGGAAGAAACATGCTAAGTACAGGAAAATGTGTGTATGTTTTTTTCTACAAAGCCATGTGTCTATTTACATCAAATTTCTATTCATATATGGGGATTATACTATGCTATTTATTATGAAACTGTGAAACAGAAAGAAATTGAGTTTTCCATGTCATCCCAGTATGTATGAAAGCACAAATTTATTTGAGTCCAGGAGACTTGACTGTAATTATCACTCTAAGCTTGCTTCAGTTAAAGAAGTTTGTGTATATAGAGGTGGGAAAGAAGGCAGTATTTGTGAGAGAGGATAAGTATTGCCCAAACCAAAATAATTTACTTCTAATCAAAAAATGAAAGTGGTGTGCTTGAAATACGGGCTGGTATCATCTCAGCCAAACCTAAAATCTCACACACAGTGCATTGAGTGCTAGTGACAGGCAGGATATTAACTAGTGCCCCTACTGTATGATTTCAGACCTTTGTGAGATCCTCAGCAGTCAGGATACAGCAGTTCAGCCAATATTCTCTTTCATTAGCATTTTAAGTAATTAAAAACTCTAAAGAAGTCTTAACAGCTGCAGTAGTTCTTCAGTGTGGATTGGAGTAGCAGTATATGCATTGCTTTAATTTTCTATTTATGTGTGTTTAATCAAAAGTTTTATGTATGTGCTAAATGGCAATGTATTTACCTGACTTGAATTTGTGACATCAGCACAAACTTCTTAATTAAACAACCAGACTCTGTGTGTGCTGGTAACCTAAGTGACTGTATATTAAACAAGGCAAATGACATTTACTTTTCTTATCTTCTGCTTTCCAGCATCTGGTTCTTGTGTTCAGCTGTCTATTGTTAGAAATTCTCTAGAGAATGATATTGTGAAAAACACTGCTGACATCAGCTGCAGGTGCTGATTTTTACTTAGTACGTAAGGGTAAATCTTGTTTCCATTCAGGCATTTTTTGTTCAGCAGAATTCTTAGTAGTCTTTGGGTTTGAATGATACAAACACAATATGGGGAAATTTCATATATATCCACTGCATACCTAGGAAGGAGTCCTGGAAACCAGAGCTGTATTCTCAAGCGCCTCCTTTCCCTTCTTACCTTCTGTATCTCCTGTGCCCTTTATGCTAAGCTGTAGTCAAACTTGCAAAAGAGGTTGCATCCTTCTTCTACACAAGGAACTGGATTTCAGAGCACATAGGATTTTTTCTCTCTCTAGTCTCCAAATCACCCTGAGTTAACAGGTTTTCAGCCTGATGAAAAGAGCCAACTTTTTTTATTATTATTTATGGTTTGCCATACACAGTCATTTTTCTCTTCCACAACATGAGATACAGATTTAGGGGAAGTGACTCCAGTCATCAATTGTGTCCACAGGTCAAAATTATGACATCATAACATTAAGCACTGTCACTTTAATCAATCCCTGGAACAGGTGTTAAATCCATCATTTTTTTAAAGGCTTCCCAATAACAGAAATTTCTTTCTCATGGATTTTTCTTTCATCAGAAACTCCTGAGTGAAATCTGTCTGTGTGCATGACTTCTCTTGCTGTTCTAGAGCCACTCATATTGTCCTTTAGTTCCAAAAGATGTGCACAAAGATAGGCAGGAATAAAAGCTCTGGCCCGGGAAGCAACATGAGTTTGTCATATGGACGGATCATCTCTTACCCTCTGCAGAACTAATTGCTCTGAGCTCCGCTCTATACTAATAAGCTTACAAGAAATACTCTAATAGGGGAAACCAATGTCTTTTTTAGCCAAGTACTTTATCTCAGAGGCAACAGGAGGTGCTGGTTTGAGAGAGTATTCAGTCTGACCACCGTACTTTTTGATTATTTTAGTGTCCCTGCCTCCCAGAATTCAGATTGTAATAGACCTGTGTGTGGTTTTGTGATTTCTTTTCTTTTCTTTTCTTTTCTTTTCTTTTCTTTTCTTTTCTTTTCTTTTCTTTTCTTTTCTTTTTTCTTTTCTTTTCTCTTTTCTTTTCTTTTCTTTTCTTTTCTTTTCTTTTCTTTTCTTTTCTTTTTTTTCTTTTCCTTTTCCTTTTCTTTTCCTTTTCTTTTCTTTTCTTTTCTTTTCTTTTCTTTTCTTTTCTTTTCTTTTCTCTTCTTTTTTCTTTTCTTTTCTTTTTTCTTTTCTTTTCTTTTCTCTTTTCTTTTCTTTT
>NW_008238983.1:2826596-2833283 GCF_000691975.1 Corvus brachyrhynchos | reverse complement strand
TCCCTTTCCCTTTCCCTTTCCCTTTCCCTTTCCCTTTCCTTTTCCCCTTTCCTTTCCCTTTCCCTTTCCCTTTCCTTTTCCCCTTTCCTTTCCCTTTTCCTTTCCTTTTCCCTTTCCTTTCCCTTTTCCTTTCCTTTCCCTTTTCCTTTCCCTTTTCCTTTCCCTTTCCCTTTCCCTTTCCCTTTTCCTTTTCCTTTTCCTTTTCCTTTTCCTTTTCCTTTTCCTTTTCCTTTTCCTTTTCCTTTTCCTTTTCTCTTATCTTTATCTTTAAACTTGTCTGGTTATCCATTGTCCCAGCTTTGGACAAGGGCTGTATTGACTGAATATACTGAATGTTAAAGTGTTTCCAGGGATGGGTCATCCACAACAATCTAAAGAATATATCAATAACAGGAATATTTGAGCATTTCGTCACTCCTGATCATAATTTCATATGTATATATATATACACTTATAGACAGTTGTGCACTGATTAAGACTGCATGATTTTTAGAAAGTCATACAGTATAATAGAATAGTAAGATATTGAGGTGTAAACCAATACAATTGGAGTCTTTTTTGGCCTTAAATATGTAAACAGACTTCCACGTTTTCAACACCAAGCAAGCAAAACCAGACTGCAGACATCCGGATTGAAATGTAGATTCTTTTTAAGCTGCTGGATATGTAGTTTCCAGAAATATTCAAAATGAGTTATTTATTATCCTTAAAAAATACTTGCTTTTACATGAATGCATTTCAAACCTAAAAAGTTATTATGCTGAGTGTCATGATTATTGATTCACAATGATCTCTACCACAAAGCTTCATTTTAAAATGATGTATTTTTCCTAAGATCCTGCTCTGCAAACTGGTAAACTAAATATTTTGTGGATACTGTACACACCTCACAAGAAGAAATTCATTAATTCCTCAATACTCATTTCAGAATTCCATTGTTATGTGGTGACACTTTAAATACCTTAAATTTTTATCTAAAACTGAATTCTCAGGTGAACAGTACTGGAAAGAAGGTAAGGTCATTGCTTGACTTAAAGTATCACTAAGGTCCTTTGCTACTGCTTATTTATTGACAAAGTTGACCAAGCCAAAAAAAAAAAAAAAAAAAAAAAAAAAAAAAGAAACAAAAAGAAAAACACAGACAAATTAATTTTAAGTATTATACTGTTTTTCTGTTCTGCTGACTGTATTGAAAATGTATATTGTCACACCAACTCAAGACTAGTCAGTGAAAGTATACTGTGGAGTTATCCATGCCATACCTTCATCAGTCTGAGTGCAATTCCCCTGCCCCATGTCTGCTCCAAGACAGATAGGCACATGCCTAATTCCTGGTAAAATTCAGGAAGCAGATTCTCAAAGGTAGATATATCAAAGAAAAAGGTTTTAATCAGGACAGAACATAATAAGCACCAAGCCTTAAATCTGTGTTATGTAAAGGTAGCTTCCTAAGTGAAGCTATTGTTTCATGAAAACCAGTAGTTAGGAAAATTTATTCAATGTATTTTTTTTCTTATTTGTCACTAATTTTGTATTTATTCAAATTTGCACTACGTACTCATATGGTTCTTTTAAATCTTATTTCAAAATACCATCCGTGGAAGGTCATAACTGTAAATTAGGGCAAAGACAAGGCAGTGGCTGGAATAGTTATCAACACTTCTTAATGACTTCCAGGGCACAACAGAAACTGATAAGTGTAACTCCATTTGGAGGGGGCCTGAGATGGAGTTTGGGCTCTGCATAAACCACAGGCTGATTGTACCTGTCTGATTAAACATGAAGATCATGGCTTAGAGGGGAGCCAGGATAAGGCTCCCTGGGGCTTCAGATGAAAACTCCATGAAAGAGAAGTGGTGCCTAGAGAAATCAAAAAATAAGGCCCAAACCAAGCATAAAGCCCTGCAGACCAACAGTGTTGCTTCATGTTTAATTTAATAGCTGAATCTGAAAGCTTGTCAGATGAAGTGAGATTAAGAAGGAGACATCAGACAATGCAGGACTTATTTAGAAGGGGTTTTAAAAAAAATTCTTAATGCAAATATTAATTAAAAGAAAAACACAGCAGGCGATGCATAAGGGAAGAGTTAAACTACTATCAGTTTAACAGAAAGGATATTCAAAGCATTTGCATGTGGTTAAAGCATATAAAATTCTGAATGTATTGATGCTAATTTTCTAATAACTTGATGAAAAAAGATTTGTGGGGCTAGAACTGAAGAATTCAATGATGACTGTTTCCATTCTTTTCTGAAATCCATTTTTATCTAAGAAAGTACTCTGTACTTTGGAGTACAGCAGACATAATAAAACTGGTTGTTTTGCTAATTATCCTACAACTTCATCTGGAGTCAAACTTTGACAATGTTCTAGTTAATCATTTGAAAATAGGTTTTAAGATAGAGCTTGAGATTTCGCTATTATTTAAAATAAGTAAACAGGAGTGCTCTTTTTTTTTCAAATCGTTTTCACTCTTGATGAGTGCTGTCCTTTCTGTCTTGACCTCTACAAATAGATAAGCCTTGCCATTATGTGAGTTTGTCCCTATCCAGAAGCTATTCCATTCTGCATCAAACTGTTGGCATTGACTTGATATGTGACCTCAAGTCACTGTTTCAGCAACTTTGTTGCAATTTTCTCCTCAGAAGAAATATTTTGTCATTGCCTGTCTCACCATAGGTGATGTTCATTTATTGTAAAATACTTTTATACGTTTCATTGAATGATACTTAAGGAAGTGGAAATTATTAATCTTAGAATCATGATTTTAGCATTTTACTTATCCTTTTTGATCCTCATCAAAGAGATCAACATAAATCCTTTCTTTATCCTAAAGATTTACATGAATATATACACACATATTTTCATAATTTTTAGGACCATAAAATGATTTTAAATTACAGGGGGTTTGTTTCTTTTACACACTATGAAGTTAGACCAGATTTAGCCACCTGAAATATGAAGAAAATTAATTGCAGTGTCTACAATAAGATGAAAACAGAATGGGTGATTCCTTTTCCCTCAGTACTTTTAAGGGACTAAAAAATTTCTTCTGCTATAGATTCATATTTTTCCCTTCATGCCTTTCTGTATGTGATTCTAAATTTTTCATACGGAGTGTGTGGGAATCAAACCATGACCTCTTCCATTTCATAATTACTAGCCTTTATGGAGATGAATGCATTTACATGTTCTGTGAAACTCATCCCAAGACACTTCCGTGATTTATTTTGCTTTCTTGCAACAACCCTCCTTCCATTTGCTTCAGTGACAATGTATACAGAAATACTTGCTCCCATGCCAAATTCCTCTTTAAATTCATTTTCTTGTCCACACCTAATTAATATAGGTTTAAAATTAAAGGCAAATATACACAGTTATTTCTTTTAGTCAGTTGTTTTACACAGCACATACAATCTTTTTTTCATTTTTTTTTTCTTAATTATTGTTTTAAAGGAATTTTAGTGTCACCATTTTAAATACAAATGTTGCAATGGTGGAGAGAAAAGGAAAGCAAATGCTTTCAATATTTTATTTTTCATTTCTTAATTTGTTCCTATCAGTCAGCTACCTGACCCAGTTGTATATGAACATTTAATGGTCTGTTACCTCCTGGTATTTGACAGTATTTGTTCATCAGAAATGCTTATTAAAAAGAAAAATATGTTTACTTCCACAGTCCCTGTAAGACTGAACTATCAGAAGAGCACCATTTTTAAAGGTTGCATTAGTACTTGCAACATTTTTATCAGTTTGATATATTAGTGTTTAATTCCACTTTAACTGCATAGAAGTTGTAAACCAGAACTTTTCTATAAGAACCAAATTTATTCTCAATATTTGGAAATGTAGTTTATTTCAGCTCTTAATCGGAAATACGTAGTAACGGCTAGAAATTCGAAAGGCAAAAATGGCTACAGGTGGTGACAAAAAGCACAAATTTTAAGTTAGGTATATTATTTTTATGAGTGCTTGAGTAGAAGTATAACAGTATCCCACTTAGTATCTCTGTCTTTGTCATTGTTAAGCATTAGGAAAAATTAAAGCAATTGATTTTGTCACAAATTCAAGCACTGTTCACCAAGTTGGTAACTAGTAAATATTTTGGTTCTGTATCTTCCTCCATTTCATCATGTACCCTGGTACACCATTCAGCCCAATACTTCATGGCTACTGTCATTATATTCCAGAGCTTTTGTTTTGTAATATTGTGTGGGAACACCTCATACACAGACATGTTCTGAGGGAAGCATCACTAGAGAAATGTTGTCAATTACAATTTATGGATGGGAAAAATGAAGTAAAATTTATATAAAACAAAAATATAATCAAATTTTATTAATAATTATTTCCACCATTACCAATTAGTTTTATGGCAGGAAAGGGGCTAAAAATTAATTTTTGTAGCTGAATCAACCATTCCAAAAACCTCTTTGAGATTCTGTTAAGAGTTTTATAACTAAAACAAGGGCGAATTGGTGCCATTTCTCCTTAGGGTCCTCCTATGAAAATGGAGAATACATAACAAACTTTCTCTTCAGTTAAAAAACTCTGTTAATATTATCACCCTGGTTGTCATTTCCTTGAACTCAAAATTTGACAAAACAGTTATAGTGGCTTCCATCTGAAATGGGCATACTTGTCTCTGAAATGTGAAGCAAGACAGGGATGAATTTGGAGCTTCTGAAATGTTCATGGAGGCTGTAATGCTTTCTTATTATTTTTACTACATTCTGCTGTGTAGAAACAGAAAAGAGGCATTTCAGCAGTTTCTTGACCCTAGATTGATGTAAGTGTGAGCAGAAGTTAGCCCAGCGTGTTTGTGCTGCTACAGCAGTATATACGGTTACATACGTGGTTGTGTATTTCCAAAAATTATGAGTACACAGGTTCCTCTTTTGATTGATACCCAGCATAGTGTTAAATTGGCCAATTACATGGACCAGACTAACATTGTTTTTCATTTTCCAGAAGACTGAAATGTGTGATGATTCCTGCAATAGACAAGATTTGATGTATCGGGCACATACAGGAAGAAAAGTCTTGCTGTTCTTGGCAGTTTCTTGTTGACAGCTTCCCTATTCGTTGTCAAGACGACTATTCATAACTCCCTCCTTGACAGACAAGACATTGCACAACACCATCCTCTGATGCTGTCAAATTGACCTTTTTAGGGAGTCACATTTTGTTTTGCTCTGATGAGTTTTGCACTCTATCACCAGGCTGGCAGGTACCACTAAACCACAATATAGTCAAAGCACTTACCCCCTCCAGAATTGCTCCCATAATGTAATCAAGGGAATAAATAAACAGCATAATGAAAAATATCTCATGAAATACATTTTCCTCACCCTCCCACCTTTTCATGCACAATAAATGATTGCCTGATAATAGATAATGATAGGTCTGCAGATTGCCACTGGTCTAATCTTCTTTTCCCAGGCTTAAAGCTGCAAGGTCTAGAAATACCAGCCAATGAAGTTGTAACAAGATAGGACTATTCTATGCATTACAATTTCCTATTGTGCCAAGTTCCTGAGCCAGCCAGATCTTCAAGCCAGACCTTCTTAGGCCTTTTCGCATAAGGAGCTTGTCAAGAACAAGAGACTTTTAAGCTCAGAAAAGCCATTGTTTATTAAAAAGAAAATTATATTTTAACTGGCAGCTGGAAGTTACCACTGCAGACAAAAGAGGACTCCATTCTCTGTGCCCACTATGTCTTTAAAACAGGTGGTTTTGCTTCAAGCCTTGTTTTTTTATTAGCTTGTCAACATTCTCAATCCCAGTGAACTCCACAGGGGAGGCCTCCATTGTGCAGACCCCCGACCTCCATTCCTGTTTTCTGGTCCCACCCCCCTGGTGCTCTGAGCACACTCAGGACATCCCCTTGGAAGCTGTGACTAAGCCAAGAGCAAGCATGGAGATGAACTGTAAACTAGACTCCACACCTTTACTGCTAGGTTGGATGTTGGGTGAGCATAACTTTTTCCACACCTGGAAGAAGCATGGAGGGAGAGAGGGAAAAGGGAAAAGAATTGGAGAAATATTGCTGGTTTGACTATGTTGAATTGTCTTGCATTGACTTTGGCTTTAAAAGTAGGTTAGTAATTTTTTAGATGCCTGCATTTTTGCTATGGATGAAGTTTTCAGTTAGTGTTGCTAAATTTTCAAAAATTATGTCGTGAACTCCCCTTTTTCCATTAAATATCTATAAAGGCACATATTTGTTTTGTTCTTTTAAAATTGAAAATCATTGCATACTAGATGTTCTGTCACAAAAGAGGAGAGGGAAGGAGGGACAAGGAAATGGAAAAAAAAAAGGGAAAGGAGAAAGGGAAAAAATTATAATAAAAGGTTTGAGGACTTCCTCATTTCTTATGTTTCTGGCTTTATTTTTTGGTTCAGGTTTTTTTTGGTTTGTTTGTTTAATTTTTTCCCCCAAAACCAGTTTAGCTGATTTAGCAGTTGAACTTGGAAAACTCACACAGAATCCTTGAGAACAGGACAGAGGGGGCCCTAAAGTGGTATACAGCCTCCATCCTCCAGGTAGGATCAGTGTCAACTTTCTGGCATGTGTTTTTTTTTAGTTTGGCATGAAAACCTCCAGTATCAATATAATCCTGTCTCTCTGAGCATTCTTTACCTAGTACTTAACTGTATTGACTGTATTTACCATCAAATTTTTTT
>NW_008238983.1:2781438-2826343 GCF_000691975.1 Corvus brachyrhynchos | reverse complement strand
TGCTGATGACTGTAAATCAACCTTATGAAAATATGAACCCAACTTCTTGTCCTGAACATGACAAGAACTTCAGATTGTTTTTTTAGCAATCTTTTATGTAGTTGAAGACACAGAAGCTGACAGATCTCATGACAGCTGCTCGATCTGTACCAAACAATGCCAACTCACCCTTGTTATTCATGTCTTTGAAGCTTCTGATCATTCCAGTTGTTTTCAAAAATAAATCTTTTTTTATGTGAAATATGATGTTCAAATTTGACAGCAAAATTCTAGCTTAGGCCCATTATTGCAATGTAACATTCAAGATACTTCATGTTTAAACTGTTTATACTTGGGTTATGCGTGATGTGATTAGATCTCATCACTATTTTTGAAACTTCAGTCGAAAATATATTTAGGTTGTCAGAAATCACTGCTCTCCTTCCTCCAAAAAAAAAAGAGTCCCTTGTGTTTGGCAGGTGTAACAGTTGTCTTTCATCATTTTCTTCCCTGGCCCTCCAGCCTCCTTTTTAAAATAGCAAAATTTATGGAAGACTTTGCTTTTTTTTATTTTTTGACAAAAGTATATTTTACTTCCACCAATTTTTCAATAAGGCTTATGTTGGAAGCCTTCAGAATACAAATTATTTTTAAACAAGTAAAATTAAGGCTCCTTATTGGTCTTTGCAATTAAGTTATTAATGTACCTAAGACAGAGTCTTGTTGTGGTCTTTTTTAACACTTTTTTTTCTGTTTGCCCATTTCAATTTTAGCTTTATTTCGGTGATTCATCTGCTTAGGGATATGGCTGCTTGAAGCTAGATCAAATGTTTATTGAAAAAATGTGCTAACTGAAGAATGCAGTGTAAGTGGAGATGGTTTATTAATTTATGAATCAAAGAGGTTTTCTCTTTTGTATTTTTTAAAATATTGGTCAGACTCTTTTTCTTATTCCTTTGGTACTTACTGTCTTTATTTTTCTTTCCATTTTTGCTTTGATACATCATTATTTCCTCGTATTTATTTAAATACAAGGAAAGCTAGAGGTCTGAGAAAGGAAAGACAAATGGAGACCCTACTAATTTTTCTTCTTTTATTTAATCTTAATATATTGGTTATACTTTCGAAACAGAAATTCTAATGAAAATATATTATTAGATCCTCTTCAAAGAAGAATTTGATTTATAAGATGGCTTTGGGATACTGTGCACACTTGAAATTCTGAAAGGATAGTGCACCTCCCATCCTTATAGGTAACTCTTAAACTGACTCTGTAGAGGGGAAATAGCAAATGCTGTAAAGAAATCTTATGGAAAAATTACATAAATTGATTAAGGTCACAAGTAAAAAAGTAAGTTCTCTGTCATACTCCAAACACAAGATTAAGATAAAAATTAAACACACAAAGAAAATAGTATCAGGTAGTTATTAAAAATTACTGTGGAAGAGAACATTATGCTTCAGGATGGAGCAACTAAGGTTACTGCCGATTTGGGCACTGCGGTGTTGCCAAGAGCCAGCTTGTTTGGGTCACCTCTGGGGGCCATAAGCTTCTTCCTTCCAAACTGCTCAGAGCAGAGACTGAGTACGGCCAAGGCCTCAGCAACATGTTGAGAGGACATGAATGAATGAGTGCAGGACTAATGAAGGAAGGGCTTTTTAATATACTGCTTTGCATATGAAAAGGGAGCCTACTCTGGACTGGTAGGTGTACCAAAGACAGACAGCAAAGTAATGTGAAATAATATTTTCAGCCATTAGTACTTTTACCGTGTATATTTACAAGAAAATACTATCCAATTCCATTAAATAATAAGAAAAAACTCCAAAACCGTTCAGTACAAAGCGGTAATTGATTGAAATTTTATATAAATAACCTAGTCTGGTGAGGTTGGCAATTGTTACATTAAGTTCTTCTGGTTTTGTCTGTCTTTTTTCTTATAAGATGCACTGCTACAGCACACAACCTTCCTTGTGGAGGTCTGAATATTTATAAACGCAGATTACAAGAAATAAATGGTTGCATATGTTGTACTCTGCCCTTCCAAAAACCAAACCAAACCAAACACTCTCCCCCCAAAAAAACTAGCTTCTTATTATTTTTCTTTTCACTTTATATTTCTTGTTAAGACACACAAGCAAATGTCATGAAACAAATTTCTTGCTTAACTGGTGGTAGAAAAGAGATATTTCTTCAGTTTGCATCCAATTGAAATGCCCCTTATGACATGCAGAACCTAGTTCATTTATTTTTATGGAAGTTATTAAACAGGAGGTTATTCATTAACAGCTAATTTTGAACAGTGACATTTATTTTGTGTTTGATTTTGTATTTCCCCCCTTATGAGAAAGAAAAGTTGCAGGTGGTGTGAAAAAAAGTTTTTATTCTTGTTTGTTCTTTCTTTTTAAAATTCTGGGGTACGGCAGGTGTTCGGTTGTAAAGTTTTGTATGTCTGACATATATGGCATGGTACTTCACACATTATCTGCCCATCAAGATTAGCAGACTTTGATTAGCAAAATGCCTGTTTGATATAGGGAGAGGAGAGCTTCCATGTAAAAAATGTAATTGAGTGACTTAAAGGAGGAAAAATATCATCTCTTGAAATCACTTCAATATACTGCTACAAAACATAAAGGACCATGTTTTCCAAAATGGCTAATGATTTTGATCAGGTCTATTTCTTCTTGTCTAGGGAAATTTCATAAGGACTGGAGTTAATGGTATTTGGCATTTTGCACAAGTGATGTCCATTCAATGGGTATCAGGTAAGTCATTTAAAAATGGAGACACATAAAATCAATATTATCTTCGGAAAAGAAAACTAATTTTCCCTCAAGGGCTACATGGTTAGAGCCTTCAGTGCAATTAATGAATGTTGTCCTCATCAACATTTTAATACTTCCTGAATTGCTAGTCCTTTTTTTTTAGGTTATTATCTCTTTGGATTGTTTGTTAGGAAGTGAGTACATTTTGTACACTTTTCTCATAGACAGTCAGTGTTTTAATTTTCATATCTCAGGCTCTGCAAGGGACTTAAAGTCAGTATCAGCTAAGGGGCTGGATCTATGGCCCCTCCCTAATGAAAGAAAAGGAGATCCCAGATATGACATACAGTGAGGTGTTTATTTTCCCAACAGCTTATTTCACACAAAAAAAACCCCAAAAAACCACAACAGTTTTTTTTCTTCCTTTAAAAAGAAATTTATATCATAAATTTAACTCTTAATATATATTATAATCCACTTTTCCCATTAATTCTTAGTAGGCAGAATCAGGTTTTACAGTTCCTCTCACTACATCTTCTGAAAATTCCTCACATTAGTGATCTGATTGAGATATTCAACAGCCTCACTAAGCGACAGGCATTTTGAAAGAATATGGCCATTTTTATTTTCTAGAATTTATTTTTTCTTCTTGGCTAATTTTTTAAACAGGACTCTATTACTGCTTACCTTACATATGTCTGACTGAATATTTCACTTGTAAACTCTCCAGAACAATGTTTATCTCCCTATGCATTTTATAAATGACATGTAGCAAGATGGATCTGCTGGTTGGTCTAAGAATTTCCTGAATATAATTTAGAAGGATAAGAAATTGAAGGATACCATAAGCAGTTTCTGCATTTTTACAAGCATGAGTAGTAGGACCTAAAAAATTTAGAGACTCCCTATGCACTTATCTTTTACATTCACCTGTATTTGAGACAGATGAATCCTCTGAGTTGGCAGCAGGAAAGAAAGATATGAGGTGGACATACTGTAAGTTGTCTGAATTTACCTTGACTCCCATCACATTCACAAAGCAATTGTTCTGCATATATCACCCATCCTTGAAGGGTGGCTGCCAACAATCCAGCTATAAAAATTACTATTTAAGATGATAGCACCTCAGATATGAGGGAGAAACTCCACTCCAGAGACCCTTGAAACTTAGTAGAGCCTGAGCACAAGGAGTCTTCTCATAGGGGCCAGACTGCCAGACAAGATTTGGACGGTCCAGTGGTCAAAGCAAGTGTCCAGTTGCCCTGATGCTGATCTGAACTGGATTGGGGTCTTAGCAGTGAGAATGAGAGGTGTGGGGATGTCACAGAATATCTCTCCATCCTGTGTACCCATCCTTCTTAGTAAACAAATTTTATCTCATTATGTCATCCCGAATGATTCTTCCCCACTGCCAATAGCAGAATGCACTCATAACAAAATAAAATATCTATAAATTAACATTAGTAACAAAACACAATCAATGACCACACAGATAAAAATTTTATGAGAATTGAAATAGGGTGTGAAAATGAAGATTTTAATATTATGACTATTATCCCCTCGAAGTTTATTTTCTGATAAAGTTTCTTAATTCAGTTTATTTAAATTTTAATACTACATTTGTTATTCTACCCCAGTAGCCCTTCTGCATGTGCCTATCAATATTAAAGAGGGGATAGATAGGAACGCTTGCTATGAGCTAGTCCCCATGGGTTGGAATAAAAGTGCTCTTACTTCACACATACCAGTTTGCTAATTACCATCCCTTTGAGGAGGAGAATAATAAACCTGCGATTTAAGCCTTTCTCAGAACAATGTTGTTCAATGAAGTTGTTGGGGTGTTTTTTCTTTCTTTAAAAAAAATTCCTTCTTTGACTTCTTGTTGTAGCATCTCCCTCTTGGTGCTGTATGTCACATGTACTTAGGATAATTTGAACTAACTCAAAATGAATTTATCACAGTTTTATACCACTGAGGACAGAACTGTGATCATTTCATCATGTTATAAAATTAAAAAACAACATGGAGTTCATCAGTTCAATGCAACTCCTCTTTGGAACACAGGATAATATTCGGGGTGATTTACATCTGTTTAGAGAATCTCTGTTTAGTGATGCTGACCTCTCTCAGGGGTCTTTCTGTAATATTTTGCAGTGAAGTGTAAAAAATATCAATATGCAATTGTAAAATGTTGTAAGAAGTGAAACATCTCAGATCCAACTGCTCTACAGCCAATTGAGTTTTCTTCCTGGACTTAAGTCCATGGTAATAAGGTCCAATAGCTTTTAGTTAGTTTGGAATAAGTAAGATGCAAATTTACCTTACTCTGGTAAGTTTGCATCTGTTGCAACAAAGCATGTAAGCATTCCATGAGTGAAACAGGGATGGTGGTGATGGTCTTGATGTAAGATTAATTTATCTGAGTCTTAAAGTGGTTTGAAGTCTTTCATCTATATTCAATGGGACTGAAATTGGAAGCAGCTCTTATGTTCAATATTTATTTCTCCTCTATGACAGATTTCTATTTTAAAAAAAATTAGTCT
This sequence comes from Corvus brachyrhynchos, assembly GCF_000691975.1. Lineage (NCBI taxonomy): Eukaryota > Metazoa > Chordata > Aves > Passeriformes > Corvidae > Corvus > Corvus brachyrhynchos. The sequence continues at coordinate 2,821,052 of NW_008238983.1, read as the reverse complement.
ATTTCTGTGAGTCTAGGTAGAAATTACAGCTATGGAGTTTGAATTATTGTGTACCTTTTTCTTTGTTTTCTTGGCAAGCCTACTCAATATTAAATAATACTTGTAAACAAGTTGTTTTTAGAAATATCTCTATGTGATTAATTCACCCTTTATTGAAGACCTTTTTGCCTACAATAAACCTTCCTATTTTACACACTGATAAACAGATTTAGCAATAGGATTATTTGCCTTCGTCTTACTTCTCCTACTTCAAGTCAGAATTTATGTCACAGAAAACAACTGTACAGGTGCTGGTATGAACAAGGTCAGAATCAAGTTCATAGTTACCAGGGTTGACTTCTTTGACATTTGTTCCTTAATAGAGAGAGATGATTTTTTTGTTTTCCAATGATCATGTCTGCCATGACCAGAGATATTAACTGATGTTCAAAAATATCTTGGAACTTTTATATACAAATGTCCAAATCAGTTTAGTAGCTAGGCACCTGAAAATGAGACAGCTACCTGACAATAAGAGCTAGTGACAACATGGTGGATGAATGACAGAAACTGGAAAGGGCATTTATTCATTTAAGCCGTTAAGATCAAGATTTCCTTAATTGTAAGTCATTCTGGGTGTATTCTAGATCTCTGATATTCTAGATCTTGATAAAAATTACTAGACCATAAATCAGATCTGTGGATGGTGAGACACCAAAGGGCTAAACATCTAGAAATCTCTGAGTTGCATGTTATCAGAGAAGGTAGAACTGAAGACAACTGGAATTCAGAGGTGCCATTGTCGACAACATCTGATGTAGATAGATCTCAAAGAATGCAAAGCCCTTCAAGTCATTAAGTAAAATTTTCGGTTTATTTCATAAATGACAAAACTCAGATTTTTTTCCCTCAAATACTACGCCCCTATTTGGAATCATGGATAGACAGCAATTTTATTGTCAATAGAATTGTATATTTCACTTGAGGAAGTACACAGCCCAGTATACTGGTGAATGCCACAAGGTAGACGAATGAAATCATAACTTTTCTATCCTCTTATCTAATATTTATGTTTAACTGTTCAAAAAGTGATAAAACTTGCATGGGCATATGTAATAAGAAATTAGAACATTTTAGTCTGAACAGTTTCCTTCTTTTTTTCACTGAACTGCTTCATTTCTCGCACAGCTTTGAACAATCATGGAATCTCAGGTGGTCTGTGGTGTGCTTTGACTTAATGAGAAATTGGGACCACTGCTGCACAGAAAGCAAAACAACTGTGTAGAAGGTGTGAAAATAGCAAGGGTGTTAGATGCATCACCTTTAAAGAATCCTTGAAACACAAGGCTTACCTTGCCCACGTATTGAGTGTCTGGACCTGTGTACTCCTCCAGCAAGAAAAATTGATTCCACATCCAACCACGCTTGGTGCGGTGCAGTGTTTTTCCATCATTCTCTGACAATCCTGTTATCCTTTCACTGTGCGAGTGCTTGTTAGTCCTTTTCTGGGATGGCGTCATATGAATCACATAAAACACAGAGCTCCAAAGCAAAACTGTCAGAAAGGAGTGAATCCTCATAATTTCCACAGATGCTGTTAGCCTCCACTCCTCTAATAATTCACCAGAAAAAAAATTTTCAAATGTTGTATTCCTCTTGTAAGAACCTAAGGGACAGAGGAAAGTGTTTGTGTAAGTTGAAATAACTTTCTTCCCTAAGGAAACAGGAACACAGTCTAGTGATCACAACAATAACCCATGGGAATGACAAATAACCATGAAAATTACTCAGAGAGTTTTGAGTCAAGTTCTTTAACATCTTTTTTCATCTTATATTAGTTCACTCACACCGTATATAGACATTAAGTTAAAACACAAGATAGTAAAATACTTTATCTGAAAGCTTTAGCTACCAGCAGCATCCTGACAAAAGGAAACAGCCCAAATAGGAAACCTTCCAACCTAATCCCTTCCAGCTCAGCCTGGTGCTATCCTTCCTTAGCATCTGTTCAGAATTGTCTGCAATTCTGAATTTTCTGTTACCTTGTGATTAATACATCTCATTGTTCCCCTTTGCTAGCCCCAAATTGTCCAGAGGATCTTCTTTTATTTCTGCAGAAAGGAAGTCATAAAATGGAATTTGTAAAATATTATTGATGCCTTCCACAGATTCTTGAAACAAGAACAAAAAGTACTTGTTAGACAACTGTGGGTTCATAGGAATCCTGCTGAGGTTAACAAAATTCTGCATTTGGAAAATAATTCTCCATTTGGAAAGTATTTCATATTTCCCTGGATCATGGCTGAATGAATGGTAATTTTCATGATATAGAACCTTATTGTAATTAGTATTTTTCTGAAAATTACTCCGATGTTTTCTGTGGAGATTTGTAAGCAATATTTAATCAAACCAAATCAATCTCATACTCTTTATCTGGCAGTATAAATGAAGTGCCTGATGTCCCAGTCTTTTCTATAAATTTTTTCATGTTAAGTCTGTTTTTGCTTTAGGATATCTTTTGCTGAGCTGTCATTGTATATCACAGAAATCATAGGAAAATAATTCAGCAGCAGAAGTATATTTTCTTTGAGAATCCTGGTCCATTAACAGTAATAGTAGCATGAGGCCATAACATTCAGAAATTTTGAAATTAAAAAACCCATGCAAAATTATCCCCCTTTCTTCTGCAACCCATCATTACCAACAGCTATTTTCACTCTGTTGTTTATATTTGTTTGGGGTTTTTATAGGAGAGGGGAAGGGAGTCTTTTCTGTACAAAAAGTTCATTTTGGAAATAAGATGCTTTTTGTGAAAATTATTTGTCAGTTGAGAACCAAAACTGTTTAATGGAAAACATTCAGTGAATTGTGCTCTAAAGGCCTTAATGATTAAATTACTGGAATTGTGCCCTTGTGTGAAATTGTCTTAAAATGATGATATTCTGTATGGACTCAGGGTCTTAACTAGCAATTGTGAAGGAGGATCAAAGTCTTAGCATTTTAGTAACTTCAAACAGAGTTTTAGCTGAGCAAGAAGTGAAGGCTTGGAATATTTATCACTTTCTAAGATCATGTTCAAAAACAAGAAGAAAACCTAATAGGTGTCATATTTATGCAGAAGATCATGTATATAGCGCAGGAAAACTTGTTTTCTTTTGTTTTCTATTTTAAGTGAAGAGTCAAAGCACAAGTAAATTAACTCAATTTGCATAAAATCATGAATGTACATAGATCTTAGCAGAAATTCATGAATGTGTTTTCTTTGAATTCTGGTTTTCTCTGTTGTAATGCTCAGTATGTTCCTGTTGCACGCAGAGGGGCAAAGTGCAACTCTCTTGTGGTTAATTTAATACCAGTAAATTTTGACATTAACTGGAAAACATGTTTCGTACATGATGATCGTGCCTTGTGATTGAAATTTACTGGATACAGATCAAAAGAGAAAAAAAACCCCAACAGTCAGCCAATCTTCTATCCATGTTTAAGTTTGATGAGTCAAATTCCCTGTATAAAATTAGACTGAAGTAGATTTTAATCACTGAATGATTTTAATCACTATTTATTAATGTAGAGCATAAGACATCATTGTTTGTGCTTCAAATCCATCCCACTGCATCACCTGAGGTGGATTGAAGGGCCTCTTCATTCTTTGTAAATTAGATCCTGCTTAAGGTATTGCAGAATGAAAGCAGGCAGCAACAGGAACCTTTGGAAATACTGTATTCAGAAGTCAGACAATCAACTTTGTCCAGTGACTCTTATCAAGTCTCTTATCTCTTCTGGAGATATTCTTGCTTGATGTGTCCTCAAATAGTTCTCTTTCACAGCTGCATTTGAACTGTAGTTCAAGAATTCCTCTTCTGCACATTCTGAAGGATAGCATTCAAATGTTCTTATAAATCAAATATTGGATTTGATTACTTTTGGTTTGATATGAACTATGTGTTGTTATGTATCTATTCTCATAAACATTGTGTTTTTATATATTTAAGGTTGTGACTGATTTATTTCTCTAATTTCTTGGACCATGCCATCTTTTCTCCATTAAAACATAACAAACCATAAAGGGAAAAAAACCTCCTGAAAATGACATGCAAATTTGGCAAAATTTTAATACATAGTGAATCTATAAACTATTAAAAATGCTAAAAATATATTTTCCAAAACTTCTAAGCCTTGAAAGACTGCTGTGAAAAAGTAGTTATACAAAACTACCAAACAGTTTAAATTTTCTCTCAAAAATGTCCTTATTTCAAAACTTAGACAAACCTGACAGTCAGATGATTTAGTCTGCTTTGATTTTACTCTTTTTTTTTTTAAAGAGAGAAGGATGGGTGACATCAATATATTTTCATTTAGCATTTTAGAGATGTATGATTGCATGTTCAGTTTGGTGATAATTTAAAATGTAAACAAAATTTCAAGTGCTTCACTTTTGTTATTTCAAAACTGCACATTTTTAATTTCCTGAAATTGCCTTCATTCCTTTCTATCCAAACACTATTTGCCATACTCATTTAAATGCAGGAGATGTTTATACTACTCTTTTGTTTGTACTCAGAGAAATACTTCAAGGTGGTCATTGGCTTATGCATCTTGTCTCATTGTCAACTGTTCAAGCAGGTCAGGAGTTGGTCTTGGTAGACTCAGAAGGTGGAGTTTAATACTGAAACAAAGGATTGTGGTATAGTCTGGAAAAGTAAGACAAACTTTTCCAATTCAAAGGAACCCAGTGCTTCGTGCACACATGTTCTCAACCTGCTAGAAGAAATTATCTCTGTGCAAACAGCAATTTTTCACAGAGGTTTTTTTCTCGAAGGATTCTAGGTTCCCACATTTCGTCCCAGCCAGGGCAGAAGTTGAACTGAGATTGCTTTACACGTTTGGTTTTCTGTGTAGCGCTGCCCTCTACTGATTTCCTTGATAATTAGCAGGACGTTACTACGGAGGGGAAAGGTGGAATCCTTAATGTCAAGAAGAATGAGGAAAAAACAAAACCAAAGAATGAAGTTATAGCCCATTTTTTTCTTGCTTTTTCATTTTTAAAATAATTGGACCTTTCAGGTGTAAAAAGAGACTTATTAGTCTGGGTCAGTGTGTCTTCTGAACATTGTGATAAACATCTAACTTGATTTCTTCTAAGATGAGCAAAGATTTTTCATCTGAAAACAAAGAGAACAATTTCTTTTTCCAAGCAACCAATCAATATTCTATATGCAATCTCTCCTCGCTTCATTTCTGCTCCCATCATTTAGTCAGTAAAATGTCAACTTCTTGTTCTTGTCAAACTACAGAAAATGGTTTTCTTTCTAGTTATCTTGGAAAACGTCTCTTAAGATTGGGCATTCATGTGTTAAATATTTTAATGCCAAATATTTTCGAGAAACTGATTTTCTTCCCCATTTTGCAAATCAGTGAATCTGAGTGGAGGTAATAAGTATTTTTTCATTTGTGTGGTTTGAGAGATATGTAGTGGTAGCCTAGAACCATTTCAGTCTCTCCTTGCAGTAAGGACTTTGATATCAGAATCCTAAAACAGTTCCAGGTAAATGAATTATCTCTGTATGAAAAACATTATTCTCCTGAGCACAGTAACAACTGTAAAAAATTTATCTCTCAAAGTCCTTTTGAATGCAAAATATTCTATTTAGATTCTTCAGGTGTAGTGTGAAATAAGCCTTGCTGGGATCAATAGCAAGGATTTGTTACTGATGATGCCAATTTAAATGTTTCTATAGCAATCACCATGGCAATGTTTTTAATTAGTGCAGCACAGTCACCCATAAGCATGACATGAAGAAAAGCTAACCTTCGGCAACTTGATAATGTATCCCACATTAGTTTGTTTCGTTTGTTAACAGTGAAGCAAAATTTGTGTTCTAAAAGAATCGGATCAGGTGCTAAAGTAGCTAAAAATAGCAGAGTTAACTGCAGCAGCAGTGCTCCGTATTGCACTCCAATCTCTAAATAAGAAAGATGTAACTAATCTTCAGGATGATCTAAACAATCTGTAAAACTAAGTACGTATTTTAACAGGATAAAGAAAATATAAATCTTGTGTAGCCTGCATGCATGGAAGCAGTCTCATTGGCTTTGTCAGCCTTTTTTTTTTGGAAAACAAAACATCTGAATGCATCTTTAATCTACCTAGACTGAGCACTAAGAATGGTGAAGCTGTAGCAACAAAAGGCTGTGCTATAAACAGCACACTGCCACCAGTAGTACCAAGATTTAGGAAGAGGCTGGATCTGTGCCATTGCAGTCTCACTTTTATTACTTCCCCAACTAATTAAAGATATCCCAGGTATGCATACACATGCTTCCCTCTGACTGCAGCACTCAAATATTCTCTGAGTGCAGTCATAGTGCAAACATGAATATAGACTCTGGATGTAAGACTTTCTAAAAACAGCATTCTTTTTTAGCATTCTTCTGCCTGAAAGTTGGGGTTCTTTTCTTCCCTCTCCTATCCATGGATAAAGATGGGGTTGGGAATAAGGATGAAAAGATTAAAAGGAAACAACCAATGTGCATACGGACTAAACTTGAGGTAATCAAGAAAGGTGTTTTCATTTATTTCTAGGAGAGCCAAAGTAGCTTTTGAGGGATTCCCAAAGCTTAAGGGACAGGTTTTTTTGACTGACGAGCACCCATTCTTTGAGTACAAACTCAGATCCTCTTCAGGCACAGAAACATGGGCCACACTAATAAAGTAACATTTTCCCACTCAGCAGCTCCCACTGCAAACCTTTCAGAACAGATTTTCAGAGCTGCTTTTTGCCTGTTGGGTTGCTGATCTGTTCAGCAATACATGCAGTAAAGATAAGCTCGTTTGAAAATTTTGCCAGAAAACAGCTGAAGGCAATTCTTAATTTCTGGGACACCAGTGCAGGTTCCCTTAGCTACATGTCTCCAGGAGTCATACTAATAAAAATAAATTTATAGGGAATTTGAAATAATAGCAATTTCTATTGGAATGTCTGTTGAGTTAATGTCTTTAGGCAAATGAATCTATGGTTTGTAGACGTATTAGAAGAAACATTTCTCTTGCTGTGACAAGAGAGAGTTAGCATTTATTTTAGAGTTTTTCCAGACTCTTGGGTATCTACATTGGAGATACAGGTCCAAATTCACCTCATCATGGCCTCAGTCACCCTCTCTACAGCACTCACAGTGAGTAACTCCAATCCTCTGGGTGGATCTGGCAGGAGAAAGTGTTGATTCATATTTGGACAATCCCCACTGGCAGAATTGTGCAGAGACATAGCTGTGGTTTAAAGCAACTCTCCTTGGGCAGTGAAAGTACCATCAGCCCTTCTCTGGAGCAAGTATCTTCTGAGGAGCAGATGAAACTGTTTCTGGACTGCTTGTCCTCCAACCACCCTTCCATCAGCCAGTGAACGAAGGCTGCAGCACTCCCAACCCACCATGTAAAGTATCTCTCAATTCTTAGCAATGGTATTAAATGAAGCTAAAAGAGGCTTTTAAAATATCTGCTTCTGAGGCAGCAGGTCACTAGATTACAAATGTGAAATGTGCATTTTCTCACTAAAAAAAAAAAAAAAGGACTTTTTTCTTCAATAATGAACATTTTTAGAGGATCTCCTTTTTATCAACGTGAGGAGAGCAAGGAAATATAGCACTTGTAAACCCTTAAAGCAAGGACTTTTGAAGATATTCCTTTGATCTTTAGTATTGATTTTTCTCCACAGGGAACACATTTCAGTCTTATCATATAATGAAGGTGCATTATAAATTTTTATGCCACACCTTATTTACAAATGCAACACATTCATCACATTCATGGTTTTAAAGAACAGCCTTTAGAAACATGAGGAAAAAATAAGTGCTATCATCAAAGAAAAATTCTTCTCTTTTCCTCCCCTTTAAGATTGTTTCACGTTTTGTCACTCATAACCAGATTGTCTGTACTTTGACACTGATACCCTGCAGGAATCAAAATTGAGGGATTTATTTTTGTTGGGTTTTGGGGGGTTGAGGTTTTCTTGTTTGCTTGTGTGTTCCGGGTTTTTTCATAAGCAGTACAGCCTTCTATCTGCCAGATACAAACCCAAAACATATCGGGAGGCATAGGCCCCTATTTTCCAGACATATTGATTCTCATTATTGTCTCTGCATGAAGCAGATGAGATTCACCTATGTCAGCATTGTTAATACGGGACCTACCAGTTCTCCTGATAACTGGGACTACATGTTTTCAGTAAATTTCTTTTTCTTGCTGTTTCATTATGCTTCAGTCTACTCTGGTCACACAGCCAACTCCTAACGAAGCATTCTGAGTTTCCACATCTGGTGCCTCCTATCTCTGCATATCTCCTGAGCATGACATGTACCACAATGAGAGCTTGCTAAACTTCCTGAGTCTACAGCTTGTATAATGGCCCAAGAGGTTGTTACAAGCAGAATTTCTCAGAATAAAGACATCTTCAAGCTAGTATCTCAAAGTCTTTTTAAAAACTTTAATCTCTGCCATACTTTTTTTTTTTGCTCATGTACATCTGAGTCATAAGAAATCTTGTTCCTATAGAGAAGGACTTAATTACTGCCTGCAAGGGATTATACATTCACTTCTCTGGACTGGAAAAACTGAGTTGCTGACCAATTAAAGGTGGTTAGCAAATTCAGAATGTAATTCTAGCCCATTGTTGCTGCTTCCTTCCTCAGGGAATTGAGCAGCTGCTGAATGCTGTCATTTATTAGAGCTCAACCTCCTCTATGTCCTTCTGCTGTCTCCGATGCGATCACAAAATCTAGGAAAGTCTTATTCTCAGAGCTGAGCAGTACGCTTGAAAGCCTAGGAATTTGTGCACAGAAATAACGCATAACCTTAACATAAATTTTTGGTATTAATTTATCTCAGGTTGTCTGAAAGGAGTCTGCTGCAACTGAGATTTCATCCTATATTTCCATAATAAACACTTTAAAATACCTACAAATGGTAATTCTCTTATTTGCAACAATAAAATAGATCTCAGAAATATAAATTATGATAACTTTCCTTTTTCTTATTTTTAGGTCTGATACTCTTTTTAAAACTTAAAAGCAGTCCCCCAACAAAGAACCAAAAACTTGTTCACTCACATGTCATTTTAAAGAAAGATAAACACGAAACATGAATAAATTCAAAATAAGTACAATAAAGTAGTGCTTATTAGTAGTAACCTGATAAAACAAAATCAGGATGTCTTCAACAAGCAGTCACTCATGATAGTGCCTAAGTGTGGAGAAGCATATAATAGCTTTTCTTCTGTATGTTTTCTCAGTCTGCAAATATTAGGTAGTAGTCCCCCATAGATTCTCTTTGCCATGACTTTCTCAAAGTTTTCTTTGAAAGCATGTAAGTGTCTCAGAGAAACAATATTCTGCAAGGACATTCATATTTTAACAATCTTGTGAAAAGAACAAACCCTTTTTGTTTGTTTTTGAACATTGTAAGTGACATCTTCATTAGACAACGAGTACAGCCATTGGAAGCCATGGTAAATAGTTATTCCCTCTCCACTCTTCTTGCCACTGATGAATGTATGGACTTAAATCAATTTCTCATTCAGCTGTCTTTTTTCCAAGATGGAAAGATCTGGGACTGCCTGCTTAATCATTTCTTGTATGGAAGCTGTGCCAGGTTTTTGATTGCAACTGTAGCCCCCTTCTGAATCTCTTCTATTTTTTTTTTTTTTTTGGTGTATCTCTTGAGATTGGCAATCATAATTTGTTGCTTCATGCATATAGAAACAGCAGCTTACTCGCTCTCTCTACTTAATTTCATCATGATATATGGCATAGTTTGGTTTTTTATTGACAGCACAGCCCTGGGCTAAAGTTTTCCTGCATTATCTTTTGTTACATTATGGTGTAATTCCCCAGTGGCAAGTAGTAAGAATTTATTATTTTAAATTTTTAGTCTGGGTTTTACCATGTGTGTGGCTTCACATAATTTCATAACCATTTCATCATGTATCATTTGTGTGTCCACTCACTGTATTGCATAGACTTCAAATGTAAGTATGGCGAACTCCTGTAGCTATTAGACCATTGTAAGGTAGAGATTGGTTGGCATAGCAAGGCTCAAATCCTTATGGGTAAACTGTCTTCTTCTCTCCCCTGCCTCAGGCCAAAGTGGGTCTACTATGTCCATACCATCTGTGAGACTTCATAATGGAAATTTTCTGGGAGAGTGACAGTTGGTACAAGCTAAATAATGCTAGGGTCTGCAATAATATTGAAAAGTTATGGAGAGGTGCATTACAAAGTTTCAAAGTTGAAGTATGTTAGCTTAGCCATATAGCCATGAGATTCCTTTCATATATAGCCATAAGATTCCTTTGCACACCCCCTTGGCTTTATTTTGCTGTGTTGTGGTGGTTTATCCCCAGGTGGAAACTAAGCCTCACACAGCCACTCCTCACCATATGGTAGAACAGTGGAGAGATACAGAAGAGTAAAAGTGAGAAAACTCATGGGTTGATATAAAAACAATTTAATAGGTAAAACAAAAGCTACACTCACAAGCAAAGTAAAACAAGGAATTCATTCACTGCTTCCCATGGGCAGGCAGGTGCTCAGTCATCTCCAGGAGGGCAGGGCTTCATCATCACATTTAATAGTTACTTGGGAAGACAACTTTATGCTGAACATCCCTCTTTTCCTTTTTCTCTGCCCAGCTTTATATCTGAAGCATGATGCCATTTGGTCTGGAATATCACTTGGGTCTGTTAAGGTCACCTGTTCTGGCTGTGACCCTTCCAGTTTCATGTGAACCTCCAGCCTGCTCACCCATGGGGTGCTGTGAGGAGCAGAAAAGGCCTTGGCCCTGTATAAGCCCTGATCAGCAGTAATGAAAACATTTCTATCAATGCGGGTTTCCAACACGAATCTGAAACACAGCCCATTACTAGCCACTATGAAATAAATTAACTTTATCCCAGCACATGCTGAATGTCACTTGCAAAGTTTTTCACCTTGATTTCCAAACCTGTTTTCAGTTTATTTATGAGTATGTGTGTTTCTGGCTCTAGTACAGATCCCTGTGGAACACTGAAACAGACATTTCAATGTCAAAACTCATTATTTACTTTTCCCTGCTGGTTTCTGTCATTTAATCAATTCAATGGATTTATTATTTAATTAATATTTATTTATTTACTAAATTAAAATTAATTAAAATTGTTTTTATTTAATCAATTAATGATATATGCAGGGACCTTCACTTCTAGCTCATGGGTGCTTAAGATCATTTGGTGAGTCACCCTGTCAAAAGCCTTCTAGAAGTACAGCTAGATCATATCAAAGAGGTCAAAGCTACTGCTATGCTTAATGACTCCTCAGAAAACTTGAATAGGTCTGTGAGGCAGGAATTTCCTACTGAAGAGCTATACTGGCTTTTCTCCAGTACACCATGTGTCTATTGGGTTCTTTATAAGTGTTAACAGTTTCACTCATTTGGGCCTCAAACTTAGTTTCAGTTGTACCAGGAACAAGTTGCGGGAAAAGATTTTTAAAACTTGGTATTGCATATAGAGAAAATAATGAATATTTCAACAGTTTCAACACTGAGATTTTTAGGATTCCTGATAGTATGCATGAAGTGGCTGCCAACTTGAAATCCCACTGTACTGAAATGAGATCTTCTGCTGAGTCCCTTGTCAAATAAATAAATAAACAAATAAACAAACCAATGTGACATTCATTCCCTTGGGGTTTATAAATCCTTCTCTATTTTCCTGAAAACTGTGACAAATGAACCACAGAACACTGGGTAGCCACGGCACAGCACTGATGGTAAAGTGTTTCATGGAACTTCCCAAAGAAGTTTTTAATCATGCCAGTTTGTTAAAATGTTTCCCCCATCCTCTGACGAAATGACAGAAAGGGTATCACACTAATACGTAGCTCTGGACATTAGTTGTATATGCTTTTTTAGTGGAGCCCTGTCCCACTATTTGTTTCCTAATGGTCTATATTTATACTCCCTCTCAAGAGATAATAGCTTGAATGTGGCCCTCTGGTGTTTGAAAGTCCTGCAGAGAAGCCCACCAAGAGCTCTGAGCAGTAGCTGAGAGTTTGGCTTTAATGTTCAATTTCTTATTGAAAATTTGATTAAACTTTTCCACGATGAGGTTTTGAGATCTCCTGTAGTATTTCCTGAATTTGCCCTCCTCAAATTTGTATTGTTAATGAAGACTTATATGTGGTTTATCATTGCTCCCATGGCAGGAAATTTCAGGAGACTTCAGACCCATCTAGAACTGCATCTAAAGGTAGAGGAATATGTCTCTGCATATGTCTTTAATAATTTAATTGTGCTCTGATGACAATGCAGTTGTTATTGCTGATACGACTGTTTTGCTACCTGCTATTTTGTTCTTTTTTTTTCTAGCTACCAGAGAAGGAAATAAATAGTTTATTTCTCTTAAAATACAAGTCAGCTTTAAATGGCATGAGGCATATTTCCTTTAGTAATACCTGAACCAGATCTGAGGATTTAATAATCTATTTCTCAGCATGAATTCCCAGAACATTCAGATTGTCATGTGATTTATTTGGATTAATTCAAAACACACAGAGTAATTTCAGACAGCATTTCAGAATTGCCTCCTATATTTTCCTTGTCATTTTGGTTAAAAGCCAGTAAAAAGCAAAATTATAACTGCATGAAACCATGTATATGGTTCCCATTTCAAATTGAAAAAGAATAGAAATAAGATTGAAAAAAAGTTGATATAGCAAAGCATAAGCTTTATGGTTTCTGGTCTAGTACTTTTGATCTAGCTTTGCCTGAAATGGCAGTGCATAGTCTGGCTTTAAAACTTTATTGCATAAACTCAAATGTCTGTGACTCTCTCCGTTCCTTCTTGTATTCCTAAAAAATTGAGAGCAAAGGATATATGAGGAGATGTGTCTTTGGGCTTCATACGGCTAAGACAAATCATAAATGTGTGACTTCATAGAAAACAAATTAACTCAAAAGTAACAGGAAAAAAAGGTGCATAGTTAATTATACATAAGGATGTCTCAGGCTCTGATTTTTAATCTTTTCTTGGTTTAAATAGAAGAGATAGTTCATGTGAAACAAACTTATATCTTGTACAAGGGAATTTCTTCCCTCTTTTTAACTTTGTGATTCTGCAATCTTTATTACAGCCAAATTTTGCTGTCATGTTTTAGTAGTATGGCTGGGAGTATACAACATCACTTAGTTAAACAGCCTAATTTCTATTTTCAATAAGCCTTGCTAAATTGCCTTGTTTTTCCTAACTCTGAAACACTGTCATTATATGCACTATCCACAGGCAGTTCTTCATGGGAAAGATGTACCCTCATCTAATTCTCATTACTGCAGTGTTGATTATAAAATAAACATTTTATAGTTACTGTTACTAATAAATAGAATGAATAATAATGACCCACCCTAGTCAAATGCAACTGTCCTATTGCAGTTCGGGACGTTGAGAAAACACACTGCAATGGTGTAATAAAAATGACCATCATGACATAACAATTTTAAGTTAGTTGATATAAATCCAGCTAATTTTATAATTGTACAGCTCAACATCATAATGAATGTTTAGGAATGGCTATTTTTAGGAATAGAAAGTGCTAAACAAAACCTGTAAATCCATTCATTTATATGTGCCTGCCTAACATCAATATTTTATATAAAGGAATAAGAAAGCAATAGGAAGGGGTTTTGAGTGAAATAAACTCTGCCTTCTAGCTGATGCTGCTGAAGTCATTGAATAGTGCTACTGAATTTTGCATGGGCATTTTTGCAAAAATTTTATTTCTAGTTGTCTCACGGCAGCAGACAGGGATACATGATGAAAATTGAACCTTTTATGGAATTGTGACTAGATATTAATGTAGAAGAATGGTGGTATGCTGCCAGTACTTGGGAAAACAAAATCCAAATTCAGAATTAAATGCAACAATATCTATAAAGACAACAATGATTACTAATCTTACATTAGGAAAAGATCTTAAACCATAGAAGTTTAACCTCTGTCAGGAGTCACTATTTTCTGTTGATTGATACATTTTAACAATGTTACTCTTTCCTCACCTTCCTCATTTAACAAAAAACCATTTTATTTTACAGAAATTATTATTTTTCTTTAAATTCTAAACATGTCACATTTCTTTTTATTCTTTAATGGTATGTTCAAAAACCAGTGCATATAAATCTGTGGATTTCCAACTGGGTTGCATTTACCATGGAGATTCTAAAAGAAGAACCCAAGTGACCATTCATTTTATTTTTCACTCACAGTTATAAATGAAGAAATAATAGTGTAGGAGTAAAATTTGTTCCTTTCTGGTCACTTGTTCAGAGGGTAAGTGCTTTCATCAATCATCTCTTTAGTGTTCTCTATTTTGTATTAACAACACTGTTAAAATAAGGAGCAATCCATCAGAGTTTCATGTTCCAGTTTTTATAGGTACTTGATAGACTAATGTTCAACATATTTCAAAAATATTCTAACTACAGTGCTATCTTGTAAATGCATGTCTATTTTATAAAATGGACACCTACAATATAATTGCATTTTGCAAGAAACTTATAAAAAGCTTGTTTTTATTGACTGCATTAATCATTGTTAAGGATTATCTGGGGGAAAAAAATCGAGCCCTGAGGAGTTTTTTTTTGGTGTTAAGGACATGATGAGTTTTCTTATTATTTAATACTAGATATCTGTTATCCAAAAGAGGGAGCCATAACATTATACTATATCTTCGCACTTTTTGAGACAGTGAAGCTACATAAATTCCTTTTATTTCATTTTTTTAAAGATGATACTTGTTCTGAAGTGACTTTTGGTTTTTTTATATTAAGAAGTATAACCCAGAACTAGATAATACATGCTAATAATCTTATCAGATCTGAGTGAAATGGTTGCACTAAAGACAAATATGATTTAGAAAAAATCCTGTCATGAAAAAAAATAGTTGGAATAATTTTTCTTGCTCTTGATTTCACCCACATGCACTTTTACCAAGTTTGAGAAAAGAGCGTAGTGTTTTTTTATTTATTTCCTGCCTTTTGAAATGGAATATATATTTATACATATGTGTATATATATATATAAAATAAAAGTGCTTAAGTTATTTTCTAAACGTACTTTGATTGCACGTCTCTGTAAAAAGTGAGATTGACATAATATACTCTTAATAACTGACGAGACTTCCAGTTATTAACCATTTGCTTAGGGGAACACAGTACTTATAAAGGCATTGCCCATATTTTGGAAAACATGGACTAGATTGCCTTCATATCTGAAAGGTCAGTGGACAAGAATGTATCTGAAAGAGTAGAATGGAAAAGCATAGAGTGATCAGTAATATGTTCTTTACTTTCACTATTTCTTTGGATTCCAGCACAGCCTTGTAACCCCTTGTGAGGAAGGACTTTTGGTATTCACAGCATCAGAGGCGTATTGACAGTGGTTTAATCCCTTTCTAATATTTTTTAACTGAAGTATATGTTTGATTTTCCTGTTGATTTACAAATAGGAAGCTCTCTTCATGGTTTATCTGTGACTATATCTCAGTATTCTGTAGCAATGTAATCAGCAGAAAGTAATGTGAATGCTGATTTTGCTGATCTATTTGGTCAATGAGAAAAGACAGGCCAAGTTAAAAGTCCAGAGATGCAAGTCCAAGTACAAATTCTGTGGTTGAAATCATATATGCAAAAAAAAAAAAATAGGAAAACCCTTGTATGGAATGTGATTTCTTCTAGTATTTTTCTGCTTATTCTTAAGTAAAATTATACACCATGGAATTACATGTCATAAAATCTAAACCACTATGTCTTTTAGTGTCTTTTTTGTTTGTTTGCTTGCTTCTAGTCTTTAGTGACATGAATGCTGAGTAAATAAGATGAGGGAGGCAAGTATAGGAATAGGAAAGAGCAAGTGCGAAGATGGGAAAGCACCGAGAAGATGAGGAAAAAGGAGAAGGGAGAGGATAAAAACACTTGAGAAAAACAAAGGTGTAGGAAAGGAGAATAAGTGTTCTTAAGAGAAGAGTCTTAAGTTAAATGTGAACCTTCCATTCATAGCATCTATTTGTTAGATGAAGTATGGCTGTCCGTTAGGAACACTTTCCAGTTATCCAGCTCAAGAAACCTGGATCTGACGTTTTCAGAGCTGCTAACTATCAGGTGGTCCACAAATTAAGCTAGTTTTATAGATGCTCAGCAATTGTGAAAACAGTCTGTGTTACACTGGATCTATTGTTTCATTTATTATGAGATTTTTCTCACTGTAAATATTTATAATAGCAGTACTTTCTCCATGCGTTTTAAGAACCTCTGCTACTTTTTGTGAAACTTTAAAGATAATATTTTTCTGGGAATAAGCATCATTCACACAAATTGTATTTACAACAGTCGTATCTGATGTCACCTAGCAGTTTCTACTGCAATAAGATATATAGATAAGTTTTAGGAAAACTTCTTTGTTATGGAAGTCATGATAAGCTTTAAAAGTGACTCCACTGCAAAGCAGACAAGTAGGACTGCAGATTTTCTCCAAAAAAGTAATAACTGAATAAAGCATGATGGAATAAACATTCCACCTTAAAATAGTTTAGCTGAAAAAAGCATCTAGACAGTTTCTTCTCCACTCTGAAATTCATTAGATAGTTTTTACTTATATCTCCTTATGACATGTAGGCAATCCAGCCTATGATGCACCTTGTAACAGCTTGTGACTTGACCTCCAGGTAATTTGCTCCAGCAACATATTTGAACACAAAACGTACAAAAACGAGAAGTTACTTATCTTTATCAAGTTATTATTTGTTAAGAATTGTTCACCATAATTTACTCTCATTACTAGTATTTTTTCAAATTTCCCACAAAAGGAAAATTATTTAGTTGGTATGTTTTAAAATTTGCTCTTTTCACTTTTACTATTGATATTTTATTAGCTTTTATTATATTGCATCACAATACAAAAACAAATTCCACTTCATCACTTCTGTTGCGAGATGAAATGTTTTAGTAATTCATATGAAATATTAAAATCACTTAAGTTATTGAATACATTGCATCTAATACAAAACTAAATACATTATCTTAACCTTTATATTGGACCCCCCCCTCCCACTTGTGTCATAATGGAAGTGAGTAAGCTTGCAGAGCAGTTAATTTCATACCATAAAAAAATACATCATTAGCTACCATTAAGTCATCATAAAAAAAAATTATGAAATTGAGGTGAAACATATTTCTTGTCTTTAGCCTTCCCTTTTTGTATTGATAAATACAGAAGAAAATAATTTTTTCAACACCTGCTTCCATGTGTTAAAATTATAAAAGAAAGTACATTGAAAAATATATTATGTGTGAAACTTACCTCATTTGGGCTTGATCATTGCAACTGTAATTAAAAATAAAAGTCCTTACTCTACCATATTTTTACTTTTTGTTTTCCCTGTTGACATTTGAAATTATGTTCATGTTTACTCCAGTAATGTTCAACAAAGTTCTCTTATGCATCATCAGGCTTACTTTTAATACTCTATAATGGAGTCAACAACAATCATACTTTCAACTTATTACCTTGTTTTAATCATATAAGTCCTCTGTCATAAAGTGAACTGAGATTACTTACTTATTGTCTGTTTCTAATATAGGTTATATCCGCACCTACACTAAAAAGTGGCCTTAAAAAGAATTTAGGTAGTGACTTCATAGTTGGAATTCCCAATTTCTAGTGATTTTTCTATGATGCATAAAATTATAATTTTACATTTTCTTCCTGAAAGCCAATGTATTCTGTATTTTTCTAACGTTTTTATTCCAGTACATCTCTCATTTGGTATGCATTTAAAGCTTAAGTGTGGTAAGGCACTCCTTATTTCCTTTCTTTTTTGCTTCATCACTTACACAGGACATTATTTCAATAATCAATTAATCTTTGTAGGGATGTTTTGGTTTTTTTTCCTCTTACCTACATGTATTACATTTGCTCTTCCCAGGTGTGCATAATATTGTTCATATTTTTCTCTCTTTTAGTATTTGTAGGACATTTTAGAACTTTCTTCTGAGTTGTCTCAGTAAAAATATTCTGCTAACTACAGTGGTTTACAATTAGGTTTCTGTTATATTTCTATGGTTTTTCCACTTTGCCTCTGTCTCTGCCTTTTAATGACATTTTCTTCAGTAATATGTACATTCTAAACCTTCTAAAGTCATGGCTTCTTCAACACATTACTAATGTATACATTTGATTTTGAATTTTTAAACCGAAGATTTTTAGCCCTGTGTATAATTTGTGTTTTTCTATTGTTCTTGTCATACAGTACTCATATATAGCAATTTATTTTATCAATTATTTATTTTAATAAAATAATGCATTACTTTTATAAGTACTATATTCACAATATTATATTTATCTAATTTTACGTTATACTGAAATTATATTTCAATCTCATTTTGGTAGTTGAACAAGATATACTTTCCCTTTCTCTCCCAGCCTATGCAGAAAGAAGCCTTTTTATATTATCTGTATTTTCATCTAACTTTATCCTCTGCCGTATCAGAAATCACTATCTGTTGGCATTTTGCAATACTGTTTCCTCTGACATTTACCTTGAAAGCAACATGGATTTTATTCCACTTGTTTGCTTGAATACCGATGACTTCTGCGCAGAAGAGAATACATTAAATATATATATATATATATATATAGGGTTTTTTTGCATTAGTTGGCTGTCATTTAATGTTATCTATCTGCTCACATTTTGTACACATGGACATTATACAAATAATGGGGATTCTGTGCACATATCAGTCCCTGTGCAGGAGAAAGGATGTGAAGATATTGGAAAGAAAAATTTCTAGTAATTTAACATTAGTCCTGGTTGCCCAACAGTTGACCATTTCCACCCTAGTGCTGTTGCCCAGCTCGTGGAGCCTGGTGAGGGTCAGGCACTTCAGGTGTTCTGAACAAGCTGATGCTCAGCTGTACAGTGTGTTCTGCCCTTTCTGGCCCTTTGCAGCTCTCAAGTCCTCTGCGTGGCCTCTTAATGACAGTGACAATATTTCCTGCCTTTATAATGATTGGACCTAAATGTTACTCATGTACATGGGAATACTCAGCTGGACCATCACGAGCTTTCCATCAGAACTATGTGCACTTCTGTTGTTTACCTGGAGCTTATACTTGATTGCTGTCATAGAATACATTGAAATACTTTGTTGTAATTACTGACTGGTAATTGGCAATTTCTGAAGGGCACCACAACAGCGCTAATTTGTTTTGTCTCTAATAAAACAACTATCTTCTTTGAGATCCATGAGATAGAACCATATTGCTACAAAGACATTGCATGTGATGTGCTAATATTATTTGTATAATTTTCACATGTTCTAGTATTTCTTGCTTCAAGATTTAATTTCAGTATTTTATTCTGGACTCAATCACAAAATGTGTTATTCAAGCTAGTTTATCTTCTTCCTGAACAATAAGCTAAGACTGTTCACACTCTCCCACTGTACCAGTAAATTGACAGGATTTCAAAAGTAAAATTATTTGGTTATTCTCATCAAAGATGGAGTCAAAGGCAAAGCGTGAACTTAAAGAGTGCAGTCTTATATCTATGCAAGATTTTGAACTTGTTAATACTTTCATGTTAAAACAAGAAGTGTTAAAATGTCTTGTTTTAAAACTGCACTGTTTGTGCCTTCCTGATTATCCTCTTGGCCTTCAGATTTCTTAGTGATATTAAAATCCCAACAAAGTATGAATAAAAAATTCTCCACTCCCTATTCTTGTACTATCTCTCCCTTTGTTTGCAGTCTATGGTCTAACAAAAACAAGGTTATTTAGGCCACATATCTTTTTTCATAAACCTCTAATCTGTTGAAAATGCAGTAGACACATGGTTCTAAATTGTTCCTTTTTGGTTACTACAGATTACAGACACTATAAATATTTTCCATCAGGAAAGTGCAATTCTTTATGACAAATTTCAAGCTGTTTGTAATTGGCCTGTATATTTTTGCGTAGTTTTCTTAGAAACAGGCTCCAGTTTTAGCAGTTTTCAGACTCGCAGGGTAAGAACCACTCACTTAAACCAGTGTATCCCTAGATATCTAGGCAGTGCTGTGTTGTTCTATTAGAGCTGGGTTCAGTGTCTTTAATATACAAATGATAAGCTGACTTTCACTTAAGTAATAGGCAGTATTTTCCATGTTGGGGGAATGCAGAAATATTAGCAATATTTCTAGTAGTTATTAATTTTTGCCAGGCAGTCACTATCATTGGGAATAAGTGTGATAGAGGAGTATGTAACTCGCCTTATTAATGACTGCCCTAATGGCATGATATGTTATGGATGTCCAGTGATATGGGTGCATGTACTTAGGCCAGATGGGATCCTACACTTAGGCCAATCCATGTCCTTTTCTGGAGTTCTCCTAATGATGGAGTACAGACATTACTAATTACTCTTAAACTTCTCACTCTTTCACTGTTTCAATATCAATAAAATGTTAAGACAAACATGTATGAAACACAGTATGAAAAGAGATAAATGTCAGAAATGTTATGATACTGCTGCCATTATGGCAGATAATAATTTTTGTTACTGGCTTCATGCATGTTAAGTTTCTACTGGGATCTTGTGGTATTCCTGCTCTCTACTAGATAAACTCAACAAAATTATGTACATGACTCTCACAATATAATCTAAGGAAAGTATATGTATGTTTCTGCATTTAAATATTGATGGTTTTTACAGTGATTGTGTTGAAATTTCTTTTGCATGTAATTTCAGAGGACTCTAGACAGTAAAACAAATTAATTTTTACAACTATGTATTAAATTCTCAGTGAGATAACCTGTGACTTTTAACATCCATTTCTAGAATTAAAGAATATGGCTGGTGAAGTATTAAGATAAATCAATTTCCAGTCTCAACTGTTTAACATACCATATGGCATCATCTTATTTCTTGAGGAAAAAAAGTTACAAAACATGCTGCCTTCAAAGATAAACACCATTATATTTCAGGGCAAATAACCGGTCTTTGTTTCTGAGTGGGAATGGTGCTGCTGTTTGTCAGCCACACCTGAGAAAACAATTCCTTGGATATGAAGGTGGTGTAACTTTGTCCTGTGACTACCTTATATTTAAATCTTAACATCTTCCATTGTCTTTTTTATAAATAGGATAAGAAATTTTGGATGCTCTGTGGCAATGCTGGAAACCTTATCCTTCCTTCAGTGTGCCTTAGAATTAACCATTACAGACTACCAGCAGAAATTTAATGAATATATCTGTGTCTTCCTTTTTCTTTCTGTTCTTCAGATACTTGATAGTGGTCACTGGGATGGAAATTTCTGTTTAAAAGGAGCATGCTCACAGCATTTGACCTTTCAATTATGAGGATAAAGCTAAACTTTAAGGCCAATTAAGTGAAGTAGGAATAAGAAGTCAAATCTTATTTGCATTGTAAAGGACCATTTAAATTAAAGTTAACAGAGGTATTGTTTACCTTGGGGCTGATCATTTAGATGACCGTACTGTAAGGATGAAGCATTCAAAAAACTCCATTGTAGCAGAAAGATTTCAGTTTTCCTGAACCTTAGTTCCTTGAGGTGAGAAACAGAAAGAGAAGCCAAAACCCCCATGTTGAAATAATTGCTTAAATTTTCTGAAGGTGTGAATTTTGCCAATACTTGTAATGAGGTACAAAGTGCACGGGTATTAAAGTGTTTCACTGAATGTTACCAGTTAGTCATGCCATGAAATTGTATTCATGTGATTTAGCCAAAAGTTCCTCTTTCATGGAATTTTTGACTCAAAACAAATTTGTTGAATGAAGTGGAATTATTTTCTAGAAATCTTGAAAGAATAAAATGGGGCTGATTTTCTGGAGGACCCTGAGAACAGCCAGCCCATCAGCTTCATCTCTGTGCCTGGTATGATTACAAAACAGATCATCCTGGGAGATATATTAAAGCATAAGGAAGACAAGGAGGTGATTAGGGACAGCGAACATGGCTTTACCAAGGGCAAATTCTGCCTGAATGACCTCATGGCCTTCAGTGATGGACTGAATGCATCTGTGGACCAGGTGCCTTCCAATATCATGTACCTGGACTTCTGTAAGGCCTTTGATATGATCCACCACAACAGTCACGCTGCTAAATTGGAGACATACAGGTTTGATGGTTAGACTGTTACATGGATAAGGAATTGGCTGGTTGGCCTCATCCAAAGATTTGCAGTCAATAGCTCAGCGTCCAAGTGGAAACCAGTAATGGGTGGTGTCCCTCAAGGGTCTCTACTGGGGCCAATACTATTTAATGGCTTTTTTAACTACACGGACGGTGAGAAAGTGCACACTCAGCAGGTCTGCAGATGGCACCAAGCTGTGTAGTGCAGTTGATACACCCGAGTGAAGTGACACCATACAGAGGGACCTGGACGGACTTAAGGAGTGTGCCTGTGCAAATCTCATGAAGTTCAGCAGACCCAAGTCCAAAGTGCTGCACCTGGGCTGGGGCAATCCTCATCATCACCACAGATTCTGGGATGAAGAGACTGAGAGCAGCTCTGGTGAGGACTTGAGGGTCCTGGTAGATGAAAAAACTCAGTATGAGCTAATGATTTTTAACTGAAAGAGAAGAGGGTTTATGTTGGATATGAGGAAGAAATATTTTACAACAAAGGTATTGAGACACTGGAACAGGTTGCCCAGAGAATTTGTGGATATGCCATCGCTGGAAAACTTCAAAGCCAGGTTGGATGGGGATTTGAGCAACCGGATCTAGAGGAAGGTGTCCCTGCCCACAGCAGGGGGGTCAAACTTTGAAGTTCCCTTCCAGCCCAAATCATTCTATGATTCTGCAATGACAGTATAGACAGAGCAAATGTTTTTCTGTGTTTTCCTCTGATATTTACCACTCTAGGTCTGATGTTATAGAATAAAAAAATAGAAAAAGAAATAGAATAAAACCTGCAAAGACCTCCTCAGCTCAGAGCACATAAGCACATTGCCTCAGCTGTTAGTACTAAAACACAGCTCTGAAGACCTTACAATGCAAGTATATGCATGACTTCCTTCCTTCCTTCCTTCCTTCCTTCTCAAGAGAACTAGAGATGCTTTCAACAAGGTTGGCAAGGTCTCTTCTAGTAGCTCTAGGACTGCACTTTAACAATTACTCTGGGTTACTCAATGCATATTTCTGCCACACTTTTTAATTGTTTGGACCCCCATATGGAAATCTTAGGTAAGTTCTTAGTCAAATGCATAACACATAGCTACTGTTTCAAACTACCCACACTTGCAGAAAAATATCACGTTAACCTGAGTTTATGTAATTTATCTGTTAGTCAAAAAGTAGTGAAATACTTTTTAAATACAAGTTGAGATTCATTTTATTTCATGAGACCAGGAACTTGAATTCTGTACTGGTTAATCCTTAAGGCTCATTTTAGTTCTAATCAACGCTTGAACTAGGAATATGTTCTACTCCTAGTCTGTTACATGCACAGATCTGCACACAAACTACATGGGAACCATTTGTTCTTGTGTACAATTGTTAGCAAATCTTCAGTTGCATATTTCTTTGAAATCAGCATTTATGTATTACTAGACATTACCTAGTATATCTCTTGAGTAATCAAGGGAACTATGGTCCTGTGTGTAACAATGCAGTTCTCTATTTAATCAAATAACTGCTTTGCAAACATAAAGCAGTTAAAAAATTACTCAGCCGGTAGGCTTTTGGTTTGGGGAGTGCTATTGACTAGAGTCTCAACATATTGGAGACAGAAAAAAACATAGAGGGCTTTTGTGCATTTGAGAAGTTTATTCTTTGTATCTATAATTTTTTCTATATCCTATATTTTCTATATTCTTTGGATCTATATTGTAGGGACCTGTTAGGAAAATTTACTCTGAAATGTAAATGTGCATTGCAGGAGCATAAATTTAAATGGCAAATAAATTATTAATGTGAGTACCACTGTCAGAAGTGCTAAATATTTCATTCTAGCAGTGCTCACATTTATGTTTCTGAATATGCAACACTAGGCATGTTCCTAAATCATTATCTATTAGATTCAACCTTTCAATATGGATGAACATATTTTAATTTTTTTTTTTTTTTTTTGGCAAAAACTTCAGTCTGTGGTGCACTCTAGGCACTTCTTAATTCACTCCCCCTTTTGAGCTAAATGGTGCTTTTTTCCCCCTTTCCTGAATGAAAGCTTCCGGGAAAAGTTCTCAACCAGTAGATGTTTTGGCTGATGGTAGCTGAGAGCAGCTGTACCAACTTTTTTGAGTTTCTTCTCTTTAATTGCCTTAAAAAGTGATAATAACGACATTAAACACAGCATTTTTTTTTTTACTTGAAAATACTTTTGTTTACTGCAGGGATGGTTTGGTACCATAAATAGATTTTTCAAGAAGACAATAACTGGAAGAGCAGGCAGTACCAGAAGCTTAGATTTTATCAAAATGTGACAAATGTAATTAAAATATCACAAAATCAATATTTCAAGTAATATGTGAGGTTTCAGCCTTGATGCTACTACTACTACTGCTACTACTACTACTACAAAGCAAAGAACAGTTACCTTCAGCATTGTAAATAAAGTAGTTCTATCTCCATGAAGGAAACTGAAGGAATTAATTAATTTTATTTAGAACACAAGGGATTTTACTTATTATCTTACTCTAGAAAAGATGTAAAGCCAACCAGAAAGCTGTCTTGACCATGAAAGAAGTCATACATAACACAAATTTAAAACCATTAAGAGCACGATCAGGCTCAGTTGCTGGTAATCCATGGGATACAGATAACAGAAAGGAATTAAGAGACTGTATTATTTTTTAGATAGAAATCAATTTTTTCTACAAGTCTGAATTCTCATTAGTAATGAAATTACCTTTTACACTTGGGAAGCAAATGTAAGGATTATTGAAAATCTTCCAGGAAATGGGAAAATATTTTCTGTAACTTAATACTTTTATGTTCACTCTGAGGAAAATAGAATCTTTTTATCAGATAGCATCATTATAAGAACATAGATTCAGCACTCATTTTTACTCTGGGTAAGGGAAAGGCACAAAAGTAAATTCACTGGCTTCAGTGGGACCAGTATTATTGCAAAATGTTCTGAATACAGGTTCTGGAATGTGGCACAAGCACAAACAACTCTCCTGACAAATAGTTTAAACAACTACAAGAATTTCCTTTTGAAATAAGTATGTTTTCCTGGTGTTTTTTTTCCTTTTACTACACAGGCAAAATTATTTCCATGAGATTACCCACAACCAGCATCTATGCCTCAAAAATAAGAAGAAGAACATTATTACAATAGTTTCCCACTACAAAGCTTGATATTTAAATCCACTAGTATAGAAAATAATGACAAATAATGCAAACCATGTAAAAGTATTTTAATAAACAGTAATGTAAGCAGAGAGATTCAGCCAAAATACAGCACTGTGAACTTAAGCAAACCCATTGTAATCCATTTTTTTTAAAAAATGTTTTCTCTGAGTTATGCTTGATTTTATGTCTGTATATGTATGCATCCATGTATGAAGGTAATAATTCTATCCATAAACTAGCGCTATTTTTAACTGTTAAAATCAGATATGAGTAATTTACCAATACCTTCAAATCATACAGAACTTATATCTGCTGGATTTTAAAATGTTAATGTTCATTTGTACTGTGCCTACTCATTCTTTCAAAACAGAAGCAATGGGATTAACTTCACCCTTATACCCAACTCAGACCTTTGTTCTTTTGCCTCTTCATCTCCTTAGGAGTAAATGTTGAATGATGGAGTACAGAGGATATAAACCCCAGTTATTTTAGTAAGATCTTAAGCTGAGTTTTTTAGATCATTATATTTTTAAATTTCCTTTATTGAACACTTTTATACAACTTGATGTTTTATTAAATTCTTTTTTAAGACGTGCCAAAGTATAAATGTCAAATTCTGCACCACTGATTATCAATATAATAGATCATATTTTTTGAAAGTAATGGCTAAATCTAATTATGCCTGCATATATTGTCAAAAGGCTTGTATACATTATTAATTGACTTCAACGAAACTATTAAAAATATATAAATTCAGATAATCTCTTTCTGAGAGCCCTTGTGTAATTTGTTTACAATGATGGAAAGGCCTACTGTTGCCATCCCCAATGGCAATGCATTATCCACAATTTTCTTTATTTCACAGAATCTCTTCTTGGGTATAATTTATGAAGATCATGTTTCCAATCTGGAAAAGGGCTTTAGGAGCTCTTTCTCAGCATATTTGTATACAATGGCAAAATGTTGTCAGTAATTTTTAGAAAGTGGAATCCTTAAGTACCAACATGCATGGCCCAAAACTGTAATATCATTACAGCATTTCCATGAAGGTGCTGGTTCTTTCTCTCAAATATAGCCTCTGAGGATGAAGCAACCTGAACACCATCTAGCATCTAGAAAATTTGAATTTATCTAAACCTCCTTGATATTTTCATATCAGGAGATAACTAATATGAAAACTATGTTTTTCTGAGATAGGGAAACAGAATCCAAAGTGATGTTGTCTTGATGTTGCTATTACTCTTATTACTAAAAAATGTGAAATTTAATTATAGAAGTTTGCATTTTACTAACAATGGAATACACTGGCCATCACTTGAAGTACTGCATTTTGCAGTTGCAGAAATACGTTTTCAGAGAAACATTTGTGGTTATTGATGGTGTTATTTAAGCATTCAAGACAAATATATTTTTATGAATATTGATGTAATCATACAGAGAAATTGGAGGACTGGGAAAGTGGAGGCCCCATTTCATCCCTGGCTCTGACACAGAGCTACTCTGTAACTGAGACCAAGTCAAGTCTCTGTGTGATACTGTCTGGATGACAACAATGCCACCCACATACTTTTGTAATCTTCCTGAGATTGCAGAACAGAGATTATAAATAGCATACTTCACTTCCTGACATTTCTATATACTGTGTATTACATATATACTGTGTATTAAAAAATTATTTCTTTCTAAAACATTTTGAGCCTTCTTCTGAGCTGCAGTATTTTTCCTTTTTCCTGAAGCTAGTAACATTTTGCTGGAAGTAAGCAAGTCTCAGTTTCTCTAGGATTTTGTGCTGCAGACACATAGCATGATTTGATCCAGCTATGCCTCTCCGGTTCAATCATGCTCCGCAAGTAGTCCTCAATGCCACTGGGGTATTTTTGATCATGATCAGTCACTGAAAGTCAGGAAAATAACTTGCCTTTTAACATTCAGCAATTTTCTGTGTGTTTAAAAGGCAAGAGGAGAAATTATTCTGACTGTTTTTGCAAAAATTCTTTTTGTTCATTTCCCTTTGCTTTATTTTCCTTCTCCTCCTACCACCTTTAGCAAAATTTTGGGTTTATTCCCATAAATGATTTTCATAAACTCCCGCACTCATATACAGAATGCAGTTAGCTTTTTCTCAGGCATCCCTATTCATGTTCAAATATTAGTGCTTCTGCAGATAACATTTGCATGTAACACCTGCTGCAAGCCTTAGAAATTCAGAAGGCATTCTGATATGAGTGGGAGATGCATTTTTCTCTAGGTTTTTGCTCCAATTACCTTCTGCAGTTAAATAGCTCTGACTGCATTGAAGAAACACATAAATTTATATATCTATATTGTCTTATATCCTAGCCTATATCCTATCCTAACTATGTACTCCAGTTTTCTTATAAGGTGATATCTCCTGAACAAACTCAACCTCAGAGAAAATTGTCAGCCCTGTTAGTCTCCAGCTCTACTTCTCAAACGCTTCTGCCAGTAGATTCCCTGCACCCATGTTGTGCAGATTCAGAAGCCATGTACTGATGGCAGAGATAAGCAAATGTCAGAATTAAGTTGTACAGTTCTTTCAGCAGAATTATTGGTGATGACATTTAAATGAGTGGATTTTGGTTATTACATTTTGTTTGGTGGATAGGTCAGGGAATGAAATCATTCTTATTGGCTGATCCCATGATGAGAGGGCGTCTCTGCCAGCACCATGCAACTGCTGCTGAGATCAGCATCCTTGTGGAGCAACAGCTAGGTGAGAGAAGAGCACAAATCCCTGCACATGGGCTGCTGCCCGGAGGGAAGGACAGCCTTTTCAGAATGGTCACTTCTGCAGACGAGAGTGAAAATGCTGAAAGCTTGAAGTACTTTTAGCATATGGCAGAGATGTTTCTCCCCAGATTTTCTCCACAAACTGCATCATCAAACTTCTGTGTTTAGCTGAGATGTACCAGTTACACACAAAGCATAATATTTTACAATAATGGCTACAGACAATCTCTGAAATTAAATACACTATTTCATTCACACAATAAACATATGAAAAACTTTGATTGATGAACTTACTCCATCAAGTTTAAAAAGACTTGGCAACTGTTTTAGGTACAAGTAGTAATAGTACTGATACAGTTACATTTCTCCATTTTAAATTAATCTTGTTTATCTAACTTAAAAAAGCCCAAACCAAGAATTATTTCTTTCACAGATACTTGACTGGATAACATTTTATATTTTTGTTAATAGAAAATCATATTAGATGTAAACATATTTAATTCTCTCTTGAATTTACATTTTTACACAGTGAAGTACAAATGACAGGACTATATATTTTATCCGTTAGATTGACATGTAGATGTTAATACGCCTTTTTGTAACAACCAACAAATTTCTATCATTAAATTTCTTAATAATCATAGACAAATTAGAACACAATTCTTCTAAATATTTAATTAGTTCACTCAATTTTTTTGAATAAAATTAACATTTCAAATATGGAGAATGACAAGGAAACAATGATTTTTAAAGATCTGTCATTAGCAATTCCTATCAGTATGACCAATATTATTTCTTAAGCAAACCTTTTGACTGCATCACCAAAAGTAGTGCAAGTATTACACTTGTTTTTTATCCATATTCATCTTTACCATGAGTAGCTAGTGGAGTACTCAGCAATGAAGCATAATCCTGCATAATCCAAATTTCAGTAAAATATGAGTTTTATCACTTTAATCAGAGCAAGACAGATACATTGGTTGTAAATTTGTCTACTGAAAATGGAAAGCATTTTAAGAAAATACCATTCTATTTTCTGACCTGTGACAAGGTGAGTGGCTACTGTATGCACATTGCCTTGCAACAGGAAGGGATACCAATCTCCTTTTAGTTCATATACATCATTCTTTCTTTGAAGCTCATACAGTGAAATTGAACAGATGTGACTGTGTTTCTTGCATGTGAAAAGGCAAAATGTCATTCAATTGTTTTCTGCTGGTTACTTTAGAATCAAGTGGTCAGTTTGACATTTTATACATTCTGCCTTGCACTCTGTGGTACTCTCTGATTATATATATTAGGCTGACAAGGTAGTTTGGAAGCACTTCTGGAAGGCACTCTTGCACTATAAGCCTGTTGACTTTGACTTACCGCTACGGATATCCAAAGAGACATCTCCCTCAGCTCTCAATCTTTCTGAACCCTGAGCTGCACTTCCCCCTGTAACATGTATAAAAAATCCCACTAATTCTGCTACTTCCACTAAAGAAAATCAAAAAAAGCATTAGTACTTCATTCTTAGTAATAGTTAGTAGTATTTTTTCATCCTTCTTAACCAGGGTTGTTTTTATTAGATATTTTGACAAATAGAAATGTGAAAAAATAGAAAAGGGGGATAGCTTCTATCTGGACAGGTGAAAAAGCATCCTGCACAAAAGTTAGGCTATATTGTTACTCCTGTATGGCAGGAACAACTGAATAATGTCTAATAGTATTGCCAAATAGCATATGCATTACTAACTTTTTAATACGCACAAGTAATTGTCATATATACAGTATCAGAAGTTTAGATTTCAGCAATTTAATGGGGGGGGGAGGGTGGGAGAGGTCTGAACTCTATAAGACAAATACCCCCAAAGAGCTCTGCTGACACTGCCCCTCCACTCCCCCTTCCCTAAAAAGTATCTGTAAGGCATCTTTAACATTTTAGACACTCCTAAAGAAAGCATCTGCTCTTTTGCTGTCAGCAGCTCTCATGCTACAGAAAGTTGATCTACTCACCCAGGCTGTCTGTGTGAGCCCAGTTCTGTCCGTTCAGTGCTGCTTCTCTACCTGCTTCCTCCCTTCTGCATGTTACCGTGTCTCCAGCGCGGAATGCACTTGCGTCTCACTAGGGCTCCCTCTCTCCCGGCATCACTTTTAAGTCAGGCAGGCAGCGAGCAGAAGCCAAAGGGACTCTCTGTCTGATTGGTTTCCATTCAGTGCCCCTGATTAATAAAAAACGTCCCTCACAAGGAGAGGTGTTGCTGCCCCTCACAGAGATGTTGCTGCTGATAGAGCCGCAGTGCTCAGCGTGAGAAGGTTTGGGGCTGGGGGGGGACAGCACCACGGCTTTGCCAGCCAAACAGTGATTTGCAACTGAATGCAGTGGGAGGGTTCAGAGAGGAGGGCTTTGTTAAGGACCCTCTTATTAACTGAGGCTTAAATACAGAGGCTCATGTTACCAGCTCACTTTGGTCTGTTTTAATAACAGGGGTAAAGGCATACACATAACCTATGAATTATGTGGGGAAAAAATTTACTCTAGATATCTGTACTAGCAACGCAGTGCAGTTTGTGTGCAATGCACATTGGAGAATGCAAAATTACCCTCTAATGTTTCTACGGTGACAAATGATTTTAAGGTGAAAGAAAGCAAGGAGTGTGAGATTTCCCTGTGTGCTCAATAGGTTTACAGCTCTAGTGTCACTTACAGCTATTGATAATGCTGGGCTTGTCACTGTACCTGAAAGTGAACATAATACAAAGTTGCAAGGGATGTTTTGGGAATTGTGACTAATAATGTTCAAGTCATTCACAGAAATAAACAGTTTTGCCAGCAATGGTAATGAATTTCCTGGTTTCTGGTGCAGCCTGTTTGGGTAAAAGTAATCACTGCTCACTACTATGACACCAGATGTTCAATATTACAGAATATTGTGGTTTGCTTGAGCTAGCATTTTCAATTAAAGCATAAAGTCGTTTACTAAAATAAGAGAACTGGAGTATCCTAAGTTCTGGTTTTTGCTATTTGTGCATTTTTTGTGGGTTCCTGGGTGCTAATGACTATTTGAGTCAACCACATAAGATAAAAATTTGCAATGGGACTTCTAGAAACTGATTGCCCTTACTTTCTGTACTGACAAATCCTGATGATAGCAGTTGTGGGCACCCACAGAATAGCAGGAAATGCTGCAAAATGTGCTTGTCTGGTCTTGTAGCATAATTAATTTAGCACTAACATTTTCTCTTAAAAAGATAAATCATGAGGCTAGTTTGTAGCTAGGAAATTTTATGAAGGCTGTGGTCTCAGTGGTTGGGGTGAAAAAAGATACTGGTTTAATCTGGTGGTGAAACTGTACTATAACAAAAGGAAGGTTTACATCAAATAGCCAAGTGAGAAACCCAAGTATTTCCTTTTCTTTAGGCTCTTGTAATTGCTTTAGTACTGTCACTGATGAGCTCAACAGACCCAAATTCACAGTTCACTGTACCAAGTGAGAACCAATTCACCATTAGGTCCCATTTGAAGTTATTAAGAGATTGATGCAATTTACAAACAGCAGTCAGAGCCTTTTCATTCAACTAAGTGGCAGTTAAAGTGGGTTCTGAGTGAGCTAGGTCTTCTCTGAATGCTACATGTCCATGAAAACAATATTCACATATGTGTTGCAGAGTGCAGAACTGGGTCTAATATGTTGAATATCACAAAGCTAAATCCAGACCGGGAACAAAATCAATTAATGCAGTTCAGGTAAAACACTTAAAGCAAAGTTCTAATTAGTAATTTCATTCCACAGTGGGTCCATTTTAGCAATAAAACTACTAGGAAAAAAATATTTAGCATAATTTTTGTCCCAGTAATTATATGGGAGAGCAAAAAGAAAAACTACTGACAAGTGTATGTCTCTGACGCCCTAAGGTCCTGGTGCAGATTTAAATCTTGCAGATCCTAAAAGGTATTTTCTTAATAGGAAGATGTCTGGATGATAAAAAGGCATGAGTAATGGCTCTACTTTTTTTTCATTGTGCTGGCTTTTTTTCACTCTTTTGGCTGCTGTTCGGGAACATTGTGGCTACTCTAATCAATATTAGGAGACTATCCAGGTACAAAGGAATCCCTGAAACTGCAGAGATGAACAAAGTATCTTTGCACAATATTTTCTTGAGCTTTTTCTGTGACATCTGGGGAACTGGCCCCTGCTTAAAGGTAGGCATAGATCTACTTAATACCAGTCATAGGACACTCAGATAAATGGAAATGGCCCCATTCCTGTTGATGCCATCTACAAGTTTGCAGCAAAAAAAGCAATTTTATTTATATTAGCATAAGGCCTGCTCTCTCACATCTATTATTCATTGTGTTTTAAATACAACACGGTAACTACTATAAGGAGGAAATATTGAAATTATGTGCTATACATTTACAAACAAAAGGAGCATTTCTAATGCAAATTGTGTTGCATGATGGGGATAAAAAGTTTTGCAATACACTGTAAGTGGAATATACATCAAAAGTAGGCCAAAAAGGAAAAAGCGTAGGCGTGACAGCAAATAGGGAGAGATGGGTGGAAATCTAAGGCTGTGCTCTAACATGCAGAAGGCTACTCCATATAGGGGAGGAATACAAAATTCTCCTTCTGAAAAAGAGTGGGCAGTGGAAAGAGATATGGAAATAGACATGCTGTACTTCAGTTTTATATCTTATGAAGTCTCTTGGATTCAGGTCTCTTCTCTTTTCACCCTTATTCATCTTTCTTTCTTTACCTTCACAAAGATTTGTCTGCTAGCATGCATGGGAAGCAGGAAGACGTGATTACATACCTAATCTTCATTGAAATTCTAAACATTTCCTTGTTTCAAGGAGGCTAAGATCACTCAGCAATGCACAGAGTTGGGCTGGTTGCCATGCTAAATCATTCTGAGTTCAATCACTGTTTCCCATCAGTTTTTCTTTTCCTGACATATTTACACTTGACCTGTTTAAACAGAACTAAGTGCAAATAAAACTTCAGAAGGGGAAAGTGATCCATTTTTATCCCTATGTTTTTCCATCTATATGTAGTCAGAATATGATGTCTAGGTCTGCCAGTGGGACAGTTATCTCATGTCATCTCTTCCTATACTTCTGATAAGCCAAGGCAGACCTGAATTTTTACAAATCTGTGTTCCTGCAAATGTCCTAGGGTCTGTAAGGAAAACTTGGCCTGTGGTTTGGTAGTAAAAACTTCCCTCAAGTATGCCACTTCAGTATGAGTTTTTTCCAATGTCAGAAATCTTTCTGTATTTAATCTTTCTCCAATAAGAGACTGTGTGATGTCAAAAAAGAACAGTTCTGAACAGAATAGAACAGTCAAGAAATATATAAATAAACAAAGGTTTCCAGAGATTCACAAGAACAAAGCTAACAATTTTGTAACTTCAGCTCTGCTGATTTTCACTGGAGACTTTAAGATTCTGAAACATAAAGAAACTGGATCACATAATTACAACTAGTTGGAAAAATAGTCTTAAAAACATCTGTATTTTCACTTAATCAATTCTAAAGAATGCTATTAGCTTCTTTTCCAGCTTTTCTCCAAGCTTTCTTCTCCCTTTCTGTGAAAGATTTTAAATGATCCATTTGTTAAAGAATATGATCAAGTGTATGACTTTGAAAGATTGTTGGAACCTTAATGTGTGAGTCAACAGAAGCAAGCAGCTGGAACAACCACAAAACCACAGCTGAAATGCAAAGAGTAAATTTATTTCTTTACCAGTAACTGAAGGATCCCGAATCACCCGGACAGAGACATCCAAGCGGGAACATCAGGCTCAGTTCATCCTGCTGTCTGCACCCATTTATCAAGGGCCCTTGCATGTGTAGCTTACCACCATGCTGAGGTCTCGTCTGCTTTGATTTTCTCTCTCCCAAGACAGGGAGATCAAACTTATCTGTGAGAGTGTCTCCAAATCTCTCAAAACGCGTACATTATCTCTACACAGAAATTCTGCTTCACAAAACAGACAGAGGACAAACAGCAGCAGGCGTTATATGGGGGGTTTCCCACACTGTTATTCTCCAGGGCTTGGCATTCCCAGTTGCAAGGTTACTTGAATGAATCTACCATTGTCCTCACCATTCTTCTGCTTTTAACAATTTCTTCCCAACTACTGCTAAATCAGACCTGACAAGCATGAGATTTTGGCTCCCCTCAGCCTATGTATACACTATCCAGAGGATAGGACATAAGAGAGTAAGAAATCTTCTCTTTCTTTCCCATAAATGAGCCTCTTCCTTTGATAAAATTATGCAAGGAACAGCCACTCTGTCTTGTTTGAAGGGGAGTTATATTTCTGTATATGACTCGAAGTTCCCAAAAAAGACATGAGAGGAGGGAAGGCATGTATGTGGGAAGGAACTTATAACAAGACCAAAACATGGTAAGAACAATTAGACATTGCTAAACTTTGAGCTGTTTAAAACAAAATGAAGTTAAAACACATGTATAAAGCAATCTGGTGTCACACAGACCATTGGATTAGGCTAAGATATCTCCAGGGTTATTTGTGTTTCTGATTTGACAAATACAGTAGTAAAAGCTTTAGTTACGAATATGTGCAATAATCAGTTTGATAGCCTAATTTATATTCTTTTCTTTACAGAATTTTAAGGCAAATTAAATCCCTAAATTTGATATTTTTCCCAGCTTTTTAAAAACCCAATGATTTATTTGGATAGTTGGCACATGATTGGATTTATTTTCCATGCAGATGGATATTTACATACATGCACCTCTTGTCCATTTATATCCCTGAGAAAATTTGTTTATCTCAGTAAGTCAAGATTCAAGACTAATATCATAGTTAACTTGATTTTGTGGGTTAAATATGTAGAAAAACATTCTTAGAAATCCCTAGTAGTTTCCAATTTATTATCTATTTTGGTTCTTGTTGTCATCCATAAATCAATGACATTGATCACTCCTATCTTCCTTTCTTTCTTCAGTCTGCAGATACGCTGTTTTGAAATATTAAAATTAGATAAATCTGGGTTGGTTTCTGCTGAACTGAAGTTTTAAAACATCAGGCCAGATTTTAAAGCAGCAAGGCCCTCCTGTTTTCCAAGCATTTAATCAGTTTAAAGCTGGTGAAGATTTTGAAAGTACATAAATCCAATCTAACTATGTATAAAAATTGAACTGTTCAGATTTTCAATCAATTTACCAAAATGACCATAGAAGAATGATTCATTACATACACACAAAGTAAAGCGCAGTGTACTAAAGTAAAATTGACAAATCTTGGATGGAAAGTACAAATACATGAAGAGAAAGTGAAAATAAAGCAATGTACATGGAAGCAAAAGTGCCAAGCTGAGTTTCCAGTCACAATTCTTCTATAAAGTGACTTAGAACTTTATTTTTTAGTCTTATATAAACACTTTTAGCATAGGTAACTAGTCCTGGTCACACTCTCTAATACAATTTTTTTTTTATTGGAAATACTGGTTCACCGAAAGTGTGGACAATTCTCGGTTGCTTTTTGTTTATTTTCTTTATCCATGCTTTGGGCACAAAATTGTGACCATATAATTCCTGCATGAAATTAAATCTTTCAAGACTGTTTGAATTGTTTTGACTGATCTGATCCAAATAGATTTCCTTTGTGTCTTAGTCTGCAAATATTTTGGAACTATCTTGCTTGGGGATAAGACATCTAATTTCCCAGAAATTTGAAAAAATCACATTGAATGGAAAATTCCTTAGCCTTTCTACAGTAATTATGCACTTAATTGCAGTAGCAATACACTTTTCCAAAGTGTACTTGTGAAACAAATTAGCTTAATCTGCAGAGGTGAAATAAAGAAGTTATATATTCTTTTGATACAAGAAATAAAGTTAAGACAATAATTTGATTTGGATAACCTGAATCTACTTTATATGAGGAAAAAAAAAAAATCCTCCTTAACTCTAAATATTAAGAAAAAAGAGCTTCCTAAATATTAAGGTAACTATGAAATTCTCCTGGGCAGTCCAAAGGAGCATACATTCCAGCAAAGAGTGAACCTCCATGTACACTACTTACAGAAGAGAAAACCAAATCTACAGTGGTGCTTAAGTACCTTCTACAGAAAATAAGTGTATAAACAAAGCATGTGATCCCTTTTAGAAGCTGTGCCATTTACATGGGGAGACATAAACCACTCTCATGTTACAGAAACGTGTCTCTAATGGGCCACAGCAAAGCCCTCATCTTAGATCAGACACACTGATCTGAAACTGCTCCCAGCCTCATTCAGCTGTACACACACACACACACACACACACACACACAAACTAATTAACTACCTACCTTACTGTTTCAGGGCAACAAGAGAAGTTCTCGTGGTTCAAAGGAGACACAAGTAAAGTGCTCTGCAGTGTAAATGTCCACTGCTAACTACAGACACAGTGAAAATTTCTGAAAATAAAAATAAGTACTGCGGTATTTGTGACTTGCTAAGGAGCAGTTAGAAGATACTTTAGCTACACATGAAATTTCCATCCTTAATTCCATAGCTAAAGTCCTTAGGAGCTTTGTATGTGCATTCAAAAATTGATCAAGATGAACAGCTAACCATTCAACTGTCATTTCTTCATAAGCTTGATGCCTAAATTCTTTGCTTAGAGTGTGTGACATATGACAGTTGTGAAGAGTTACTGAAAATAGTGGGAGGAGAGTTGTTTTCCTCTAACATTGAAGAAGAAACTGGTTTCAAATACAGAAAAAAACAGAAGCAGTATCTTTTTTTGAAATGAAGCAAAGTTCTGTCAGATGATGTTTTGCCCCTGAATATAACAAAGGTAAAGGATGAAAGCAAAACTGAATAAATTGGCTTTCATTCTTTTTAAATTGGGATAAATGTGCATTCATAAATAAGTCTGTTAAAAATGATCTTAGTCTGTCGGTGCAGACTATTCCCAGACCTCTTCCATATTGTTCTTTGTTTATGGATGTAAAACAATGCAAAAATGCATAATCTTCTCAGCACGTGCCATTGTTGTACTTCACCAGTTTGGGAAATATCTATTCTTTTTACTTAAGGTTATTTAGACAAACTTCTTCACCTTCTGTGTGGCAATATTCAATTTTCCTTCCACTACAGTCCTTGGAGCAAACCAGAACTTTGATTGTGCGGTAATTGGATCTTGAGATGGAATTAATTTCATCTCTTTTACTGGTCCAGAAGTTAGGCAGCCTCTTCAAGATATTTCATGTATAATCAGTGGAAGGAGAAGGAGGTCTCCAGAGGAAAATTCATCCCATTTTAAGGTAGCTATTTGAAGAAACTCAAGTTGCTAAGCAACCTCATCTGGACTTCTTTTCTTTCTCTCAGCTAACTATGGAGGGAACCCTGCTGAGAAACTCAACTGTTTGGCCAAATTCCAACTGCCTGTGGTAGGTGAGATGAATACTGTCGTCCAGCTCCCAGAATATCCATAATGCCAATTGTTCCTGGTAGACCATTTCCCCAGACTTTTTACTTAAGTATGTTCCTAGTCATCACGATAGGGAGGAAAGAATGAAAGTGCAACCAAAATAAGAGGTCAAGAAAGAAGATTTTATTATTTATTGTTGTTACTTATTAAAACATATGATGGTCATTGTCATCTCAGAGCTTGGCTTTGCCATACTCATGAATTGCAATAAGATATCTATCCAGATAATAGCAATACTGAGAGAATAAGCAATGCTATTAAATAGTTTGACCTGGTCAAACCAGTTAGTTTTAATGAATTCATAGATAGATTTTACTAGTCATGCTTGCATAGGAGGTATGCAGATGATTGAGGTTTTTCTAATTAAAAATATTTTACAGTAGAAAAACAAGCAAACCACTGAAACAACAATACCATATTTATTCCCCTTGAATTTTTTAAATTATTAGCTTTTTTGCCCTTAATTTTAGTTTTAAAATTTAAAAAAAAAATCTCCCAACTACTTGAAAAATTCTGTTTCAGTCAACTCTAGTAGGATTACTTTCTGATGGAAGAAGAGAAGAGAAGAGAAGAGAAGAGAAGAGAAGAGAAGAGAAGAGAAGAACTGATATTGTGCTCTCATGTTTACATTCCTATTCTTTTATTATGAAAACCCTATGCCCTGCTTTATGGGACTATAAAATACGGAGTGCTTGGTTTCCTGGACTTTATTTTCATAAAGCTTTGATTTATTTAACATGATTTATCTTAACTAGAAAAAATATGTGGCTTCAAGTTCCACAGAATAATTTTTCTCTAAAATACATGCATTTTTGGCAAATATTACTCTAAATAGAACAACACAATTTTTATAGGAGATCCCATTATGGGAGGTTCTGTGTAAGTTAAAGTATTCTTTTTAAATATCCGAGGCAGTACTGGCTAGATTTTGCTGAATTCCTGGACACTATATGAGGTTGATAGAAACCTTATAACCACATTCTATAAGTGTGCACACAGCAACAGGTGAACTTACAAGGGTTAATATAAAAATGCTATACATTTTTATCTATATAGTCTTTATATGACATGGATTCAGCACCTTTTCTGCTGTTTTCCAAGCACCTTAAGTTAGGTATGAAGATTGGGGGGGGGGAAGGGGGGGAAACAAAGAGGAAGGAGAATAGATCACAATAAGAATAAAAAGAAGAGGCAAATAAGAGGAAAATATATTAGATAAATGCATCCAAATGTGCAGCCTGATCATGTGGTTATCTTGTTGTCTAATAAAGCACCCAAAATTATTCAGATTCAGAATTTATTCAAAATCCAAAAGATATTTGCATGTTAGTGAAAAGGAATATACAGTGCTCAAAGAATTCATTATTCCAAGAGGTACAGAAAAACTCAAGCTTCAAAATATCATCCTGGATTGAATAGGTGTCATCTTAGAATGGAGGCCAGATAGAGTATTGGAGTACTTTGTTTTCGAGTCCCTCCAAACACCAAAATATTGAGATTGCTTTAGCCAACATACAACATGTGGTTTAAATGCAGCTGGTTTTATAAAGTTGTATTTGAATGAATCTCCAACACTGTTGGACAGTGACAATCAGCCTTTACTATTACCTATTTCTCTTTTTGTAGAACTTGGCAACATATTATGCTAGATGCTTTGAAAGCATGCTGTAAGACGCTGATTTGCATTATTGGGTGTAGGTTTAGATTGGATATTGGGAAAAAATTTTCATGAAAAGTGTTGTCAAGCACAGGAACAGGCTGCCTCAGGAAGCAGATTACTCACTATCCCTCTAGGTATTTAAAAGACACATAGATGTGGTGCTTAGGGACATGGTTTCGTGGTGGATTTGGCAGTGCTGGGTTAATGGTTGGA
This sequence comes from Corvus brachyrhynchos, assembly GCF_000691975.1. Lineage (NCBI taxonomy): Eukaryota > Metazoa > Chordata > Aves > Passeriformes > Corvidae > Corvus > Corvus brachyrhynchos. The sequence goes on along the minus strand of NW_008238983.1, from coordinate 2,781,631 downwards.
CTTGGTGGGCTCAGAGGTCTTTTCCAAACTAAACTATTCTATGATTCCCATGTACAGTTCAAATAGCTATATATCTCTTAGTGTGAGTGTAAGGAATGGGATAGAAACAGCACATATGAAACTGCTGAAATTACTCCTCTCAGTCATATAACAGCTTAGGGAATTTCCCTTTGCATGCTGTGTCTTCCCTACA
>NW_008238983.1:2745666-2781422 GCF_000691975.1 Corvus brachyrhynchos | reverse complement strand
CACTTTACAGGAACCTGTTCAAAGCTTAATTGCTGCCACATTGTCCTAGTAGGGCTTTAGTGCACGGCCTACCAGTTGAGCAGCAGGAGTTTTTTCCATGGATATGTTTTGTATCTTGATGTTTGATTGTGGGTTTTTTTGGTGGGGGGGAGAGGGTTATTTTTTGGTGGCAATGATGGTGGGTTTTTAGGTTTTTCTTGCTCATATTTGTTTGGTTGTTTTTTTTGTTGTTGCTGCTGTTACCTTTTTCCAGTACAATTCAAAGTAACACCTGTGCCTAGATGAGTGGTTTTCTTCTTCATGTGGTCATACATCATTAGACCACTATCTGCAGAAATGGAGCATATCTTTGACAATGTTGATCTGTGTTCCATCTTGTCAGAAGACATTCAGTATTTCCCAGCTCTAACCACTGCATTCAGTGTCAAATGACTATTACACACATTGGGCAGGAAGTTAAAGTAGTGATAAGAGAGCTCCATTGACATGCACATTTTGTCCAGCTGCAAATCACAGCACTCACATGAATATATTCAAACCCCACCAATTTCCAATTTCTTTCTCTTTGGAGCCCTTCTGTCTTTAGAAAATAGTTATTGTTTAATTAAAAGAGTCTCCAGAGGCATTCACCCAATACAAAGATGAAAACTCATGAAGCAAGTTACTGGAATTAAAACAAAACGCATTTAAAGTCATTACTCTGAAAAGATGAGCCAGAAAAACTAACTGGTAGCATTGCTGAGCTTAGTTATTGTACACATGCCTTTTAAAACTCTGTTTTGGAAAAAAAAATAAAGAAGAAAATTTAAAATTAAAACGACATCAGCTGTAGCAGTATGGAAAATTAAATAAATAAATTAAAAAACCCAAACAGAAACAAACCACCTTTCTTGAAAGGGTTAAAATATGGGAATAAGCAATACAAGCTACAAGTAATGTGTTGCAATAATTAAGCTTTCAGTAGCATTTTTCCCTTGATTTTGTTAGCAAATAGTTTATATCTCTTACAAATAAGAGTACAGTATTTTCTAATAGCCTTAGTTTTTCCTGAAAACTCACTCTAATTTTGATTGTAGAAGTATATTGTGGTCAATTAAGATATTAAGGCTTGATTAAGAATTACTAAGAATTATTATTGATTAAGAATTATTAAAAAATCACTCAAATTTCAGTAAGAATTTTAAAGCTTCATTGTTGTCCCGTTGTTACCAAGAAACCATCTTCATTATATGCATAAAAGTTACAGTATTGCCTTGGGGATAAATGGATCTACTTAGTGTATAGGGTGTTAATACAGCGATTCTCTTCTATCCTCTCAAGTCAAGAAGACAGCTGAGGGCACTGCAATAAGGAAGTCTGTAGGTTAGAGGCCCTCATAGCTGGTCAAATAGATAACAAAGCATTTTTGTATGCCAGTGTCATTTTACTGTTTGCTGACTTTTCTATTGTAAATGTAATCTTTCAAGCTTATCCAGTTGTTAAGGAAAATGACTCTGAGCAAAACTTAAGAGTGTAAGAACTCAACAGAATAAAAGAAATGCCTGTGCTTTAATCTCAGTGCATTCAGCATTCATACATTGTACCACTAACAGTTCTATTGCCATAAAATATGTAGATTCAATCACTGACTTGATCTCACATTGCCAGTCACAATTCCTCTCCTCACACTTAGAGCCTGAGATTAGCTCAGCTACTCTGAGATTATTCAATTGGTCAGAGCATGGTGCTAATAACACCAAGGTTGTGGGTTTGATCCCTGTATGGGCCATTCTCTTAAGAGTTACATTCAATGACTCTTTTGGGTCCCTTCCAACTGAATATTCTGTAATTCTGTGATTAAAAAAGGAGCAGTGCCCTTTTGTTGGTCCCTTCAAACCAGATCCCTGATGTGATCCTTCCTCAATACTTGCTTTCCTCTTACTGCTCTGCTCTTTTTTTCCTTCATCTGAGAAGGTATGAGGAGACTTGCACTCTCTTCTCCTGTATTTAAGCCCTAAACACCACTCTGCTGCTCTTTAATTTGCAAATGGGTGTTTTATAGCACATAAAACCAGTTGTAGGACTGATAAAAAGGGGGGTCTGAATTAAAAGAATTTAATTTGCATGAGTCTGAAGAGCTTGTATTGAAAAATTAATTCTCCCCTGCTAAGCTACAAAGCTAGTGCACACAAAGGGTCCTTCATGTCAGGAAAGATGCAATGACTGTTTATCCTTCCGACCTGTGGCCAGAATTGATGTGGGGACTAGTTTACCAGTGGCTGCTAGATCTCCCCTATTGTAAGTTGCATCCTGTTAAAACTACCCTCTGGGATTTTTTTTCAAGACTTTCTTCTCTTTTGTCAATTCTAAATTATTTGTCTTGTTGTCTTTCAGTTTATATACCTTCTGCCAAGCTTCTTAAAAGATTAAATTGAATTTGTTCCTCTTTCAAGTTAGGGATGCAGTGAGAGTGAGAAAAGAATTTGATAATATTCTACATGTCACTGATTAGCTTTAAACTATGTATTATCACTACAGTTTTAACCACAGTGCCATTCATAATCCTAATGAAGTTTTTTTTAAAAAATCCACCTATGTGCAATTTATCCCAACAAGGACAAATACCCTTGTTGGCATTAAGGAGACTATAAATCCTAGGGAAATTAGACCACTGATGAAACTCAGTATGTGTCAAGCTGCCTGAAACTGTTTGTGGTACTGTAGAGCAAAACAAGGTCTCCTGGGAAATTGCTCGATGTGTCAGAAAACGCATGTGGTCTGTGTGAACTACTGTTCTGGAGACGTTAAAGACCTCCAAGATAAATTAATGCAGCCCAGACGCTATGCCACCCTCACTGTGATAATTCTGACACATTTTCTTTACCCTAAAGGAGAGCCACACTCATTTAGTCAAATGTAATTTCTCCTATGACTGACAGTTGTTGCATTTAGAGATTAAAAATATCCCAAACCTACGACACTTCAGTTGTTGACATCCTAGCACAAGCAGCAGGCAGTCATAAAGCCTCAGATTAATAGGGCTTCAGGGCAGATTTGCTTTATTCTGACAGTTTCTGTTTCATTCTGTTGTGTTCCACTGTTGCCATAAGGTTTGATTTCACTAATTCATTTTTAATAAACAATAAGATTTTAATGCACAAAATGTAAATAATAAACACAGGGTAAACAGGAAAATAACTGCCAACAAATGTCCACATTTCTGTAGAAGATGATATGGTTTTGTTTCTCTTAAACACACTTAAGGAACTGCTTGTTTAGGATTTGCTATTACTGTGATTAGTGTTTCCTAGTACTGAATATAGTACATATATATATATAGTGTAGCTTCTCCCATCTTCCTCAGAATGAATATATTTTTTTAGAATTGCTAATCCGAGGATATGAGTTTGGCTTCCAAAAAATGTAGAGTAACAGCAGATTTTTAATAATTAGACAAGAATTTACTAATACTCTGATTTTTTTTTTTGTGTGTATGATGTTTCTTAAGTTCAATAATTGCCTTAAACACATACCCAGATGCAGAATTCTCATCTTCTTACTGGTAAGCAATCAATATTCCATGTCTCTTCTCTGTGTAGATTTGAGTATCTAGTAAATAGACCTGACTCTAACAGTGCTAGTAATAGTTCTTAATTTGGGATGGGGTGCTTTTTGGTACCAAAAATCTAAATTAAAAGCCAATGAATAAAATTTGAATGAAAATTACCAAAATAAAAAAAAAATATTTTAAAACAACCAGTCATTGGTGTGGGATTTTCTTGTTGTTGTTGTTGTTGTTGTTGTTGTTGCCTATGCAAAATACAATGTGTGAAATTAAACTGGGTATGGACTGAAGGATTAGTTGGCTCTTACTGTTTTATTTTAGGGATTTTGATTTTTCTGGACTCATTTAAAATGGGAAAATTTTGATATGTCAAAAATTCTCAAAGGACAGGTGAATTGGTTCCTGACAGCTGTACTGATATGATCAAGTTTGTATAGCTTCAGGCTAAAAATTAAGCTATACTGCCAACTCTTTGAAACTGATGTATGATATTATAGAATGTTTTTCAAAGCAGTATGGAAAAAGAATAAGTATATTAATACTAAATGAATATGAGATATTAAGTATGTATTTAAAATTGAACATATACTTCACATCATGATAGCATTATTAAAGTGTACTGGGTAAGGCATTAAAATAACAGGTTTGTGTTTGACACTGAAAGATTAGCTCATTCTCCTTTTTATACATACTAATGTTGTCAGTGTGACATTATCATTGCTTCTCATTTAATTGATTGTTCAAGATACTAAAACTCTCTTCTCACATACAGATATGTTATTAATTATTGCCTTTTTACACACAAAGCAGCCTTTTAACTCAGCATGAGCTTCAAAAGAGGAAATAGTGGATGCTAGTGAAGATAGACTGAGCAATGTTCTGTGCGGTGAGTAAGCACATCATGCTTTCAGATCTCTCAGTGAGAAAATTCAGAGCCTTTCCAATGTGTGTGTGAGGGGGTTGTTTGTTTTCCTGTGGTGTTTTTTCAGTCTTCCAGTACTTCAGCAAGTCAGATGGCATGTTTTTAACAGAATCTGGGGAGGCATATGCATATGAGGATATGTGGTGATGCATCCTACAAGATTCAGCTATTTGGCTTCCAGGACAGCACCTCTCAGGATGCAAACTTTTATAAAAACAAGGAAGGAAACCAAATAACTCATCAAGATCACAGTGTGAATACAGCAAAGAGAATGAGCAGAGAGCTGCCAGAGGAGGCAAATTTTCACACTGGGCAAAGAAAGCAGTCCATACACTTCAAGAAGGATTAATTTATTTATGGATTAGTGAAAAGTTGATGCTTAGACATCAAAATTTAAAGAGGTAACTTGACACCCATTTCTTTCCGGAATGCTCACTGGTTAATGCTTTATCACCTAAGCGCATTAGCACCTTGTAGCCTTGCCATGGACTATAAGGTGATAAAAAACATGAATTCCCCAATAGAAAAGTTAGAAACTTTCTCTAATGCGTTGATGTGTGCTGTGACTGCAACATGCAGAGCAGCTCCAGGTTCCTTGAAATACCAGTGTTGCTCCCCCCTCCTTCCCACCTGTGAGCACATTCTTGTACTTAATCCTTCTTCAAAACACCCTATCTTTTTACCCAGCACTGGAGGACTTCATCTATAACATTCCTTGTGTCAGGAACGTAAGTCCTGATAAACCTTAATGATTGCTGTTGAAATGTCAATAACTGCTCGAGACAGCGTGATTTTTGTGATGATGGGAAATTCGGTGCCTCTTTGTGGGAGAGAAACAGAAATCTGTGTTTCTTTTATTTAACTTTGCTTGCTTTTTCCTTCTGAAATAAAATAAGTTGATTCATGTTTTCTCTTTTTATGGTTACATCAGGAAAATTGCATGCAGAACAACAGTATATCAAGGTTTTTCTCTGTGAGAGGCCACTGAAAACACACAAAATTCAAGAGGTTTAGTCCCTTGTCCATGGTTTCTTGGCATCCTGATGCCAGTCAGGGTAGTCATGTCTGCTACAGCTTGGCTGGATACTTCAGTGTTATTCTTCACAAGCAGATCAGCAGTGCAGTATGTTTATAGCAGTTCCAAGGCTTCCCAGACACAGCCAAACTGCTGTTGTATGGTGAAAGGCACTTCTGATGCCTATGGATGATATGCGTCATGTTTATCCGTTCCGCCGAGTGCACGAGAGCTGTGTGCACAGCACCTGTGTTGGCATGGTTTCCTAATCATGAACAAAAATATACAAGGCTAATTCATTTAGGTAGGAGAACTTATGCCTTCCTACCAAAAAGATATCCCAATAAGTACTTTTTGACCATCAACAAGTAATCTAAATTTTGCTTATTTTGATGGAAAACTTAAGTGATGAGCCAAACAAAAGCTTTTTTCTTTTAAATTCAATTTTGAAAACAATTTAACAAGATAATCCTGTTACTTTTTTGAAGCTACTTTTTATTTCTTTAACAAGATAATCCTGTTACTTTTTTGAAGCTACTTTTTATTTCCTACATTTTGAATTTATTTAAATTAAAACTAAAATAAAAATCCAGAAGGCATAAGCTTTTGATTTGAAGTAAATTTTTTATATCAGGCAAAACTAACAGAAAAAACATCAGTTTTTCACAGCAAGGAGTCTAAACCAACCTAGACTCTTTTAAAGATCCTGATTATATGAACCATTTACCCTTACAATGTTTAATAGTTTTGGTTGTGCTACCTATCAATAGTTAACCTCCAAAAACAAATACCTTGTTTACGGAGATGTCAAATTCCCTAACATACTATTAAATGCCATGATGCCTTTGCGCTGATGCTGCTCTTCCCTCTGGTGTGACATCCCCATGGGACAATGTTTACCAGTGTCTTTGATAATATGGGACTCTTCTGGGAGTAGAGCTCTGATTAATCCACTAGATGTATGTATGTTCCCATCTCACTAGCAAATATTTTTTACTTCTTTGCTCCTCTCACAGCGTCTGTGACACTGCCTTCAGCAACCATTTCATTAGCCCAGCTACCTTATAATCAATTTGGAAATCAGCTGATGCTTTTTCCGTGGAAAACTCCATCTATTTCACAATACAGCTGCATGTAAGCGGGATTGCTGAACAAACAAAACTGAATGTGTCTGCAGGAAACCATCTCTTTGTCTGAATTGCATATAACATCCCAAATATGAGATAACAAAGGGAGCTGTTCCCCTAACACATGGTTACAATGTAAATCACCTTATAAAAGCAATCATGGGCAATCTACATTGTTTGAAGAAATACATCTTGTATTTATAGTGCAGAATGTTCAGCCTTGAACTAGGAGATACACTTGAAAATCTAAATCAGATGTAGAAACTTTCCAATTCGGTCAGCATGCTTTAATTTTTCCCATTATTCTGAGTTAAACAAAAGGTCCAGATAATACAAATAAACCAAAAGCAGTAGGGTTTTTTAAATGTTACCTTTAGCTTGAAGTTTCATAATAAATATCCTTAAATTGTGATAAATATTTTATAATGTTTTCTTGCAGACTGCCTTTGATTTGGATTTCCCTATGATTAAAATATTTTCACGGGAGGTTCTCAAAGAAATTTGGAAAAGTTAGAAGTGCATATTTACACTTCCAAAGAAGAAACTATTGTAGCTATATAATTGCCAAGAGATCAAGCAATACACATTCCAAAAATATAGTGCTAAAATTTATACTAAAAGATATAAGAACGGGTGTTAAAATACTTAAGTTGACTCTAAACTAGCAAAACTCTTTTGAAATGAGTCCAGAGAGGAAAAATTGTAGTGAGTGTCTCATGAGAAGGCCTGAAAAACATTTACATTTTAATGTAGTAATGTATTTAATTTTTTAAGATCACTTTTAATTTTGAAAATCTTCTGAAGGACATTTAAACTTTCTGAGTGAAATTCTAAATCCACCAGAGCTCAGAACAAATCATATGACTGTTATGGAGCCAAGCCTCCACCTCTCTCTGCTGTATTAACTTTCAATTTTTAAGGATGTTTTGGGTCTTCATTCACTTAAATCCTAGTTTACTGCTTTCAACTAATTTTCACACTCTGAACATGTGGATTATATGTTGCCACAGGACAGGTTCTCTGGATCGGGAATACATTAAATATAGCCTATTTTCATCTGAAGTGACTTTTTCTTTTTCCCCAAATATTTTTTTGTTCATTCCTTCTGGTTTTTTCTCTGGAGTCAACTGTGTAGCCAATGGGTTTCAATGCAAGGAGTTGCAGCTTCTACAAAAGCTCCTCCAAAAAAGATTTCACAATAAATTTTTGGATGAGGAACTATAAGAAGGAAGTGGGCTAACTTACATATTAGTAAAATTTTTAATCTCAAATGTTAGGCTTCTAAGATAAGCTGTTCCTTTGACTTTGTGAGATGGCTCAGTTGCACAAAGTTATACGTAACCTTGGCAAAATTATATGCTTGAAGTCTTTTTATCTACCTTGTATTTCAAGTTCTTAAACAAGATCCATTCATTCTTCAGTAAGAATTTGGTGGGAAAAATTATCATCTTTACATATTGAGTAACCAGACCAAATTCTAAATTTCAAGGGCAGTTTCAATTACTGCAACTGAGTTGCATTGTTGAGAAATATGTGCAATATTTTCTGTATTTCTCACCTACATCATTTCTAGCTGCAAACAGCTGTTGCATATATCATGAAGTCTGATCTTTATATTTTCTACAACTTTTACTGCAGTAGCATCGGGATTTGCATCTGAGCATTTTCATTCAGCAGAGGCAATCCCTGCAGACAGTGTGTGATTTTTCTCACACAAAACATGATACTAAAAAGTATAATTACTTTGGGACAAGGTTTGCATACCAGGTAGATGAATTTGATGCAAGTTTGTACAGTTTCCGTGTTATTCTCCTTATTAAGGATTGCACGAGTTGACAGGTTTCTTTGCCTCTCCTTCCTCATTGAACGTTAAATCCTAGCTTTTGTTGTGTTTTCTTTTAGTTTGGGAAATCTACTTAAACACCTGCCTCAGTATTTTGAATGAAATTCACAATATGCTTCTTTCAGACACTGGAACATTAGAAATGCAGCATTGAACAGAACATATCCTGTTATATTGTAAAAGGGAATTTAAAATGTCAGTATACTCAGTCAGGTGAAAGTAATCCTATTCAGGGAAGCAATTAGAAGGGTTTACAGATATTGGTTGTCTCAGGTCAGGATGATTAGAGAAGGAATCCTATTTATTTAAATAAGTAGGGGTCATTATTATAATCTGTACTTCCAGGATTTAAGACTTTATTGTCACTTGACAAAAAAGCTTTAAAAATTACTCCTCTATGCCAAATTATTTTATATATAGTAGAAGAAAAAAAAAATCCTTGGTTACAAAGAAGTTACTTGGCCCTATGTAATCCCAGATTTCCTTGTATTTGTTCCTATCTTAACCTACCTTTCCCTTGTCCTTCTCATTTCTTCCTCTACTTGAGTTCTCTGCAAATTCAAAAGTGACTAAGGGAGAAAGTTGACAGCCTACCTTTTGTAAGCACCATCTCATAACTGAATGTGTTTCCTAGTAGTATTTTCAGCTCATTTCAGCTGCTATTTGGGCAAAGCTGTAATGCTTAACTTGTTGTTTGGGTGACAGTAAATGACACCAATTTTTTTTTTGAGAGGAGATAAATACAGGTTGGAAGTACAATAAAAGTCAAGAAATAGGTGACACAGGAATACTTCCTTTTCTTTAAGACAGTGCTGAACCTCTTTTCTCAGAATAATTGTGGTTTTCACCTAACTAAAATATAAAGTTTTGTATTCCTTTTTTATTTCAAAGTCATCAAGATACAACAAAAAAATTCAGTGGAGCAAAGGTGCTTGTTGCTTTAAGCTGAGCTACTAGTGCAAGTTAAAGTCTTGAAGGAGAAAAGAGTTTACTTTGACATGTTTAGTCATGTGAAAGTTACAAGCCACCTTGTCTTGTCCTCACATTACGTGAACTCTGTATTGAAGCCACATAGTGCTTGCTGCAAGGCAAGCAGGGAGAAGGTAGCGACACAACAATTCACCACATTATACTTTATTCTGTAGGATATGGAAATAATGATGCAGACAATAGAAAGCCTGATGGAGGGAAATGAAGGATTTCTTAGGTTTGGCATTTTGAGATGCCTGTGCTTCTGCAATTATGTTCAATTCATCCTACAGAGTCTGGCTTTCCCCATATTTAACAGCTTTGTGATTTTTTTTCTATTTTTGAGCTAAAAGAAGTGATTCTAGCAAACTGACTAGCTGCTTTTCCAGATGACTTTCTTCTAGTACCTGTGTCTTGCAAAGAAGATCAAGCATTATGTGCTTGTAAATTAAAGAATCATCAAGAAACTTCAGTTTAAATAGCTTACCTTGATGATTTCCAGCAACCCACATATTAATTGCTTTTGACCACAAAAATCTTCAATATTCATATCCTTTTATTTATGTATTTGTTTTTTTATAAATCAATTCCCATTAATCCAGTTTGGAGCGTGGAAGGCCTTTCCACGGGAAAGAAAAAATCCATAAGGAAATACTCATTGCAAGGTAGTATTTTGTATAATTCTTGGTCATCATGCTTTGACAGAAAGGAACAGTCCAAGTATATCTACATAAATGGCAAATTTTCTGACCACCAGTTCTGACATTGCCAAGTAACTGTTCATTTTTGGATTAACACTACTTTATTGAAAATGTTTCTTTCATTTATATTCGATTATCAACAGGTCCAGCTGTTTCAGGAAATAGTAAAAGGCAGAGAATAGAGGAATTTTCATTTTCCTAAACTCAACCAAGAGGGCAGGGAGATCACAACATGGCTAGTTCTTCCCGTGCAGGGAAATTAATGCAACTATTTAAACCAAATTCCTAGCAGGCAATAGACAAAAGAAATATTTGCTGGAGAGAGAAATGTAAAGGGGAGAAGGAAACATTTTTTTTAAAATGTCATTTAAGTATCATTTTTCTCAAGACTCTTCTAAATTGCTTTCCTTCTGCCTTTTCTAGTCTAGTGAAAAAACAAGAAAGAAAAAAACTGACAAAGCAGAGGAAACAAAACAAATTATCTTGCATTTAATATTTTTGATTTATAAAATCTATGAAAATAAGTCCAAACCTTAATATAAGCTTAAAAGAAAAAGATTTTTTCCCCTCAATTAAAGGGAGGACAGGACAAAAAAAATCTCATGGAATCTTCATCTTGTCACGCATTTCTGATGCAATTCCTCCGTAATCAGTAGCAGTCCTCTCTTGACTTCAGTGAAAGCTGAAGTATACCTTGGCCAGAAACTCAATTAAAGTCCCATTGTACCTGGACATTGCCCTCCAATGTTTTCACTTTACTTCTTTTCAGCAGCAATGCCATTCTATTAAAATGATCTTAAAAGTAAGGGTTTGGTCAGCTATGCAGACAGACTCATAAAAGAAGTGGTTGTAACTGCAGAAAGTGATTTAATGGGCAGCATGGCCCATCATGCAATTTCAAAGATCACCACTCAGAAAATTTTGTAAGAATTCAAAACTGAATATATGTATATATGTAAAAAATTAATTGGAAGACGTTTTGGTAAAGACTTTCATTTGAGAGATGCTAATTCATCTGATGAGTCACCATTTTTCATGGTTCATGGGGGGTTTTTCCCTTGGTTTGTTTGGTTTTTGGGACTTTTTTGTTTTATCTCTTGCTACAATAACACCTGATTTATCCATCCATTTCTACTCATCTTTTCTTCCCTCTAATGCCTTCGTTTTCTTCTTCTTCTTCCTCAAGCTGTTTCTTCCCCTGACCTCTCTCATGGCAATTCTGTTTTGCTCTTTTTATAACCATCTCATCTCCGTTTACTCTTCCACCATTAATATCAGTGAATACATAATATTTTTGAAGTTTCTCTTCTCACATTCTTCTTTATCTGAAAGGTTGTCCTGAACTGTTCTTTTCTACCCAGACTATTCTTATTTTCTGTTGACATCATCCTGAATGGCATTCGATTCCATCTGGATATCATCATTAATTCACAAATTTACTAATCTTTTAGTTTTTTCTGTATAATACTTCTAAAACTACTCCTTTGGTGGCTGCCTGCATAGCTGAAGTCCTGTCTAGGTACTGAAACACCATACCACCTACACTTGATAATTTTTTTTGTTTTCCCTGGGATTTATATAAAATCCGTCTGCAAAAATTATTTATATTCTCTGTTACTAAGGTCATAAATGCTTCCTTGTTTTCATTTTCTTCCTCAGATGTACCTTTCTATAACTTGCCTAAAGAAGCATTGCTTTTAAGGGCATCAATCACAATTTCTCACTCTGCTTACCGTTCCTTATTCTCTACCAAAAATGTTACCTGGAACGTATGATAAGGTAAAACATTAACTCCCGTTGTTTTCTGGCTAAACAGTGAGATAAACATCTTCAGTACTATTTATAATCCTTATCCTCTAACTTAAGTATGATGTGTTGCATCGTTACTTGTCAAAACCCTCATTTTCTTTCATTTGTCAAAAATTTCTCCAGGAAATTTGACATTATTTAGATGGCTAATGTTTCAAAATCACTGACTGCCAGGGCAGCTCATATACATAATTGCTATCTTAAACTTCTTGTTTTAAGACTGGAATGCAAGCTCTATGGTACACAAGTTTTTAATTATTTTACACCAGTGCAGCTATGCGTCCTGTGACGCCAGTTCAGAGCTGTGACATTTAAATACCAGAATCAATTATAAAGATTCAACAGAAATGAAAGATCTTTTTTTTTCTGCAGAAAAAAATCCCCATCATTACACCCACCGATAGCCTTGATGACTTTCTTGATAGCCAACCTGTCTGGAAGTTAAAACACAGGGGTTTTAGTTCCTAGAATAAGAATTAAAGAACAGCCCTGATGTATGAGACTACGTTGTACAAATCCTATCAGTCTGATGCAGTATGCATTTCTTTTAAACAGTGGGAATTTTCCCACACTCCAGCTTTTTACTGCTTCACAGTTTTAACTTTTGAATTCTACATACCAGTGAGGATTATTTTCAGGCACTTTCCTGGCTATCTTCAGAAAGACCAGTTGTGTCTGAAACCCCTAATCCCTACTAGCAGGTGAAGCCTTCTGATATACTCCCTTCAGCCCAAGAAATCTCCTTTCCCCTGTTTTAGTTATTATGAAAATGTCCTCTTTCACTAGAGAAGACTTCCAAATATCATGCTAAAAGCCTGGTGCTGATGAATATGGTAGTTTAATCTGTACTTGTCATTTGAACAAACATTATTTCTCTGTTAGATGGTATCAACAAGTTCTCTGAATAGAGGAAAGCAAATTGTGGGTGGAATTTCAGTCATTGTTTTATTAATAAAACTACATATTATTATGATAAACAAACCAAACTACTGTTTCATATTTGAAGCTGTTAAATGTTAAAGTATGAGTTTGGAGAAAATTCTCTTCTATGGAACATCTTTGAACTATGGCACTAAGTAGACACGATGAGTCAGTGAATTGCCAAAACTTGTGCAAATTACATCAAAGAGCAGCCAAGTAAATCAAAAATAAAACAGGGAAGAATCTACACTGGGGAAAAATATATATAATTTATTTGAATATTGAATTTACAGAGGAATAAATCAGCCTGAATTTAGATCAAAAAGCTATTCCATTGGTAAGAAAGATGGGCAAGATAACCCTGTAACTTCTGTTCTTATTGCTGAAGCAAATGTCAAGGTGTCTTACAAAATTTTGTTGATCTGAAAATATATTAGAGGAACCTGTCACCTTTTGTGGAATCAATAGCTGTGGAAAACATTCAAAAAGTGTTTGGACTGCTCTGTGAGTTTTTTAAATCTCATTTTGAAAGCTCTATAATTTGACCTATTATTAAATTTCAGTCTGCCCACAACCAGTGTAGTCAGGGGTGTGAAACTTCAGAGATAATTTAAAACCCAAGCCAAGATTAAAATTAGATGGAAAATTGTTCTTATTTGACTTCAGTTCTACCTAATAGCTAGATCTCATGTCAATAGATAATATAAGGTTTATTTTCTCCACCAATGGAGAGCTTATGGCTTTCATTATGTTCACAACATTTCAAACCACTAAAGTTAAGACCACTTATAAATATATATGTCCTCATGAGAAACCCTTTCCAAGCTAGAAAAATAAATATTTCTCATTTGCAATTCAAATGTCCATAAAACTATAAAACATCTCTGTGTCAAGTCTAGTCTTATCTTTGAATGTTAATTCCATTCTCCAGAAGTTTGAAAGAAGTTCATAATAAAGACTTGGATATATTGACTCATTTTCTATAGTTGAAGTACTTTAAAAATGCCTACAAGATATTGACTTGTAATTCCTATTTGCAAGAAATGATATACTTGGGAGATCAAGACTAAAAATTTTTCTGACTACACAGGTGACTGCAACTAATACATAGATGTCTTAGGAAAAACACAAAAATATTCTCTATGACTATGCAGAAAACCCCACATTATATCTGAAAAATAAGCAATATTCAAAATTATTCAGAACAAGTCAAGCTAGTTGCATCATAAAATATTTGTGCTTGGAATGATAACATCTTCTGTTTTGCATATGCATCTTATCTTAAAGAAACAGAACTTGTTCGGTCCCAGAGTGAGAGGGATTGATCCCAGCTAGCAGCTAAGCACCCACAAGCCAATTGTTCACTCCCCACTCCCAGGATGGTGGGGAAGAGAATTAGAAGGGCAAATGTAAGAAAAAAAATCATGGATTAAGATAAAAGCAGTTTAATAAGTGAATGAAAAAAACCACTCAAAACCCAAAAGGTGAGGTAAATGCAATTACAAACCACGTCTTGCCAGCAGACTGATGGCAACCTGTCTCTGAATAATGGTTACTTTGGAAAAACTCAGCCTCCATCCCAAGTTCTATTAGTGAGCATGATGTTTTATGGTATGGTATATCCCTTTGGTCCATCTGGTTCCATTGTTCCAGCTGTTTCTCCTCCTAAACTCTTGATGATACACAGCCTACTTCTTGGCATGGGGTGCAGAGTGGGAAACAGAAAAGACCTTAATGTTGTTCAAGCAACATCCAGCAATAATTAAAACAGGTATGTTATCAACTCTTTTTTACTTGCAAATCTAAAATGCAGGACTGTAGAGGTGCTGAAGAAAGTTACTTCCATCCCAAGCAGACCCAGTACATAGACCTCTCATAACAGACAAACAAAACCTCCCAAATAAATAAAAAATTAAAATTAATTGTTAAGAGATAAGGTTATTTTGTTTGTTTTCTTTTGCTTCTAAAATAGTGCTGTTCTTATTTTTATTAATTCAAGTCAGGAGGAAAGAAACTATGATTATTTAGGAAACCTTAAAATATTTCCTAAATAAATGTCTCAGTACTCTCAAAATAACCACACCCTAATACAGTTATACAGACATTTCTCCAGAACTAATGGCTGCCCTAAAAGGAATATTAATCTCTTGGGTAAATGTTGTCAGTTTAGTCACTTAGATTTTCCCGTAAAGATAGTACAGAAAGCAGTTCTGAAACATAATTGACCTGTTCTGCCTTAACCATTTGACAAATAGTCTGGCCTTCTGGTGATCAGTTGTCTATGGCTCCTGGATCACTCTTTAGGAGGTGAGGAGATACATCCTATGTAGAATCACAACCAACTCTTTCAAAAGACATGTCTCCTCTCCTTAGAAGCTGTGTCCCAGTATTGTTTGTCTGCTGAGAAATAGGTTGTGTGTCATGCCAGGAAAATTATATTTCCTATGGCTGAATGCACCACCACTAAAACGAATGAAAATTACCATCTTAGAAGAGTACAGAGAAAATTAAAATAGAAGTGCTATTCTGGGACAGGAAGCACTGGTGCAGGGACACAGCCTGGGGACCGCCTGACTGGCAGCAGCTCTGCAGGGAGGGATTTGGGGGCCTTGGCAAACACAAACTGAGCAGAAGACAACTGTGTGCCCTGGAAGCCTGGAGATATTGCACAGACAGGGCACCTGTGCGTGGCACAGACAGGGCACCAAAGGGAAGAATTATTACTCTCTGCTTGTCACTTGTTAGATCCCATCTGAATACTGTGTCTAGTCTAAAGTATCAAGAAAAGCACAGTACAAAAATTATGTATTCTACATCCAATATTCAATACTTGTCTAGCGGTCTATTAAACTTCTAATATTCTATTTGACAAGTTTTGTATCTGATGACTTTTTTCCCAAGAAAGATTGGAAAAATCTGAAAGATTTTCTGGCATATTAGTAAATTAAGATCTACAGCTCTTTACCTAAAGTTTAATGGAATAAACATTTTTTCTTGGCGTGGAAAAAAATGCTCATGGTCATCAATGAAGAGAGCTCTAGGATCCTTTCATTCACCACAAATCAGAAAAATACCGATAAAAATGACATTTGTAGTGTACCAGAAGACCAAGATTTTGATCAGTTTTTGCAATAAAAGTAGAGTTGAGCATCCTTTTGTTACGTCATTAAAAAAGAGTTGTGTTCAGCTGTGTTTGTTATAAACAGCCAAAGCAGTTTCACTGAAGAGGAATGCATCATTCATTTATGCGTGCCAAATTATAAAGGTATTTGGAACATGGGTATCTTCATCACATCTTTCCATGTTCTGCAGCTCAATATCTGTGAATATTTTATAAAAATAGACAATAAAACTGTTATTTCCTATTGGCTAACTTCTAAACAGCACCCACTGCTCCTGTGGAATATGTTCTGTCACTACACGAACACATGGGAGAAAAGGCAGTCTCAATAATTTGGATTTCTCCAGGGTCTGTCATGGTTGTACGAGCATAAGTTCTTGCAGAAGGATGATTGGCTTATTTTATCTCCTGCTAATTTCTTTCTCCTTTTTTTGTTTCCATGGTAAGGTCAGGCAGGCTAGATATCCTTATTAGGAGCAGTTGCCTGTTGCTTATTGACAGCATTCATCCATTCTGTCTCCCATTTCCACCCCAATCATTTGTTCCTTCCTGCAGACTAAAATTCCTTTTCTTTGTGGCCTGTATTTACAGAAGAAAGAATGAGAATACTTTCCACTGTTTGTCTCATTATTATTTCACTTGTGTCTGGGTAAGTAACAGACTGGGCAACCTTCATTCCTCCTTTCTTGATTCAGTCAGAGATGTCTTTTGAGATAGGCTTGTATGAAGATATTAACTGGTTGATAATTTTTTTAAGATAAAGAGTGTTTCATTAAAAAATGTCATTTGTGAAACTCTGTTCTCTCTGCAGAACAAAAACCTTTGAAATTAAAAGGACAGACCAAAATATTCTCCTGATTACTTCAAGGCTCCAGGGAGTTGCCTGGGGTATTTCATAACCCACAGAGCCTATTTTTTTATTATGTTTGCAGACTCACAATTCTCTTCCAAGGCTCATTTCATCACCTTGCAGAACTGTTACACCTGTCTTTGTTATCCAAGTAGTACTGTAATGAAACTTATATTTAAAAGATCTCAACATTAATTGAGTTCTGAATTCCAATAATCTTCAGTACAGCACTAAACTTGATATGCCTGGCCTTGTGCCAGGTGTTCTGAAAATAGTACCGAAATAGATTTTTAAGGACTAGATATTTAAAATAAGAGGGTTTTACAGGTGTCCAGTTTATTTTTATCTTTTTACACACTTGTAAAGCTATTTATTCTCTTCAGCACAGTAGAAGGTAGTTTCATTCATTGTTCTCCCAAAGAAAGCATCTGAATTCATTAATTCCATGTTCATATTTTTTTAACTATTTTTTAACTTTTTATGTGCATAAATCTGTATAATTTCTGCATTATCACCTAATTAATAACTCAACTCAAGCAAGTGGCATCTCATAATTATTTAATTTCATATTAATAATTGCCTTACTTTTGTGGGGGCTTTTATTTTACTCCAGTAAATGTCAGAATTCCAAGAGAATTTCTTTATAATACACTCTTAGTGTCTTCTCATTATAGAACTATTTAAATTTATTTAAAATACAATTTCTGCCAGATGTTTCTTAATCTCAACAGCTGTGACAAACCTTCTTTGTCTCACCAAAAAATTTGGAAATAAAACCAACACTCACTATCCACCAATTCATGTATTAACTCTAATATAGAGTAGACGAGAAATTGCATATTTTAGTGATGAGAAAACTGAGGCACTGGTTACTTTTGGTCATTTAAAGCCTTGCAAAATCTTTCAACTCTTTTTAGGAGAGTGTTCAGGTTGGTTAACATTGGCAAATTCCAATTTTATTTGTAGATTCCAAGCTACATTTTGTTTCTGCTGGTATTCCAGTGTGTAAAATGGAAGTTACTGCTTTTCATTTTATACCTTTGGACTCAATACTTTGTTCAACACGTTAGGGTGCTGAGTGACACCCACAAATAGACAGACAAGCAGTAGTCAGCCTGTGAGTGTGCTTCACTCAGCAGGTAATTAATTTGGAAAAGTCTTCTGGCACAATTTGCCTTTCTAGGAAGGAAGGGAAACTGGAAAAAACAAAAAAACTGCATCAGAGTGGAAGTACTGTAGATAATAGCTGTTCAGAAACCTTTAGCAGAGATTATGACATAAATTACCATCGCCACTTCCTGTGGTTTTGTAATGTACTTTTATGATTTTAGTTAGTTAATATGACTTCATAACTTCCTAATGACCCAGCTATAGTGTATAATAATATTTAGTTCCCACATTTCAATCTTTAAAAAGTACATACAACAATTAAAATTTCTCTGTTTTCAGTTACTCAGAGAATTAAACTTTGTTGTTGTTGTTTCTTGAAGCCAGTCTGGTTTTGTTATAAATTTCTCTGTTCTGCCAAACCAGAATTTGGGATGATAATTTTTTTCCATCTTTTTTCTTTTGCCTTAAGATTCTTCTATATCCCACAGCAGAGCTAAAAGAGGAGGAGAAATTATGTACAGGTTTGTCATACCAAAGAACAATGGGAGTTGTTTTGAATTTTAGTCTTTTTTCCCCCCTTAGACCATCTGACCCTATATAAATTATGTGCCGCAGTGATAGGAATAGATTTGGTACAATTTTTGGCATAAAGCGAGCAAATGGAGGTCAGAGAATAACAGATATGCATAGAGTAACATAAGGAATGTGTTTACTTTTTACTAGGTCTTGTATATCTTCCCATATTATTTATTAACACCACTTTATAAAGTTTCTTGCTGCTTACTCTTTGGATTCCTTTTGACCCAAACATTAATCCCTGTAATAACATGAGTTATTTACAATAATCTCTGTCATAAACTAGGGTATATTTAGAAGTTCTTACTGTAATGAAATTATATACTTCTATTGCTCTTTGAACCACTAAAACAGTGTCCTACAAAGTACTGAGCATCCTCTCATCCCATTACAATGAACAGAGTAATAAATTATGCCTTCCTGGCTTTGAAACCTGGCATGTAAACTTGGGGAAGTGTAGCTGTTGCCACACATCCCCCAGATGCCAAATCCCACAACAGTGATATCCTTTGCCAATTTTTCTCCTACAGTTTCAGTAATATTTAATTCAGCAGCATTTTGACAATTCAAGTTTGGGATGTTAAGATGGAAATGCATACCAAAGCTAAATAAGAATGTACTAAGAAACCATTTGTTAATTTTCATGTACTGTTCAAAAAAATTCTTCTGTTCATCCTTCAACTTAAGTGACCAGGATATGCAGAGGGCAGTAGTGAAATACTTAACAAAGGGTCTTGGGGACTGAACTAGGTTTAGGCTTTTAGTCATTATTTCATACCCGTTGTGCAGAGGCATCCAAGAGGTTTTATCTATAATGAGATTGGCTTAGGAAGAAAATATAGGTAATATGTACAATGGCATGCCTAAAAAACTCCAGCACATAGGTCCATACATTCTTGTTCATGTAAATGTGAGAGTCTTCTTTTTAAAAATTCTTCCATGTGTTTTTAATGTTGTTACTGAGAGTTAATATATATTAAAACATAATTTGCTTCCAGTACTGACTATTTATGAGAAAGAAGTCCTGGATTGCTTTTGTTAAAAATACCTAAAATCTCTCTGAATAGTTGCTGTTACAAAACTCCTTTGATTTTACACTTTTCCGTTCACAGTGTGTGGCTCTGTACTCTATTTCACAGGGCAATGCTCTGTTGAAAGCTGTCACTCTAAGAAGCAGTGTGATAGTTGTCAGTGATATCCAAAGAAGACTGAATTACATATACATATCTTTTTTCTTTTTTTTTTATGTGTCCTTAACACGTTCACTTTCCTGGCTGTGGGAGCTCTGTAAAGAGAGAATCAGCATAAGGTGAAGCATATCTCCTGCTGGTTGGCCGAACTGCATGAAATCTCATGCTTCATTAATGGTGCTTCTCGTACCAGCTGGTCAATGGATCATGAAAATGAATCAGAAGTATAATGGGGATTTTTTTCCAGTTGTAGCACTCATAAACAATTTGAACTCCTGGCTCCTACTCTTTCAATACATAATGATTTCATTGTTTTTGCCTTATCCGTAAGAGAAACATGATATAATATTTAGAGCTGAGGGAGTGAGGAAAGAACTAGCAATTTGTTAATCAATAGGTTCCTTATTTTAGTTAGATACTTACCCTGTCTGTGCTTCATTTTCTCATGTAGACATGACATTCTATATCATAATACAGAAATAAAATTCTTCCAGCCATACCCCAACACAAAGATTTCACCTCTCCAAAAACCTAAGGCAATGATTTGCGGTGTCTCTCTGATTTTCTCATCTAAAGAAAAGGAAAAAGAGGCCTTAGAGGAGACAGAGTTTTAAAGGTGAACACTGAACCTCCTGAAAATCTGATTTTTTCAATTATTTTCAGGTATATGGAAATAGGGAAATAAAATCTTAAGAAAAATTCAAGATATTAATACAAATACAGAAAAACATAGTACTTCTGTACATATCTTAAATTTCTATCTTTCCTGCAGTCTTTTTCTTGATGTTCTTCTCAAGCAAGAGAACTATCAGTCCAGACTTAAGTAAGTTGTCTTCCTATATTGTCCTTTTCCTAACAGCCCAAAATTTCGGATCAGATTGGCTCCACCTGAAAAAGATCATCAGAGAAAGAATGCAGCTTTTCTTTGCGGCATCAGCTTCTTCTTTTCTATAACTAGTCAACACAGCTATACATATATATGAGCCTCCTCTTTCTGTTGTCTAAATTGTTCAACTGCAGAAATTACACCGTGTTTACCTTCTGATGGCACAGCCTGGGCTTTCAGAGAGCAGGAAATTATACTAAATTAAGGCTTTCACCATAGCAGTGAGTGTGTGTTTAGTCCAACACAGTGTGTGAAGCACTGCCTGGTAAAGAGCTGGGAGCTGGACTGTACATGGCCATGCGTGCTGGCCTATGAGGAGTTTGCTCTGTGATTAACTATCATTTGAATTTGGTGTGCCATGCAGATCAGTGGGAAAGAAAATCAGTTCTAACAGTCATGGACCTGAGACATTAAAGAAAAGTTTTGCAATGTTTGGACAGAGAAGAGGTTGTTTTTATTTTCTGGAAAAAGGAGAAAGGAATCAACTAATTATGTTTTAAACATTAGCCTATTGATTTTGTCTTTTTTTCTTTTTCCTAAGTCTTCCTTCAGAGCTTCTTTCTGGTGATCACACTTCAGTCCTACTTAATCCTCTACGCTCTGGTGAATTCAATTTCTGGAGTAGGATTTGGAGTTTCAGATATTACAAGGTTCCCTTGTCTGAAATCAGCAAAGGAAAGTCTGCCACAAAAGAAGGAATAGCTTTTATGCAGTTTTCCTATTCTTAACTTCAGCTATGTATATAATCTAAAGATTATAAATACTGCATAATCTATGCTATTGTTCTTTTCTTCCCTCCTCTGCTTCCTTAGCTCTAAAAGAAAGGTTATATCCTGTCTACTGAGATTATATATTTATCAGTCTATATTGTGTTTGGATTAACATAGATGAGGCTTTTTTTCCTTTGGTTAGAAGAGAAGCCTTCTGTTTGTTTTGTTTCATCCTTTTCCTCCATTTACTGCAAAGGTCTGAATCTTATCATTTACCTTCCATACTAATGTAGCAGCTTTTCAGCCTAGTGATCAAATACTTGACTGAACGTGGCATATTCCTGTCTGTGTCTTACATTAAATATAAAAGGCTGCATAACTACAGGCCAAGCATATCTTTCACGCTGTTAATTCTTATCAGCAACTACAGATCTTTATAAGACTGAGTTCTGCACTCGGAATCACATACTGAAAATTAAAGCACTTATGTGCTTTATCTAGGTTAATGTACTTTTCTGGTTTTACTATGAATGAAGAAAATAATAGCCAATATACTTCAAAGATTCACAATGTCAAAGATCAGCAGAAATTTTTATGTCCAGCTGATAAGGAACAGAAAATCTACCTTTTAACTTTGAAATTAACTTGGAGACCTACATCTTCTCTCTGCTCTTTTGTTACTATATTATAAAAAAGAAGCAGTCAAAGAAGAAATCTTTGTAATGAAATAACTCCAGTAATTTCTTTAGCCAGAAGTAGTATTTTCAAACACATTGAAATGATTTAGGAATTACACCAACTTTTGTTCACTGATCTAAGGTTAAGGGAAGTTTTAAAATGTGATTTAGATACCTGTGAGACTATGAAATTCCTAAAGGCTTGAGGGATTTTATCTTATGAATCTGAATATTCAAATCACTCATTGGAATGTTTATAAAGAATTTACCTTTTTATTTTCTTCTAGTATACTTAAATTATATTTAGAATATTGCTCTATATTGTTCATTATTTCTGAGAATTGTGTTGGGGATTTTTTGTACATTTCCTAACAAATGAAATGGAAAACTTGGATTTGGTTTGTTTTTATGAGTCTGTCTCCTCATTGAAAAAAGCATTAGTAGAAAAATATTACAGGTATTTTAAAATTTAAATAGCTGCAATTTTTAGAATACTGGAAGCATGAGAAAGTAAATTCTGACGGTTATGACACTTCACTGTCAATGTCTTGCAGTTCTGTAAGACCAATGCTTAATTTAAAAATTATTTTAAAACTGGTTTTGAATACTGAATCAATTATACTGTGATAGTCATCTAAGAAACATTTTTTTCCAAATATGGCACTCCCAGACTACAATGTTCTAATGATAGCTCTGATAGTGTTACTTCTAGTTCCAAAGAAGTTGAATATTTCCATAGGATTACTGTTATGTGCTGTGACTCTCTTACTGCTACTGCCATTCAGTGTGAAGGACACCCCATGGGACTAATTATTGCTATGTTCATTAAACAATGACATTAACAAACAGTAGACTTTAAATTTTGATTCCTTACTGCATCTCAGAAAATAAATTTTTATTATAAGTGTTGCTCTTGGTGCTCTCTTGCATCAGTTGGTCCTTGCTGAGTTGTTTCAAAGCAACTGAATGGTGATTTCAAACTTTCAAAAATTTTTCTTCCCTTCTTGTCAAAATGTATTAACCTCTAATTTTAATCACTTTGCAAAATCAACTTTTTATGCTGATAATTTAGTGAATGAAACCATAAGTATTTTCATCTTATTTTGAACTGGTGAAAATTAGCCTAGCTCCCTTCACTTCCATAGAGCTAGACCAGTTAAAAAATAATTTACATTTCAGATTATCTTCAATTTGGAAAAGTCTAAAAGAATACACTTAAACATTTTGTTGAATTGGAACAAACTCTTGAATCATCATATCACTTTTTCAAACAGGACATGTAGAAGGTGTTGAAATAGGTACATGAATAACAAGGTGACCACTCAACACAGACTGTCTGTGGATGGAGCATTTGATACAACTTTGAGTGATTACAAAATATAGTTGCAACCCCCATAAAAGAAAAGTACATTCCCAGACTGGAATAATGAGTCTATAGTTGAAAGTATAGCCCAAATATTGACATTTACCCAATAGTTGGACAAGGTCTATGGACAATGAAAAGCATGCCATAATGTTATAGTTCCTCCAGAGACACAAGCAGCAAACCCAAGATAATGGTACACCAGTAAAATGGGATTGTGAAAAAAAATTTAATGATACTAAAAAATAATAATAATTAACAGTAAATATTAATAATTGTAACTATGTGATACACAGACTAAGAAAACCCATACTTTGCCTGGAATTGGTTCAGACCGGTTTTTTCCACCTAAAGTTTCTGTAAACACCATAGAAATAGAAAGTAATCCTACATATATGTGGAACATTTTAGTCAAAGTTGGCCCAAGCAGTGTAACATGCTCTAAAGCGCTTTAGACCATAGAGGAAATTGAACATAGCATTCAACAGAGAGCATGAAACAAGATAATTATTATCTTGTTTGATTGTCTTTTTTACAAGCATCGCCTGCTTTTTATATTATGAACTGGACTTATCTAAGTAAGAATAATTAACACCACATGTTTCATTTTACTTCATGGGTGACATTTATACCTGCCCTGTTAAGAAGTGCTTTTGTGGTTTTTTACATTATAGTTTTGCTGTCTTCCTTATTGTTTCTTTTTTTTTGTTCATTCACATTTCAGACAAGACAGACACTAATAAAACAATTCTATTATTTATCTCTGTCATTGGCATAATAGCGATTTTAATGAAAACAAGGATAAAAACTTGGACACTGGTAATTACTCCAATCATATTTTCCACACAACGCAATAAAACTCAGTGCATCTTTATACTGTGTCCTTCATGTATTCACATCACAGTGAGAAATACACAGAGCTGTCACTAAGCATGTCAAGCTGAACGAATGAGGTTTTAATTCTGACTGGAAAACACAGCCAATACACTGTTCATGACCTCATGTGGAAGGGCATTGCAAAGGCATGCAGTAGTTGAACTTGTGGAATCAATCTGGTTGGGAGGAAGAGATTTGAAGATGAAGAAACAGTATAATGAGAATAGGCTGCATAAATCTGCAGTACAGTGAATAGAAATTTCTATGACCAAAAATTGGACAAAAATGTCTCCAAGGCCAAGTTAGTGAAACAGCTTAAATGCCCAAGACAAAATTTTGGGATGTTTAGGAAAACCTGGAGAGTAGCTGATTTCATTAATTAACGTCTGGAAGCTAAAAAAGGACAAGTGGATCAAAATGTCAAAGGCACTTGCAGCTTTATGACAAATGATAAAAAATTACTGATGTTAGAAGATTTAAAAAATACTCTATTTATAATTTATTATTTGGTGCATCCAGATCTTAGTTTTATTCATACCTGCTACTGATATCATTTAAGTAGAACAGAATTTCTTTGCAATTGTCAAATATACATTTTATATACAAATTCCCAATGTGTAAGGTAATAGAGAATTTGAAAAAAAAATACTGCTGTGTTCCTTTTATGTACTTTATTTTCCTGCAGGATTGCAGAATTCTAGCACAGGCAGTAGTCTGTAGCTGCATTTTGAGTCATCTACTTTATACAGTGCTTTTGTATAATGGATTACATTCTGGTCCCATTGAAATTAATGATAAAATGGACCCTGACTTCTGAGTGATACAGATTTTTCCAATAATATTCTCAACAGTATACATACATCTGCATAAATTTAATTCTCTCATTAGCAATGGATGAACCACAACAGGCTCACTGATATGCTTCAGATAAACATCACAAAAATTTGGCTGCCTGTCCAACTATCCATACTAATTGACAAATATGTAGGAAATCTCTGGAGAACTGACTCTCTCAGGAAATTTCTAGCAATTACTACATCTGTTCAAGAGAGGAGCTATCAGGATTTTGGCAGTCACACGAAGTATTTTTCAGAATCTAAAAGAATGGATGCCATACAAATATTTGATTTAGAAAGAAAATATTGTGAATACACTTTAAAGGAAAAAACTAACCTTTGTATCATTTAGATAGACAGATATTCACAATGACTTTTCATGTCTCTGAACTGTCTTCTATCCTAAAAAGTTCTGGGAAAAGGATTTATTTCAAAGTCATAAACATTATATTTTTTTCCATGAATTCAACATTTTCTTTCTTTTTTTTTCCCGGTCTTGGGGTGACTTTATGATGCTGTATCCCCTATCGCCTGTTCTATGCCCAAACATGAATCCTGTGTCTTTAAGGCAGACCTGAGAGAGAGGGGGAAAAGCGGTGAAATTCCTTTGGCGGCTGTGTTCAAAACACAGATAACTTGCTCGCTTCTCCTCAGATCTCAGCTCTCTGCAGCAGGGAAAAGAGTTGCATTGTCTCACTTTCTAGATAGCTTCTTGTTTGTTAGCTGAATTAAGGAACATCCTGGGACTTTGGCTTCTTCTTCATTTCTTCTGGACTGTTCAGCAGCACCAGAACATCACCGGGAGGCCTTACAGCCCGGCCTGGGGCGGGGTCCAAGCCACACCCCAGCTCCGGAGAGAGCAAAGCCACACCTACAAAGAACTCTGAAACTATCCAGGTTTTCTTCACAGCGAGAGTTTTTATTATTTTTCATTATTTATTCTTTTTTTGGTGTCTGTGTGCCCCCTGCTTGTTAAATAAATGACTTTTTTTTTCACTTTCCTCTGAGGAATACCTTTTTCCCAAACCTGGTGGGGGAGGGGCAGCTGATACCTGCTTTCTATCAGAGGACATTTCCTCCAATTTGTCTCAAACCAGGACATTCCCCAAGATTATTCGAAAATTATATATTCAAGTCCACAGGTTAAAAATCATATTCTATAAGAAAGAAATCATCATTTTTATCAAAGAGATTTTCATGCTGTTTTACTCCAGTAAATCACCCAGAAGATGGTGAATATCTACAGCCTAAAACTCTCAATGCAACCTTTTTTTGGACAGTTTGGAGGATGCTTATCTAGAACTACACTCTGCAAAGAAATATGCATAACTTCCAATGTTATAGCCTCCTACAGACTATGTGTACATCTAATCCCCTCAAAACCAATGAATTTAAATGTGATCTCTCTTCATATAGGTAAAGATGATCAACACAAGAATAAATTGCTTAGAATATTTTGTGATCCCTGTCAGTGGTAGACTGAGACCTGGGTGGAAAAGTTTCCGTCAGGAAGTTACATAATCTACAGCAATCCTGTTTGTTGGCAGTGAGATGAACTAGATCATTTCTAGATCTTAAGTTATCCTATTAACAAAATCAGTAATAAACTTGTATGAAATCCCTGATGAAATCTCAGACAATCAGTTGTCCCAATAACTCTCACTGCACTTCGAATGGAGGCGACTCTATTTCACAGAGATTATGATTCTGCCTCAAAATTTCCCCTTCACATATGATTAAGGAGCACCAACAGTAACTCTGAACAGTGGTCAGATACTGACATAGTAGAGAGAAGTACCTCATTATAATAGTTTCTTCAGAAATTTAGATTTACACACTGCCCAGTTCATTTCCCTGTATCAGCTTCCACTTATTGCAACAAAGTACCATATCTACTGCTTTAAACATCCATCCAAATCTTTAAGTACTGTCAATAAAAATGTCTGAAAAAATACATCTTCTGCATGTTAAGCCAACCACATAAAATCTTACAGACAAGTCAGAAAAGTGTAACAAATAGTATTGCCACTACAAAGACAAGAAATACTGAGCATTTTCTGACCTACAGCTCCCTGGCATGAACATCAATGAACACAGACATGGCCAACAAACAGGAGGAGCTGGAAGACAGCAAGAAAACTATCACACAGCTGTCGTCATGGAGACATGGCGGAATGGCTCTCACAATTGGAATGCTGCAATGGATGGCTATAAACTCTTCTGAAGGCATCTGCAAGGAAGGACAGGCAGTGGGGTAGCCTTGTATGTTAGGGAGAGGTTTGAGTGTCTAGAGCTTAATGACAATGATGAAAGTCGAGTGTTTAGGGGTAAGAATCAGGGGGAAGGCCAACAAGGCAGACATCCTAGTGGGAGTGTGTTATATACCTCCCAACCAAGATAAAGAGACAGAAGAAACATTCTATAAGCAGCTGGGAGAAGTCTCATGACCTCCAGCCCTTGTTCTCATGGGGGACTTCCAGTTACCAGATGTCTGCTACAAATACAACACAGCAGAGTGTAGGAGTTTCCCAGATTAGGAATCTGGGAGTGTGTAGAAAATAACTTCCTGACACAGCTGGTGAGCTAGCAAACTAGGGAAGGTGTGCCCCTCAGACCTGTTCATGAATGGAGATGGACAGGTGAGTGATATGATGGTTGGAGATTGTCCTGATAGTTTTTGATTCCTGGGGAAGTAAGGAGAGAAATCCCTACCCTGGACTTCCAGAGTGACAAAAAAAGACTGAGGTACTCAATGACTTCTTTTTCTCAGGCTTTAATATCAAGACCAGTTGTTCTCAGGGTACTCGGTCCCCCTGAGTTGGAAGACAGGCGCAGGGAGCAGAACAAAGCCCCGTTAATCCAAGGGGAAATGGTAAGTGACCTGCCATGCCACTTAGCTGTGCACAAGTCTATGGTGACAGATGCAAACTAGTACACTTGTAAGTACTTTTTCCTTAAAATAATAATAAAAAGTTGAAATCTGTCTAACTTCAGTTAAAACTGATAAAAATATGCTTCACTATCATCTCTTCAGAAGCTTTATTAAGATATATGTGAATTAATAAGTTGTAGCAGTTTGTAAAACAGTTTTCACATTACCTCTGAAATTCATGAGATATTGGTGGTTTTTCTGAGTGATATTATTTAAAGTACTGACAGCCACAAGTCTCCCACCTCTAATATCCTGCAATTAGCTGCTGTCTGTGGTTTATAGTGTTTTCCTCCTCACCACAAATTTCTGACTAAAATGTCTCTTGTCTCTTGTCTGAAGTTTGGGTACTGAGGGATTTAGTTGGAAAAAAACTGTCTTGACAAACCATGTGTTCAGAGTTCAGAGGTGATAAATCATTCATTGACATAAATAAAAATATATTCTATTTTCTTCTATTTGATGAAATACATGTTTGGCCAAATAGTTCATCAGGCACTAGATCCTGTACAAGTACTTACTCCCTTTCCTCCAGACTAAGTTGTGTAATTTTACAGTCAGTGCATGATTTTGCTTTTGTGTTCTAGTGGTTTTATACTTTCATTACTTTCATACTGTGATGGTACAAAAACAGGACTTCAAGGAAAAACTGCCATTTTCCAAAATGTAGATCAATGGAATCATGAAAACTGGCCTGTTATCACTGATTTTAATGGTTCACCCTTTTTAACGTAGTGTTGATGTTTTAAATCTCTATTTTGATCTTTCAGTAATTATTCAGTTGGTGCATTTATGAAACTGGAATTAGGAACAAGAGCTTTGGCAACAGACCTTACAAAGGGTGACAACATATCTTTGCAAGAATCAAAGGTTATTCTGGATGAGATGTCTTACCTTCCTGCTTCATGTCCCTGGTTGTATTCATATATGTCTGTCCAGATCAGAGGTCAAATTCTTACCTCCTGGGGTTATCCTCGTAAAAATTCTAATTATCTCTCACATAGCTTTTTTCAGACTCCCTGTCTTGGGTCTGGAAGCCTTACAGCAATGGGATACCAGATGAACAAGCATTTGAACATAGACTTCCCGCTTCTCCACTTTTTGTAGTGTTGTTGAGGAACCACAAAGGAATTCTGGCAGCTAACACTTCTACTGAAACTCTCCAAAGTGAACAGACCTCTTTTATCTGAGGTGAATACTTTGCTATTTAAAGAAAAAGCTTTCTAAGGGATGAACACAAGTACCATAATAGATGCTTCTCAGTTTAAAAACACAAGTGCATCCTTGCCATAATTCAGCTCCTGGTTGCTACCTCCCACCTTATTGAACATTTCTGACTGCTCTCATTTGTAACAGAAGAATGGGAAGCCAGATACCTGTAGATCCAGGCTTTTGACCTGGCTATGGCCATATGGACACTTGAGCTAGTCCATGAGACAGTCAATTTATTCTTCCACTACCTGCACTGGGGAAGTTTGCCTTAGGAGGTGCATTCTAGCTGAACATTACTTCCAGTGGTAATTAGCCATTCAGAAATCCCTGCAAAGCTCACTGCAGTTAGTTACAAGCTAAAAGCAGCTAGTTTCTCACAAATTTAAGGGCAAAAGCTACTCTTTAATCCAGCTAGTTCCAAATCAAACAAAATCTAGGCAGACCTGAATGGGTATCTTTACTTTCAATTTTTAAAAATATATATGTTCTATGAAACTCTGGAAAACTGAAATGCTTTTTTTTCCCCCCCCCAGTATCTATAATTTCTTTTTTCTCATTTCTCCTGCAGATGCCTGGTTTAGATATATTCATATTTATATGAATTGGGAAAGCTTAAGAAAATCATTTAGCACCAAATCCTCCACTGGTATGAATTAATAATTTACAGAAGTAGGAGTTACATTTATTGACATGCATTATGAATCCAGAGAGATATTTGGAACAGAGCTTTCCCCTTATGCTTATTATCTCAACAAGTTGAGTAAATTTTTCCTTTGATACCAAATGAGCAATATTTGAAGGAGAAAATTCCATGCAAATTCTATATACTGTGTTGCCGTCTAAAGCTTAAGGCTATGATATTCAATATTTGAGCCTTTGCTTGTCTATAGCTCAACAGGAAGAATAACACAGACACCAAGTCTATTCCCACTGGTCATTTGTCTCTCCAGCTTTGAGGGAATAAGCTGAAAACTGGATGACTTGATTTGGCAGTGACAGCATATTTTAGCTGCCATAGGACCACAGCTTTGAGTCTGTTATAAGATGGACACAAATGAGGAGCTGGCTGATAGCACTACAGCTCTACATCCAACTGTGTCTGTGCTGGAGGAGTCTTCAAGAAAATTTCTGCTGTGCTGGCTAGTGAGAAAAGCTGGATATCAGTAAATCAAGCATTTAGTTGACAAGCTCTATGGCTGCACATAAGTCAGTGAGTATTTTCCCTATGTTTGCCTTACCTACTGTGTCTAATTAGACTGAAAATGGTTTTGTTGTAGGACTTGGTGCTTTCTCTACATTGTAACACCTTATAAATTACATATATTTTTCAGATGCTTATATTGTCAATAATGATAACAACAAAAAAGATATCTCAATGTATTTTGATGGAAATAACAGGACACATAAACCTCCAAGCAAAAAAATGGGAGCTGAAAAGAATTTGTATTCTAATTAAAGTATTATCAATTCACTGGTGGTTGTCTTTTTGGTAGCATGACCTACCTTTCTCTGAATTGCTGGGCTATAATATCTATACCCAGACAGAAGGAGTTGCTCTGTTAATTCTGAATGGCTTTTTTTCATAAGGTACTAAAATCCTCCCATATTAGTGTACGATTTGTGTGTATGTACTTCAGAGGGAAGCCAGGTTTAACAAGGAAATATTTTGCAAAATATTGCAGACTTTCACAATATTGGCCAAATTTATGAACCAGTTCTATTGGCAAAATAGCCACTGTGTTTTAATTTGTCTTACCATTTTTATCACAGCTGTTCAAAATTATGAAACAGTCATAAACTTGAGGAAACAGAGTCATAATTAGATGTATCTGCTATGTATTATTGCATTGATATAAAATCTTTCTGCAGTTGGGTTATAATAAATGCAGAACATTCAGGAGGAAGATGTGAAATAAATAAAAATTCAGAATATCAGTACTGGTAACTGCAAGCCTGCATACATAATAACTAGGAAATTTTATAAGTATCAATAATAATTCTGCACATTGAAGGACAGCTTGAAAAATATATATCTTAAACAACACTGGCTTTTGACTTATTTTAGAAGGCTTATTTTGCTCAAGTTATATAGAAAGGAACAAGATATTACACCAAGTTTTTCAATTTTTGTGTTTGATGTTCTTAATAAAGAGATACATAGATTAATAGCAGTACTGAGAAACAGTGAATTGGGGGTCTTGAGGAGCTAGTGACCTGGAAAATTCCACATCCGCTCTACAGACTTGTACTCTGGGCTGGAGCAGGCCCTATCTATGCAGCACACGGAGCCGCTGCAGGAAAATCTCCTGGAACCCACACAGCAGCCTGCACTGATGGGTGGTATGAGATAAGATCCCAGCCTATCAGGAAAAGATACATGTTTTTCTTATACAGGATAAAAGACACTATGGTATGGAACAGAAATTTAATCTTATCATAGGCAGGATCCAAGCAGTGGAAGATCCATCCAGGCTTGCTCTGATGTCTGATGCTGTGTGAATTCAGGATGCCCAGAATGTGAAGGGAAGTACGATTAACTCACAATTTATATTTCTGGCATTATTTTCTCTTTCTTAAACAGCTGTCTCACTACACTATTTGCTTTTGTGTTTTCCTTATTGAGATCCAGATAGAACTGTGCAAAACTCCCTCCATCCCCAATACTGAACACACAGCAAGACCCAAGGCAGCATCAGTGAACACTTGATTTTTTGACTGTAACTCTTATCATCAGAGGCTAGCTAGATTTTCATATTAAAAATAAAAGAAAGAAGGAAAGAAAGAAAGAAGGAAAGAAAGAAGGAAAGAAAGAAAGAAAGAAAGAAAGAAAGAAAGAAAGAAAGAAAGAAAGAAAAAAAGAAAGAAAAAAAGAAAGAAAGAAAGAAAGAAAAAAAGAAAGAAAAAAAGAAAGAAAGTCACATATACTTTTGGCAACAGAAGGATAAATAATAATTTCTATAGGGTATTTTAATTTATTTTTTTAAAAAATGAAATCTGTTATTGAATACAACAAAAGACCA
Organism: Corvus brachyrhynchos; assembly: GCF_000691975.1. Taxonomy (NCBI): domain Eukaryota; kingdom Metazoa; phylum Chordata; class Aves; order Passeriformes; family Corvidae; genus Corvus; species Corvus brachyrhynchos. The sequence goes on along the minus strand of NW_008238983.1, from coordinate 2,749,215 downwards.
CTCACTCATGACTGACAAAATTAGCTACTTATTGAGGTTTTTTGTGGAAAGAATTTTACAGAAATTGGTTTTTTTTAGAGTAAGTATTTATTTTTGAATAAAAGAAGGAAAAATTTCTTTCTGTTTTCCTATTTAAATTAAACAGTTCAGAAGTTACCAGATTTTGCAATTGCTTAAAATAGCTCCTTTTCATATCACTACCATATGTAAGTATAATTTTCTGCTTCTGTTTTACTCTGCATCAGCACCACTACAGAAGTTTAATACATATGAATCCAAGTATTCTGTGGCTGAATAAAAGACAGCCCTGGCCCTAAGGCCAAGTGGAACAGAGAGGTTAACATCCACCTGACTCCTTCTCACCTGATTCCTTCTAGAATAGACAGCACTTCCTCAACAGATAACTTGAGCTGTGAATCCTCAATGGATCTGGTAGGCCATTCTTGTAGCATTGACACATATATCCCATGTTTTCCTGGCCATCTGTTCCTTATATTTGCATTTCAACTTGTCTGAAATAATTTAAGGACTGCGTTTAGTCCACCACAGTGGTGTTTTATAAAATGGGCCTGAAAAGACCTTTATAGGATGTTCCTATAAAAGGTATTATATAAGGGAGGGTGAGAAGGATGGTGCAGAGGGTGTTGGGGTTTTAGTTTAGTCTTAGGTTTTCCTGTTAAAGGAATTTTCTCCCATATGCATGTTGCTAGGGGACAAATAGCTGTACTTAAGAAAGACAAAAAGGGGAGTGGGGCGGGCCTGGCTACTCCTTTGTCTACACCTGGGTGTGGGGGTCAGTTCGCTCTGAGCGTCCGGAGAGAGAAGCTGCAGAGAAAGGAGCTGCTGCTTCTTTTCTTTTGGCCATTCTTTCTTCCTGCTGGAAGCAACGCCGGGACCCCAAAAGCCGCTTTCCCTGCCCTGCTGGAGGCCGAGCTGTGGCTGCCCTGCTCCGCTCCTGCTTCGAGCTTTCGCTACGCTGTAGCCCTGCTCGCCCTGCCTGCCTGGGCCTCCGTGGGTTTTTCCCATCTGGATACATCTCGTCTGCCACCCGGGATTTGATCGCACCTGCCCTGCTCACCGGGAGCCGCCAGCGCCCCTGCCGGCTGCGAGCGGAACTGCACCCGAGGGGAAAGGGCCCGACAGCCGAGAAGGCTGGGACTGGGTTTGTGATTGCTGTTACTGCCATAGTTGTTGTTGTTTTGTTTGACTGGTTATATACATACATATATATAGTAAAGAACTGTTATTCCTATTTCCCACATCTTCGCCTAAAGGCCCTTGATTTCAAAATATAATAACTTGGAGGGAAAAGGGGTTATATCTGCCACTTCAAGGGGGGCCTCTGCCTTCCTTAGCAGACACCTGTCTTTCAAAACCGAGACAGAGGGATGGTGCCAGAAAAGTGCACGAAGACCATAACATGAAGGAATACAAAACGAATGCAGTCCTGCATACTGAGCTTTTGAAGCAAGAATTTCTGAAGTATAGTATGCTCCAAACTCCACTCATATTTTGTCTTACAGGAGACTCATTCACAACGGATCCAGATAGAAAACTAAAAAGGTAGGTGACTGGGGGCCAGTGTTCAAATTTAATTCCTGGCTTTCTATACTTTCATAGAGTAGATGTGCTTTTTTAGGACTTTGGATTTATGAGATAGGGGTTTCAATTTCGGAGTGGGTGTTTTGGCATAGCAATCATCAGAAGTCACACCTGGATATCATATTCTAAAATAGATATAATACATAATACATCATATACAATATATTTTATTTATATATATAATATATATAAAATACATAATACGTTTCCAGATCTGAAACAACTGTTCCAGGAAACTTGAGGTCTTGTGTGTGCCTACTCTTATTTAGCTGTGTGGAGGCCTACTCAAGGTCCCCATTATGAAAAGATATGATAAAATTTAACTTACTGGAAAGATTTTCCAAGAGCTGTGCTTATTTTAATGGAAGCATTATTTATGCTTATTGAAAAATATTTCAGCTGTTCCAGTCACAGATAAATAATATTTTACAATAATTCTATACTGTTGATACTTACTGTAATAACAATAAATAATTATATAAATCATCTTGTATAGTTCTAAATTACAGATATCTTACTGGCTGTCCTCTCATCTTTAATTATCTACCTATATATATGAAAGTGTAAGCCCTTTGATTTTCCCCCAGTACCCCAAAATATGTGTTACAAGTTTATTAAAACCAGCACCATGCAAGATTAGACAAAGAATACAGAGAAAGAAGGTGCGTTCATTCCGCAGTTTGAAAGTACAGGGGACCTTTGATGCTTGAAACAGGAACAATTTAAAAAAAAAATTAAAATAAGAAAAATGTGCTCGGTGGAATGCAAGAAGCAAGGGAAGTGTCATTATCTTGGGTAGCATTTGAGCATACATTTTGTAAAACATCACCTTCTTTTCTACTAAACACATATTTCCATGCTGCAGTCAAAATTTCACATGGTGGATGATTCATAGGTGTGTAACACTTAAAATCTGCAAGAAATTGAGCTTGACTCTAAAAGTCTAGATTTTCATGTCTTTTAATTGTGACTGAAGAAGGTCCTAAAGGTCTGCATGATTTACATTAATATATTAGTAATACAATAAAATTTATCTTATGCTCAAGATTTCCTTTGACTGGGATCATGAAGAGAATTGATTATATAGAAAGTAATAGATATAAACACAATCGGTTGCAGGGAGATCTAGACTGTCTAAAAAACTCTTTGTTGATCAAAACCCAACAGTGTTAATTTTTAAACAATATTGTAGGATTTTATAATTGTCGTTAATGCATTAACAACAAATGTGTTTGTTTGATTGTTTGTAAACCAACAAATTTCATCTTACTTTTAGAACATAAGGGTTTTTTTGCCGCTACCTTGTGAGTTAGGGATAGATGTCTGGGACAGATCTTGCCTAGATTCATTCAGATCACTATGTGTACTAATACTTCACACTAAATCAGACTCTGATCAAAATTTTTTCAGAGAATTCTTGTCCATTAGTTAAACCAAAAATAAATTTCTGGAAATGAGTGATATATTTCTGCTTTCCACATTATGAAAATGTAGTGGTTTGGTCCAAAATACTCATTACTGTTTATCTTCTGTGAGATAAGAATTAGGAGAAATGCAAAGCAGGCACCAAACTTGAAAGAATATAAAGAAGTTTATTAACAGACCTAAAAGAAGAAAAAAAAAAATCATACCACACCTTCAGAACACTTCTCCTCCCCCCCACCTTTCTCCCGTCTCCCACTGACAATGTAAAAAGACAACCCTTGAGATGTTCAGTCTGTTTACCCACTTCCACAATAACCTTGTTCAGTCCATTTAGGAAGAGGAGTCTCTTCTTGCCCATGCTATTGAAAGCATTATCACAACGAGACAGCCGCCTGGGTTGGTTCTCTGCTCGCATGTGAGTCGCTTCCCCCAACTTGCAGCTTTTCCCACAACTGCTTTCAAGGGTCCACTCTTGAAGTTTTTTGGGGTACAATTTTAAGGTTGAGCCGTTCAGAAACAAAA
>NW_008238983.1:2732788-2745248 GCF_000691975.1 Corvus brachyrhynchos | reverse complement strand
TGTGGGAGCGGGGCCCATCGGCTCCAGGATGGCCGTGGCCCGGCCCGGCCTGGCCCGAGCAGGGCCTGGGCTGGGCCCGCTGGCCCCCGCACAGGGCCCGCAGCCACCTGTCCCAGCGCCAGAAATGAGAGAGAGCTGTGGGGGAGGGGTTTCTATTCTTAAGTGTGGATCACAGAGGTGGTCACAACTTTAAGCGGCTTAAAGAATTGTCCATATTCAAACTGGCCAGCTGATAGGTTCTATCAGGTCACAGAGGAAGCTGTTAGCACCCCTTTGCAAGAACATCACTTCCAGGACTATGCTTGCTAACCCATGACAGAAAAGTAAAAACAAATTAAAATGAGATGTCTCTGCTTATTATTTTTAAATGAAAAAAAAATTTAAAAAAGCAGCAAAGCAGCAAACATTTTCATCCAGAATATACTTCAGAGAATGAAGTAAACATAATGGTCATAAAGATCATAGGAAACCATTTTTATTATGAAGATATTGACTGATGTGAACAAAAATAATTCAGTTGCAGAAGATTTGCACTGTGAAAGACATTTTTTTTCTTATAAAGAGAACAGTGAAGATACTTAACTCATCCTAGATCCTCTTACTTATATTATCCAAATCATAAGGGAAATAGCAGAGCACACTGTCATTTGCACACATCTCCAATTAAAAGATGTTGGATCCTGTGAATTAATAAAGCCTTTTCCTGAATAGCGCATATTTCTGTAGAAGACTGGATTGTAAGGAAAATTCTGCTCTTCATGTCATGGAAGTGACCATTTGGTTGAAGAGAAATATGTATGCTTGCATGATTTTTACATTAATTAATTTGCTGATCCTTGAAATTAAGCACAACCTTGGAAGTAGGCAACCATCTAATTTTTTAGTGAGTAGGAGAAAAGTGCAGGGACACTCCCAAAGCTACAATGTGGATTATTGTATACCAACCTCATATAACCTAGCAAAAGTCAGTATTAGTCCAGGAAAGACCTTTTTCAAAACTTGCTTTGCTATCAAATAAGGATTCAGTTTTCCATAACTGTACTGGTAAAAAAAAAAACCAGGCTTACTGAAGGATTATGGTATGAATGTGTTTTATTTTAATGGTAAATCCAGGTCTTCAGTTACCATATGTACCTTCCACTAAAGTTAGAAGAGTATAGATTTCTGTATTAGCTGAAGACTCATCATCACTACCTTATAATAATGCTAGGCAATGCTGATACTGATCAGTCAAAGAAAACCAAGTTATTTTACACAGCATCGGAGGATTCCTGCAACTCGCCAATCAGCCTATCTGATAGAAGGAATAATTTTGTTCTACTCACTAGATAGATGTTAAAGGAAGAGGATATAAGAATCCATAGAGTGAAGGCAAATACCCCTTTGACTTACCTTAACATTTCAAAGCACAAATAAGAACCAAAGACTGTGTCATCGGTCACCAAAAGGGTAAGTTCATTGTCTAGAGCTGCAGTGTATACTAACTCAATGTCTCCTGTGAATAGGCAAAACAAAGGCAAAGGGAGCTTTCATAAGTGTTAAGCAATGTTGTGGAGGGCTTTAGGTTCTCTTGGAGCTTTTGGAGCTCTGGTGCTTTTTCTTGTTATGCGATTCATTGAAGGTACTAGGGCAACATTGTTTATATAGTAGTTTTCTTCCCTATGATTCCCTACTCCAGCAGTGTTCATAAACTCCTAAATTATAATTTGAAATATATATTTCCATTCAGCCAAGGTCTTTTTTGTCTACCCTATCACATGTTAAGAGAAATGCATGGTTCATCTTTTCAACCCTTCATTTCAAAACTTAACAGGCCAGTTGGCTCTGGGGTCTCCAGCAGTAAAAAAGAGTTCCTTCCTCTGATTACTGAAGCAGCTTCTTAGTTTGCCATGGGCAGCAAAAAAAAAAAATTAAGGAATCTCTGTGATCCAAGTGAAGTACAAATTATCCAGTCAGGACTTACAGGAAAGTATACTCAACTAGAAACAGTGATAATGGTGGTAGTACTTCTGCAATTAAATATATAAGGAGGGGAAAAAACCTGCTGCCCAACAGTAGCTGGCAGAGACGAGTGAGAATATGTGAGAGAAATAACTTGTGCAGACACCAAGGTCTGTGAAGAAAGAGGGGGTGGAGGAGCTTCAGGTGTCAGAGGTCCCCCTCCAGACTGAGGTGAAGACCATGCTGAGGCAGCTGTGCCCCTGCAGCCCATAGAGCAGTCCATTCCTGGAGCACTGCACCATGTGGAAGAGACCCATGATGTAGCAGTTTGTGAAGAGCTCTAGCCCATTGTAAGGACTTATGTTGAAGTTCATGGAGGACTGTCTCCCATAGGGGGAACTCCTCAGTGGAACATGGGAAAAGAGTGATGAGGAAGAGTGGCAGAGACAATCTGTGATGAACTGACCACAGTCCTCATTGCCCATCCCTCTGTCTCACTCATGGAGAGTAAGTAAAAAAATCGAGAATGAAGTTGAAGCCAGAAAAATGAGAGGTGGGAGACAGGTGTTTTAAGATTTGTCTTTGTTTAGGAAACTTATCTTACTCTGATTTGATTGGTAATAGCTCAAACTAATTTTCCCAAATTTAAACCTGTTTTCCCATGATAATAATTGATGAATGATCACTCTGTCCTTGTGTCAATCCATGAGCTTTTTGTCAATTTTTTTCTCCCCCACTCCTGTTGAGGAGGAGTGATAGAGTAGCTTATTGGGTACCTGGCCTTCAGCCAAGGTCAGTCCACCACAACATCCCCATTACGAGGTCAAGTCTGCCACTAGAGAGCTGAAGGTTTGGAGCCAATGGAAAAGGCAGACACTGGAGAAAAGAACAAAAGTGAAAAAAAAATGAAGCAAAAAATATGAAGCAAATAGCCTAAGATTGAAGACGTGAACATCCCAATTAGTATGCAAATAAGGTCTATGTTAAAAAGCAAGGAACAAAAAAAAAAAATGCACACTGAATGCTTAATTCAACATACTAGTTTTAGACTGATATAATGTTTTTTATATGAGCAGTATCCTGCTGACATGAAAGTGCAATAATGAAGTTTAAACCTCAAGCATGAAATTTGACCCTGACAAAAATGTCATAGAAATTCTATCAAAATGTTTCCAATAAATTCCATTTTCAAAAGTGCCCAAGTCATTAAGTAGCCCAATCCTATTTGCTCTCAAAGAATTTCAGATTATTTGGTGACACTTAGTTTCAAACTCTTTAGACTTTCTGAAACCTGTATGACCTATAAGGCATTGCAATTAATGATTGGTGTATTCAGATTATTTTCTTCAATGGCAGAAGTACATTTTTCTGTGAGTTGAGCTCAGCTGTGCAGTTGAATATTACTTAATTTGAAGAAAAATTTAGAACAACCTGACAGCAAATTTAAGTTAACCTGAGAATGGTTGAAAGTTGACTTGTCATATAAATCTATTTGATTTGAAGTTGAGTTAGTGTCTATCTTCTATATTTACATTTTTAAAAATGTACTTGTTAAGTTACAATGTAAAAGTAGATAATCACTGACTTCTACACACCTGTTCATATTTTTGTGTGTTTGGGAGCACATTATCTTCTTACATAAAGATATAAATGTCCATTCCTCTGTCTTTCCAACAGTTCTCTTGACTGTATCCTTCATTCTCACAGTTCTCAGCATCCATGCTAATGCTAAACATTACTGAGAACTGAAAGTTCACAGGATAATCAGCTGAGATCTCAAGAATCATTCAAAAATCATGACTCATAAACACAAAGTTTGACTAGAGCTTAATGTTACCTTTACTCACCAAAGTCAAGATAATTTAATTCTAGTATGTCTGGAAAGAAAAAATCTCTTATTTTTTATAGCATAACTGTAGGTACAAAAATGCTGTTAGTGAGGATCTTCTTGTTATTTTCTAAGTCCGTGAGAGACTTTTTCTCTCTCACAGAAGAGGTAGCAGGGAATGTAAACAACCAAGCCACCTGCAACCTTGGAAAGTCTTGTTTATGGTATAGTAGAAAATATTTTGATAATGGATGTTTTAGGATTTTGGCCAATCACCCCCCAGGGGTGGCTGGTCCTTTGTCCAATTAGACTATGAAGAAAAAAGTCTATAAAAGAGTTTGTAAAATAATTAAATAAATCAATCTTGCTGCACAATTCCTGCCTGCTGGATCTTCTCCTCCTCCTCCTCCCTATGGCTGCGGGACACGGTGATATACCGTAGGAACCAGGCCTGCGGTAATACATAACTATATTGTATGTCATGTTTTCACATTTGTTATTAAATATAAATATGTTTCTACATTTATATTACAGAATTGAAAACACTCCAGAATACACTGTGATTATATTGTGCCACTAATAGAAAGGTATAATAGTTTTGAAACTTTTGCATATGATCACTCCTTAGCTGGATTTCAATTTTGGAACTCAGACTGCCTACAATGGACTTCCATTTCAATATGATATGTGTTTTCCCTGGCAAATATGTACACAGAGTTGACAGATATACTGATAAAATCTGTATATTAAACACACAGGTGAAAAGATAGATGAAATAATCAGATAGGGTCACTGGAATCTGTTGTGATTAAGAAAAGTCCAGATGTGATAATATAAAATATGTTTTACAAGCTTTCAGGTTTTCTTTCCTTGTTTTTTATTTAGCTGCAGCTGTGAAACAATGATCCAGGACATTTGTTTCTAAAAAAGTTCATCCTTTTCTACCAAATATTTCACAAGTGCAGACAAAGGTCACAATCCATTGTTATACCTCTTTGCTCATAGGTATCTTCACTTTCACCACTATAAGAATTAACTTGCAGAGTGATAAAGTCAAAGATTATGATCTTGTGTTTATTATTTGAGTGCTATTACTTCAGATATTTGAACTGAATTCTCTAAATGTTCCTCACAAGCTTGGTTACTTCAGTACTGCTAAACAAACAGTCTGAAACAAGTGAGTGGACTGTTGTCATTAATTTTATTTAGAAGAATTAACATAACTGAATAATTTTGATTATCAAATTTCTAATTGTGTAAGAAGCAAAAGCCTGGAAATCTAAATTAAATAAGAGAAAGACATAACTAAATATTCATTATTATTAATAATGTAGAGCTGTATCACAAGTGATGATTAATAAGATATAAGTGAGAATTATTTATGCTATCTTGCATTTATGCAACATGCTTGTTAGGGAATCTGAGTAAAAATTAAATTGTAAGCTGTTACAAAAGACTTGAATGAATAGTTTACATTAGCATGGTCCTACCCTAGATTAAAATTTCTCTTCCACCCTGATGTGCAAATTGCATCAACCTCTTCACCTAGGTAGAGATCTAAGACATATGAGCATCTGAGTTTCTGACTTGTACTTCCTAAAACTGCACTGCTAAACTGGTCTCTAAAAATATTAAGAAATTATAAGTACCATGTGCAAGTTTGTAAAAGACACAGTAAGTTCAGTAGACAGCTCTCTGAATTTCAGCAAAAAAGACACGTGAAAATCTTGTGCTTGTTTTCACCTTTGAGTTATCATAAAAAATTATTCAAGGTATTACATCAAGGAAAGGAGGGAACGGCTGAACTGGAAATGTTGCCAGTGGAATTCTTGCACATTGATTGTTGCCATTAAACTAACTTGTCAAGAAAGAAGGACATGATAAACTGACATAATCAACACTTGTTTTTTATTAGTATCTCTGTTGCTATCAAGAAAAGTTAAGGCATGGAGAGAGTTCAGGAACAGATGAGCTATCCCACTGTAATTACCACAACTCCCAGCAGGATCCTTCTCATCAGATTAACACCACAGCAGGACAGATGTCCTACCATGCATCTATCTGCCAGTGTCACGGGGTTAAAGCAAAGGTGCTGACTGATAAGCACAAAGGTGTCTTTAATGTTAAAGTATCTGAAATTTACAGCCATATTTCACAATTTTTATGTATCCTAACTGAAGAGGTACATTTGGGGTAACGGATAAAAGAAGAGGAAGAAAGACTGTAAGTTAAATTTACACAGTATAATTACAAAAGAATTTTCTGGAGAAGAATTTTATCTCCCCTATAAAGCAGAAAAAATGTACTCAGCAATAGAATTACAATGTCTAAGTAATTTTTTTTGCACTACAGTAATTTACTGGCTTCAACTGAGCTAGTGTTAATTCTCTTTATAGTAACTTGCATAGTAGGTATATTGCAGGAGTATCAAGAAGGATTGCAGAACCCTGGGAATGGTGTTGATGGTCTCTGGAGTGCTGGTAGAGTTTCATCAATCCTCCTGGTCAAAAGAAAAAGGCTTAAAATGAACAGCAGAATCTGGCAAATGAATAGATGGTTACAGGACTGGTGCTACAAGCCAGAGATTTGCTACTTAGACCATGGAACTCACTTTGGGAAACTTGATCTACTAGGAGCTGATGGGGTCCATCTGTAAGAGGAGGGGAAGAGCATCTTTAGTCTTAGGCCTGCCAAGCTGATGAAGAGGACTTTAAACTAAAGTTATTGGGGGACTGGAACCTCAATCCATCCCACTCCCACCAATTTGATGCCAGGGCCAGGAAGAGATTCCAAGAGCCTGAAGGTGGTTTACAGGTCAACAGGAGAGCACCTGGGGAGAAACAAAAAGGAATTCCAGCTCCTTGAGCCAGTAAATCAGGGACCCAACTGAAATGTCTCTAAGCAAACATATGTAGCATGGGGAATAAACAAGGAGAGTTTATGTGCACACACCTGCAGGGCTATGATCTTATTGGCATTGTGAAGATGTGGAGGGATGGCTCCTGTGACTACAGTGTTGGAATGGAAGGATACAGGCTCTTTAGGAAGGACAGGCAGGGAATATGGTCAGGGGTTACCAACTTTGTCAATGAGCAGCTGGAGTCCATGGAGATCCCCCTGAGGATTGATGAGGAGCTGAATGAGAGTTTATGGGTCAGGATTAAAGAGAGGGAAGGAACAGCTGATATTATAGCAGGAGTCTGCTACTTGCTGCCTGACCAGAAAGCTGAGCTGATGAGACCCTCTACAGACAGATAGAAGCAGCCTCACATTTACAAGCCTAGTCCTCATGTGTGATTTCAACTACTCCAATTATTTGTTGGAGGGACAACAGAGCAGGGCATAAACAATTCATGTGGTTGTTGGAATGCTTGATGATAACTTCTTTCTCCAAGTGATAGAAGAACAAATTAGGAGAGATGCTATGATAGATCCTGCTCTTGCCAACAAGGAGGGACTGATGGGGAGTGTGAAGCTCAAAAGCAACCTTGACTACAGTGACAATGGAACCGTGGAGTTCAAGATTCTTAAGGCTTTGAGAAGGGTGTACAGAAAGCTTGCTAACCTGGACTTCAGAAGAGCAGAATTTGGTCTCCTCAAGGATGTGCTTGGTAGTTGAAGGGATAAAGCCCTGTAGGGGAAGAGGGGCTCAAGTAATCTGGGTCACATTCAAGGATCATCAGGAATGATGCATCCCAACAAAGAGGAGGTCAGACAAAAATGACAGAAGGCCTGTGGGGATGACCAAGGAATTCCTGGCCAAACTCTAACATTACAAGGAAACCTGTAGAGGGTGGAAGTGAGGGCAGATAGCCTGAGGATTACAGAGAAATTGTCCGAGCAGCCAGGAATAAGGTTAGGAAAGCTAAAGTCCTGATAGAGTTAAACCTGGACAGTGATGTTAAGAGCAAGAAGAAGACCTTCTTTAGGTGCATTGCTGATAAAAGGAAGCCTAGAGAAGAAGTGGGTCTTTTCTGGAAGGAAGGAAAGAAGATACATGGTTACCCAGGATATAAAGAAAGCTGAGGTACTCAGTGATTTTTTTGCTAAACTCTTCAAGTGCTTCAGACACACCATGTGAGCTGCAAAAAGCAAAGGCAGGAACTGGGAGAATGAAAAACTGCCTGCTGTAGGAGAAGATCCCTCTAAGAAACCCGAAGGTGTACATTTCCATGGGACATGATGAGATATATTCGTGGGTCCTGAGGGAGCTGTCAGAAGAAGCTGTTAGGTCACTATCATATTTGAGAAGCTGTGACAGTCCAGTGAAGCTCCCATTTACTGAAAAAGAGGAAACATAACCAGACTAGTTCTGTTCAACAACTTCATCAGTGACATGAATAGTGGGATTAAAAGCATGCTCAGCAAGTTCACTGATGACACCAAGATGTGTGGTGATGTCAACAGCTGGAGGGAAGAGGTGGTATCAGAGGGACCTTGATAGGCTGTAGGTGGGGCTGTGTGAGCCTCATGAAGTTCAAGAAGGCCAAGTGCAAGGTCCTTCACATGGGTCATGGCAATCCCAATCACAAATCAGGCTGGATGGAGAATGAATTGAGAACAGCCTTGAAGGGAAGGCCTTGGCGTGTTGGTGGGCAAGAAGCTGGATGTGAGCCAGCAGTGTGAACTTGCAGAAAACCCAGAAAGCAAACTGTATTCTGGGCTACATCAAAAGGAGCACAGCCAGCAGGTCAAGGGAGGTGATTCTGTCCTTTTAAACTGCTCTTGTGAGATCCCACCTGGAGTACTGCTTCCAGCTCTGGGGTCCCCAGCACAGGAAAGAAATGGACCTGTTGGAGTGAGTCCAGACAAGGGCTGTGAAGATGATTAGAGGGATATAGTCCCTCTCCTATGAGGAAAGGCTGAGAGAGATGTGGTTGATCAGCCTGGAGAAGAGAAGACCCTGGGGTCACCTTATAGCACCTTCTAGTACCTGAAGGGAGCCTACAAGAAAGCTGGAGAGGGACTTTTTACAAGGGCCTGTAGCAGACAAGGGAGAATAGCTTTACATTGAAAGAAGGTTGGTTTAGATTAGATATTAGAAAGAAATTCTCCTCTCTGAGGGTGGTCAGACAGTGGCACAGGTTGCCCGGAGAAGGTGTGGGTACCCAACCCTTGAAAGCGTTCAAGGCCAGGCTGGATGGGGCTATGAGCAGCCTGGTCTTGTGGAAGATGTCCCTGCCCTTGGCAGGGGGGTTGGAAGTAGATAATAGTCAAAAGTCTCTTCCAAACCAAACCATTATATAATTAGTCTCCAAAGCAAACTCTTAGTATATCTACAATTGACCTTCTATCTTGTGTGCTAATAAATTCCTTGCATGACCTGATGTCATCAAAATTTTATTTACATGATTTCAAAATATCTCTGATAGCTTTAATATTTCAGAATTCTTCAACCGGCTATTGATTCCTCTATAAAAATTAATTATAATTGTAATTATAAAAAGTCATAAACAAGCAGCTATATTTGTTATTTTGTCAATAAAATTCAATATACTTTGATTTAATTTTGAAATTGCAATTAACTTTTTATAATTGGCACATACTGTAAGTTTTGGTCCAACATAATTTGATAGAACATTATTTCATTAGATTTTTAATTAAAGTGCGCTGGTGTAACCTCAAGGAGACTCTTTACCAAATATCTCTCTTCTGGGACAGAGTTTGATAGAGCTGAGCAGTCAAAAGTTTTTGATATATTTTCAGCATTGTGGTTTTGGAACTTATATCAAAGGAATTGTGTTCCTACTTGGGCTGATAGATTTTTAATTTTTTTTAAAAAGGGAAAAGGAATCCTTTGTTTGTCAGAAAAATTCATGCTAAATAACCTATTGAACTCTGCTAGATTGCTAAAGAAAGTAATCTGTGGATTGGTCTGGTGAGAGTACCTGCCAAATGGAAGTGACAGGATGAGGTACAGTATATTCCTACTCAGAAAAGAGAGCGATCACCTATTCTATTTTCCCTCAATTTCTTTAAATGGATTTTTGCAGACCACAATATCTTAACAATGGAAAATCAAGCTGATTTCTTGCTGCAGCCCAGTCAGTCTCTGCTCTGCTTAGTTCTGAGCTGTGTCCTGATAAGGACACAAACCTCCTCTGAGAAATTCATTCAGTGAGCTAAGGAAATGTATGAATGGTCATCCTCTCTAAGTGTGTTTCTGGCCTGCAACTGGTGTGCCTTCCTAAGTTCAGAAACCTGTTTGTGGTGTTCTTTTCTCCCTGAAAGTAGAAATAGTGTTGCAATGGTGGAAATAGGTGACACACCTGAGGGGCAACCAAGCTTGTCAGCTGCTTCTGTGGAACATTCTGGTATATTCTAACTTAAGATTTTCATTTATTCTTATAAAGAGACAGAGAAATAAGGAGACAAACAAATCTTTATGGGTCTTTATGGTCTAAAAAAACAAATATTCTCATATTTCTATGGACACCAGACAATAATACAGAAGTAGAAATGTATGTGGTAGTATCCATCCTTCAGATTCCAGTCTAAAATTCACTATCAAGAATTATGAACCCTGTGTCCCTGCACAGTCTATGGAGACAATGTATGTTTACATTAATTGTGCTTGGTGTGATCTCAGGTACCTTCCCCAAAAGCATGAGTTATGAGCCTCATCTTGTGGGGCTTCATCTTATTTTTTTTTAGCTAAGACTTTTTATTTTAAATGAAAGAGAAATATCTCATGCTAAAATAATTACAAATGTCTAGAAACTGAACATATATCCTGAAAAGAGAAAACATGCTTTCAGGATCAGAAATTAACTACTGATTTTTTTTCACTTCACCAAAATACACCATCTACATTATAAATGTTCCTGCTACAGGTGTGCAATAGATGAAAACAAGCTGATTGTAGAGTGTGCCACTTCTGTTTTTCTAATTCACCCAGCCAGTGCTGCTCATCTTGCATATTTATTGGAAAATTATGCAGGTTTCAACTGACAAATTAGCTATAGAAGCATTTAGCAGCAAAATGTACCCCCAATTACCCTTCTTCAGTCTTTGGAATTTGCTGGTTTAGCTTTATTGATGAAACAGTGAACAGAATCTGGTCCAGTCTCATTATATTTGGCATAAATGAGGCAAAAATATGAAAAAAATTACACTTAAATTTTAAAGTTTTATTCAAATTCACCTTCTATTTCAGTTTGTGTCTAAATTTTTGGGTGAGAAGTTAAAGCAGAGAGGTAAAATTCTCACCTCATTGAAGAAAATGGCTAACAGTGCAGTGAATAAAACTGGGCAGAGTTACATCTCAACATTCAACTGTGCTGCTGAACAGTTTTACTTTATTATGAGAAACCAGAAACAAGTTTTGTAAGCCAGGGATCCGATTAAAAAGTTTCCAGTATTAGCTGTCATAAATCAGAGCACAAATTGGGATGTTTAGATACTTAAAATTGTTTACCATAGGAAAGGTCAGCACATCTCAAATGATTGGTTAAATGCTTTATTGTATTTCTCAGAACAATATCATTAAGCCTTAGAAGACCTTTTATTTCTGTATAGTGTAATTGGTACTGCACTAATCAAGCTAAGATAACCAGATCAAAAATAAAATAGAAATTATAAAAAAATAAAAAAGGATTAAGAAGGGTCTGAGACCATTTTCTCTTCCCCTTAAGGGCTTTCTGAGAGAATGGGATAATTTGCCTATCTTTTTCCATTTTCAAATCAGTGGGGATGGAATGAACTGTAGATTGATGATCATGTCTTTGAGCAGAACACTTTATATTTAATTCTTTCATCAGTTTGTTCTAGCTAATTATGTGTGAGGAGTTTTAGCTTTTGCTTTCAAAGACTTGTTAACGTGTGGGATGACAGTACCGAGGAACAGAAAAGTTCTATTTAATTGCTCCCAACATTGAACACTCCTTTGGGCATAGTTGGGTTCCACGATAATCTGATTCTCATTGTGCATGACTGTGCACTCACAGGGAACTGAAGGATCACAGTCAAGCCGGCAGGCTGGTTTGCATACTTGCACAAGCTTTCAAGATAATGGTTTTGTTTTCAAAACCAAGGTAATAATAAATTGCTGTCTATTTCAATGCTTTCGTCATCTGTGATTTTGCACACGATGATTGGTAGGCAGCAAATCAGTAGAGAACTTTCTGGAATATTCTCTACAGCGGAATTCTATACTTTTCCTAATTTGCTATGTTTGCAAATTTTCCTTTCCGTAAGGTATATTGGGAATAGGAAGTAAAGGTAGAGAGTAAATGAATCACATCACTAACAAAGCACTATATTGGCCTTCTGTTTTCTGGTAATGCACTTTAATACAGGTCCCTCAGGTTTAGAAGCAAGGATGAAGTATACTACTACTGATAATAGTTATTAATAATAATAGTTATTATTAGTATAATTGTTATTATTATTACATGTGATTTAAGGTTGTTTTATACTGGTGTTGCATGTAGTTCACTTCATTTATCATATGCTGTGAAAAAAATTGGTAATTCAGCCCATTATGAACTTTGAGACATCAGTTTAAAAACAGAGTTCTCCTGATGTGTTTTATGTACAGCAGATGTTTGCTTCAACGTGGTGAATTCAGGAGAAGGCTAAAGCTGACATACAGTTAAACTACACAGAAAACTTCACTTATTACAGTTACATGAAACTTCAAAACCATCCAAAGATGTGCAATTGTCCATTCATTCATCTGCAAAGGCATTC
>NW_008238983.1:2726074-2732713 GCF_000691975.1 Corvus brachyrhynchos | reverse complement strand
ACATCCATTCTCTGTCTAAAGAGTATTTAATTCTACTGTGACAGAGTAAGTGGATAAAACAAGTGAGACAACAATATTTGAAAGAACCTGGAGTCTGGTAGGTAAGGCAGTCTCTTGAAAGACAGTAAATCCAGATTTCAGCTCCTTTGAACACAAAAAGGTTTGTTCTTACCAGCAAGGTATAGGCTAAAAGAAGAGCAAGGCCACAGCACCACTGTGTATGTTTCATCTTGTTTAGAGCCTTACTGGTAGCTTCAAAGGCAGTGGACCAATTAGTGATCAGATGATTCCCCATGGGGGTAACTTTTAGAAAATTGTTTATGAAGAACACAGAAAGTCTGAATTATCTAGTCAGCAGGAGAGACCAAGGAAGGGCTTTAGATGGATTAAAGATACTGAAAAGACCCTATTAATGGTTTTAATGATGTAAATCATGTAAGGAAGAAGAGGAAGAAATAATCAGGTCATAAGGAAATCTCATATAACCCCTCTTCAACACCTTCCTTCAAGTCAGCATTTCTGACAAAAGCCTTTCAACTGTTTATGGGAATTTCTGAGTCTAACTTGTTCTAACCTGGAGCATCTTGATGGCATGCTCCTGCAAACTGTTATTCTGTTATGCTACAAACTGTTAGCTGTGTTCTGAATGGGCTGAGATAATCTTATCTAAATCTATACCATTGCTTCTTCCTGAATCTTACCAAAGCTAAGAATTTGATTGTTCCATACAAATCTATTTAATGAAAACTGTTGAGCTTGTATGCGGGAACTCATGCCTTCTGATCAATGAATCAATATGATTTTGCAGAAGCTTCTTATTCTTTAAAATACACTCCACACATCTCACAACTTTGACATCATACCCTACTTATACACTTTTCTTACTTATACATTCTACCTACTTATCTTATACTACTTATACATATCACTCTACTTATACATTTTCTTACTTATACTTTTTACAACTTTTACCTAATACACTACTTATACATTTTACATACTTTTACATCTTACAACCTTTACATGATACTCTACTTATACATTTTACAACTTATCCATAATACAGTACGTATACATTTTGCAACTGCTGCGCATGAGATCTCACATTGCTTGATTGGTTTCTCTGTTCTGTCCATGAGCTCCGCACGCACTTTTCTGATAATATGATTGGTTTTAACTTAGTGCAGCACAGTCCTTTTCATCTCTTCCTTTCTGTCTTGATGTTTAGTTTTTCAGCTTCTTCTTTCCCAATTCTTTTCCACTTTAGCACAGTTTACCTTTCAGTCCTTGATGAATTCCTGAGGGCTCTAACAGCTGGGGCTCCTGATCCAGGCAAGCAGCATCAAAACAATGACAGCAACAAAACCCATCCAGTAACCCGCAGCCAAGTTAGTCCAGGAAATCCAAACAACAAGACAGCAAAGGACAGGGAGCAGATATAAGCCTGTCCCACCTCTCTCCTCAAACCTTCAGACTAGAGCTTGAAAACCCGCTTGGGGCTGCAGCTGAAGGTGGAAAGGCCACGTGAAGCCAGTGAGGGTAATTCCAGCTTGGTCCCACTCTGAGGGCTCTGGTGAAAATAACTAAAAATGATTTGGCTGGGGCACACTATCAAGGTTCAAATACTTTACAACACTTGGATGGGATACCCTTCCTTCTTGGACCAGGGTAAGAGAGCAGAGGAGCCTGCTGTTCTGCTAAGTTCTTTATTTCATAGTCTCGTAGCTTTCTTGAAGGCAAAGTTCAAAGGGGGTTCATGATAAAGCCAAACAGCAGGCAGAAAACAGCTTCTTCTTCTAATTCTAGTTTCTTCTCTATGGTCTATATTTTTTCTTACAGAAGTGTGGATTACATTTGTTAATTGACCAATATGATTAACACATGATTCTAGTTTTCCTCTTCTTAAACTATCCTGGTCTAATTCTAACAGTCGTAAGCCTTACACAAGTGTTACGTAGGTATTACACAGATTTGCGTGTACAGTTTCTATCAGTTCTTATTGTTTATGTGAACACTCTATCTAAAAAATGTGGACAGTATAGATCTATCTATATTTTGTCTAAAGTAAAGAATTCTGTGAAAAGGTAACACTGCTGCAGTAAGAACTGTGTTTAAAGTCTCTGCTTCAGCTTTTCAATGTTTAAGGCACTTTTTAAGGCACTTAGCATATATTTCTACTAAAAGTTTAAAAAATCTATATGTCTATTTCACTTTGGTGTGACTTCATGTATCTCAGCTTATCAAAAGTTTTAATTCAACCCCTGTGCTTTGGCTTTCCTCTGGGCCAGAGAAGCTTTCACTCCAACAGAAAACATAATTTTTAAAGTTCCTTTTACAGACTACTTTGTGTAAGTACAATATTTGCAGCAAGACAGTATCAGGGAAGGAAGGAGACTAAAGATGGTAGCTGAGAAATAAATTGTCAAATATCAAAAAGCTCTTTCAAAGAGAGGTTTTTCCACTTGAATGTCAAGCTAACTCTGTGACTCCCTCTTGTACATTTGGTATAGGATAAGTTCTCATGGCAGTTTGGAGAGCTGAGATGTAAAACAAATTGAAATGCTTTTTGCCCAAGAGCTAGTATTAAAGGTTATTTAGCATGCTTTCATTTGCTCCCCTGGGACTCTGCTTTTGGTTTCCTTAGTTGGTATTTTTGTCATTTTAATTGCAAGGCAAACACTGCTGTTGTAGTACGTGTAACTCAATGGGGAACTCTGCAATCTGAAAACACAACCCTGTGGTTTATTGACAGTGGTGTCTCCGGGCACTGAGGGGATTGGCAGCTCCCTGGCACTGGGCACCAGCAGTTCTGGGGCCTCCTCTGGGTGGGTGATGGCAGATCCTGGCAGACTGGGCCCATCTCTCTGCCCCAAACAGGGGCAGGTCACCCCAGGGATCCCAGGGCAGCCCAAGCCCAACTCAGGCAGTGGAAAAGTCTCTGTGGCAGAGCCTTGTCCAGGAGTAGCTGCTGGAGCTGTGGGCCAGGGGTGCCCTGTCTTTGAGCCCTGGCAGCTAAAGCCCTGGAGGGGAGCACCCTTTGCAAGACATGCAGGTGTCCTTGTGGACTGACAAGACAGGATGCTTTAAATTGCCTATGAAGACTCAATTATTGGAGAAAGAGAACAAACTGATATTCTGAAAATGAAATGTTAAATATGAAATCATCATCTTACCTTGGTTTTTGGTTGGTTGGTTTGTTTTGTTGTGTTTAAATGAAATTGATACCTGTGAGATACAGATGCAATCCCCTGCTGTTTTCCACTGCGTACAGTGTCATTAAATTATGGATTGATTTGCACCCTGATTGATAGTCCTCTGGTCAGTGTATTCTTCTTACATTAATTTCACAGTAAAACCTCCATTTACAGTGCTTTTGTTGTTTTACTTATACGTTAGTCACTTCCCTAGATTTCCTTTGGCACAGTGGAGCTTCCATCACTGACAGTTTTTATCCTGTTAGATAAAAAAACTGCTCGGAAATTTGTAGTTATCACAGCTCTTGTCTTGACAGGAGGGTGGAGTAAGTGACCTACCATGTCTCCTGGTGTTCCACTTTCACAGAATGCTCTGGAGGCAAAGAAAGGGGATACACAGAGTTGTCCATGCTCCCTGACGCTTCATGTCCATACAGGGATAGAGAAAGGTAACAAGATATAGGTTTGGTAAATTCTTCAGCTCCTATTCCTATATACAGGAATATACATTTATTTGTGTTTCTTTATTCTGACTTAGAACCCATGTAAGGAAAATCAAATCAGCCACATATTGAATGGGGAAACTATCAGTTGAAGTCAGTGAAGTAGATAGAGTTTACAGCAGCTTGGAATGTGCCTCAGCATGTTTCAACATTTGACAGAAAAAGTAGCTGTTAGAACTGCAAGTGTTTTTACATGCTGATATGCTTACCCTCTCAGATATTTACATTTTGGGCAAGTAAATTAATTGCCTGGAAAAGACCATTCTCTAAACACACACAGCAGGTGCTTCTTCAACTTAGTTTACATTAATTATTTTCTTTGCTGCTTCAAGAGTCAGCAACACACAATATTTTACAATTAACTTGTCTTGTCACAATGGGTACTAAGTGAATCTGATTTATGCAGGATGCCAGTGACTGCTGATATATGAGGGTTTCGAGCTAAGAAACAGGGCTAGGACAGACCTGAGTGTCTAATTTTGATCCCATGCTAAAAAAATATTGACTGGGCACACAAAGGTAGAGGTTTGTGGATCAGAGTTTCCTCCCAATTAAGAAAATGAAAAAGACCAGGTTCAGTGGAAAAGATGAGACAGCTGTTGATTCAGCTGCAGTCAGTCCATTTAGATATAGATATGAAGTTAGCACACAGATGCAATTAAACTAGCTGTAATGGAGTTTGCCAACAGAATGGGGCTTACAGATACCTGTTTGAGATTATAGTTGCAAACCGATTGCTAATTTGTAATTTGCATAATGCCAAGAAATGTGTCTAGCTGCTTTGTCATTGACTTTCTGGCTTGTTTCTGTTTTTCTCTGATGGAGATGAGGTGCTGCAAATTTGAATCCTGCTATACTCACTGGCTAAACATTATGATGCAGCATGACTCACTATGAGGGTATCCACACCTATGACTGGGCTTTGCATGTTTATCCTGTTTCTACATCCTCCTTTACCAAAAATAAAAAGCAATCAACAAGGACAAGTGACAACTAAAGCAGCAAAGGCAAACTAATTACATGAAGTGATGTTTTATTTCTAAAAAAAAGAACATGAAATAAGGCATTTGTTATTATAGATCCTTGAGAGATCATCCAGTACAATCAACCCACTTCAAGAATGTATTTAGCCGTGTGCTCTCTTTATATATGTGTTTCTCTTACTGCCTCACTGAGATACAGCCATGTATTTGAAATGCAGCTTGGTCTGATTGGTTTATCGGAAACAGATCTGCTCTTTAATGGATGACTTGGTCTTAAATTAATGTTTATTATTTTTTCATTTCTCAATATAGTGACTGATAAAGTTCCTGCTTCAGGGTATCCAAAGGCATGTGTAGTGAAGTTTATGACTGTTTTTAATTGAGCACTTCAATTATGACTATTATTTCTTCTAGTGGGAAAGTAACCATCTATAAGCTCATAAGGAAAAACACTTTCTCTGCCAAGTCTTCCCTGTTAACGTGAAGGTTTTTACTGGGGTTGTAGGAGGTATAGAAAACAGTAGAGAGTCAGCTGGTGGCCTAAGAATTGGTGGCCTTTTTTTCCCTAGGAAAAGTCTCAAACTAGGCACTCTACATTCTTTGTGATTGTTGGTGTTTTCAATTTTCTAATGCACACAGAATTCCTCAAGGAATATAAGTTAAAGACATATCCTAGTATTGAAGTGAATTTATTTTAACATGAAGTTTATAAGCCAGTTCTGATCTCCTCTTCCACAGTTTTTAAACTCCTTTTAAAGTATCTTTAAAGTAGTTTTGTTTTAACGAAACAAAGCTGTGGATAAACAGTCAGACTACTTGCACAGTGTTAAACATGAAATGAAAAGTGATCTTACTTAAAAACTATGTACCTAGCTCTTTTCCCTACTAATTTTGTGCCAAATAATTTGTCCATGTATTGGAAGTGATAGTAGACCTTTCATGCGCTCTTGGAAATGTTATTTCAGATGTTTCATCAAAATTTTGTCTTAGGTTTCATCAGCATTCTTAAGTTTTTCTTAATTCCTCAGCTGTTGGAGATTATTCTCAAATATACAACTAAATGAAAAGTTTTTGTTAAATTTTATATATTAATTACATTATGTAATACTGGGCCTTTCTTTGTACAACAGTTTGTATTTGAGCCTTACAGATGTATCAGCTACAAGAGAATGGAGTGATCCTTCAGGATGGTGTCATAACAAATTAAGGGAACCTTTGTATGGTTGAGAACCACAGGACGTTCTGAGAGGGTATTTATTTCCAGAGAGTGTCTGTTCATGATTTTTTATGCCCTGTTGATGCTGAAATCGTAAGACAAAATGAACTACCAAAGGAGCAGTAGATTAATGACATATATTTCTTACTCAATGTAGGAAAAGTGTGAGAAGAATCAAAGACACAAAATACTGAAAATCACTTCATGTTTGCAGAAGACAGTGTTCAAGATGGCTTCAATCATATGGAGAGAGAAAGAATAAAAATGTCTCTACTCTTTTTGTTCTTTCTTATTCATCTTGTAGGTAGATGTCCAAAAATTTGCAGCAGCAGATGTTATTTTAAAGTTTTTGGGAAGAGAGATGAGGAAACACAACTGTATTACTAATTTGGTAATAGGAAGCTAAAAAAACCAGGTTAGCTAGCTGATGATTACGGATGATTGTGTTTCAAAACAACATAAAGAAAATAAGTAAAAAAGGAATTTCTTTTCCTTTGTTTTTCCATTGCCCTGACAGTAAGCTCATATGTAGAGAAGCTTGTTCCTGTACTCTCAACCAGACATAAACAAACAATTAATTCATAGTTACAAGGTAGGAAGGAAGACAGGAAGGCAGAAGGAAAGAAAGAAATGCAAGTGGACCTCTGGTACTCTGCCAGAACTGGAGGGATTTTGACAAACACGGAAAGAGTCATAGAGTAGCACTAAAGTGGTTAAGGGCATGGAAAACATGATACATGAGG
>NW_008238983.1:2687227-2726056 GCF_000691975.1 Corvus brachyrhynchos | reverse complement strand
GATGTGGCTTTTTTTCAGCCTGGAGATGAGACAGATGTGGGAGATCTAACTGCTGGTTTAAACTTTGTAATGGTGAGTGATAGAAAAGGCTCTTCCCAGAGTAAAAAGCCATAGCCAAGAGGTTATAGTCATAAATTGTGAAAAAGGAAATTCCATCTAGGAAATCCATCAATTTATCCATATGCTGAAATAGTGTTCATGATGAGAGTGGTAAACACTGCATCAAGTTTGTAAAAGAGACTCTGAAAACTCCTGTCTGTGGAGGTTTTCAAAACTCTCCTGGATAAAGCCTAAAGGAACCTGATCCAACTTTGAGCTGACCCTGCTTTGAGGAAGTGGTTAAAACAGACAATCTTCACAGAGATATTTTCAAACAAAATTATACTGGATTCTACCATTTTTGGTGTTCTTAAGCCTGTTGGAACTTGGTTGAATTTTCAACGCTAAATTATTTTTTATAGTTTCACTGGTTTTTGCTGGCATGGGGTTAATTTTCTTGACAGAAGCTCATAGGGTGCTGTTTGGCATTTGTGACCTGATGATAAGATATGAATGTTTTCGTTATTGCTGAACAGTGTTTGCACAGCATCAAGAACTTTTCTGGCAGTGATTAGGCTGAAGAGTACACAAGAATTTGGAAGGAGGCACATCTGAGACAGCTGACCCTAACTGCCCCAAGGGACATTCCAGACCATATGGCATCATGCACAGCAATAAAACCTGGGGACAAGAAGTAGGAAGGGGGGACATTTGGAGTTAGGACATCTGTCTTCCTAAGCCACCATTACCCATGCTGAAGCCCTTTTTCCCTGAGATGGCTGAAGACCTGCCTGATGATGGGAAGTGGTGAATGACTTCCTCATTTTGCTTTGCTTGCAAGCACAACATTTGCTTTCCCCATGAAACTGTCTTTATCTCAACCCACAAGTTTTCTCACTTTTACCCTTCTGATTCTCTCCCCCTTCCTATTGCGGGTGGGGGGTGAGCAAGTAGCTGTGTGGGGCTCAGCTGCCTACCGGGTTAGCCCACAATAACGATATATTTTTACATTCCAGAAAAAAACCCCTATGAAACACGTACCATCCTTTAGTTTCTTGTGTAAAGGAGATCCATGCCTAACACTGACTTTTTATAGAGCTGTCGTTCTGAGCTAGAACTACTCATAAGTGCCACTGTTTCCCACATGATAGCTTTCATAACAGCAACATCATCTTCCTGCAAGAGTAAAGCACTTACTAACCACTACAGTTAATTAGAATAAAATGTAAGTGTATTAATGTATTTCAATTCCAGAAGTACTGTCCTTTTAGGAAAGAGCTATTTCAATTATGGGATATATAGCCACCAGGAGTCCACAATATTTTAACAACTATTTTGCCTATTTTTATTTTAACTTTGATTCAAAATAGTTTAATTATTCTGAAGCACTTCTGAAAACAGAACAAGTGCAGTTTAAGTTCTTTGCAGGTTGAACTGGCACTGCTGGAAGCTATTGTAATTAGTAAATTTGCAAAAGCATTGTTAAAGTTATTTTCCTCAGCTTCAATATACTACAGTTTATTAGTAAGCCTATTATTTACGCACTCCCGTGGGCCATTTAACATTTGCTCTGGTTAATGAGAATCTTCATCTTAATTAACAATACTGAAAGACCTTTTTCCTTCCCTCCCTGTCAGAGACTGAAAATAGTTCATGCCTCAAACATTGATATAAAGTTTTGCTCATTATAAAGAAGCTACAACCAAAGAAGCCTCCCTGAAGAGTGGGACTTTGAACTGAAAGCCAAACTGTTGATTAGATAAAGGGTTCAATCATCTCAGGCTGAAGGAAAGGTTTGCATCCACAAAAGGTCAAAGCCACCAGCCGCAACTATCCCCGGCTGAGTTTGGGGTGGGGGGAGAGCACAGCTCACAGAAGCCATGTTTACAGAGACTCCCCCCAGCCGAGCGGGAAGGAGGAGGATTTGGGTGCATGGTGCAACCTCTGGTGAGAGGCAATAAACACCCATCCTCTGATTACACAAACTGATCCAGCTGTGGAACCCCCAACCCCACAGGCCACATCCACGGGACTTTCACGTGAGAGGCTTGGCCCCACAGGGCTGCACGTGGTGCAACAGGCCCAGAGTCTGCTGTGAGAGACTGACCCCCTCCCCAGGGGAACATACCTGCACATTCCTACCTAGCCTGAGCATGGGACTCTGTGCCTTCCAGGGGACCTTCACCACCAAGAAGACCAGCTGGAGAGGATCAGTGAACATCGTTGGGATCCACAGAGTGGTGATATTTTCCTTATTCTGTCCCTGTCACTCTTTCTGTCCCCCCCACCTATCTTCTACTGCTCGCTTTCTTTCTTTTTTCTTTCTTTCTTTCTCTCTCTCTCATATTTACCATCAAATAAAACTCTTACTATTGTCACTGGCATATGGTCTCGTTTGCACCTTAATTTGGGCAGAGGCATTTCTAAGAACCCCCACAAAACAAAAAAGGCCTTAGAAATATATCCCAGAATAATACCATTTTGGAGTTATTAAAAGCAAAGCCTTTTCATTGTGAATTTTGTATTATCATCAAAGCTCCTTGAAAGACACTTAGTGAAATTTCATATATCATGCATATCTTAATTAAAACCACAAGCTAGTATTAAAACACACTGTATGATTCAAAGTCCGTGTGAAGGTCTTGTATGAATAATAATGAATTTTTGAGATTTATAGAAATTCAGAATGTTATTGCACAATATTAAGGTCGAAGCTGCAGAAGAAACAGTTTCAGATCACCTCTCTGTTACTATCAGAGAGTGTGCCTGTAGTATGCATGATCATAACCCTTTAGTTCAGTTCAATTGAGGCATGTCCTCTGAACAAGATTCTAGTGAAGTGAAAACAAGAGTTCATCTTGCCAGCCAGAAGCACATGGTAACCTTTTGCCCCAAATCAGATCAACCAGAAATCTATTAAATATATAGAGTCACTTTTATTTAGAGAGAGCGAAATTACTCTGGCTCTACTGTGGTACAGAAGAGACAAATCTTATAAAATGCATCATGTCCTCTGCTTTATCTGATGGAAAAACAAGGAAAAGCTTTCTCCAGTAAATTTTTCTAGTTTTTACCTACTGAATGAATAATGTCAACTTCCGTCCTTCACACTATGAGCATGATGTTGTAAGCACAAAGAGTAAAAACTTTGAACTTGAGATTCTGATATTTAAGTCAGAATATCAGCTTTGAGTTATTTTGCAAAGTCATGAATAAATGATGACATTTCCCTCCCTGCCCTCCTCCCTTCATAGAGTCATAAAATCTTCAAAGTTGGAAAAGACCTCAAAGATCTTTGAGTCCAACCTTTGACTGAACACCACCTTGTCAGCTAAACCCCAGCACCAAGTGCTACGCCCAGTCACTTCTTGAGCACCTCCAGGTCTGGTGACTCTACCACTTCCCTGGGCAATCCGTTCCAATGCTTAACCAACATTTCAGTGAAGAAATTCTTCCCAATACCCAATCTTAACCTCCCCTGCTGCTTCTTGAGGTCATTTCCTCTTGTCCTCTTGGACAATATCCACAGTCTTTTGCTGGCTACTTTTGTTTAAACCCTACAGTGAGAGAAAGCAAAAGACAAGATCTTCACAGTGATTTACACTGATATTTTTTTGTTATGTATGCTCCAATACAGGTATCCTTATATAGACTTCCAAACCTTTTGAGCTTAAGGAGAAACTGGTTTCTTACCTTTTGCACTATTTTCAGATTAGCTGTATTGGTTAGCACACTGGTGCAAGAATTCAAGCCTTTTATATCTGCTTGTGCTGGCACTCTATCCTGTTTACCTGAAGAAGGGTCATGACAGCATACTAGGGCAGCTGAGAAATTCTGTGAGCCCAAACAGGAAACTAAAATAATGCAGTCTAAAGTCATGTACTGTACTCTCTTGTACATTGAATTTTGCGATAATTTTCTTTCTCTGCAATAATCATCAAAATCCCAATGAATTAATGAGTCTAAAATACTGGAAATATGGTAGAGCTGGTAAATATTTTTATGGTGGTATAGTATTATCTTGGAAATGTTTGATATTGAGGGTAATTTTCTACCATTCAGTACTTCTAGCACTATTTTTAATCATTTGATTGTCTGTTGGGGCTGGAGGGGACAGTTTGTTTGCATGTCTCCTTGTTTTTTCTTGGTAGCTAGACTGAAATAGAGTGCTAGTGTGTGGGATGGATCACATGTTAAAGGAATGGGATGACAACTAACATTTGAAGAGATGAAGGGGAGACACAAGTTTTCTTAAACCCCT
This sequence comes from Corvus brachyrhynchos, assembly GCF_000691975.1. NCBI lineage: Eukaryota > Metazoa > Chordata > Aves > Passeriformes > Corvidae > Corvus > Corvus brachyrhynchos. Next base: position 2,721,756 of record NW_008238983.1, on the reverse strand, counting down.
ATTACTTTTACCTGGATGTCCTGTGGTACACATTTAGTTCTGAGCTGTGCTTAGGGCTACACACATGGTGAGCCTACACCAGGGACTGCATAAACAGAGTTGTCAAGGGATGAATCATGAGGGGAAAGAGGTGTAAGATAAAGGTAAGTTCAGTTTTTCCTGTTTGGTTGTGTCAGACTTAACAGATCTGCTGTATAAAGTATGTTTGAGTTGTGACCTTTTGTCCTGTAAAAAATTCCAAGTACGTTTTGCATGACAGCTGACATATTGCAGCATTATGGGAAGAAATTTTACTACTGCATTTGTTCAGGATTTGGTGTGGGAGGAACATTCAGTTTCTAACATAGGGAATTACTGTATGTAGCAGAAAACCTGCACAGCTTTATTGTACAACCTGAAAGGCAAGTAAAGATAAGTGAAAGCGTTGATATGTGTTTTTCATAAGATACAGGTTTTTCAAAGAAAAATAAGAGATATGCGGGAGGGGGGAAACAAGAATCTGTTAAATATGTTAAATGTTCCTACATGTAAATTACAGCCATAAATGCTGCTAAACTGCAAAATGAATCAAACTGTTTAAACTGGTGGTAATTTTGAAGATTAAGGCATTTACAAGCTGTGATGGGAGAACATTAAATTATATCACAATTTTTTCTGTGTACCTTTTAATAGCACATTATTAAACTACTTTTATCAGAGATGACATCAAAGGTGTCTATCACTTACTTCATACGATAATACCAACAAGAGTTCTCATTGGACTTATATGTGTGATAAAATGTGATATTATGGAAAAAAGGTAATGGAAAACTGAGCCAGAATGACCCCAAGAAAGCCATGTAGAATTATAGAAATCATTGCAACTTGTTCAAATGTGAAATTTTTTCCCAGAATTATTTTGAAAAGATAAAAATCAAGTAATTTATTGCAATGCAAACTAAAGAGAGAGATATATTGTGATGATAGTAACTATAACACAATGGGTACTATAGGACCCATCAATAGCATACTACAATATTTCTCATTTCTTTAATTTGAGAGGAATTAAATTTTTTGGTGATAAAGTGTAAGAGATGCTGGGTAAATTGGTAAATCCATGAACATTTACAGTGATAACTTGTAGAATGAAGATCTGTAGAAATTTGCCTCTTTGCTTTCACAGAAAAATTCTTTTCAATACATTTTCCCGCCTTGTTGTGGTGATTTTTAGGTAGTCTGGCAATTTCCATAGCAGACTGCTTACACTGACTTTTCATTTTTATTTTATAATGTCTTAACTGCATTACATTTTATCTTCCTTAAGGCATATGTAGAAAAGCTGTAGAAAGAATGAGAAAAAGACTGTTTCATTATCATTGCCCTATTACTTATTCCCTATCTTCCTAATGATGGCTGCCTGTATCAAAATATTAAGGGACATCAGTTGTAACACTAAAGTTTTTAGGGAGTTCTTTAGCTTCTTTTCTGTTTTGCTGAGGTTTTTAGGTGTTGTTGTTTTAGGGGGTTTTGCTTGTTTATTTTTTTTTGTTTGGGATTTTTTCCTCACGATAGTGTTCACAGACAGTGTTGATTGTTCGTCTCTTTCTCCTCCCAAAAAGGTGGGCCCGTACTCCAAGTTGTAAGCCTGGAAGCCCGATGGTTGTGTTAGTGCTGTGTCTGACTTCCTGAAAATTTTCATAGCAAAATATCTCAATAATCAAGTTATACAGACCCCAGACTTTAGGTGATCTTTTTTTTTTCTGACCTGTTCGGAATCTGCACAGAAGAGTTTAAATCAATCTCCACCTGCTCAGGTAAACACGTTCTTAAGGAAATGAGAGGGCTATTTGGTTAACTGTTACTTTGTCTAGACTTGTAATACGAGACCCATCCTGAAATCTAGTGCGTATTTTTTAAGTACAAAGTATGCTATTGGGCCTCAGGACTATTATTGCGGATTTCTATCAAAAAGCAATGCAGTAGAGGATGTCATAACCGTAATGCAAAGCAGAAAAACTGAGGATAGCTGTGCATACCAAAAAAAAACCTTCACAGAAACACAAAAAAGACAAATTCACAGTTCATGGTGACAGCTCATTTTATATTTTTTTTTTTTTTTAAACCCATAATAAGTATCTAGTTTTTTTTGCTTGCGTGACGAGAAATTGTCACATCAATGTATGTATTTTTATGGTGTTGCACTTGGAGCTTTTTGGTACTTCAGTAATATTGTTTCTTTGAAAATAATTGCATAAACGCATGAATGGAAATGTTTACAGGGCCAAAGCTTGTTTTAGGTTTAACAGTGTAACACTGTTCCATGTGGGGAAGGTATACCTCATTCCCATGATTATTTGTCTCTTAAAGAAACAGGTCTTTAAAGAACAGGGCACAAGGTAGGGAATGGAGGAATTCAGGGTCCTAACTCAGGAACGAAGCGAAACTCATTTGCCGACTGTCCCCAGGAGAAAGAGGAGATGTTGTGGAGCAAAGTTGAAACAGTACAGGTAGGCTGGACAAGCTGAACAAAAAAACCCCAAAATCCAAAAAACAACAACAACAGAAACAAAAAAGCGAGTATATACAAATTGAAAGGCTAGGAGTTTGCAAGTTATGAACACAAATTCTCCTTATGTTCACATCTCAGCAAGGTTACAAAGTTACAAGCTTAAACCTGTATGCCTAACCTTTGCAGGTCAGGAAATGATGACTTTTTTAAAAGGTTGCTCATTCAAAAGGAAAAGAAAGATGTTCTTTGCATTTGAGATCACTTGATTTCAACTTGCAGAAATTAATTATTTTGGCTACATTCTCTGGTAGTAGTAGAACTACATAGCACTCTGTACTTTTGTTCTTGTAAAAAAATACTTATGCACAGACATCAAACTAAATCGTTTCTTTGATAAAATAAACACATCAAGACCTCAGAGTACTGCTTACCAGGAATCTTATCCTCCATTGATTAGTTACAATACATGGCTCTTCTTTTCTTTTTTTTTCTGCAATCTCTCTTTATTTCTTTTTTTGCCCAATTATATTTTCAAAAACTAAAAATTATTAAACTCTTCAGACTGTCTAAATGTTATTTCACCAGTGAGATTAGAAAAAATAAAAGCCAACCTCTTTGCACTCTTCTACTACTCCTTGCTATTTTTTATCTATATAAACATATATTTTTTGCATTTTCTGTTTCTGAGGCCTTATGTAGAGCTCTTCAACCATTCACACCTCATATACTTCAAAGGACATTGGCTTTGTCTTTTGGGACATTTCCCTTGACTTTTTTCCCTGTAAATAACCCCGACTTTGCTAAGTGCATCCTACAATGGGGAGGTCTTTGTCATTTAGCTGTGCTGAAAAGAAACACCAAGTGAGCATGTAGGCAAAAAAAGTAGCCTTAAATACCTTGGGAATTATACAGTATTTCTGCCTTGCATAATTTTGAAAGTGTATTCAAAGTAAATAACATTCCAAAAAGGTTGTGATTGAATAATCAGTTTATTTATCAGTAATCCCATTTTCAGATTCTTATTTTTAAAAATATCAATATTAATAAGAATAGTTTTCCATATTTTCAGACGTAGTAAGATTCTCATTTCTCTTTCACTGAACTGTTTGGATTGTGCCACTAAATTTCAAGTTTTTATACATAGAAAACAGTTTTGATACACACATGCAGACTTCTATGCATTTTTTGCATTTTGTATGCAATTTCCAAAACTGTATATGGAATGCTTTCTATTATAAAAAATTCACTGTTCTCTAGACCTAAAGATTCTTGTCCTAATTTATGCTCTGCAAACCACTTTGTGATCTACTTTCCACTATAAGATCCTAATGCATTGTCTATATTTATAATAATCATCAGCCTGGGAAAGTAGTTCGAGTGGCTTTGTTGTCCAGAAGGGAAATTTCCAGATCAATGACAATTTCACCCACATCTTACCAGTACCCAATTGCTACCCTTTAATCATACATTGAAATCCTTGCAGTTATCTACATGATAAAGTATAGGCACCTAAACTTTTGTTCAGGTGACAGGGCAAAGATGAAACTGCCTCGTACTCTGAGTTACTAGTTGAACCTCCTGTGTATATTCCAATCTATGGCCCTTAAACTGACTCTAAATATTAATTCTAATTCTCTATTCTTTGGGAACTATGAATCTATTTTTTTTTTCAGATGTTTTATGTAATTTTGATCTGTATTTTAATCTTCCACAGTCATAGCACTTTTTTTGCTGGTTTTCTAAATGAGATCTATATTACTGTGTAATATTCAACACAAATGTTTATTTATTTATACATTATATATAATTATTCTAGTTAATGTTATTTCCCATAGTGAATATTTTTATAAGTCACCTGCTTCAAATTAGGATATAACAATGTTTTATTTATACTGTATGTGAATTAAGTCATTTGGAATTAGGAACTTCTACTCATACAGTTTCTCAAAAAAGCACATATAAACACTCAGAAGGTAAATGATGTGGATGTACACCCATCAAAATAAAAGGAGAGTTCTCATAGGTAGAAGAGAGATTTAAAAGAATAAGACAATTGCCAGTCATTAAAACTTAAATAAAAACCACCTACTGCCTTCTCAAGTAAACAGTGCTTCAATTTATCTCCGGTTGTTTTACTGTTATCTATTTGTGGAAGACGTAGGGTTAAAGATAAATAATTCTAGATTTTAAGGACAGGATAGTCTCTCTATTTTAAGATTATTTATGAAAATGTGTCCACATTTTTCTAAATTTAGTTAATCAAGCTTCTTTAAAATTACATTAGGCAGAAAATATCTTGACATTGAGAACTTTTTTTAGATATAGAATAAATGGGCTTTTCTGTATTATAGTTCTAAAATATGGCTTGATAATGATTATACTTTTTTTTCTACAGCAGCATCGATTTATGTTTACAGATTGCACATATAGAGTGATGAATGAGTACATCCCAAGGTGTAACAATTTTAAAAGAGTTCTTAATGTATGGTAAAAAACTTCTTTGAAACTGATTGAGAAAGGTATGGCAGGAATTCTGAAAAGGATTTGGAAGAAATCCCTTCACCTCTATCCAGTCTTCATATATTTTAAAATTATTATAATCTAAAATAGTGCAGTAAATTTTTCAAAACTTAGATCATGAAAAAATACATATATTGGGGTTTCTTTGGTGTGGGTTTTTTTTTTGTTTGGTTGGTTTGGTTTGGTTTGTTGTTTTGTTTTTTCCCTTGGGCCTGAACTCCAGATGAATTGAGGTTTATGCGAGAAGTCACTGGTAAATATAGGGATATACAAATCATATAAATAATAATACAAATAATCACCTTTAATTTTACAATTTTGCAAATCAAAATTGACTGCTTAGGCAATCCTAACTCAAATGAAAACCTATTTCTTTAAATGTATATTTCAACTAAATTTTAATACAAAATCTTTGATAGACTAATGTGAGAAATAAACTTCTAACATTATGGGTCTGGCCCTGAAATTGCTGAGAAAAGAGCACAAATTTCATTAACTTCTTATGAGACTAAAATTTGTTCAATATTTCTTGTAGACACTCATTATCTTGCAAGATCAACAATATATAAATATAACATAATTAAACCCTTATATTGACACTAGATATCTAAATCCAAATCTCATAAAATTTGAAATGTGATGAAAACTTTTGGTGTTTTGATACAAAGTAAAAGTTAAGATTTAAGATCTGAGTTCATTTTAAAAGAGCAGATTAATTGTCCTTATTCATGACAAGCTCTAAGAACCATTTCTCAAAGGAGGTGTCACTTTCCTGGGAGAATTTTTACATCTGATCTCAGTTCTGCTAAAGAGATTCTAAATTTAATAATAATGTTAAACTGAATGAAATACGGATTCTCTTAAATAATTTAAACTTGCTGCAATTATACAAATTTAATAAGTTTAGTACATAATACCACCAGATAACATAAGAGAATATAATTATAGATTAAATGTCTTTTTAGTTAAGAAAATTGGCAAGGACTGTTTTCTACTCATATGGTGTAACTTTTCATTTAGGCTCTACTAAAATTCTATATTTCTAAGAGACCATGCCTTAATAAAGATATATTTGATCTCTAAAGTTAATTAATAATTTTTTTTTCTATATTTATAATCTGAAACATGGACTTATTTTTTAAATATATTTTTACTTTAGGAGCCTACTGAACTTTGAAATATATAATTTTCTCAGTTCCATTTTAATTATTCCTTTATTCTCAGTATGATTTAATGAACAAAATATTTTATATAACACAATTCTCCTTGATTTTCAATGTGGAAAGACAAAGCAGACCAAAAAATTAGGATTCATTCCTGTACATAAGAATATAAAGAGCGAGTATCCTGACAATCACATAATGGGCATTATTTGTGTCCGTTAATGGACACAAAGAACATAATAAACAATTCCTATTTTCTACAGCCACTACTATTTTCTTTCTCAGATATACCATAATCACATTTTCTTCTTATATATTGAATCTTATATGTCTACTTCACACTGGTAACAACCACAACAACCGTACTTCTGAGAAATTAAGAGGAGATTATCATAGTGAGGAGAAAATTGTGTTGTTAAGATAGGGAATGCAAGTAATCTAGGTATTCCTCTATGTTCTCTCCTTGCTGCTGCCTCCTACTTGACTCTACAGAGTCTCCTATGACTCTTGGTCCCATATTAGCTAGATTCACAAAGAAGTTACTTAGATATCCTGGTTGTCTTATTTAATATAATTTTTTTTTTTTTTTTATCATGGCCGTCATTACTCTGTCTGAGTCCCTTATTAAAATCGTGTTTGAGTAAGACTACAAAGGAAGCAATACATAGCAGAATTAGGAATTGGAACCAAATGGACTGAAGACTCACTGAGGACTATAACCAGGCACAAATTAATCTTTCCTTCAAAATATTTGTTCATATAATATTATTTAATGTCTGATACAACTAATTTACACTGTTTTTCTCACTGATGTTGCTGGACTAACAAGAGGGGAAAGTTTGGGCCTTTCATAAGTGTTTTCTTTATTAATACTACAGCCTACAGTAAACCCAAGGTTTCCAAAGTTTATATGTCACCATTTTTTTTAGCAGAAGTAAGGTTTACTATTAGTCATGTTGCTGGCTTAAAATCTAATGACAGAACGTTTTCTGGTGTAATTGTATAACCTCATTTTTTACAAACTCCTAATTCCGTACCAAAGTTAAAAAAGAGCAAAGGTGTATCTTTCAACAGACATGTAGTTATGGTAGTCTAGAAATTAAATGTACAGGAATTACATTAAAAAGATGTAGATTGTCTCAGTTAAATCATATCTCTTGCAATGAAATTAAACAGAAGAGACAAACCAAAGGTAAAATTACTTCCATGTCTGTTTCCTTATAGGAAAACACTGTTTCAATTCTATTTATCATAAAGAAGAGAAAAATTGAGTTGAGGAGGATGAATAAGAGCAATAGCAATTACAGACTGTCTAAAGAGTGAGTTCTTTTTCTAATCTAGTAATGAGCTTCTATATGGTGACATTCATTACCTTATGCAACACCATATGTTGCATGTAAAGGAAGCTACTTTCTATCATCTCTCACACTGAAAGTGAAGAAAAGTTCTGTCGAATCAACAGATCTCAGATCTGTGACAAACCTCCCTGTCTATGTGGGAATGTGTTGGCTGCCCAAATGAATAATTTGAGTATAATTTTAAGAGCATTTTATAAAGTTTTGAGATAATAAAGTTAGAATAACACACAGGGAAGGGAGTTGTTCCTTTTCCAAGCAGATCTGTATTTGACGTCTTTGTCTGGAAGATGTATTACTCATCCATCATAGAGTATTGTCACACCAATGATATATTAGTGTAATATATTATCAGAACATCATCATTCCTGTGATGTATTGCTACCTAGCACAGAACTAGATGGTGAGAGTATGTTATAAAGACTTAGTACCATTTATAGTATTAAAAAGAAAATGAAACACTTTATTTTAAGACTTGCACACTAAAGGGAATCTGTGAAAAGGTGATGGTTATTTTAAAACTTGATTTATGGTAATGCATACCCTGAATTTTAGGGGTATGAATTCTAGAACTAAAATCAAGCAAGTGTTTGTGGTCAGGCAGAAGAGTGACTTTCCTGAAGATATTGCTTTGTGGGTTGTCAGTGGTAGTGTTCATAAATTGTATCATTAAAACTTTATAAACCTGCAGAATATAACATAGAAGTAACTATTTGCCATGTGTTATAGAGTCATCTTCTAGTATAGCAACAACATGAAAGCTTACTGTGGCATACAAAAACCAAGAACAAAGTTGTGGTAATTTTTTTAGCAGATGTGATTTTTCACAATCTAGATGTAAATAAAGTTTAGTCCTTTCACAAGCTATTGGTCAGATCTTTCAAAATCAGGAGAAATTTCATTCCTCTAGGAGCACAGCCTTCATGGAAACCCATGTCTAGCAATCACTACATATCTCTGCCACAAAAATTTTAAGATGTTCCTTTTGGTATTATTGCTGTTATTCCTTCTAAAGTAAGAATAAGGGAGAAAAAAGATGAGTGAATTGATAAATAGAGGAAAAAACCAAAACACCAAATCGAGCTAAGGAAAAATCTAGAATTTAACCTGAAAAATTTATATTTGGGCATAAACTGCATTGCTGTGACCAATATACACACCAAAGCTGATAAGGCTGTTCTTAAGGCTATTCTTTGCCTACTTATCAGTGAAAGTTTTGAGAGCTTTTTCCATCCCATTTATTTGAAGAATTTTATTAATAAATACCAAGAAAATCAATTAAATAAGGACAATAACATCCTTCCCAGCAAAGTTTCTAATCTATATTTTACTGTAGACTCATATGAAAGCTTTCCTGCCGAAGTAGAGAGAGAGAAAGAAAAGAAGAGGAATAAAGAAGGTGTCAGAAGAACTGGAAAGTGTCTGAGCATTCCCATATTAAAGCATCCTTTTGATTAGTGCTCTGTCTGTATATAAATGGTTAACAGAAGGGGAGGGTAAATTACAATATCTGATTTATTTAAGTTGATGGAAAGAGATATGGAAAAGAAAAGAGGTTGGAAGAGTAAAAAAGGACAAAATAAACTTGAAATAAAGAATTTTTTCCCACCCTTTTTTTAATAAAAAACTGCCTATCAAAAGCCACTGTGGAGAGCAGAACTGTAAAACATCAGTGATTATTTCCTTCAACAAAACTCAGTTTATGTTCCTAATGTCATAAATCTATTACCTTGTTCTCTGCTGACATTTTGTATCCTTCTCATAAATTTAGAGTTCATGCCCAGAGGGTCTGTTAGGACCCATGTATAATATAAACCATATAATTTCACCAAAAGATTCTCTGATCTAGTCCTTGATTTCGGTTAATTTGGTTTTGTTTGTCTTTCTGCTGTCCCTTAGGTGGTATATTCTATCGGCATGGGATGTTTATCTATGCTATGCTTACAGCAGTGCAGCATGATCTTTCACTGCTGCTTGAAGGAACTCTTGCAGCAGCAAGCATGAAGTGCTGGCTTGGGTAAACTGAAAAATACATGGCATGAAATTACCATTTTATTATTATCTTGAGGGCCAAGATAAAAAAAAAAGGCTAAAGTGCAAAGAATACAGATGTACAGAATGTGGCTCTTTGCTGGGAGTTTGTACTCTATAGAGAAAAGCATATTTTTCAGCACACACTTCACTATGCATGCATATTGCAATGTAGGCAAAACAGTAAAATCAATGCAAATATATGCAGTTGAAGAGGGAGCACATTTTGAGGCTGGCACTGCACTCTTTGTCAATGTCAGTTTTGTGACAACCTTTGATAGTGCATAGGGATTTCTTTAGTCACTTAGAGGTCAAGATAAACTGTTCCTCTCTTTCAAAACTTACCTTCTGATTGATGCACTTCAGTGAAAACTGAGCAGTAAAAAGACTGTCTTATATTCCACTCTTAGGGGATGAGAGGTTCCATAAGAACTTGATAAACTAAGTGCAATAGTATTAAAATTGGCCTAAATATTATTGAGAAAATGAAGCAAAGTCTGGTATCTTAATACCTGTCTTAATTTCTCATTGGTTGGCTAATACCCCTGTCAGTCATATGTTGGAAAAAAACCTGAAATAGTTTCATAATAAACTGGGTATATCAGAAGATTCATTCTTACTTAATAGCATTCTCTATCAGCTCTTTTAGGAAAAAAATTGTATGCATAAATGCAATAAAAATAATTTCTGTCTTCAAAGAGACTGCATTTTTCTTCATTTCTTGACAGCTGACCCCAGTATAAACAGCCAAGAGCCTCTGCTCACTGAAATGAATTAGAAACATTACAAGAATATAGGTATAATAAGATATTTTGGATCATATTTGTCATGAATTGTTAACATGAACCAAAAACAACTAGTCCGTGTTCTGGAAAACACCTTTTATGAGGGAAATTCTGTAAGTACACCAAAAAAGTTTTTACAAATCATGTTTATATAGCAACTAAGATGTGCAATTAAGATTTTGGGCAATACAAATGTGTCGCGTTTAAAGTATTCCAAATGTAGTTATGCACAACAGTCCAAACCCTAAACCATACCGAAAACCTACTTATACAACCAGCCCATTTGTGTCATCCTGAGATGCAGTTGTAGCTTTGACTTGTTGGGAGTCCATGACTACTAAGTAATGACTGTTATTTCCAAAATTTCATGAGTGTCCCAAATTTTTAGGTCTCTAAAGAGGCATATAGAAAACTGTTAGTTGTTCAAAGCAAAAGCGAGCAATTGATATTAAATTGAAAAGATGCTAGGAGCTACTCAGTGTTTTATAAAGCATTTATTTGTATTCCTACGTACTTAAAATATTTGAAAAAACCCTCACCCTAAATTTGTCTAAGGATTTATAGGGTAACCTTGAAAATGCATTTCTTTTTACCCATTACCACTGTGATCACTTTCCATTTGGCAGGATTGTTCTCCACCTATTTGAACATGAGAAAAACTAGAGCATTATAAAATAATTAGTTACTTTATTGAATGATAATTTAAAGGCATTGATGTAAATTAAAAAAGGACTCCAATATTACTGAGGGGAAAGAAATAAAAGTCATGCTGGTAAGCTAAATTTGTGAGGAAATAGGAATTCTGTTGTAGTCATTTGAAAGAGCACTATTAAAGTCCCTACTTTCAGAGTGAAATGAACAATCACAAATGCTTGAGAGTAAAGTATGCATCGATACTGAACTCTTTGAATCACACTTCTACTTTTTAAAAGCAAAAGTGTCCTGGATGTTCTTTTTCCGATTAATTTTTTTTTTTTTTTTTTTTTTTGCATCGTGACTTTTTTTCCAAGGACTAGTCATACAAGGAGACAGCATGAATAAAAGATATGACATGTTTTTTCCATTCCTGACTGCATTTAAATGAATTTCCAGACCTGGAAATTGAATAGCTTTTGTGTAACTCATAGACTGTAGTTACAAGGAAAACAGTAAGGAGCAATAAATATGGAATTTCTTTCTGCCACCATTTAGTTACTCTTTGGAAAAGGCTATCTTAATAACAATAAGAAGCTACTGCCAAAGAATAAGAAATTGAAGTATTGTTCCAAATAAAGGTTTGTATTTGATGTTTCTAAGTTTGAAATTTCTTTCCTCTGCAACTGCATCTGAGCAAGGACTCAGACATTCTGAGCACAACATTAGAAAGTTAGAAGCTCACGTTATTTCTTCATAGAGAGTTATCATAAATTATGTTATCTTAAGAAAATAAGTTCTGGAAAAATAATTCACTGCTGAAGCATTCATTTGACTGAAAATTTTAAAACTCATTTAAAATAGCTATTAAATATGGTGTCACTGTGATTGTTCAAATTTCTGCATCCCAGAGGCATTGAAGTGAAGGCTGTAGAAGAACATTTCTTAGTTATGATTACACACTGATAAGGAGTTAAAAATCGTATCTGTGTAATACTACTGGACTCAAGCCATGAGAACTTCACGCTTAAGTTAGAAGTTTAAATATGATATACAGGAACCTACATAATTACCGACTTGATTTACTTTCATTCACAATTCTCTTCTTCCACAACCCACTATAGTTGCTCATCTGTTTTTTTTGCTAGCTGCGTATGAATTGCCCAAATTGATGTCACATATTGTAAGACACCAAAATTGCTGCTTATGGCAAATTCTAAGCCTTTGAAGACCAACATAAAACAATGGTGTGACTGCTAGATAGATGTTAAGTCTTCAGAAGCAGTATTAATTCTTGGTGAGTATAAGAATATTGTGTTTGGTACAATTATTTACAAGTAGATGTTTTGCTTCCTTAAGCACAACTCAAAAAAAGCCCAAAGGTTTGAGGTATTTGAATGACTTCTATTATGTATTTTTTTTCATTTAATATAAATTATTTTACAGCACCAGGTGCCAAACAAAAACATAAGAATGTTCAGGAAAGTTGTTTGGGACGATGTAGAATAGAGAGCTGAGAGAAGTTATACTCACATAATGAGAGGTGCCAAAGGAGATCTTTTGTTAAAGGGAAGAGTTAACTGAGTTATTGCCTTTCTTTAGATATTTTAGGCAGCATACTAATTCTGGAGTTTTGATTACTTTGCTTTGCTTTGCTAGCATGAATATATGTATATTTAGTAACACCACTTGTCTTTTCATGTTCCATTCTCTAAAGAATCTCGCTCATGAAAATACAGATTGTACATAAAAAGTAACAAAACTGCAAGTATTTTTTGGACTTACTATGCAATTATTCTAAGAAAAGTAAGACTGGCTTATTTCTTTTCTTTTCTTACTCTTTTAAAATAGCCTGGAACTTTGCTGTAAGATAAATGGCACTACTGCTGCAAAATAAAGCAAGCAAACTTCCAGGCAGACCTCTTTGCTGCCAGAATAAGTTTTACTCATTGCCTTTGCTAGGATCAGGAATACTACTCATGACAGCTGCAGAGGAATGTTCTGTGGAGCATTTTAAGAAGGAGTGTATTTATACATAAATTCTTTAACCATCAAGATTAAATTTGCCCCATAGTTGGGCTGCATCTCTTTCTGGCATCCAGGTGACATGAGATTAACTTTTTGTAACTTTTCTCTAAAAAGAATGTATTAGACCTTCCATATTACAGACTTTCAAAAGTTTCCACATGTTTTTAAAATCAGATGTATCTCTTTGATCTGTGTATTTTAAACAAATCCAGTTCAGTGGAGAAAAGGAGATTTCTTGATGGAAGGTGTAAGATATTTTAATCATTATAATGAAATTTATTTCTATAACAGAAGATCCAGATACTTTAATGGTGAAAACTGTGATCAGCGAAAGTGGTAGTTAGCAGAAGGTAGAAGAAAAACAAAAGATAGGGTAATACTTCAGATTCTTGAGACATCTAGAGAAGATTGTTTCAGTAAAAGTAAGCACAAGAGAGAAAATAAATTGATGACTGGAATATAGAAATATATACATTGCTTAAAACTTCCATTTGCACAAGTGAATAAATCTATCTCATAAAAGACAGATTGCTAAGAGTTCCTTCACGTTTCTGAAAAAGAAACTAAAACTTATCCATATAAGTTTTTATATTATAATTTAATCAAAGAAAAAGGGACAGAATTATAGGCTTTCTTTTATTTAATTTTATTTGATACCCAACATTTTCATTTATCATGTAAAAAATTCTACACAGTCCTACCCATTGGCCAGGTTGAAGAGAAGTAGAGTCTCAGCACAGGCCAGCTGGTATAGTACAAAACTCTATCAGCAGTGTGGAATCACACATTTTTGCATTATCTGCAAATGCACCTTCTCTAACTGGATCGATCCACAATCAGCTGTCTCTTGTTTGGCATACCTCCAACATCACTATTTGTTAATCTGAGTTCAAACTTTATCTCCGAAGATTTCAAGTTATAAGTAAGCTGTTTAAGATAGTCAATGGAAATTCTAGCACATAACACACCAGTGCATATTCCCACAGAAAATCTGAAGGAACCAAAAATCACTTATTTCCTCAAATGTGACAGAGCTGCCCATATCTATTATCATCAATGACAGTTCCGGCAAGCTCAGCATTAACCAACCTTTATATTTCATTTTGGATTATCACTCCAGGGAAGTTCTAATTGGACAGTTTTATGAGACATTGTCTGGGTTTTTTCTGCCAAAATAGAAACAAAAAGTAGCTAAAATCTAGAAAATACTGCTCTGGGCATGTTTCTCCAATGACACAGCCATGTCCTAATACAATTTTTCACTGCATAATTGTGATTGTTAATTTTCAGTAGTTTAATTTTGTAATTATTTTGATGCATAAAAAGGACAAAAAATACAATATGAACCTGAGCAATATGAACCTGTAATTACTTTTCCATTCTCAAAGAAGAAATGGCTGAAATGCATTCACTCTTTTTATTCATTGAAACATAGGAATCAGAGATGGAAAGAATTTGCCCCAATGTGTTTCAGTGATATGGAGAAAGTGACTACAAACAAACATAGATTCTGTGATTCTGTGATTCCTTTCCGGATTTTTTTTCCACCCAGTTTTGAAGGTGAAACTATTGTCTATACGGAAACCCAAAGAAGATTTATATTTTATTTAAGATTTGCTTAATCTCATATTGAAGGATAATTAGAGTTTGTGCTGACCTTCTTCATGGAGAATGGATTTATCTTTCATGAGCAGTATTAACACCATGAATCCTTAGTTTGAATCTGAATTACTCATACATCAGCTAAAAAACAGATGCTGAACTGCTTAGCTGACTTACAATGACTGTTCAATTTGAATTTTATACTTCCATTGAATTTGAATTGAAACTCCTTTTTGTGGCAGAAGCTATTAAATCCAAAAAGCCCACGTGACACTTGTCACCAATCTACATCAGCCTACATCTTCAAAGTTTTTACTGAACTGTTTGTAAATGCTTGAAGAGAGAAAGTGACAGTTTGAAATAGCATGTACTTTTGAGATTGTTTCAATCTTTGAAAGGAATTTAATGTTAAATATATAATTTCTTCCTCTATGCAACTAAAATGAGTAATAAAAATTTAAATATTT
The DNA here is from genome assembly GCF_000691975.1 of Corvus brachyrhynchos. Lineage (NCBI taxonomy): Eukaryota > Metazoa > Chordata > Aves > Passeriformes > Corvidae > Corvus > Corvus brachyrhynchos. Next base: position 2,706,684 of record NW_008238983.1, on the reverse strand, counting down.
TGCAGAAAAAAGTGGCTAACAAGGTTTTGTATAAGGTTTTTGATTTATTTATAGAAAAAAATATTATGTCAGAGTTTTCATGGTAACTGCAATATGGCCCTAAGGACTTTTCAAGTAATAGTAGAGGAAAAAGTATTGAAATTTCCTGTGAAAATTACCCAATTGTTTTCTTCTTGACCTAAATCATACAAGATTAGGACATATGTTCACCTAATGGGTTTCTGTAAGGACAGGCTTAATATCACTTAGTGGTAGCCAGCTAAAGAGTAGGTCTCGTCTCTAAAGTGGCAGTTGGGGTCATTCTACAATCAAAGAGAGAACAAACTATGTATATGTCTTGAGAATAAGTCATCATCTTTATTGGGACAGCCCAAAAGAGATAGTGTGAACTACCTTCAAGGATGCCTGCATTCATTTCTCTGACTGTAGAGGTATTTTAGATAATAACATGGATTAGAAGCCAAATTGTCAAGAAAGCAAAAGATGAGATCGACTCAGGCATAACAGTCTGCTGGTTAATTCTACATCTATTTTAGAGAACTTTTTAAAAAAATATTTCATAATGGTAGCCAAAGCAACAAGTAAAATGGGTCTATTGGACAAAAGTATCTTTTTCATGTGTTCCTTGACCCTTGACCTACCAAAGAATGTGTTTTCCATCCAACAAAAAACAGACAATGAGAGTTAATTAATATACAGTGCTATTACAGTACAGTAAATCAAAGAGAACAGATCTTGAAAAGATCTTGAAAAATACAAGTCTTTAGTGAATTCAATTTTCCAATATTTTTTATATCTGTATATGGATTCATTAATATTATAATTTACTCTTTTTCATCTCTTTTTTTTCCCCAAGCAACATGAAAATAGATCATAGTAGTTCTAATGGAGACATTATGGTCTGTCGTGTAGATACTCAATTACAGAGTTTTAAATATACAAATTATGTAAATTACTATTTAGGGAGTATTTACAAAATACGTTATTGACCTAGTAAGCCATAACAGCTCCAGTCTGTCAGAGAAATACCTATTTAGACCCTGGTAAAAATGCAAATTATTGGCCCAATAGGGCATAACGGCTTCTTCAGAAAAGCTGCATTCTATCACAGAAATCCATGGTTGGGGACTTGCTGGCTAATGACTTTTGTGTGAAAGCTACCTTGGAAACTGTCCTTAAGTACACAAATTTCCCACATGATAGAACATAATGGCTATTTTTCAACAGCTGCTGACTACAGAATAGTATTGGGTTCTCTTAGGTAGCTAGTTAGTTGTCAGATCTCAAACAAAAATGTGCAGATGCTATACAAAGACATCCATTGGCTTCAGATTCCCCTATAATTTTGTTTGAAACAATAGCTGCAAATGCACAGCAGCTATTTTTCATTGACTGTTCATCCCTTACATGGATTTACAACACCAATTCTATAATGAAACAACTTTGGTGTTAAGGAATGTTCTGTTGAAAAATAAGACATGGACCAATACTCCAAAAGGGTAATTATAAATCCCCATTAAGCAGAGCACTTTGCACAGCCTTCAAGAGGAAGTATGCGTATGCATTACTGAAATGATTGAAAATACACACATTTACATTACATTTAAATGTTGTTCATTAAATATCAGTAAAACTGGGCCAGGCTACAGGGGATTTCTTCACTGTAGCAGCCAATTCTTTACACCAAGGAGTTTCAATTAAGTCAAGAAGTTTTGGGGAAAACACCAAAACTTGACTGAGGAGATTTTCAGGAGTTTTTATTCCTAGAAAAAAAAAAGCCAGTTGTACACCTTGGCTCAGTTTTGAGAGTGTACATTTAAAGGAATGTCCCCAAACTTAGCAGGGATCTATTATTGAATGAACTTTCTGAACTACTGAAGTAGCTGAAATATCTTCACAACTCTTAGTCTAGGGAGTTGGCTCAATAAGAGATGTTGAACAGTGATTTGTATCAGTAGGGACCAGTTCCAGTTTTTTAAAGTTCTTACGTGTACAAACTGTATTCTTTTTAACATTGAGAACAGAACTCTTTTCTGAGCGCATCCATTGTATTTATCAATTCTTTTACATTGTTAAGCTTTGTTTCCTGTGTTTTAAGCTTAACAGTGGACAAGTGTAAACACATTTGCATAAGGAGGGCAAGAGATTGAGTAAGGAATATACTTTTTGACACGATTTCTTGAAAACTTTTTTCTGGGGGGTTTTCTCAGCACAGTTTAAGACCCTTAATCTCACGAAAAAATCTATGAAACCTTAGATAACTTGCTTAATAATATAATTATCAAACAATTTTAGGCTTTCTAATATTACTTTTTTATTGCATTTTTTCTAGTTCCTTTATTCTAAAAGAGCAAAGAAAATTTTTCACTGTATAATCATTATATACCCGCATGCTGAATAATTTTATTAACATATTATTTCTTGTATTTATAGCACTTGTCATTACATATTTCCAGCTTAAATAGCATCAATAAACAATTTTGTTGTTCTCCTGGAGATGCATGTAGCATGTAAACAGAGATTTGCAGATTTTAAATTACCACAAATTGTTGCTCTCGTATTAATAAAGAAGTGCTCAATTGATAAGAGAATAAAATAGCAACGCTTTGCAATTCAGTTCCAAATATGTTTACTTTGGCAAGTAACAGGCAGGAACTTTCATAAAGATTAAAAAAAATCCTTGTGAATAGGGAATCAAGGAGAAAAGCTTTCACAAATTATTCTTCAGCCTAGATTGATAACTGGAGACAGATACTAGAATGGTTGTTCAATGAAAGAATCTGCTTCAGGACTCTATGTCTCACTAGGAGATCATTAGCAAGTGTCTGTATTATAGAACTATTATGTGTGTACATACCATAGTAGCCATGACAAAGTAGTTTGTTTTTTAGAGTAGGACATAGAACAGGACTGTATCCACTTCAGTATCCTGTGCTAGCTGTGGAATTGGCAATCTGATTCACAAGCAACACGGATTCTTAAAAATACTGCATTCTTTCAGTGAGTCAAACTGACACCAGACTATACTTTTTTTATTCTTCTTTTGTGCATTACATGTTCATGCTTAATTTCATTTTTCTCTGAGGTTTTTTCTGAAGCATCAAATCAAATGGTGTTATTTCTCACTGCTAATTCCCTTCATGCAATTACTCTCATCACACCAGGTTGTTTCTGTTCCCTTCCTGTTTCCTTTTTCATGCCAGCATGATTGTCTTGTCACCAGCTTAAGAGGAAAAAAATAACTTCTAAGATATTTTATCCACCCTGTTGCTCAGTGGGTGTAAGATTAACCTGTGTGTTAATAGCCTAAATAAGATCCTCCCTCCATCAAAGCTGTAGGGTGCGGTTATGTGAATTGTCACTTCTCCTCAAGGGAAAACAAGGAACTTTGATCAGGACTTTTATATTGGCCTCCTAAGTTTTAGATCACAAGCAGGCTAAGAGAAAGCAAACAAGTTACAAAGCCTTACACAAGCATTTCAAAGGCTTCTTATGTTTCTTCTGTTGAAAGAGCATTCTAAGACATTAAGATTTTGTGTTAGAATGAGAAAAGCCAGTTTTCAGCTCATACTTCTGTTCTACCTGACATGAACCAGAGACAGCTGACATCTAGTATATGTGACATTTAAAGAAATTTCATCAGACCTGGTAGTCAGATAATATATCCTTGAATGACTGTAGCAACTACTTCCTGCAAGGTGGAGAGTGACATTGAATTTTATCTACAAGCCCTTGCAAAACTAGTTTAATATTTGGAAAGCAAATGGTACAAAAAGTTATATGGTATGTAGATTTTTTAGCCATCACAGAGCACTCAATGGAGACAAAACATAAAATATTTAAAAAAATATTCCTTGTCTTGTTCTAAACAAAGAGAGATGTATAAACATTAAAAAAAAAAAAAAATCAAGGCTGAAATTTGAATTATAGTACTTATTCCTTAGTAGCTTCTCATCTAAAAGCCCCTTTTTCTAAGGATCAAGTAAAAAGGTCAAGGCAGAACCTGTTCTAGGGGGAAAAAATATTTCAAATTGTTATACATTATCAGAAATAATTCCATTGATAGATGTTTGCCTTTTTAGTGTGATCACAAGGTTTTTTAAATATATTTTATGACCAAGGAAATTCTGCTCTTTTTCAAGAAACAAAAGAAAGAATCAACCAACTAAAAATCCTGAAAAAAATGTACCTGCCCAAAAGAGAGGGAAAAAAAAAGCAGAAAAGACATCCTTTGTGATGATTGCAATCACATTGCCACATACTTTTCACAATGGCACATACTTAATTGCACTTTCTTTGCATGAAAAAGGGAATTCAAGCACAGATGCAAGTACAGTTTGTCTTTTAAAAATCTAGTTTTGATACTTATTTTATATTCAATGAATATAATATTTACATTTGAAAACTATGGCCTCAGATGCACTGAGAAGCACAGTAATGAAGTGATATTTTTAACATGACATCCACAACTAAAGAAAACAGTGTGAGTTTTCATAATAGAAAATATCATACACAGATAGTATTTTTTTCCTTTAGTTGTAACATTTCCTAAGATATGTTATTACTGTGCTGTCATTATTAATAACTTCCAAGCACAGGGGCTGGTGAGCTTGGATGTGTCCCAAGATAAAACGGTCTAGGGCCTTATATGCTGTTTCCATTAATATTAGTAGAGTGTTCTTGTTTTCAAAGGAACTTGACCAAACTCTGTGACTGAAAAAAAAATGGTGTATCCTAGTATTAAGAAGTGGCAAACACTCATCCAGGCACAGATCCCTGACTTGTGAAGAAGTGTCTGACAAAAACCTACATTTTTCAGAGTTTTCCTATGCAAGAAATTCTCTCTTGGGTAATTGCAACAAGACTGCAGCCTGAGAAACATCAGCAAGCCAGAAAGTCACTAAGGAATTTATACATCTTCTTAATACACTTATGTGTGAACAATAAGAATTCAGCCTTGAAGCACAACATACCACAAACCACTCAAAGATTTTTAGGATCAGGCTCAAACTCAAAAGCCAAGCTTGTGGAAAGATATAGCTCATAAAGATACAGTGGACACACGATATTGCTCAATGCTCTGGCTTCTTTGGGCCAGAGTTACTAATCATATTTTATAAATTTTAGTATTAACTAGAAAGCTGTAAAGCCAGAAAAATCATTTTAGAAATAGTGAACAAAGTCTGGAAAAAACCCAGGATTATTTTATTTAAATGTGATTCATCCATGTATTTTTATAAAACCTCAGGGAACAAAAAAAAATCCTTTTGGATATCAAAAGAAAGTATTTATACACAGCATCTAAAAGACTCAATTGAATGGATCATGTCTAGGCTAAAGTTATAAGATTAAAGCAACCTAATCAACTTGAATTTTGTAATCGACTATTTTGTTTATAATCCCATTTCTGATAGACAGTAGTCTCCTCTTCCAAGTAGTCAGACCTACTGGTATTTTAAATCCTTAAATATGTTATAAAGGGTCACCTACTTAACAGTTGATATTTACAGGACTTTTTCACTGGCCGTAGAATGGATAGACTAGAGGTTTCAACAGCAGTCTTTGGAAAGATCTGAAAAAAGTTTAAGTCATACTCTAGGAAGTGATGCAATGAAAAGGGTTATATCCAAATGCTTTCAAATGTGCAGAGAAAAACCAGAAAAATTCTTTAAAAAACTCAAACATTTTTCCTGTCATAAAATATTTGACAACTATGGGTAAAAAAATACAGAAAATGTAAAAATTGCAGTCCAAAATTCATTCTTATTTAAAAGTAAATTACTTTATTTCTTTATTTGAAGAGCTATTTCCAACAGGCATGTTGAAATGATAAAATTTCAAATCCAATTTGTTTCCTCTTTTTAAGTAATTCTCCTTCCTAGATGAATCACACTTGCATGTGTTTTGATCTGAAAAAAAGATGAGAAATGATATCAGCAATCACAGAACACAGAAGTCCATCTGACTGACACTGGCTTTTATTTTTGCTAGCACCTCTCCTTTTCAAAAATTCCCAGTGGTCCCATGGGACCCAAGGAGATGGGTCCGGAAGGAACTGGCCAGTGTTGCTGTCCATCCAATCTCTATTTTATTTGAAAAGTTGTGGCAATTGGGTGGTGTCCCCAGAGACTGGAAAGAAAAGGAAATATCACACCTGTTTTTAAAAAGCCAGAATGGACTCTGAGAACTGCTGACCAATCAGCCTCAAATCCATTCCAAGTAAGATCATGGACCAATCTTCCTGAAAGACATATCAAATCTTATGGAAGGAAGGGAAGTGATTAAAGACAGTCAAGGTGCCTTCACCAAAGGCAAATCTTCTGCATCTTCTTAGGATCAGTTGTACCTGTAGGACTCCATTTTTTTCAGTCCCTCAGTCTTCTAGCCAAAAGTCTGAGTGAAGAAGAACAATCCTGCTCCATCTCCTATTCAATGCTTCCATCTCATGTCTGCTTAAGTAGGTACCATTTTGGTTTAAACGAGTCACTGTCACAATTTACAGCAAACCCTTTCTGGTTTCAGCTAGCAAACAACAGCCTTCTTGAGAGCTCAAATGCTTGGGTTCAGACACCTGTCTTTCCCCACATCAGACACACACAGAGGATTATCTGCTGCTTGTTCTCATTCACAACTCAAGCTACATTCTCTTGTACGAAAGCAATCTAAGAATTTTACACAATACTTAAACATACATAAAAAGTTTTATATTATATTTAGCATAATGCAAAAAATTACTTGTCAAAATTAATAGTCCTAGCTGATTTATTTGTTTCAGCAGATTAAAAGGAGTATTAGTTTAGCAGTAACAAAAGAGAAAGTCCTTTTGGATGACAGAAAATTTTGTACCCTGAAAACATAAAAAAAGAAGTGTAAGGAAATACACAGTAAAATTCTGCAACAGTTATCAACAAATAAAAACTCAGTAGCCCAGAAAACAATAAGGAAATAAGGAATCTAAGAATTTGTTAATTCTCGTCTGAATTAACAGTAGATATAAAAATCTGTATTCAACTGTTTGATGTATTGCAGTATGCACTGAGATGTCTTCCAGAAAAAAAACCATTCTTAGCCTAGACTGTATGAGGCTGGTATTAAACAAATCAAACCAGATGCAACAAGTTGCTGACTAAATGGAGTCATCTTCAAAATCATCTTAGCTTGTCATGGCCAGGCATTGTTTATACTTTAAAGGAATTTTAAAATTTTAGCTATGACATCTATTGCTCAAAAAATACAGCAAAAGGAGCTATTGCTATTGGCCAATATTGTGTGAGAGCAGGGCATGAAGGAACACAAAGAGGAAACACAAATCAATTGGTCTTCAGGAATATGGATGCAACAACTGATACTTGGTACTTTATTAGAAGCACAGGATTATTTGTACAGTTTTTTTCAAAAGTCTGTGGAACAGTAACAACAGCATGTTGTCTGCCACAGCTTTAATACTGGTCCAGATTTTCTTTTGTCCTAATTTATAGTCATTCACCAGCTATATAAAACATATCCCCTCAATAAGCTAGGCACAACCTACTCTTCTAGAAGTTGTTCTGAAAAATGTTATTTCCCTCGACAATTAAATTCTGAAATATTAAAAGAAAGCTAGATTGACCTGTTTTGTAACAGTAAGCTTTTCAAAGACATTAGGACATTTTCATAAAGTCATTCCAGCTGGAAAAGATCTTTAAGTCCAATTATAAACCTAACGCTACTAAGTCCGCCATTAAACCATATCCCTTACCATCACACCTTTTCAATCACCTTTGACTATACTGTTGCTATTAACACATGCATTTAAATAGAAAATATAACTAAGAAATATTTTCTGGTTTTCCTTTGTTTACCTCATCTGGATTACTACTGAAAATTTAGAAAAAAGAAATCTTGATAGATAAAAAGGATATGTTTCATTTTACAAAATGCAGGTGTTTTGTCAACTTTTAAATGGTCAAATTTAAATTTGTGTCAATGTAGAAGGTTGTCATTGCTCTTTGAGTAAGAAAACTACAGAGAATCTTGAGGTAAATAGGAAAGTAAGTATGAGCCACTGTAGAGAGCTATAAATGCACATATTATTAAAGCTGTATTGAAAGAATATTTGGCAGGATATTACAGTAAGACCTCAGCAATTCTAAGACTTACTATTCCATATATTTTTTACATATTGTTTTATTCAGTCATTTTGCCTCTCTCTGTATTTTTTTTTCATCTCCCCTACTGTGTCTATTTAGACATTAAACAAAGCATTGAATTCTATAATTCTGTCTGACATGAATTACTTTTTTCGTACTTATGATCAGTGTAGAATAATCATATGTAAGAGCCTTTGTAATATAAAAATTACACTCAGAATGATCCCTAAGAACACTAAATATTTAAAGCCTTGTTCTATGTCTCTCTAAAACTTTTTTACTTACTATGAAAATAAGACTTTATCATTCAGGTCACAGGTTCAATACTAGTCTCTTTACTCTGCCACTTGCAATGGCCGTGAAGGGGAAAAGGGTTCCTCAAGCCACGCTGCAGAATGCTTGTAAAATACGTTCCTACAGGTAAATGTAAGGCCCTAAGAAGGGAGGCCAAAATTTTTGTGACATGAAAGAATCTCAAAGTAAAAATTAAGAATGAACCTAGGAAAGCTGCCAATTTGACACAATTCCATTTGTTGCTTTAAGAACAAAAAATATAAGTTGATTCCTTAGAGACATAAAGAAGTAATTTTCAGTAGAATGTTGGCAGGCCTCAATTTTTTTTCTGCAAAACTTAGCCTGATTTATTTCTGTTGTGAAAATAATTGAAGTGAATGCAGAATGAAGTTTCATTAAGTTCGTGCACATAGAAAGCCCACTCAGTTTTTCTCTATGTATTGACCCCAACCATCTGGGGTGTTACTCTGGGTCACTTTGGTAAATTCATACATTTTTTTTAGTCTGGAAATAGCACAGAGAGGAGAAAATGTGGTTTTTGGTGTATGTGTGTGTGGTGATTAAGGTGGGGACTTTGAAATACTGATGTTTCTGAAAGGATCAGTCCTTCCTGAGCCATATCAATGTCAGCCTGCCACCCTCACATAAGTAGTGCAGCTCTCTTGTGCAGATCTCAGAGCTACTTGAATCCTGTAGGTGTGTATTTTTAAAAAGTGTATGTTAAATGACTCAAATAGTTGGCAAAATTTCAGACAGCTTTCAGGTAAACATTTCACACCTAAAAGAGGAGATGGTTGGTTTTTTATAAATTAATGGTCTATAAACACCTTGTTCTCAATTCTGATTTTGCAGCAATTTTATGCTGAAGTAACTCCATTGATTACTGGTGGTTTACAGTGATATTACCGTACAAAGTCCTCTAAAGTTTAGCTCAAATAAAAAAAAAAAAAACAAACAAAATCTTTGCTTAGTTATGTATGTGCTTGTTAGTTTGTGTCTGTCTCCTCTCACCAACATTTGCAGGTGTCAAAATTAGCTTCTAGCAGAGACCTTGCAATTTTATGTAATGGTACAGCCTTTGAAAGTTCATCTGAGAGCTTTGTCTTTTGTGACACAATATACTGTGGAGAAGCAGAAAGCTTCCTCTCCTTTTCTGCTCCCCCATGTTTTCCTGGTGTTTTATAGATATCCACTGATGTTTTACTATCTCATAATTTTATCTTTAAAAACACTAACAATTATTACAACTGTTTTAGTCATCTTTCTGCAACCTAGATGACATTTTGAAGGTGTGAGAGTATATTAATTTTCAAGTCATGTATACAGTATCAGGGGAGAATCCCACAAATATAATCCAGTGGGATTCAAAATCTACATGGAGAAGTAGGGGAGAAAACAGAGAAACCTTCTTCCTACCCTCAACTTTCATACTACAGCCCTGGCTTCTTTAGTGTAAATGCTGAATATTACATAATCCCCACATAGATGTTAAACATGTCTAAAAAGAGGTAATATTCTAGCAAGTATACTACAGATATGTCACCTTTGCATTGTCTTTCATATACTGGAATGGTTATGAGTGAGGGAGAAAATTGTGCTTTTAGAATAGGAGAGCAGGAGATATTTCCATGCAAGTGTCTCTAAATATTTATAGGGTTTTCTGCCCCTTCTTGTGTTCTTGAGTTCACTGCTACTAGCAATAGTCCTGGTGCAACTGAGTGTAAATGTCCACATGGGCTTATATTTATGAATTTATATTTCATTGTACCCATTGTCCAAGCTGACCAAGTCTTACAACAATATTGCTCTGAGCTAACATACCAGTTTCTCAGTGCTTTGCCAGCTGCTGTGCTGTGCTGTCTGGTCTGCTTGGCAAAGAAAATGCAGCTCAGAACATAGAAAATCTCTATGCAACTATTATGCTGTATCACTGCAAGTTTATTTCTGATATACTTTATTTTAATTTTGGTTTTGTCCTGTTTATTTTCATTCCTAAACTGTGCTTCATGAAGGGCTTTTCTACATCAGGATATTCACTAAAGTAGTTGCTTGAGCTGTAGTCTAAACAATGACTTCAACTGTATCAAATCAGTACTATTAGCTTTGCAATACAATTCCCAATGTGAACACGCTTTCTCAAGGACAAGTATCTTTATTTACAATTTGGCGTAATCTGCTTCTACAGTGGATTACGTGCAGTTCAAATTATACTCCTATGTCAATATTTTCTTGTGTACCTAAACCTCTGTAGGCAAAAAGGTTTAAATTCATAAAGCAAAATGCAAGGTTCTTCCTGGTTCTGCAGTGATGCCTTTGTTCTTCATGCTCAGTTCAACTCCCATTTATGTTACATATTCACAGACACTTCTGTCACAAAATACAGGCTCTGATTTTCAGTGATGGTGAAGAACTGGAAATCATAAACTTCTATTCATAACTGTCTGGTCTTCTCACACTCAGAGTAAGTGTCCAGGTAAAAATAAAGAAAGGAAGGACAGAAGAACCTGGGTGTAACTGCAATTGCTCTGTACCACTCCTGTCAGTAGTTGATCTATCTGTATGACCTGCTCATAGCAAATGCTGTCTAGTTTTGGAATAAGAATGGCAAATTTCCTCCACCCTGGAGTGGTTAGAAGGAAACTCGTATTTTAAATAGAAGAAGAGGTGAGCCCATCCCTTTGAGGAGTATTGTCAGGGCCCTGGGAGAGATACCAGCCCTTACTGTCCCTGCCCAGAAACCTCTGAGACCTCCTCTACCCCTCCACTAGGAGCCCCATTTCAGCTCAAGCTGGTCCCCTGCCCCAGTGATGCAGTAGGAGTGCCTGGGCTAAGTGCCATCTATGTCCCTTTCCCCTGCCTAGGACTCAGACCCTGGCTGCAGCCAAGCCTCCAGCCCTATCCTGGTGTCCTGCTCATTGATGGGACCTGGTATGTCACTTGCCATGCCTGGAGCTGTTGATAAGACCCCATCATAGCCACAGCTCTATCCGCTCTGGTCAGACCTGAGGGACAGTCAGTCCGCCAGTGAGGGCACTGGATTCCCTGGGATCACTCTGGATTCTCGGCTCCCTCTCTTCTAGGAGCAGCCAGTTCTTAATGTGTCCTGACAATGACTAAATGCATCATGATTGTAAAGTTCACCATCTCAAACAAAAAGCAAAGTGTGTAAAGCAAGAACAAGAAATCAGAAGTAAATAGCATTTAGCAGCAAGATGTTAATCTTCTTCCTCAGTGTTAATATCCTTAACTCCAGCTTCCACAGTGTCAATGACACTAATGATCTTAACCTTTAATTGCTGCACATGTGCAAATCTGTGGAATTAATCCTGACTTTTTCCCCTTAAAAATTAAAAGCAAACCTCAGAAGACTAGATAGTCTTCCTAGAAATCTCTTATGTATGACTAGAAAAATTATGTGGTAACGTGACAACTCTAATTGAGAGAGTTCTACTTGAACTCTCAGGGATATCAGCAGAAGGATTTCTACTGGGGTGGCTGTTTGCTGCTAATAGCAATTTATTAAACATGTATTTACTTCTCTGGGAATGGAATTTAACTCTTATTATTTACTGCTCTTTACAGCAATTGCATACTGACTCCTGCAAAGACAGAATTTTCTTGTGTTTTAAGCACACAACTAATTTGGCAACAATTGCAAACACTACTGAGTTTGCATTCACAAACCAGTACTTAAATGAGCAGAGTTTAGCCAACTCAAAATGTGTTTTCATCTGAATGTTTGAAGCACTGCTCCACCTAAAGGCCCATCCTTCCTGAAATTTCCTTTTTTAATATCCTTCCGTTATTGAACAGTGAAAGATATTATAATCTTTTGATTCAACAATAGCTGTTTCATATCTGCCTGTATTGATCTTTTTTTTTTTTTTTCTCAGTAACAACTATGTCACTTTTATTTTGGAAAATAAGAAGCACATTACTTTAGAAAATAGTAGTTTGAGATTGGCCTGATACTCTGAGAAAATGGTTACTTTTTGTTTCCTATAGGTTTTAAAGGAGCTGACACCAGCAGAAAAAATATTGGGAGTTTTTCTGCAGAGAAGTTGCACTCCTGCTGCCATCCCAGCATAGAAGAAGTTCTTATTTACGTAGTACATTAGAACAGAAGATCCTCTGCAACATTATCTATATTCAGGATGAGCAATCAGATGAGCCAAATATGTGGTCTTTTTCAAGCTAACACAGATACAACAAAAGAAGAAGTTATTGATGTAAAGTACACAAACCTTTAATTTATTTATCAATTTATATATTTTTATACACATGGAGCTTTCATAAACAAATTACATTATAAATATATATTTATGTATATAATGTGGTAATAGACATGCAAACTAGAACCAAAGAAAACATATGTGTATATATATGCATATTAATACCCTTAGTATCTGCATAATCTGCTCTCTACTAAGTTTTATGCTTTTTAAAGCATCCAGCAAGTGTGAAACTTCAAAGTTCCCTCAGTTTCCCATTCTCTGGCCTGTCTGCAAATTAAATATGGGCTATGTCCCTATGGGATGTAAGGAACTCTCTGTGGTTCCTTTGCTCCTTCTAGTTTGCATCTCTTTGTTACATATAAATCTCACCATCAGATTGTTGTACTTCAATCTACATATTTTTGTTCTTACCTTTCAGGGCTTTAGCATCCCAGAGACTCAGCAAGCTGCCTTCTTTGCCTCTTTTACCAACCCTATCCTCACATTTCTTCTATAAAAAAACATATATATTTCACTGGCTACATTTTAAAGTAGCAGATACTATTAAAAGTACATAAAGAATGCTGCAAATGTACAGAGACCTATCCAACTCTCAGAGATAGTATTATGTCTATCACTGACCACAGCTGAATTTTGAGCTACAAACTAAGTGTCTACAATGGGGGAAAAAGTGAAATCTGAATCGTTTTCCTCACTGGAATTTCACAGAGTGTTTTTAAATAATTTTTCTCACTTTCAAAATGATTTTCAGTTATCAAAATGAATGCATTTTCTCTTTCCAATTATATTAACTCATTTTTATCATTCCTTGTCTTAGGTCAATCCTATCTTGCAAGAAAATAAAAGGGTTTTCTTCGCAGTTATCCATAGTAAGTAAGCAAATTTCTGGCTGTTGACTCACCTAGCCACAAAGATTGGCTCTAACAAATACCGTACCATTTTATTTAAATATATAATAAACTAGAAACCTTAGCTAAATAAGTTTCCTTTTAAATTAAAATTTCGTCCTTAACTTTTAATGTCTGAAAGCAACTTCTTTTGTACAAAAAAAGAACTTAGGAAAAAATCCATTAAAAAATTAATTGCTAATTAGTTGTTCACATGTTACATCTTTGTGTCTCAAATTCTAATGATTATTTTGTTTCCTCTGGTTGAAATATGCAATACCTATCACTCTATAAAGACTCATAAAGTATGTAACAGACACTGACACACAAAGGCATTTGGTTCATTTTATAGTCAGCATAAATCTCTGGAAACTAAATGAAATCATAACAATAAGGTTGCTCACAGAGAATGTATTCCAAGAAAAGAAACAAATTCCTCACTGCAGTTTGGGAGATCTTTTCAGTGTTCCAGCATTACTGATGGGTGTCACAGAGATACCATGGCAGTGTGGGGATGTAAATCATGCCAAACAATGGAAAGTGATATCTCCATGGCACTCCTGTGCTTGTATTCATGCCATAGTGTTGCCATCCATTCTGCTTTTTTCCCCTCTCACAGCCATTTACCAGAGCTGGAGAAGCACCAAAATGTTTTGCTTTGAGTAATGCTTACAGAAGCATTTTGTAATCAATCCTTAATTCTGGTTAATGGTCTCTGTCTTTGTGCTGCCCATGTTACTTTACAACAGAATAAAAGCTTTGGTGTTACTAGACTTCTCATCATATTCAAGGAATTCTGCAGAGCAGAAAAAAAGTGAGAAAAAACAGAATCACAGAAAGAAGAAATGTTTAATAAATGACTAGTTTCCAAAACTATTAGATAATCTCAAAATTTTTGAATATTGGTTCAAATTACAACCCTAATTAATGTCCAGTAAATTCTGACATTTTTCATTCATATTTTCAGAAGATTCTCAAAATCTTTAGATATTTCTTTTCATTTACTCTTAGTCATTACTAGGTTCTTAAACAGTGACTTTAGAAAAGCCTGTATTATGAAAATTCCTCAAACCCTCCCCTTTCCCAGCACATTTTTCTCAAACGATATTGACAGGCAGTTTTTCTTGTTTAAATCTTTCAACAGACCACATTTATTCTTCATCATATTTTGATATTTTGTTGAGGATGAACAAAACTTTCTAAGGTTTATATTATTTTCTCCTCAGTAAATAAGAATGCTTTTATTACCCTTCATCAATGCAGTTTTCAGCATTTGAAAAAGTTAAAATATTTGCCACTTTGATTCAATCTCTGGTATTTGCTGGTCACAATGTACCTAACACTACAGTATGACATGTTTCCGGGGACTGACTCACATGGAACTATTCATTCTGGGGATGATTCCTTAGATTAAAAATTTTACATTTGTTGATTATAACCTTTTTGAATTCAAAACTAATAATAAAACTCCTACACATATTAGCAGAAATATTTGCACTATTAACTATTTCTTACTGTAATTATTTTGAACTATCTGAATCTAAAAAAACTGTTTTTATTCTATGTTGTTTCCTTTTTATCCTATGTTGTTTCCTTTTTATTCTATGTTGGCACAGAATGCCTCAGAAATGGATAAGAGAATGACAAAAATCCCCAATTTGTAAATGACCTTTTGTTCATTCAATATTTTTATTTTTAATTCGTACTATTTATTTTAATCCTTTCCAAAATGTGAAGGAGAAAATTTTCCTACCCAAATTGCAACAAACTCTGCAGAATCAACTAAAACTGGCCATCCACTTTTAAAGTAATCAGGTTTAGAAGCATGCTTTGAAGCGCTTCTCAGATACTGTCTGTGCCACACGTTATTCTGAGATGTGGCTTTACCTGAAAATGGAATACAATGAGATTTCTGTATTTCTTTAGCTTTTAGACACCACATATGACCACTCTTTGCTAGGGGGCAGAATCAAAACCAATGCCTATCAGACATTTTATTTTCTAATTCTTCAGGTCTTTTGTTAGAGATAATGTGCAGAATTCTCCTCTGCATCCCTGTGTTGGGAAAGGCTGCGGTATTTGTAAAATAAAGACTGAATCTACACAGACAGAGAAAGAAACAGTACAGTGTTTATTGAAAACATGAAAGTGTTGTCTACTGTTGAAGAGGGGATGTCATTAGATGGACTTTTGATGGAAGTGTAGAAATTCTTGTGATGCAAACAGAAGCATGTCCCTTCAAAGGGATTAAAAACCTTGCATATTAGCCTGCTCAGTGTGTGTCTTAATATTATTTACGACAGTGGACAATCCCACCTGCTATAACCAGAAAACTAATTTTTTTTTTATTATGGTGATGGACCAAGAAGGGCTAAAAATTATTTCATTTATGCTAGTAAACTGGATGTGTCTCCATGCATAAGGACAAAGCTACTTCCATCTGTTTCATGTGGGGAATTCAGTCCCCTATTATTGCAAGGAATATGGTTTTGCCATTAGACCACGGTAGTTGTACTAAACCTGTACCATGGAGTTTCTGGATTTATCTTGTCCTGTCTGGGACTGCAGAGGTTTCCCCTTGTTTTGGCTGTGATAACAACTGTCTAATGACCAACTTGTTATCGCTTAACTTGTTTTTATGTAAATCCGTGACCACTATACATATCTCAAAGGTCTGACCAAACTCAGTAGTTATTGTAGAACAAGTACTACCCCTTTATGTCGAGTCTGGGAAAGTCAGTGTTCTACTTTCAAACTGTAAGCTAGCAACCAGGGAAGAAGAAAGTGTTAAAAAATTGTGCAAATAAAAGAAGAAGCAGACCCTTGTACAAAGAAGGAAGGGAGCACCAGAACCAGCATGGAGCTGCTCAAGAAGAGTTCAGGACTTGGACAACCCACACAGATCCCGGAAAGAATGAGCACCTCTCCAAGGAAAATGGGCAAAGAACTAGAAATGGGGTTTGTGTACCAGGGTTTAAATGGTATTATTAATTCTGTATCTCCTCATTATTTTAGACTGTGATAGTAGTGTTGTAGCTGGACTAATAATACCTTTTCATTGTATTTTGTCTGTAAAGATTTTACCTGGACAAAGTTTTAGGTCTGTATACCTTATGCATCTGCTTTAGACCATAATGAGATTTTTGAGTGCAATACAGCTCCCTCATATAACCCTTTTTCAGAGTGTTATCTTAAAACTGGTTAGATTTCCTTGCCCTATTGCATCTAGAGTGGCTGGTCTGAAACTTCTCTTCTGATTTCTAGCCTACTTTCCAGCCTTGTATGTCTTACAGTACCGATCTCATTACAGCATTTGTCTGCCAGATTCTGGAAGTCTATGCAGACACCAAGCACTGCTCTTCTCCCAGAGTGTATACTCACTTTCCTAGATGCAAATTATTCAATTTCCTCCTTAACCCACAGCCCAATTTACTCAAATTCTTCTTTTCCTGTAACCTCTTTATTGTTATTCCCTTGTGTACTTATAAAAATTACTTTATCCTCTCTCAGCCCCTAGTCTGTGAGAGTATAGATGTGAAGAATGAAGAATTATCACACACACACTCACCATCATTTAGGCTCATTTTGCTTCTTAACATCCACTCACGTTTTGATACAGGTGGCTCCCATCGGAAATGATTCCTCATCAACCTGAATAACTACAGCTGCACATAACATTTTAATCATATAATTGTGATTAAATTATAAAATTGCCCAAGAAAGCATTGATATGTCCTTATTGCAGTGGTAAATGGTTTTGTTACACTGTCAGAAAGCAGATTCCATTTTTAATGATAGTTGCCTTGTGTAACATTGTAATTCTTACAGAAAAATTGAGGAAAAGTATTCCTTTAATTCCGTGTGTCTGTAGTTCTGTATTTTATCATGTAAATTTTCCATTCATCATATTACTAATATTAGCCTGCAATTCATCAAATTCACATTGTGAAATTTTGCAAGGTATACAGGAAAAAAGCTCTCTACTGATTCTGATGCACAGAATAAATTTTAACATTCCATTAAATTTAATGAAATAGTACAAGACCAAAAAGTGTACCCCAAATTTTGTTTTAGAGATTGCCAGTAGAAGACAGTGCATAAAGGAAGTATGTTCTCATAATTCGTTATACGGTCTGTCTCTGCTCTGAGAATAATTTGGATTTCAGAGCAATGAAATGGCTCATTCCTATTTACACTATAGGCTTCAACTTCTCCAATGAAACAAATCTTGTGGAGAGCAAAAACACTGTTTATGACTTCTATTACACTGTTAGAAATAAATGGTGCAGCTTTATTCCCAACTGGGATGCAATTGCCCGCGTGGGTAGTCCCATTGATCTCAAAGTGTGAGTTATTTCTTTGTAAAAGTAGTGAAAAGAACTCCCACCCTATAAGTGGTCATTAATGCCAACAAAGAGTTTCCAATTTAGACAGAAAATAGAATAAATACTGATAAAATTAGTCATTGCTATTTTATAAAAGGCTTAGAAAATGTAGGAAAGATTGGAAGTGACCTGGCTTGTTTCACAAGCAAAAAATTATAGGTGAACAACTAGATTTTCTTACTCTTACAGGTTTAAAAAACCTCAAAACACTGTGGCACAGAAGTGCTCTCTAAAGGACTTTAAATTCGTAATACAGAAACTGAATGTAAAGAAAATGTTTTAAAAATAATGTATTAATAGCAAATCATGGCATAAGTACAGTATTAATACTTGAAATCAGTGAGGACTCTTTATAAAGACCAAAAAGCCAACATACAGGGCTATAAAATGTTCGTTGTATCATGTACGGACTACTTTGGGCTTGCAGTGTAATTGCTTTTCTCACTAGTTCAGCCTGTCTGAACTGCTGTAACTCACCTGAGCTCAACTGCCCAGAATGGGAATTATTCATGTTTCAGGATGTCATGGGGTTTTGTGCCTAGACTGTAATGTAGAAATGGCATTGAGATACTCTAGAGATGCTGTTGTAATATCTCAAGCAATTGTTTTCATTATTTCAGTGATGTACCAGTGATTCAGAGAGTTTACACAGAGTAGCTGTGTGATATTCTTCATGTGTTTGTGTTTGCCCTTAATGGTTAATAGCAGCACTTCCAGACTGATACACTTTCATTTGATATTGCCTTCCCCTATGTCTAACAGAAAAAATGCCTTGCCTATGTACTTTGTGTAGCCTGTTTAGATCTGTGAGCATGACCATATAACCCTTTGTTTTAACTGAGAAAATTTTAGTCTATGAAAATAATTTTGTGATTTCTTTCATTTGACTTTAATCTGCTTTTTTATTTTTTAGAAAAATAAAATATTCCTGGAGAATATTTGTATTCACTGAGATGTAATCAGTCCGCACCTTTGTACCACAATAAAAGGTTTTTGTCTCTATTTTTTTTGTTGAGTTTGCTTCTATTGTTCCTGTTACAACATGCTTAGCCACAGCCATATTCCTCCTGAAGTATCATTAGATGGGCTAGAGAACAGATTTACAGCCCATGAATGTGGGGTATGCCCAGCCCCTGCCCTGGAGGGATCTCTGCTGAGATAAGAGATTTCACAATCACCCAGCAGAACTCCCTGGAAAGGCAACCACTTCTTTGGTCACAGCGAGAAAAGACAGACCCACAATCCTTTAGGAGACCCTATGCAGATCCTTTGTAACCCATTGGCCTTCACCCATCCCCTGTATCCCTATAAAAGCTAGCCCTCTGCCCCTGTGCAGGGAGAGTTCTCGTCCCTGGCTCTCCCCTTTGCTGGAGGGGACCCACAATAAAGCTACCTTCGTGCGGAAGCAGCCACACGAGCCTCTCGTCTCTCGCTCTGGTCTGGCTTGGCCTGGAGGCTGCCCTGCAGAGCTGAGCTGGAATCACAACCTGATAATCACTAAAGAGCTGACAGCCTCTGCAAGGGCCC
>NW_008238983.1:2678497-2687141 GCF_000691975.1 Corvus brachyrhynchos | reverse complement strand
CCTGCAGAGCTGAGCTGGAATCACGAGCTGACAATCACTAAAGAGCTGACAGCCTCTGCAAGGGCCCCTCTGCCAGCAGCTGAGGGAAGACACTGGGCCTCGGGAAGGCGATTCCTTTTGGGACCATCTCCCCAGACCGGTCACCTCTTCCTGGGTCAGAGCCACTGACGCCATCACCAGCTGTAATACATGAATACTACCCATCTAAAATGTGGTAGCTCATCATGCATACCAGGAGTTAGTGTATGGACTTCAATAGGCAGCAGACAAAAGGTATCACAATATAAAAACCATCTTTGCCTTGCCTTGTAGCCTTAAGAGCAAAACATGCTTAAGTCATATCCTCAGCAATAAAAGCTCACTTTTTCTCTGTTTCTCTTTCTGTCACAGTCCTCCCACTTTTCACTAGAAAGAACATTATTGCTTTCTGTGGGCTATCTGAACTAAAACCTCTCCACATTCATCTGTAGCTGGGTTCTTCACAGCATGCCTACCTATCCTGTCATAAACAGATTTTACTTTTGCACTGTGTTTCCACAGAAGTATCTTTCTTTAACTGTAACTATTTGGTAAGTCAGCTTTTTAATTTTTTTCCTTGTAACAAATAATGGTAATGACTTATCAATTGTAACTAAGGATTTTTTTTTTAAATGGTTGTGATAAGGGCTTTTTTGTTGTTCACTTTAATCTTGTTGTTTCCTTCTGTTATAATTCACAGAATCCCATGATGGTTAATATTGGAAGAGACCACTGGAAATCTTCTAGCCCAACCTCTTTGATCAAGCAGGGTTCCTTGGAGCATGTTACTCAGTGTGTCCAGATGGCTTTTGAATATCTCCACTGAGAGAGACTGTTGCATTAAGTTTACAGGAATTTAGCAGAAAATATCTTCTGCTCCATGTATTACAGCTGGTCCTGAGAGATCAGAAGGGCTGAGTGTGGCCTGGTTTAAGTTCTGATTATAGCCAATTCAGCACTATAAGTCTGGTCATGTTCAAAGGACCTGGCATGAGCACAGATGCACAAATAATGAAATGTATTGATCAGGTCTGATTACATTCAGTAAGGACTAGCATGGTCCAGATTCATGATTAATATGGATTTTTGAAAAAATAGGAAAGCAGGTTCAGGATTGCCCATGATAAATGCACTAACTACAGTGTTACACGTGTTGTGACAGAAAGTATAGTAACACATATCTAATAGCGAGATAGTTATACATATATATATATATATATATAAATAAATATTCCCAGGTGTTCTCCAACACAGTTGGAGGTGTGAAGTTCATCTAAAGGCTTCAGGAGAAGTCACTGGGAGAGAAGCGGAGACACAGTCCATCTACCAATTCCAAGCAGACAGAAGTGGTTTTCCTCTCCAGCCGTTTCTGACCCAAAGTTCCACTTTTATGTATTAATTTGGGTCTGTCCCAGTGGGATGCAACAACTGAATATTCTAGATGAGGTTTGGTGATTTTGGTCATACACGTATTACATGACCCACATTCTCCTTTATTCACATCTTGAAGAGTGAATAAGGTGAATAATGTTAATGGGGCTTAATGAGGGTCTTGGTTACATTTGGTGAGAATTTATAGTTGACAAAAAAGGTACAATAAACACTTTGGTCTTTCCTCATGCACGGAAGCAGCGCTAAAGGCTGTCTGACCTTTATTGGAGAGTCTTTGTGTGCTCCCTTGTTTCCTTAATGAACCAGATTTTTAGCAATGCTTTTTTTGCACAGCGAAGGGAGTGAGTCTAATGGCTGGTACAGGTATGTGGGTGCTCTTCTGTGCCTCACTGAAATAACATTGGGCCTCTGCTTCACCCCAGACACCATTCATTTGTCAGCCCTTGCTCGAGCAGGTACAAGATCAGCAAGGGGATCACTTCAGGTTTTTCTCAACCTGCCTCAATAATTCTTCACTGTCTTAAAACAACACTGTACAATTCTGATCATTCATGACAGAGAGTCCACAATCTCTCTGGGCAATCTGTTTCAGTGCTCTGTCACACACACAGGAAAGTTCTTCATATTCAGGTGGGACTTCCTGTGCATCAGTTTCTGCCTGCCTGTCACCTTTTGTTCTACTGATTGGCACCACCTAGAAGTGCCTGGCTTCATCCTCTTCACAGAGCCACAGAATCACAGATTAGTTTGGGTTGGAAGGGACCTCTGGAGATCATCTAGTCCAACCCCTCTGCCAAGGCTGGGTCACCTTAAGCAGATTACATAGGAACATGTCCAAGTGAGGTTTGAATGTCTCCAGAGGGGGAGATTCCACAACCTGCCTAGGCAGCCTGTTCCACTGTTCTGCCACCCTCAAGGTAAAGAAGTACTTCCTGATGTTGGAGTGGAACTTCTTGTGTTTTAGTTTATAGCCGTCGTTCCTTGTCATGTCACTGTGCACCACTGAAAAGAGTCTGGCACCTTCCTCTTGACAAATGTATTTGAGATATTTATATGTATTAATGAGGTCCCCTCTCAGTCTGCTCTTCTCTAGACTAAACAGACCCAGCTCCCTTAGTCTGGCATGACACCCTTCCTTCAGATATTTATATACATTGATGAGGTACCTTCCCAGTCATCTCTTCTCAAGGCTGAACAGGCACAATTCCCTCAGCCTTTCCTCATAAAACCATTGTTCCAGTCCCTTAATCATCTTCACAGCCCTCCACTGGACCAGCTCCAGGAGCTCCATGTCTCTCTTGGACTGCAGAGCCCAGAACTGGACACAGCACTCCAGATGTGGCCTCACCAGGGCTGAGTAGAGGGCAGGATCACCTCCCTCAACTGCTGGCAATGCTCTTCCTAATGCAGCCCAGGATAACCATGACCTTCTTGGTCACAAGGACACACTGCTGGCTCATGGACAACTCGTTGTCCACCAGGACCCCAGGTCTTTCTCCGCAGAGCTGCTTTCCAGAACATACCTTCCTCTAGCTTGTGTTGCTGTACAGATTTATTCTACCCCAGGCTGAGCACCCTGCAATTGCCTTTGTTGAATTTCAGACAGTTGAGCTCTGCCTCTCTCTCCAACCTGTCGAGGTCCTTCTGAAAGGCTGTACAGCCCTCCAGGGTATTGACCACTCCTCCCAGCTTTGTGTCATCCACCAGCTTGCTGACAAGCAAACCATATAAACCATATGTTCAGTTCAGGAACTGAAGAAATTAATCAGGTACAGTATGAATAACATACAAGCAGGGACAGTGTAAAGAAAGACTTATAGACAATGGGAGAGGATGAGTGAAGTTTTAGCAAGCTCATCTGGAAAATTCTTTCTTGTCCTTGCTGGAGCAGTTATGTTCATGATTTGTACTTGAACATGAACTTGAGTAAATGGTGACATTCAAGTGGAGGAAACATATGCCTCTGGTAAGATGTAAAGAAGTGTGAAATTCTGTAAGGTTGAGCTATTTGTTTCTGGCTTCATGCTGTTCCTTGCAATACAATTGTGGCTCTGGGGAAACTCTCTGGAGAGAAAGATATTTTTACTTTCCTTGCTAACAATTGAGCATGCAGGAGAAGTGTTTCTAGACCTTGCAGGATATAGCAGACAGAAGATAGCACTGAAAGAAACATGGAAAGAAGGAGGATGTCAGGTAGAAGAGAGGGATTACTGAAAGTAGCAAGGATCAGTGACACGTCTCAGCACTTATTGAAACACAAGATTCCTTGGAAACGGGGAACTTTTAATGTTTTGTGCTAAATTAAAAGGCTAAAGGCAGTAGCAAGGATTTACTGGCAAGAACACAATAGGCCAGGGAGACTTCTATATAAGTCCATTTTTTTTTACTTGTCCAACATAGCCACTTTGCATTTTCTCTATGTAAGAAATTAGAGTCCTGAATTTTATTATACTTCTTTTTGGAAAGATATCAGACCAGAATACGTAGATGCACAAGCCTCAAAACTGGGGCTGACTTGAGACCTATTACACAAATATCAACAGTTGGTTTAATTTTTCCTTTTGTTTATTTTCAGGTTTTCTATTAGGTGGTCAAAGTGCAATGCAGTCTAATCTGATGCAATGCAGTTTGTGTTCTAGCAATGTGTATTTAAAACATGATTGAACAAAATCTATTCAATTAAAATAATGTCTGTAAAATAAATTTAGAGAAAAAATTTCATAGAGGGACCACAAAACACTTTTTAGAGAGGGGATTTCAACGTAGTAATTGTCTCTAAGGAGTCTGGCCATTCAAGCCAATACAGAGGTTTTCAGCTTTTTTTCTTATTAACAAAAGTAATATTGTAACTATGGTAACAAACACACACAAACACACACACAAAAGAAGGTATCTTGGGACTATTCCTGATGAAATATGTATGTATAGCTATTAAATATCTCCTGAATCCAAGACAATTTCTTAATTTTTGTTTTAATTCAAGCCTGACAGGTAGCATTCATTTCAAATGGTCATTTATCTCTAAAAGTTCTTCTCTGAAAAAATTCCATGCACAGTGTTGTCTTAAATACTTCATTCCAAACAGTGCAAGAGATAAAACAGAACCATTACATTTGCAACAAAAGAAAAAGTTTTCAAAACTTACATATTATTCACATTATGGTTACCATGCATATATTCAGTGATATGTTCTCAAAACGAGATTAAAATTTCTTCTGATTCCAAGCATTCCAGATTCCACTGTGTTTTGCAATTTTTTTTGCTGTTCTGGGGAGGAGGTGGAGTTTTTTCTTTTGTTTCTGGTTTGTTTGGGGTTATTTTTCTTCAGTGTGTGTGAAACCAATGAACAAAGAACAGCTGTTGTGTTTGACACTGCCTACATTATTATTCATGAACTTGGAGCATTGAAGCAGACTTATGTGGAACAACAAAAACTTTCTTCAGCCTTCTGGTGAAACTATTTGTGCCCCACAGGAACTTGTTGAGCTTTTGCCACCTGCTTCAAAGCTACCCCATTCAAATGATCTTTACTATCTGCTGAGTGACTTCCCACATGTCAGTAGTCTATGTTTCTTTTAAACAGGCAAAAATCCCTGAGTTTAAGAATCCCTTAGCTCTAATCATGTATCACAAATAATAGAGAGATTTCAGCTTGTGCTGAAGAAACCTGCCTACATTCCTAGCTTTGGAAGAGTGACTCAACAGTGTCCTATTTGTAATGTATCGTTGACCAAATTATCTCAACTAAAGATTGCTCAGGGGAATTTGTCTCTGTTGAGAACATTTCTCCTGGATCATGGATATAATGTGTTTCAAAATTAAGCTAACCTCTACACTTTGGGTTGGAATCTGTTCTTATATGCAGACTTCTAAGTAGCAGTCTGCTTACTATTCTGTCTTTGTCTTCTGAGAGCAGATTTTTTAGAACTTGGTGTCTTCACAGCAATTGTATGTGGTATCTCTGAGTGACACTTCCATCCTCAGAGAAGGAGAAATAGCAGAAGGAAGTCAGAGAGGGAGTATCTCTGGAGATCGTGTGAGAAGTCAGAGAAATCGTCTCTTCTCTGCCCATCTGTTCATCAGCTAGGGCTCAAGCATATAGCTTTGTCACACTGCAGGCTTGCAGTGTTGGGATCCACAAGGCATTTGCTGAAAATGCAACTGAAAATGTAGATGAAGAAAAGTTATTCTAAGAATAAATTTAAAGCAATGTGGAAGCAGTGAGGAATGATGGGACATCACTGAAGAAATATCAGCAGAAAAAAAATAATGTCTGTACTCATTATTCTGACAAAGTATTTTTAGAGAACATTTTTTAGAAAAACCAGAGGATTATTTTTAGAAATTCTGGTAACATTAGTCAAAGTTAGATATGTTTTCCTCTGCTGGGTAATATACTACAGACAAATAGGCCGGGTCATTATGGGAAGTAATTCAGGTGCCTGAAAAATACAAGCAATTGTAGTGGAACCAGATAATTGTACTTGAAAAACTTTAAACACTCATGTGGAGTGTGGATCATAATTGGATTGAATTGTACCATTACAAATGCAGGGCCATATTGAGTATTATTGAACTGAAAATCATGTTTTTTCAGTTTTAAAAACATTGTTATAAAGAACCTATCCATAGTTGCATATATTTTCTAGTAATATGTATGAGAGAGAGAGAGCAGATGATAAATAACTGTGATCTTGACAACAGGATTAGACAAGCCAAAAGAGATTTCAAAGAAACAGTATCAGGACATGAAAATTTACTATTTATACTTGAAAAGATCATCATGAAGAAGAAGCTAGAACCTTCCTCTTCACCTGATAGAACCAATGTCAGCTGTCTCCAAGACAGATCTACTGCTGGCCAAGGCCAAGCCCATCAGTGATGGTAGTAACATCTTTGTGATAACATATTTAAGAAGGAAAACAGGGTTATTGTGCAGAAGCAAATGGTAGCCATTGAAGAGAGTGAGAAAACTTGAAACAACTCTGCAGACACCAAGGTCACTGTAGAAGGAGGTGGAAGAGGTGCTCCAGGTTCTGGAGCAGAGGTTCCTCTCCAGCTTGAGTGAAGACCGTGGTGAGACAGGCTGTCTCCCTGCAGCCCATGAAGGTCCACAGAGGAGCAGAGATCCCCCTGCAGCCTATGGAGAACCCCGCACTTGAGCAAGTGGATGCCTAAAGGAGACTGTGAACCCGGTAGAAACTCATGTTGGAGCAGGCTCCTGGCAGGACCTGTGGACCCATGGAGAGAGGAGCTCACACCAGAGTAGGTTTTCTGGCAGGACTTGTCATCCCATGGGAGACACACACTGGAGCAGTTCATGAACAACTGCAGCCTGTGGGAAGTATTCACTTTGGAGAAGTTCATGGAGGACTGTCTCTGGTGGGAGGGACCCTACATTAGAGGAGGGAAAGGACTGCTCTCCCTGAGGAAGGAGAGACAGAGACAATGTGAGATGACTGACCACAAACACCGTTCCTTTTCCCCTGCACCATGGGAGGGAAGGAGGTAGAGAATGAAGGATAAAGTTAAGCCCATAAAGTGGGAGGGGTGGGGGAAGTACTTCTTTTAAGATTTGGGCTTACTCCTCATTACCTGCTCTGATTTGTTTGGTAATAAAATCTACTCTGCTTTGCCTGTGACAATCTCTCCTTATCTCCACTCACGAACATTTCATTACATATTTTCTCTCCGTTGTCCATCTGAGAAGGGGAGTGATAGACCAGCTTTGGTGGGCATTTGGCATCCAGTCAGGATCAACACACCATATCTGTTTGACACCTATGTCAGTAACCTGGAGGAGGCAATGAAAGTGCACTGTTGTCACAGTTGCAGATGACATCCATTTGGAAGGAGAGCTGCAAACCTGAGGGCAGGGCTATCATGCAAAGAGACCTACACAGTTTGGAGGAACAGGCCAACAGGATATTCAATTCAGCAAGGAAAAACACCAAGGATTATTCTGGGGAAGAAAGCACTGGCTTTTGCCTGATGGGGAGCAGCTCTCTGGGAAGAGATAAGAGATCCTCCTGCCTGAGGATCTTGGCAGATGGAAGCTGAGTGTGAGACAGCAGCATGTCCCAGTTACAGGAATGGCTGAAAGCACCCTGGGCAGTATTCACAGGGACACAGTCAGGACATGGAGAGGAAGGATTATACCCCTGTGCGCAACATTCATGACATCCCATCTGGATTCTTTGCCCAAATTTTAAGCTCCCTCAGTACAGGCAAAATAGTGAACAAATGCTGGAACATGTCCAGCAGAAAGCTTCCGAGATGGATGAGATATGTGAGCCTCTCTGTGAGGAGGGGCTGAGGGACCTGGGCTTGTTCAGTCTGGAGGAGAGATCACAGATCCACAATTTTGAAAGGGAGCAGGAACAAATCCTCTATGTCCTGACATCTGGTAGTTCATTTACGCACAGAACTACTGTATTGATTTACATAATATGACAGTTGAGAAATAGTGTGGATAGCACATGGTATCGTGTTTATTATTGTCTGGATCTGTCCTGTTGATACTGTTCTTTGCTTCATAAGGACTGTTTGTTACACACCTACTCACCTCATTAATGGCCTTCTTGCTCCGGCAACAGCAGCGGCCCAGAGGTGCACTGGCAGTGCAGACACAACCTCCAGACAGGCTCCTCACGCTCAGGAGGGCAGCAGCTGAGCTGTCCTATGTCTAACTCTGCTGCCAGAAGGCTGCAAGCCTTTTACATGTGAAGGGTCACAAGTTCAGTTATTAAAATAATGTAGATGCTCTAAGTTCATTAGACCAATATATTGATTTATTACTATTAACTGGTTTATCTAAGCAAGTAGCTCTGTGACTAAAATCCTCAATATATATAAACATTCATACACATGAACACATTTATAGTCTACAAAATATTTCTTTTACATTTAGTGTTAAAGTGCTTTAAGCAGAAAACATAACATGTATAACTGACATGACAATATTTCTTAGTCAGAGGGCCTGTTTCATTATTTAAGGAAGAAATATCTAAAGGAAACATTCTAATATTTTTGCAGCACATTCAGGTTTAGCAACTCTACCAAATGACCAGCCTAACTAGTTGACCATTAACTGTAAAATATTGGGAAATAAGGTTTTTCCTGTTTCCCAAATGAGAGTTATTTCTGCTTGTATCTAATTTCTAGTATGGAATCTATCTATTAAAAATATTTCTGCAGAACTGGTTTATTTAAGTTGAAAAAGTTTTTTTTCCCT
>NW_008238983.1:2664934-2678463 GCF_000691975.1 Corvus brachyrhynchos | reverse complement strand
TTGTCCCTACAGTTAAGACACTTTTTTACTCTAAACTGTGATGAATGTATTAAGGCTTGGGTGCTTAGCTACTGGAAATTGCCATTTCAGCTTTCAGTTGATTTCCACCAAATTAGAATCTGCCATGTAAATGTTTTAGTTGTGCTCAGATGCCCTTTCAATTCTTTATGTGATCTGAGAGGATCAATCTCTCTCTCTCTCTTTCTCTCTTTGTTGGCAGAGGGGAAGAGGAGCAGGGTTAAGCTGCTCAGAGCACTAGAACACACATATTCTGTTTCAGCAGCTGAACACAAAAAGGAGAAAATAAAAACAGTGACCAAGAGCATTCCATACTGTAACGCCTGTGTCCTCTCTTCTTCAGTTACTGTGCCACGGTATCATCAGCTATTTCAACACTGTTTTATGCTTTTATTCCTTCTCTTTCTGCCTTCTGTTGTCCAGTCTACTGGATATATGAGTGTGGACATAAAAAACAAACAAACAAACAAACCCCCATTTTTGTAGGTGGTTTTGATTTTTGAATTATACTATCCATTCATTAATTACACAAATGAAGTCTTGAATAGTGTGATCCAACAGCAAAATAAATAAAAAGAAGTGCTGTGACTCTTTTTTTGACTTGGTTGTTATCTGGTTAGTTGTGCACGTTTTTTTCAGCTCCTCTGGTTGTTGGATTGCTGATAGCACAGACTGCTCGTTATAGCCAGAAATCAATCCTTTTCAAACTTTCACAGTTTTTCAGACATGTCTTCTGTTACTCACAAAAATCTCACTGCAAAACCTGTGTAAGTAAAAATTGTATGAGAGTAATGTGATAGATTGACAGTTAATATGTTGCTTAGTAAAGTTATTGGAAAACAAAACAAAACACATAACTATAATTATCAGCTACTGGTGACTACTGGACACATCTGTGTGAGTAAATTAGTTTCAAACTGCTGTCTGGAATGACTAAATGCATCATGAATTATCATCTCTTTTTCACAGCTCTGTATCAGGTGCTTCATTCAAATACAATAATCTTTGATCTTTTTCGTTAATTATTTTTCAGGTTGCCTGTTCATGTTTAACCAACAAAATTAATCCCTAATCTTGCTTTATTGTTCTGCCATACCTTTAAATCTTTCCATATATTTTTTAGACTCCCTGCATCCATGAAAATGTTTCTTCTTTTCAAATTAATATCTTCCTTGGTTTCAATTGCTTTTGTTTGTCCTCCGAGATATTAGGAATTAAAAATGTAAAGAATGTGTCATTTCTCTGCAGGATGACTTTATTTGATTGACTGATTCATAAGAGCCCTTGCATCATCATTCTCCTTTTTTTCTCATTTTTCCATTTGTTTATTGTGTATGCTGACAAGCATATTATTATGTGCACCTGTTCTTCAGAGTCTTTTTCCGTTGTCCCACACTGGACATTTCAATGAAAAAAATAGAAATGTCTATTACATCCTTTCTAGTCAAGTTTGAACTCAAGTTTTGAATTCTTAGTAGCACAAATTATCAAGTTTATAAAAAACGTTCTTTGGTTATAATCTGCTTCAGGGTTTTTTGTACCTTTAATTATTACACTGATAAAATGTCTGATTCCCACAAAATGACAAATGTTTCTCTTTGTGTTAACATTTTTCCCTTTGTTAACATTCAGAGCTCTGTTGCCATCAATGAGCTCCACATTGTGTGATTTGGTAGTAGGTGCTTTATCATTACAGGAATGCTTGTGAAGTAGGTGTTTGCAGCATTACTTCATTTTATCCCTTGCCTATTTTATCTGTACTTCATCAATGCAAACACATTTCAAATCTTAGAAGGTAATTTCCTAATATTTATTTAATTGCTAGCTACTTTTCCCCTTTTTACTTCTCTTTCACACTGGTTAGAATTTCTGCTACTTTGGTTTGTTCACAATCCTGACATGAATTTCTGCAGAAAAGTTTGTGCTTTTAAACATCTGGGTGTCTTAGCCATTTTAGAATCTCATGCCTTCTTATTCTGAAGTGTACCAAAAGGACTAAATATGGCCATATAATTTCAAGTGAAATTCAAGGTGAATACACTATTTAGTACCAAAAGTTTTGTTCCTCCACATGTCCCAAAGCTTCTCTATTTCACTGACGTGAATACATTACCTGGCTACAGCTCTGATTTACGTAGGGGTGGGGAGTAATTGTTTTAGCCTCCTCTAATCTCACTCAGATTTATGCCTCAGCCTCCTAGAAAACAACGAAACATTTAAAAGATATTCAAAAATACAATTTCTTGAGTACTTTTTCCACCAATTTAGATAGGAATAGGAAATTTCCCTTCTCTCTAAAAATATTTTTATTCTTCTATTTCTTTTCCTTAGGCTTATGATATTTTTAGGAGAAGAATAATTCTGGAAATATTCACTTGATTATAAGAATAAAAACCACAAAAACTTGAGTGAACAAAGTCATCATTTAGATTTTTTGTATCTATAGCACAGATAATCACTATTCTGCTACATAATTAGTCTTTTAGAATACAGTGTTATGTTGTAATGTATTTTGGGGAGATTAGGACAAGTATACAGGGAAAAAATAAGAGAAGCTAACCTGAATCCTAATTACCAAAGAAAGTGAAAGAATCTGTTCCTAGCAGGAAAATATGAATCATACTGCGGATTAACAGAGTTAAATGCTGTCCAAAACTCAAAATTACCGTGCCTATAGATCACAGAATCATAGAATGGTTTGGGTTGGAAGGGACTTTAAAGATCATCTAGTTCCAACCCCTTCCATGGGCAGGGACACCTTCCACTAGACCAGGTTGCTCAAAGTCCTGTTCAACCTGTCCTGGAACACTTCCAAGGTTGGGGCATCCACAACTTCTCCGGTGTCACAGTGACCACTAGTGACCGCTACTGTCCACTGCCCAGGCTGGCTCCAGCGGTGTGCAGCAGGAGTGGGGAGCAGCCGGAGGCACGGAGCTTTAAAGCTGCTCTTCTGAAGCCTCTGTTCTACCCAGGGGAGCACCAGCTCCAGGCACTGCAGCAGTCAGCAGCCCTCGAGGAAGGGAGAGATAAAAAGTAGCGAGGAGGCTTGCTGTGGGACATAATCCAACTTTATTGAAGGGTATCCACAGAGGACAAGCCCCGCCTGCCGTGCACCCATGCCTTACAAAGGGGGGTTGAACAAGGGGAGTAAACCAACCAGGGACCAATAAGCGGATTAGGAGGGAGGGATGCTGGAGGGATGGACAGCTGGTCTAATGGTCTTGGTTGGTGGAGGGAGAGGGGTCACATGCTCCAATGGGGCGTCGAGGTTTAGGCGATTTCCAGAGGGGCAGTATCAGAAGGGGCAGGATCTCAGGGGATTGACAAGGACCATATAAGGGTAATTAGGGAGGGCTTAGGTGATAGACACTGAACCTTCAGGAATAACGGGAGGGGGTTGGGTGATTGATGGGGAACCAACTAGAACAAGGGGAGGAGAACAACCATATAGGGAACACCGGGGGAGCGGCTTGGGTCTGGGACAAACCAACTGGGAATGGAAGTGCGGAAGGTAGGGATGGACCATTGGGGTACAAAGAATATACAAAGAACATATAAAACCACAATAAAAACATCGCATCACCACACTCTGGGCATCCTGCTCCAGTGCTTCAACACCCTTACAGTAAAAAATATTTACCTAATATTTAATCTGAACGTACCCACTTTCACTTACAGCCATTTCCCCTTGTCCTATCACTACATATCCCTGTAAAAAGAACCTCTCCAGCCTTAAAATACATCAGAAAGTGTCTCTGTCAGAGAACCCTAAACAATTTCACTTCCAAAGCTTCTTACAGATGCAAAACATAAGTGTGTTATTCTGCCTCATATCTTTACTTCAGATTCTACACTGTGGCAATGCCTTCAAAATAATTTAGTACAGTCAGACAGAGGCAAGTTGAGGATATGGTTTAGCTGATTGTGTGAAGAATATTTGTTCCACAGTCTTTTCTGTGATCTTTATATATCAAGCTTTCTAAGTGCTTGTATCATCAATCTGTGGCATCGTGTCACTAAAGGGAACTGTGAGATATTTGTGATAGTTGGGGTCCTTTTTGCTTGCACCTTTTCTCACATGATGATGTTCCCAGATCTACAAAAATGTTTTTACTACATTATAAAGACAAGACAATATGCAGCTGTGTACTGATACTAATAATAACAAGAGAACATTAGAACTTTAGTCTCACAAACTAAAATCTGATAAAAGCTGTGCAAAGTGTACATATGCTTAGCTGAGCATACATATAATACAGCACTGTATTTGCAAAGACAATACAGTTTATTTGCTACCGTAAGGACTAAATAGAAATGTCAATTATGCTAAGTTTTAAGACTGCGGAAGGTATCTTTTCAGCTTTATACCGGCTAGCGCTTGTATTTCAATGCCTTAGAAAGCCTCGAGCAGCCTTGAGAGGTAGCACAGGCAATCTAGCACTTTAGTAGCTCTAAAATCGGTACCTGAATCAGCTGCAGAGCAAATACCATCAGCAGAAGCAAAGAGGGAGAAATATAGCTCCCTGCCCGCTCAATTCCCTGCAGTTAGAAGCCTTCAAATGAGACAGACGACCAGAGATGTTTACAGGAAAGTAGCTGAGCTGAGAGAGGGCGTTTGCCTCCCCTCGACCATCTTTTATTAGGAGAAGGGGAAAGGGGAGGACTGGGGGCGGACCCGGGGTGAGCGGCCAATCAGACACTGCTGAAGAGTCTGAGTTACATTTGGCTTTGCCCGCGCTTAGAACAAAAGAGCTCAGAGCACATGTCTTTGGGAGGGGGGAGGGGAAGCTCAGAACAGGCAGCAACATAAGACTTTATATGTAGACTGAAAATTATAATCTACTAGCCGTTTTAAAAGCCAATCTATCTTGTCTGTTGCTTAAGATAATTTACCTGCAAGGTTTATGAGGTTTTTAACAGCCAAAAAGGCAACTTGAACTCAAAGAAAATTTTTCTTTCACCTTTAATATCACATTTACATGATACTGTCACATTTTCTGTGTTGATTACAGCTGATTGTGATCTGAGGGAATAAACATGGGCTACAACAGCATTCAGAGTAATTTTAACTCTCTATTAGACCAGGAGAGACCTTCTCCTGTCCTCATCTTGAGACAATCAAGTAATATCCCAGTGTTCCCTTACCATCCCCTTTACTCTCAGAATTTAGGATTTTGGTCAGGATAACCCTTGGGAGAAGAGTAGGTCCTATCATCACTGATGGACTGAATAGGCTTGCTAAGCTTCAGACAATCCTTACTCTTCCCAGAGAGAACTGCACAGTTTTATACTAAGGTAATTTCGTTTTTCTGCTAAACACTAGAGAGAAGATTTCTTCTCAAAATCCTTGCAAAGTACAGCTCCAGCTATAGCTTTCAGGAAGCTGCAGTTTGACTTGTTAGGGTTCTCAGAGGAAAACAAGATCAATTACTTGTCACAGCAAGAGAGAGTTTACTGTCTGCAGGGTGTTGTAATATCGCATTGTGGATGGGAAAAAAAATGAAAAAAAAGCCCAAAGAAACAATTCTGAGTTTGCCTCTGTGCATTTGGACAGGCTCCTATTAAGCTAGTTAAACAGTTTATCTTTGCAGTAATATAACACTCAAATTATTCATTATAAGTGCAACTTTGTATCAACATCATTATGTTTGGGGCTACTTTGTAAACAAGATGTGTAAAAATCCTGCTGCCTTTCATTTGACTCTGTGTGGTGTATAAGCACAAAGAGGTAGTTCCTGAAAAAATTTGCTGTGACTACAAAGTAAGCAACTGAAAGTGATGACAATATAAAGTTTTATTAGAAATTTCTAAATTAATGCTTCAACTTTAACCTGACTTTTCCCCTTCTCTATTTCATTGTAAGATGATGAATCTCTTATATTAGGCAATAATGAATATGTAATTCTTAAAAATATGAATAAACATAGCAGCATATTGACCTTGGACTTATATACTTTATTAAGGAATTGAGCAATTAATTCTGTTTTGTTTGGCAATTTATGTTTGAAATGCAAGACATGTCAAATTTAATGGCACATTCTACTGATAAAGATTGAAAGCAAATGTCTTCAACTTCTTAATTTAATAATCTCTATAATTACAAATTATTGTATCATTTCACATTAAGGCTTGTATGGAGAATATAGAGGAAATACCAAATTAATTTGTGTTTGCCCCTGAAGTACATCACCTTTCTATTCACATATCCTTGAACTGAACAGCTATAGCTACACTGTAAAGGTCCAGAAAATTCAATATATCTGGCTTCAACCTGAATATTTATGGAAAGTCAGAGAGGAAATATCACAATAAGTAATCATCATGTGAGGAATATTGGAATCACAAGACCATTTAAGTTAGGAGGGCCTCTGGAAGTCATTTAGTCCAACCTCCCACTTGAACTAGGTCCTGTTAGAGGTCTTTCTCAGGTTGTTATCCAACTGAGTTTTGTACACATCTCACAGACTCTACGGACATCTTTGCCAGTGTTTATTCAGACTCATAGAGAAAAAATTTCTTTTTTATGTTTAAGAGGAATTTCTTATATTACATCTTAGAATCCTAGATTCATATGAGTCTACTTTGGAAGGGATCCTCTGGATAACAGCTACTTCACCTCTCTGTTGAGAGGGGGGTCATAGATTAGATCTTAGCCTTGTCTGGCTGAGTCATGAATACTTTCAACAAGAAAAATTCCATCACTTCTCTGGGCAGCCTATCCCACTGTTCAATTGTCCTCAGAGTTAAGATCTTTTTACTCTTACATACAGACAGAGGTTTTCCTGAAACAAGTTTTCTTTTGCTCGTCATATTGCTATACCTCTTCAGGAAGACTCTGTTTCAAGTTTTCTACTCTGTTCCAAGTTTTCTACTCTGTTCCAATACGTATCCCTCGTTAGAGTCCCTCTAGTCTTGTCTCATCTCCAGGATGAATGAACCAGCTTTCTCAGGCTTTGCTCATATGTCAAGTACTCCAGAACCAAACAATCTTATTGGACCTTTGTTGGGCTCACTCCAGTATGTCAACGTCTTTTTGGTACTGGGAAGTCCAGACCTGGGCATGAAACTCTAAATGTGGTCTCCCAAGTGTCAGATAGAGGTGAGACCAGATAAATGCAGATCCATCACAGTACACAGACAGCTTCCTCTGCAGCAAGGGCACTTTGCTGACTCTGTATCTGTGTCTACAGATATTTTTAAAGATGTATCTGTATCTATGGACATATATTTATGTCTGATACATGGATAATGGGCCAGAGTGTGCTTTCAGCAATTTCATGGAGGAACTACATATAGCAAGAGAAAGTGAGAGAGACGGATGATATCAATAACTGTATTTGCAGATGTCTTCATAAATCGATAGGTCTATGTAATATAAAGATACTGCAGTACCTCTATATTGACCTATTACTGATTCTTTAGGACAGATACCAGTAAATGGCTGAAACTTGGACATTGTATTGCTGAACATAAGCCTTGGAGCCTGAAAATGTAGTCAAATTTTCAGTGCCTTATCATGTCTATATCTCATCTCATTTTACAGAAAACCATACCAAAAGACTTGCTGAAGTCAAAGTAAATAAAATCCACTGACATCCCATTGACTACAGATCCTGTCATTTTATAATAGAAAACAATTAGGCTGACCATGTGAGACATCCCTTGTTAAATCCATTCTATCTGGTTCTCAGGCACATTTTGCTCTTCGTATTAGAAATAAATTCAAAGAGGATTTTGATGGACAGACTTCACAGGGACTGATGTGAGGCCAACCAGACTACATTTCCTTGGTTCTTCTCCTCTGCTTCTTCAAGATGGATGTGACTTTTCTAGTCACCAGAAACCTTTCCCGGTCACCATGGCCTTTAAAAGCTGATAGCAGTCTCATGGTGACATCACTCAAATAAGGAACAGAGAAAATACTAACACCTAGCACTTCTTTTGTAAGTGGAAATGAACAGCCCTTCAAAGAAAGACTTCAGAATGCTGGTAGATAGGGGGTTGGACTTGAGCCAAAAATGTGCACTTGTAGCCCAGAAAGCCAATTGTACCCTTGGCTGCACCAAAAGCAGTGTTGCCAGCAGGGTGAGGGAGGGGGTTCTGCCCCTCTACCCTGCTGTGATGAGATCCTATCTGGAATGCTTCATCCAGCACTGGGGTCCTCAGCACAGGAAGGACATGGACCCATTGGAGCAAATCCAGAGGAGGGAAGATGATTAGATGGGATGGAGCACCACTCTAATGAGAAAAGGTTGAGAGACTTGAGGTTGTTCA
This sequence comes from Corvus brachyrhynchos, assembly GCF_000691975.1. Classification (NCBI taxonomy): domain Eukaryota; kingdom Metazoa; phylum Chordata; class Aves; order Passeriformes; family Corvidae; genus Corvus; species Corvus brachyrhynchos. Next base: position 2,670,171 of record NW_008238983.1, on the reverse strand, counting down.
GCCTTGACAAGAGAGGACTCTAGGGAGACCTTCTTGAAGGCTTTTCAATATTTAAAGGAGGCTTACAAGAAAGATGGGGGCAAACATTTTAGCAGGGACTGTTGCGTTAGGACAAGGGGTTAAGGTTTTAAACTGAAGAAGGGCTGATTTAGATTAGATATAAGGAAGAAGCTGTCACATAAGGAAGAAGCTTTTATGATGATGGTGGTAAAATACTGGAACAGGTTGCACAGGCAGGTACTAGATGCATGTAGTAAGACTGTAATACAGTTCTGCACATTAATAACCTGATGGGAATGCTCTTCCAAATGCAACCTAATGCAGGATACTGTTGGCCTTCTTTACCATGAAGGCACACTGGTTGTTGTTGGGTTTTGATTTTTTTTTTTTGTTTGTTTATTTGTTTGTTTGTTTTTTCCCCCAGAAACAGAAAAGATACCATGAGCATATCGCTGACTTACTGTTCATTTTCTGAAAAGCTGCTCTCTAACTGGTCCATCCCCAGTGTTGTTAGATTATTTCTTCCCAAGTGCAGGTCTTGTATGTGGCCTTGCAGAAGTTTGCTAGGTTCCAGTTGTCCCATTTCTCCAGATGGCTAAGGACTTTTTGGTATTGATTACAAACCTTTGAGCCTCACAGTTTAGCTAATTTTCAATTCACTTACCTGTTCACTTATCTATTCCATACTTCACTGTTTGTCAATGAGGATGTTATGGGAGATGGTTGAAAGCCATACTAAAATAAAAAAAAAAAGCCTGCTGTTCTTTTGTCATGTATCAAGCTAGTTACCTAATTACAGAAGGCTCTTAGGTTGGTTAAGCATGATTTACCCTTCATAAATTTTTGCTGACTTCTCCAGTCAACCTCCTATGCTTCATATATCTGGAAATGGTTACCAGGAATATTTCCTCCCTCATCTTCCCAGGGATTGAAATGATCAACCTGTAGCTCCCAGGATTTTCTGTCTTAACCCTCTTGAAGACAGCAGTGACATGTTCTTTTTTCCAGTTCTCACATAGGACAGTGTCTCTATATCCCTTGTAGATCACCTGACCATGTTTACATATCTCATACACTTCTTTATATTTGAGATATCAGCAGCTCCTTGTTCAGCACTGCAGACTTCAAGATGGATCGTTCTTGAGCTTGGAGGAGGTGACCCTTAAAAATCAACCAACACTTCTGGCCTCTTTTTCTCTACAGGATCGTATACCATGGGATTTTTCCAAGCAGATCTTTGAAAAGGCCAAAATCTCTAAAGAAGTCTATAGTTGTGGTACTGCTTTTAGCCTTGTGCTTTCCTCTCCAGATCTCGACTCCACTAGTCCATGGTCACTGCAGCCAAGGCTGCTCTCAGTCTACACATTCTGAGAATTTCTTCTTTGTTTGTGAGTATCATGTTCAGTAGAGCATCTCCCCTCTTCATCTTTATCACCTGTGTTAGGAAGGTGTCATCAATACACATCAGAAACCTCCTGTGTTACTGCTGCCTTGTTGTTTTGTCCTTCTAGCATATACTCAGGAGGTTCAAGTCCTCCATAAGGACTGGGACCTACAACTGTGAGACTTCTTCCAATTGTATAAAGGTCTCATTTACTTCTTCCCAATCAGGCAGTCTGTAGCAGACACCCCCAATAGTATTGCACATGTTATATATTAACTTTATTGATCAAATCCTGTATATTTCAGGTTCTATTAATAAGTCCTTGCGGAGGGATGTTTCAGATTTGATACCGCTAAAACTGCACATTATTTTGCACTATATAAGAAGTTGTTCTAGTGTCATCAATAACACACTGCTAATATTCCAGAGGTTGACTCTTCATTTCTTCATGAGAAAATAAAATAATAATAATCTACAAGTAACAACCGAAGCACTCTGATGTATATTGTAATTGCATGTTCTGTTCAGTAAAATTTTATTTAGGCTAATTTTCCAGAGCCTTACTTTTTATAATTGACACTCTTCTCTTACAGAATCTAATTAGATTCCATGTCACTCAGTAAAATTGGAAACTTCATTCAAATGTAAATCACACTAGTTTAGGAAGGTACAACCTGAATAATCACATGCGTGGAGTAGGATTTTTTTAAGGCAAACGAACTATGTGATATGAAACTAGGTAATCTGAATGAAAAATTTCAATGTGTTTTATAGTTCATTTCACATAAATGGATATGTTGCAATTTTTCTTCAGCATGGTTGAGAACATAAGTTTTATTTTCAATCTTTTTTTACTGGTTACACAAAAAACTCCAACTCCTTACAGTGTGTTGCTTTTTGTTGCATTGTAAATTTTATTTGACCATGACTTGTGAAATGAGTAGGAGAAAATTCCTGTTTACAACCTAAAATGTATATCAGAATTTATAGTAAGAATCTAAATTGAACAAGAGAATTTAAGGACAGGCTTAGCTTCTATCTGTTACAGTCACCCAAATCAGATTGCCTGCAAATAATTTAGCACTAGATTTCCTGTGATCTTCCTATATAGTGGACGAAATAATCTTCTTTACTTACTTCCTTTATGGCATGAATGTAAACACAAAAAAAAACAAAAATAACCCCCACATCACTGTACAGAAAACAGTTTGTGGAATGTAATTGGAGATAAATGCTGAAGTCTCAATAACATGACATGTCACCACACAAGGTTTATGACAGGTGATCAGGGAAAGTGCAACTTTGTTTATGATTGACTACCTTGAGAAAAATATTTCAGCCAAATATTCAGCCAGGCGGTTACAACTGTATTGCTTTTCTATTAGATAAAGTAAAAAAAAATAGAAAGGAAAATTCAGATATTATTACTGAGATTACCGTTTTTAAACTGCCTGAGGAACCTGGTCACATTTTCTAGATTTAATCAGAACTGAACATCCAAGTTCCTTAAAAGTTTTGAAAGTCTTAGCCCAAGATAGCATATAACAACTCCTCCACTGTTGGGGCCTACTATTGGTTCTCTAGTGTATTTGTTACTGCAGATAGTTATTTGTCAATAATGAAAGTCCAAAACTAATGTTTTACAAACGTTTAAGTACAAGTATAGAGTACAAATGATAGACCCAATGTCAGGGCTTATTAAGGTGTCTTCTGATTTAATGGTCTTCATTGGTCTGCTCATCTACTGTTGTTTTCATTGTGGATTCTAATACTTATTCTTTATCCTAAAATGTCAAATTACACACATTCAAGAATTAATCAGGATGCAAAAACAGTACTTAAATATATCTATATTTTTAAAATCTCCCACCGAAGAAAGGAGGCCTTTTTCTTCTAAATGCCCAAACTAGCAACATTTGTCTTGGTTCTCATTGGAAAGTTTATTTTTTGCAGATAAATATAGATCATATGTTACTGTGGTCAGAGTTAGAAAAGCCTGGACAAGGTTTGAAGTTAAATGTAAAGGATAATCTTAAGACTGATGTGCCTATTATCATCAGCTTTGAATCATCATCAGGACTTTGATGAGCCTAGTGGGCCCTTTCCAACTCATGATATTTTATGATTCTATTATTTTACTCAAGTGTTTCACAAGCTAATACAAGTTTGATCCTTGCCTTTATTCAAATGGAGGGTATTAGCTTTGTAAATTATTTTTAATTTTTCTAATTATGTATTATTCTTTGCATATCATAGAGATGAGTTTAACAACAAAAGCAAAAGCAAAGTTTCCAGAAGCTTCATCTCTACCTTTCCAAGAATGCCTGGCAAAAGGGTGCTCTAAAGGGAGGATGACTCTCTTGATATGTAGTACAGCTATTGCAGAAGCATGGAAAGGACCAATGGAAAGACCTTTATGCTTTTATTGTTCATGTGTTGATTTATTATATTGTCTCCTAAAACAGCATCACACCAAAAAGAGAAGAAAAATTGTAGTTGTGCAGACACACAATACAGTTCTTAGGAAAAATGTTCAAGCCTGATAAAGGAAAAAACCTTTATGTAATAGTTTAAGAATCTCAGCAGAATTCAGGTCAGAAGGAAACTCAGGAGGTCTTTAGTGTAACTCAAAGCAGAGTCAGCTGTGAGGTCAGATTATGTTGCTCAGGGATTTATAGTCCACAGATGGAGACCGCACACCATTTTTGGGGAACTTGCTTCACAACTTGACTGACCTGGGGTGAAAATGCTTTTCCTAACACACTGTTTGAAACTACCTTGCTTCAGTTTATGCCAGTTGTTTCTTGTTTTTACGGAAGGCAGCATTGAGAACTGAGGGTCCACCCTTTTGTGATCCCCCCAGCACTGGAGGCTGGGCAGGTTGTTTGGTCTCCCTGAGGTGGTCTCCAGGCTGAAAAATCCCCAGGCCCCTTCCTGAAGAGCTGCTCCCAGACAGGCCACAGCACCAGTGTCACAGGCAGCACACAGCTTTGCACTTACATGTAAATGGGGGTTTCTGTCTGCCCATTCCTCTAGCATGTCTAGGTCCTTCTGAATTACAGCTCTGCTATTGAGTGTGTTGGTTGCATATCTACACTCCCACACAGTTTGATATAAGTTCCAGGCTTGATAAGAGAGTGCTCCATCACTTTCTCCAGACTCCTGCAATAGTCCACTTTTGCCAGCTTCCAGTATATGGCCCTCTTGCCTACCTCTATTGTTGGGGTCTCTTCCCCTGCCATGGAGCCCTGGGAGAGGAGCCCTGGGGGGGAGACACGGGGTTTCCCTGCCCCTGTTCAGCCTCATTTCCCATTGGTTGGTTTGTGTTCCCCGGGGTGGCCAAGGACCCTCGGGTCCCGTGACTGGGGGGGTTCCTGAGCAGAGCCCCGGCCATGCGGCTGGAGAAATAAACATCTCTGAAACATCTACCACGAATCTGTCCGTATATACTTCGCTTTCCACGGGACTCCTGGTTTGATATATGCGTGTTACAGTAATCCCTGCTGTAACAAACTGGTGGAGGAATGCGAGCAGGACACCGATCCCTGAGGAAGATTCGTGAGTAAAATAACCCCTCTAGACCTCCCTCTTCTCATCTTGGTTTGGATATTCTCTCTGGACTATGGAAGAATCGTGGGAAATGGGGCTCTCTGAGCCACAGAAAGAAATGTACCTAGAAGTAAAAGGAATACTTGAACAACAAAACAAAAAAGTAATGCAACCGGGAGATCTAGAACATTTTTTCATCTGGCTTTTCGAAAGGTTCTCCTATATTTCTCAAGACTTACTTTTTGATATTGAACCTCCTGTATCTTGTGAGGGGTGTTTCTGGGACGAGATCTGGGATAAAGTA
>NW_008238983.1:2661701-2664131 GCF_000691975.1 Corvus brachyrhynchos | reverse complement strand
CAATTTGATATAGTGCAAGGAAAGAAGGGTTTACAAGCAGCGAATGTTACTGGGCCTGGAGGTATTCCAGTCAAAGGCAGCCGTTATGCACAAAATTATAAACAATATCCATCCCAGCAACTTCCCTACCCACAGCCTACTTTCCCCTTTTACCCTATACCCAATATGAACCCCTTCCTAAGTTTACCCTATCCCCAGTTTATTCCTAATCCGTTTTTCACCCCATGGCTTCCATATACACTTCCCTTTCCCTGCAATTCCTTTCTGATGCCAAGGGGGGGATGAAAAGGGGGAGGGAAGAAATTAAACCCTCTCCTGCCTCAGTTTCCCCACAAAGCATGCCCGGAGGGTTCTGCCTCCCTTCTGTCAAATAAAACGGGTGAGATGTTGGGGTCCCTTCCCCCTGCCATGGAGCCCTGGGAGATGGGCCCTGGGGGGGAGACACGGGGTCTCCCTGCCCCTGGTCACCTTTGTTTCCCATTGGTTGGTTTGTGTTCCCCGGGGTGGCCAAGGACCCTTGGGTCCCGTGACTGCGGAGTTCCTGAGCTGAGCCCCGGCCATGCGGCTGGAGAAATAAACACCTCTGAAACATCTACCACGAATCTGTCCATATATACTTCCTTTCCCTGGGACTCCTGGTTTGATATATGCGTGTTACAGTAATCCCCGCTGTAACACTCTATAACTTGTTTTTCATCCATTTAATTATCCATCCCTCTAGACCATACAGTTCCATTGCAGATAGAGGAATAGCATGGCAGTTGCTTTCAAAAGCCCTGCTGAAAGTGACGTAAATTTTATTTACCCATCCATAAAACAAGTAATTTCATCACTGAAGGCAATCAGGATTGGACAGGCGTGACTCAGTCCTGGTACTTTTGCTTTGATTGTTCCCAGCTACCTACTTCACCTTCTGTGCCAAGAAATGTGTTTCCAGAGGTCTGACTCAAAGATTTCCCAAGGGACTGAAGCAAGGCTGACAGGCCTGTAGTTAGCCTGCTTGAACTTTGATCTTCTTTGAAGATGTGTGCAGCACTTGACTTCTTCCTGTTGCTGTGGACCTCCCCTGATCTCCACAGTGCTTCAAAGAAGATAGAGAACAGCCATTCAAAGACAACTGTCTGAGAACAAAGGTCTGGGAAGCTTTGTTGGTGAAGTCTGAGGTAAGGAAGATACTGGATACAAAACATCAGTCATTGCTTTGTCTACTGTGCCTAAATCATTGAGCCATTTTAACAACAGGCATACATTTTCTTAGTTCAGCCTTTTAATACTGATGCACAGTAGAAAGTCCTTTTATTGTTTTTGACATCTTTTACAAAAACCAAATTTGTGTGCAAATCTTCAGCTTCATTCTTCCTTAAGTACAGCCAAGGCTGCCATTGATTACCATATCCCCAAACAACTGCTTTCTAGTTACTAGAAGAGTCTCCTGTGTGTCATCCCTAGCTGGCTCAAGTATCTGGATCAAGACACTGTTTCTCACACCCTCTAGAAATCTCCTTGACTGCTCCCTTCTGACCATGTTGCTATTCTAGTAGATGTCATGGAGGTTCAAGATCCTCATGAACATGAGTTGGTGAACCCAAGATATCTTCAGGTCATTTGAAACATGCTTTGGCCTACACTGTGGTCTGTAACATAGCCCTACCATGCCATTACACTCACTGGCGTCTTCTTTTACCCTGACCCATGATTTCTCAGCTAGATCACTTTCTACCATGTGGAAAGACATCGCACATCTTAGGCTTCTTCTCACAGCACAATTCCCTTATCTTGTCTTCCCTGAATATCTTGCACCTGTCTCTAACTTTAGTCAGGCCATGTGAGCTACTTAACTCCATCTCAGTTCTTCCAATAATCTCATAGATTTTTTGGACTACATGCAAGTCTCTATTTCCTCTTGATGCTTCCTCATGTACAGACATCAGTGCACATAAGCTTGAAATTGATCATCTTTTGCCTTGTTTCTTCTTTCATGAGGTCTCTCTTATCAAAAAAAAAGAAAAATGAAACCCTCATTAAGATTCGTTGTTTCTTTAGCCTATGTGTTTTCAGTAATTTGCAGAACAAAGTACTTCTTGTTTTATATCTTTCTTCCATGCAGAAATACGTGCCTACAGGCTTCGAATGTCTATTTCTGAAAACAGTCAACAAACAAAAGCAAGATTTTAAGAAAACAGAAAATGCTAAAAGAGTTATCTATGTGTTGGAAATTTTGACTGGAACCTTACATCTTGTGTAGTTTGAAAATGTTTGAAACTACATGCCCAAAGGAACCAAAATGTATAGTTTCCACTTGGCTCTAGTGGATATTTCTACTGGTTAAATAGGAGCCAAATTTGGCTCCTCTACATGCTTTGTCTATGTTTGTCTTCCCATCTGGATTGACAGAGTGAAAGAGTGACAGAACACACTGTGGAGAAAAAG
>NW_008238983.1:2656376-2661649 GCF_000691975.1 Corvus brachyrhynchos | reverse complement strand
TGAAGCTAAAGGGCTCTATTCATCAGTCACACATTGGGTCTTTGTGAACAACCAACACTCAGCTCCCGTGGAGCCCAAGTCTGGGCAAACAGCTTGAAGTTTTTCTGCATTACTCTTGTACAACTTAGATCTGAGAATATTGCTTTGACAATGAACTGATTAATACTATGGAAGAGGAAATGTTCACAGGGTTGTTTACACAGACTATGTAATCTATCCAGCTGGAGTATTGAATTCAAATGAGTACAATTACAAGAAGCTCTACAAATCTTCAGTATGTACAGTAGCAGTACAAAGACAGGCAGTTGATTCTGAATTTAGCATCTTATATTTTATTTTACAGTAATATCACTGACAAGGTATTTTTACACTAGAAAGGTGTGTGTAGCCGCACAGTTCTCCAGAAATTTACAAGCTAAAAATTATTTTGTTGGTTTTTTTTTTTTCCTTTGAGTTACCTTATCACAGGTACTACTGGCTTCATTGGTGCTCATACTAATCACTGCTACATATGATAACTTGGGACACCTTGCACTCAGTGGGCTGGAATGATATAGCTCACAGAGAATGGAGATAGGTTAAGTATATTAACATGCATTTTCTCTCTTCTGCTTCTACTAATCTTTGAATTATTATGCAAACTCAATATTTTATTGATAATTAGGAGCTGGAAATGAAAATTGGATTTACATGTAATCCCTACATAAAGAGATATTAAATTTAAAAATGCTGAGGTCACCTTGTCTGATCATTTAATGCATAAAGACCTGAGTTTTCAGGCCTTATTACACACAGAATGTGTTGCAAGATTAGACCACATTAAAGATTGAAAGAAGTACAATTCCATGAAGACATAACCTGTTCAGTCTACTCTTCTTTGGCAATTCTTCAGTGAAGACTGTAAATATTTGCTTCTGAGAAAGATAAGAATATTACTCAGATAGAAATTAATACAGTGTGAATTTCAATGTAGGGAAGGCTTCAATATTTTAATCGGAACAACAGTGCTGGAGAGACACAATCCATGAACTGCAGACAACTACAAGGCTTTCACATCTTGTAGCAGGGAAGTAGTGCATAAATGTAAAACACTTTCAGTGCTGGGGTGGGTGTTTTTAAAAATATTTTGGTGTATTGATTTACTTACTTTAACTGTTTTGATTAATTCATGTAATATTTTTAACCTATAAACTACATTCATTCACAATACAAAAGGCATTCTCAGTTCTGCCTGTCAAATATGCAGAACCATTATAGATTTGATTTAGTTTTGAGAGAAACAGACCATTTACCATTTGCTTAATATAACTGGTTTTGTTGCAACTGTGTGCTCTAAAAGCTAGGTGGGAAAAAGGTTAATAGTGCTTGGTGAAAACTGAATACTGGACACTTTTTATTCACAATATAATTACTTTGCTTGTGTATACTATAATCCTTTCTGTAGTTCTCAGATGAGGTTGGCATTCCTTATATTTAATGTACTACATGTATATAGAATTTATCGCCCTTTACCTGCAACATTTACTATGTCAAGAGGCAAAGGTGAAAAAAATTAGAAAAGCAGTGAGTGTGTGTGGTTTTATTCCTGTTACCATGGGAAAAAATTACGGCTGCTACTGTGCTGGGCTCCTGTGGGAGTCTGCCTTTTTTCCTGCCAGCTCACTGCATTGCTTTTGGACTAGACAGCTCTGCCCCAGGTCTTGATCTATCTCAGATGAATCTTAGTCTGTCTCAGATTAAGATCTACATAGCACATTTGGTCACACAGAGAAATGTGTACCTCAGGATTTCCAGGTTCTGTGTTAGAAAGTGGGAAACATGGCATGTTTGTAAACCTACCCAGAGCACAAACTTCCTGTTACTGACTTACCTAGAAATCCTATCAACCATAACTAATGTAGAACTGACACAACTGGTAATGTTGGATTTTCAGACAGAATGACATTAACTGGAACTCTTTCCTGAAGATGAGTCTTGTCCCTTTTGGTAATGGAGGAATGGTAGGTAGGAAAGGCAAAGATAACTGGTAAAAAAGATATTTCTGTAGCAGAATGTAAATACATTCCTTGCTACTGAGGAAATCACCTGTGTTCGGGTCCCTATATATATTTATAATTTTTTAGCCAATAACATTACAATTTAAAAATGTACAAGAAATCCTGAGATCACAAGTAAAAATGCCATGCTTCTTCCTTTGAGAGAGTAGAGTATCAACTGGACAAAATTATTTTGTTCTAAATTTTTCTTTTGTTTCACTGTTTTCAAGGATTCCAATTCTTCACTATACAAAATACTGGGCAGGAGAAAGCCTCCAGCCTTCTCACTACTTTTGCCAAGTTATTAGGGTATTCTTACCAATGATCAAGGAAGAAGATCAGACTCCACTTAGGCTGAACTGGAGCAGCTTCTTAAATGAGAGTGTTATATAGGCTCTGGAGGCTTGTTCTGTCTTGAAAATTGCTGCTGCTGTGAACTGTACAGCTTTTCACTACTTCCTGGTGGCAGGAAATTTTGATAGAGAAACACCTATACTGAGGAATTCTGAGGGATTTTGAAAGAAAGTTGCTAACTGTTTCAACTACATGTAATCAGGCTTTCTAATTACTCAGTGAAGCCAAATGATGTCTAGTGAATACAGATAAGACTAAGCTAAGTCTGCTTAGCTTAGTCTGCTTAGCTTATTAATATTCCCAGAGGAATATTAATATGGGAATATTAATAACCAATATTAATATTGGGAATATTAATAACTGGGAATATTAATAACCAATAATTACAGTATACTTTTCATTTTACGAAAGCTAGCACAGGACTACTCTTGTTTGGATTTTTTTAAATTTACCTAATATGTAGAGTGCAAAAGTCTATGAGAGCTTTTTTGGTGTTTTTTCTCTTTTCCTCACCCCTTGACCGAACAGTGTAAACACTATGATTTTGAATATGTATGTAAGTCACACAATCATGGAATATTCTTAGTTTGAAGGGACCCACAAAGATCACTGAGTCCAACTAAAGTAAATGGCCCATACAGGGACTGAACCCATGACCTTGGCATTTGTAGCACCATGCTCTCTTTCAATATCAAATTATCTCTCAAAGGAGAGAATAAGTGAAGATGAAATAAGAAGTTAAAAAAATTAAGAATCTTAACAGTGGTAAGTTTACTTTGGTCCTTGCCTTGAATTATCAAGGAAGGCAATCATACTTTTATTGTATTAAAAATATATATGTCTTGTACTTTTTCCTTTTCTTTTCCTTTTCCTAATATGTTTTCACCAGATCGAATATTTTTTCAAAAAAAACCCAATAGTGTTTCAGGAAAGCAAAACATCTACCGGGAAAGGAAAGACAGCTTTTTGCTGTAGATAGTGATTAAATACTAGCAGAAAAACACTTTCAAGGTTAAGGAAGAAGAAGCAAAATGAGAAGTTCAAATTCTCTCCATCTAAAGATGGAAGAGAAGATACAGAAACTGAAACTGTATTAAATCAAATTCCCAGGATGAGAAGGAATTGAGAGGTGGTGGGTGCCTCACTGAATCTCCCATTCTGCTCTCTTAGAAAAAAACTAATCTGGAAAGACAGATGAGATTTCTCCACTATGAAGAAGATTTACTAATAGGTTGATAAATAGAGCACTACAATTTACCTTTCCTTGAAGCTAAATGGGTATAGAAACTGGAGAGGTCCATATGGAGAAAAAAAAATTGCTAGTTTAGTGATGTCTTATGGTTCCTTATCCTGGAGACTTAATAGCATTAGAAAAATATAGAGAAAATGTATGTCCCTCCTGTAGAGAATTTTTAAATAACTTTCTCCAGTTTTGTCAGTTGTAAATGTGGAAGAAATTTTCTGTCTCAGAACTTTCCACCCAAACAGCAATGGAAGAAGAAGAAGGTGTAAATGACCAAGTGTGTATCTCAGAACAGAGGTGGACTCAACTATTGGGTTTTTTGAGAACAGGCTTCAAATTAATTTATTTGAACCTTGTGTTAAGCAAATATATCATAATGTTATTATGAAATAATATCAGATAAACAGTTAATAATATTAGAATAGAGCCAGAAATAATTCAAGCATGAGGGAATGTATGACTTGGGCATGACAGAATTTATTCTATTCTAAGGCTTTTTTCATTCATTTATGATTTCACAATAAGAACATTAATAGTTAAAAACTATTACAGAAAATAGTGATTAGACAAGCAGATAGTGAAGAAAAGTTTGAAATCCTCAAATGTAACTCCAGGACCAGTATATAAGCATATTATATTGTTAGCCACTCATTACTCTGTCACTGCCAGTTACAGATTAGATACACAAAGAGAATGATCCTACAAAAGAACATATATTCTAAACATTTTGATTAAAACATTCACCATATATGAGAGAAAAGATTGTGGGAAACAGAGAAGCAGAAACTTCCACAGGCATTAATGAGTTTGATTTCCAGCCCTGGAAAGAGCTTGGATTGATGTAATGGCAAAGCTATACAGACTTTAAGCAGAAGAATTATAAAACAAGGTTTCTATAGTTATAAGTAAGAAAATGTATTGGGTGATATGGTGAAGGGTTCTTAAGTATAGTAATGTGATTTTATAGTTTAAGTTAAGAATGTAGCTGTTATTATAGAGTATATGTGTGTATGTGAGCTAGTAAGTTATTAGTTGTGGAACAGACGCAATGCAGTAAAAAGTACCAAAGGTAATAGGTTATAAAGTCAAAACAAAGTTTCTTGTTAATTGCTTATTGGACCAAAAAGTTATAAATTGCCATGTAACTCTGAAACCTGTGACTTTCTCAGTTATGACAAATTGTTACTAAATCACAGCCTTTGAAACTAATGCCTTGTTGATTTTTAAGTAATAAATCGTGATAACCGTGATCGTCCTATTTCTTGGATAATAAAGCTTCGAAGACAAAAGATGAAACATTTTTGTCTCTTGTAGTGCACTTCACTTCCCCTCGATCACTTTTTGAACACCTGGAAAATTGTATCCTACAGTAACTGTCAAGTTTTGCATAAATAAAATACATTTTCAACTGAATTTCATTTTGTTAACAACAAAAACAACAATAACAACAGCAAAAACAACAGGGTGGTCTCAGGCTGAAAAATATTATTTTTCTTTTCTGGAATGCTGTGTCACAAACCATGTTTTGGGCTTCCAACTTTTTATTAAGTACCTGTTCTTGTGAATTGACTGAAGAGTGATTCACCATAACATCTTTGGTCAGAGCTGAATTGTTTCCTTTTGTTACTTTAATGCTTCTC
>NW_008238983.1:2649572-2656231 GCF_000691975.1 Corvus brachyrhynchos | reverse complement strand
AAAATTTTAAAAAAAAAAAAAAAAAAAAAAAAATCTGTAGAACTGTATGCAGCTGTAGGCAGACATTTAGCTTGGAAATAATTTGCAAAACTTCAGAATGGTTTCTGTCTGACAAATACAAGAGAGCTATTTTGGCTTCATTTATTTTACTTTCTTTGCCACACTTCATCCTCCTGTTTATGGTCTGCCTAAAACCAGATATTTAAATAAGCCTCTATCAAGGATATTTCGAATCACAACTCCCATAAGGAATGAGTTACTATATTTATCAGTGCACACACTAGTTTTTCTGTTTCATTACAGGAACTGAAGTTCTGTAAATTGACAACTACAATAGTTGAACTAGAAAAAGACTCATATTTTCTGAGTAGTATCAGAATCTTCCAACAATTCCACTGAATGGGAATCCTTCCCTGCTTTATCTCCTGCACTACTTCATAGCCCGTGTGTTTCAACTTCAGATACCTAAGTCAGAAACCTGACAATACATGGTATTTTTAAGACATGTCGCCTTACTTTGGTGCAGATGCTCACATTTTAATTTTCCTAATCTGCAGTCACTGGTTAGTGGTCACCATTGTAGGCCCTCTAAAAGAAGACATCAGTAAGACACCTACAATAACACCCTGTAGCCAGGCTATATTCTGAGAATAACAAAGACTAATTTCTTCACACCATCCTTCCCAGTGCTGCTCTTACAATGTCATAGTCTTATAACTCTTCCATTAAAAATCATGCAGTTTATGTAACTTCACTTTTCAGCCTCTGAATTTAATGTCTTTGCTCAAATAACTAGCTTTTGACATACAAGATCTGCTAGCAGCAGCTGAAGAACTAGTGGCATTCAGGCTCAAAGTGGTCATTGAGTGTTCTCAAGGGAAGATTTTTTTTGTTTTGCATTTGGTTTTTTGTTTTGTTTTGGTTTTTTTCTTAAATGAGCTTTTTAGCTATGTATTTTGTATACTCTTATTTTGCTTCTCAGTTTAGCCTAGAAGGGGCTTTAAAACTCTTACTTCAACTTTCAAATAAAAAGCTAGTCCTGAAACATATCTGAAATATATTAATCTCACAAAAATAATTCTTACTCCTTTAAATTTCCCATTTGGTTTTATATAAAAGCCGCTAAGATTGCAGAGGTTTATGTCATAATGGGAATTTTGGGGTACAGCAACACAAAGAAAGATTTCTATCCTTCAGTCTTTCAAAGTCAACAGCCACGATTTTAATAATTATTTTGACTGAGAGACTTAAAACTGCACTGTGAAAAGTCACTGCTCTGTGATCCTTTCTGTACTAGAAAGCAAAGGACTGCATATGAATGTTTTAATAAAAATATCAACTGTCTACATGATTTGCTAGGGCTGACTAAAAACCTTTGAAATTATGATGGGAAAGATGGATATGAGGTAACTGTAACATCCCTCACTTATAAACACAAAACGTGACAAAAGTTCTACCCAGAACACGGGCCAGGCTTTAGTGGTGCTTTCACAAGCATATTGTTGCTGAAACACCTGACAGATTCCCATTCTGCTCTTTAGATGTACTTCCCAGGACGTCTCTTGGCTTTCCTGATTAGATTAATAGTACCGTGGTGAGAATGTTTTTATTTCCATGGATTTAGAAGCTCCAGTTGTTTGTGTTTTGCAGCAGATACCAATGACTCTCATCCAGCTTACTAAAAGAGTTCAGGCTTGTTTCTGTGTCAGTAATGCCATTAGTGTTTCAAGATGAAAACCAAATTAATCTTTTGGTATTAACTAAGAGGGTGCATAACTAAGCCACTTAGTGAGAAAGATATTTAAATTTGAAGGACGTTAAATTCATTTTACTTCAAAGCAGTCAACACAGCCTGTGTAAATAGAACTTCTGCAAAGTTTGTCTGAAACTAATAGGTGTCCAAGATGCAAGATCTCAAGATCTACGTTAAATATGTTCATAGAAAAAGGAATTATTTAGTCTCCAAAAAACTGGACTGTCAGTTGAAAAATTTACCATGGTCACTGTGGTTTTATTTAATATCAATTTTATGGTTTCCTTTTTTTGGTTGGGATTTTTTTCTTTTTGTTACTTTGCAATATTTTTGCCTGGAAACATAATAATTTTGACTCTTTGTTAGAGTATGTCTTTAATTGATTGTGGCTCTGTTTCAGGATTTTGAGAATTACCTAGTTATCCTAAGATTTCCTCCCATTTGACTAAAAATTGTGGGAGAAAATCCAATTGAAAAAATAGTGGTTAAGAATTTGACAGTAAACATGTCAAAACAAATGGAGGGAAAACAATAGTTTTGTTGTTAAATTTATTCTAATATTTCAACTTGAAAGCACACAATGGGAAAGTAGGCAATAGGTATGTTCTACCTGCAAATAAGTAAATTTGTGGAGTGAGAAGAATATTTTTTTCATTATTTTGTTCCAAAGCACCTCTGTTTCATTGTCCTCTCCCCATGAATAAGACTGTATTTTCTCCTTAGTTTGTAATTTATTCAAAAGCAATCACCCTCTTCTATGTTTGTGCAGCTATCAGCATGACAGGGCCCTGTTTTCAAACTCCATATTACAAAGAGTATGATGTAAAAAAAAAATGTTTTCCTTCTACCAGTGTTTTTTAAGACTTCACCAGCTGTAAGAAATTTAACCCTGCATTGAAATAGTTGTTTTGCCATGACAAGATAAAAATAGGAAGATCAAATATGGTAAAAGCTGCTATACCTGGCTGTCATGTACCAGATGACAGGTAAGAATTGTAAAGACTTTTCTGCATTATTTACCTTCTACTGTGTCAACAACTACTCCATATATATGTTTCAGTTCGAATATAATATTGACCATTTGAATTGCTCTTATCTTTGAAAGGTCTTGTGGCTATTTGTTGAAATTCTGGTACTTCACCTTACTGATACTGACTTCATTCGAGGCAGAGTTTTACTTTATGTGTGCATGCCTTTGCATGTGTATATTAATGCCCTAATTCCTGAAATTCAGTGGCGTCTGGATGCCAAAATTTCAACACTGTCACTAGTACTGCTTCTGCTACTAACTCACTATTTTTTCTGAATGTAGGAACAAAACTGCTGGCCTAATATTAAGTACCAAATTAATCGAAAATTTATAATTCCTTGTATTTTTGAAACATTGATTAGTATATAATTGTAAATGTTGTGAGACTAAACACCTTGGTGTGATCTAAACACTCAGCTGGTATGAACTAATATACTGTAAGTAACAAGGTTCAGTCAAACCTAACAGAATAAGAAAAAATGTGAAAATTACTCACAGAGGTTCTCATGGTTCATCAGACAAAGTGCAATTGGGAAGAGCTGCTAGCACTAGTGGTGCATTTACCCATGTTTCAGGGGGCCCAATCCAAGCTGGAGCACTGCCTAGGGGCCATAAGGTAAAACTTTTTTTAAATTACAGTCTCTTTCCTAAGGTAAAAAAGGACATCATCACAGTGAACAATCACAGGACCAAGCAGAGCTAGGGGGTAAGTGCGTAATTCCCTGATTTTACTGAATAGGAAATGCATAAATGCTGGCTTAAAATTCTTGGAAGTGCATGCTCACTTGCATTTGTTTCCAACCCAAGTTATCTTCCACCCTACAGAACAGAGAGACTGATAAATTCATAGTTCTTCTAACCTGAGGCAAGGGTATTGTAGGAGTAGCTACTGACTTATTCTCTAGCAATGTGTTGGGAATGACATTACTGACAGTGAGTGGAAACATTTTTTAGCTGAAATAACTTGGAGCGACTCTTGTTCTTACTGTTAATGGAAGTTACTTGAAATGTACATTTAGGTGAGCACACAGTTTAGTATCAATCACCGCTGTTCCATTGTCAGAACGTGTCATATCCTCACTTATAGTCCCTTTCTTTAAAGTGTACATCTTCAGACTTCTACTACAATAGCACTTTTTTGTTACCTTCTTTGTTATTTAATAGGGATTTGCTTACTTTATCCACATACAGAAAAGTACTATTGTGCTATTAGGGAATTTTTTTAATAACGTGAGGCTTTTGTAGATACATTCTTGAAACCCAATTTTAAATTAATTTCCACTTTTCAAACTGGTAGTTAAACATTCTAAGATGAAGTCAGTAGCATGACATAGAGGTTATACTTGATTTCTCTTATGTGTTTGGGGATTTTTTTATTTGTTTGTGTTCCGGTTTGGCCAAATTTAGAAATATATCCTCTGAGAGAAGGCACAACCACCCCTCCCCCCACCAGGTTCGGGAAAAAAATAAATTT
Source organism: Corvus brachyrhynchos (assembly GCF_000691975.1). Classification (NCBI taxonomy): domain Eukaryota; kingdom Metazoa; phylum Chordata; class Aves; order Passeriformes; family Corvidae; genus Corvus; species Corvus brachyrhynchos. The sequence continues at coordinate 2,651,974 of NW_008238983.1, read as the reverse complement.
TCCTCGAAGGAAAGTGAAGAAGATAAAACTATTTATTTAACAAACACAAGGGAAAGGAAAATAATGTTAAATGGTAAAATCTTTCGCTGTAGAGGAAAAACCTGGGAAAGTGTTCGAGTCCTCCCTTTGGTCTCCTCGGAGCTGGGGCTTGGCCCAGGGCCAGGCCCTCTGTGCCCGGTGGAAAGTCCTCCCGATGTGCTCTGATGTTACAGCAATCAAGCAGTCCAGTAGAACATGGGAGAAAATCCGAAATTCCAGAGAAGGAAAAGTTCAACTCTCAGTCTCTCTCCGGAGAACAAGAAAAACTGGAAAAAACTGGCCAAAAGCTGACTGGAAAGCCACAAGCCGGGTGCTTCCTCGCTCCCCTGCCCCAGCTGGGAAAAAAAAAAAAAAAACCTGCTATCTTTTTGTGTCCTTGAACAAGCTGCAAACTGCTTTGAGAAAGTTTTTGCTCAGGTTTTTTTTTTTCCTTCCCCCTCTCAGGCTCAGTTTAGCGGCATAGAAAGGCCCAAAAATTAATTTCTGGGCATAGGCAGCGATATGGGATACACATCATAAGGTCACCCCAAGACATTGGGTTTGCTAGTTACTGCTTTGGTTGTAGAGCTGGCTCATGTTTAGTAGGAGGGCAAAAAGGCAAAAAAGGCAACAAGTTACTCAATGACCATTCTTGACAGTGATACATTATTTCTTTCAAATAGAACTGTATGCATGCCAACACTTCAAATGTCACTGACTTACTAAGAAATTTATTTTCTCTTCTATCTTTAGACTTGGTAATACATTTTTTTTTTTAATAAATAATGTACAGCTACATTGATTTTCAGCTAAAACATAGTAATGGGATTCTGTGATCTTCTTTCTATTTTGAAAATGTAATTGAGTATATTTTCTAGCTCAGTTGTTTGGTTTTTTTTACTTTAAACCCTTATTAAAAAAAACCTACAAGATCAACATCCTTACTGATATAACCATCAGCACAATTATTTATGTGCCTGTCATTTCCAAATGTATTACTACAATATACTTTCTCCAGGTCTAAATTTAAAATGGCTTTTAAGATTTACTTGGCACAAGGAAAATTCCCACCAAGTTCAAGCACCACTATGGAAGGGACATGGTAGCAGGACAGGGCCCCTAAATTGTCAGTATAGCCTCTCAATAAGGAATTCAAAGCCTGGTTTACCATACTCCAGCTAATTTCTTCCACAGCCTCCTACCACATAATAGGCTCTAGATAACCTCTTTTAGTAAGAGATGCAGAGTCCAGTATCTGATAGCCTTTGTAATACTTCATCTAGGAGCATTTTGTTAACACATTTACAGGATTAAATGCACTGAAGTAAAATCTTTTAAGCTATTCGCTATTCCCGTGGAAGAGAACAGGAGGAGGAAACACACAGTCATAGGGGAGGGGAGCTTGGGAAGAAAGCCTGGATGTCACCTGCTAAGTGCAGGAGCAACCTCAAATTTAAATGAGGTTATTAAAGCCTTTGACCAACTTTTAAACATATCCGAGGACAGAGATTCAAAAATGTCTCTAGACAAGCTGTTTCACTGCTTTACATTCTTTACAAAACATTTTACTTCAGTTTAATCAGAATTTCCCTTGTGTGACTTGCAACAGTTAAACTTTCTCTTTTCACAGTGCACCTCTAAGACTCTGTCTTCTCAGCACACCTTCGTAGGTAGTTGAAGGCAGCCACTTCATCCCTCACAGTCTTTCTTCTTTTCTCCAAACTAAGCAAATCCACTCACCTCAGCCTCTCCTTTCAAGCCAGGTGTTCCAGACCCCTACCACACTTGAGGTCCTCCAGTTGAACTGGGCTCAGTACTCCAGGCACGGCCTCAGGAGAGCTGACCATGGAATACACCTATCCCTTGACCTGCTAGCTGTGCTTGTCACATACTGGGGACAGCGCTGCAACATTAGACCACAGTTTTTGAGCATGTAACCATCAGGGCACTTGTATGGAGAGGCACAGCTCCTATACTGGGAACTGTGGCATCATCCTCACCACCAGTCTACAAACCTTGCAGTAAATATGTTCTTTTTCTGGAATTAAAAGTAATGAACAATGGCAGTAAAAGAGGTTTAAGAGAAAAATTCCACAGCACTCAAAGGTTCATTTTTAGGGTGAAGTTATCTTCTTGCCACTCTACCTCATTCATTTCTAGTCAGTAGGTGACTGGCTGACTAAAAACATGTTTTGGAGTTCTGCAGCAGGAAAGAAACGATGGCATGAGACGGTAAATGGGTTATATTTCGGCTTAGATATGGATTGGTGTTGGGGTCCCCCCCCCTGCCATGGAGCCCTGGGAGAGGAGCCCTGGGGGGGAGACACGGGGTTTCCCTGCCCCTGGTCATCTTTGTTTCCCATTGGTTGGTTTGTGTTCCCCGG
>NW_008238983.1:2597007-2647806 GCF_000691975.1 Corvus brachyrhynchos | reverse complement strand
GGGTGAGATGTTGGGGTCCCTTCCCCCTGCCATGGAGCCCTGGGAGATGGGCCCTGGCGGGGAGACACGGGGTCTCCCTGCCCCTGGTCACCTTTGTTTCCCATTGGTTGGTTTGTGTTCCCCGGGGTGGCCAAGGACCCTTGGGTCCCGTGACTGCGGAGTTCCTGAGCTGAGCCCCGGCCATGCGGCTGGAGAAATAAACACCTCTGAAACATCTACCACGAATCTGTCCATATATACTTCGCTTTCCATGGGACTCCTGGTTTGAAATATACTTATTGCAGTAATCCCCGCTGCAACAGATTGGAAGACGGAGGGAGGAAGAGGCAGGGAGATGAGAGTGTGGAGTAAATTGTGTGAAATTACATAGCTCTGAAATTTGACAGGTTTGCAAGGTTCTTGGTAGACAGCCACAAGGCAGAATACCTGTGGGAGCTTGAGGCCAGTAATAAATGTAATCTAGACCAACAAGGGTAATAGAGAAACTAAATTTGTCTAATCAGCCAACAGGAGCCAACTGCTTATTTGGAATCTTAATTAAAAATACCTTTAAATGTTCCCAATGTTCATGGAACACATTTATTGTATTTTATATATGTATTTTAAGGTTTCCTAACTCTTTTTCTGACATGTTTGTTGACTTGCTCACAGTTACAGTGAACATTCTGAATGAATGTTCCAATAGTTTGTGTAAGTAGGAAGTTTTCTCCATGGCCTGACACACTGGCATGGAAAAATTCTAATATAAGCTGATCTCAGTAATCAAATAAATCAGTAAAAAAATAAATTTATTTATTTAGGGCTATACTCACAATATACGAAGCGAATAATTTATTTTATTTCCATTTTTTTGGATGCCAGACTACATGAGAGGGATACAGCCTTTCTCAAATCACAGAATTTGCACTAGCTTGTTCCAAGATTAGATAAATTTTGTTGAAGTCAAAATAGTCCTTTTATTCTACATTTGTTCTTTATATTGGACTATATATAATTAGAATAGAAAAAAAAATCAGCATTGCACAGTAAAGCAAAGCTTGAAAAATATATTTTTGTTCATTCTAGGGCACTTTTATTTCCCACAGAAATTTCTTACAAAAATTCTCAATAAGTCAGTAAATCTCAAATTTTCTGTCTGTAGGTTTCGTTACTAAAAAATTAAAACCCTATCATTGCATTCATCTGCAATGTGTATCCCTGAAATGTAGCACAACCTTGCATTAGATGTGACATGAAATGCAGCATTACATCTGTTACATAACACAGTCTGACTGGCAGTGCTTGGTATAAGAGGTCAGAATTGTTCGATCAACCAAAGCTTTCATTAAAGGGCCTATTTCAGCAAAACTGGGAAACAGATTCAGGGGAAATCTGTTTTGAGTTTCTTTTCTGAAGGTTCTGCTATCCAGAGGGATGTAAGAGTCAGACAGCAGGGACATAAGTTTCTTAGAATAACCAAAAAGTGTTTTGACAGAAATGCTTTTTGACACCTGTGGACATATGAGGAACAGTCAGTACTGCAATTTAGAGCAGTTTTAACTATGAGGCTGTGTACTGTCCATTTAAAATAATTTCTTGGAGTCAAGTATTCTAAAATCTAGTGTTAAATGCAAACTCATTTAAACAGAATATTTATTATTATTATTATTATTTTGGAGACGGAATGCAGTCAGGTGTCTCTTTGTCAAAGTGAGAAGAAAGCTGCCTCTGGTAAGACAATATTACTCACATGGGTAAAGATTTTTCATCCATTCACTTACAGACATGACTTGACACTGGATTTAAAAACACACCTGGTGATTTTCAGCTACTGACTGCCATTACAGAAGGTGACTGCTCGTAGGTATGGCTTGTTTCCAGTGTGTGTGTGGAAGTCCATTTTAGAAGAAGTGCAAGAATAGTGGAAGCCTCTGTGGAGCACTTCTTCCCTGGGCAGTCACCAAGCCTTCCTTGGAGAGAAGAGTGTTCAGGTACTTCAAGCAGAAAAGCAGTGGGAAAGAGAGAACAAACAAGAGTCAGCAGGAGAGATCAAGGGGCTGAAACTCTGCAGATGAGCAGAGAGCAACTGCATGGAGGAACAGAGAGCAGAAAGCCATGCTTCAATGGGGGGAGAAAATCGGCTGAAGCCTGGGCAAAATTTCTTGCAGCTCAAGAAGCTGCTGACAGCCCACGAAACTGATTTCACAGTTCCACCTGCAAAGGTAAAATGCAAATGAGTCACAGAACCAGACCTTCTTTATTTCTCTCTAGTCTATTCTTGTTACTTTGATTTTTCACTCTGTATCTCCCTTGTGGAGCTCATTTGAAGGAACAGATGAAGTCATATACACCTCAAAGCTCTGGCTGACTCAGGGATGTGTTGCAACAAACCAGTATTGCTTCCACATTTTGCACATTATCAGTTTTCTTATTCTTACATTAGTAAAAAGAAAAGTCTACATCAATGTTGTGGTAAAACTGTTAGGATAAATTCAGAAAGATATACTTTCATTCTTGTGATTTCTTTTGTTTTTTTCTGAAATGCACGGAGCAGACAGGTTAGCCTTATAAGGCTTAGATTATCTATACAGGGATTTCTAATTTTCAGGTTTTGAATGAAGTTTGAAGAATTGAAGTGTGTTGCATATTGGAATTTTTTGTGGATACTATGGAATCTTTAACTTCTGTGTTAAACAGGCTTTTTATTTCTAACATTTCAGGTATGAATAAAGAAAATGTGTATAGGAAAGTGTTTATTTTGAGAGTGAATACTGGAATAAGAATGACACTTCAAATTGATTAGTACATGAAATTCACCATGTTTCCAAGCACTTCACTGATTCTTTTTTGCTACATTTTGAAGTCAGAATCAATAGCTATTATAATTTCATACATGGAACAAAAATAGAATGTTTAGATTTCCAGAGGTACATAGAACAGTAAATATATTTTGAAAGAAATGCATGATTTATCTCTTATTTCTTAGAGGGAAAGAAAAGGTTTAATCAACAGCATTCACATTGTTGAAAACTTAGAGGTTCTCCTTGTGCCACAGTAAGTTCACTAAACTTCCGAGAACTGAATTTGAGACACTGCATTTCATATCAACTACTATTTACATGATTTCACTTTCAGGGCTGTGACATTATGAAGAACTCGACTCTTCTCCTGGCTTGTGTAAAGGTTTTGGCATCTAACCCTGTGTAAGTTACTAAGAGGAACAGACAAATGGATCTTGAGGGACAAAGCACTGAAAGATAAGTCTTTATCACTTTTCTAAGTTTCTTGAATTTCACATGCGAATTTATATATTCTTATTTGCAAGAATACAGAAAAGAAATTGTTGAACTGCAATCCTCACACTTCCTTGCAAAGTTTGGAAGAGCTTCTTACCAGTAAAATTCAGTAGATTTGTAATAACAGTACTACTCTGCTGAAGTTTTCTTTAGTGCCCTTGCTGAGCTGATGTGTCTTGCTGCTGTCGCAAGTCCTTGCTTGTCAGTCAAATTGCCTACCATAGTCTGGCATCACTATTTATAGCTGAAGGAGTGTCTGTTGTTTTGCATGAGGTATTACATTAGCACAAATTATTGCTAGCGAGTGGTGACATTCACCTTGGATATGCCACATCATGATGTCATTTGCTATCCAAGGTACATGCAGTCTGTCAGATGAAGTCAGTTAGCATCTGGTGAGCCGAGAGAGGTGCAAATTTCCAAATCCTAATATGCCAAACTAATCTCCAATCAAAATTTAAACTGAAGCAAATCCAGTTTGTTTCCTGACATTCTGAAAAGCTTCATTAATCCTTCATTTCTTGTGCCATATTTAAATTGTGTTTAAAAGCCCTAGACTTCATTTTAAGTAAGAAATATTTAAATATTTAAAAAGCACAACTTAAGAGTGTATAAGCAAATCAGCGAAAAGTATTAGATGTTCAGTTTAGGAACATCTAATAGAGCATCAATTCAGCAGAAATCACCACTGTATGTATTTTTTATTCCCAAGGAAAGTCTTGGTTCTTCTCTGAACTTTCACTAAGGAAAAAAGAAAAAATAAACTAAGTGATCAAGTGGAATAATTTTTTTAAGATGCTGAATTGGCAATTCTGTGAGGACTGGTCAATCTTTGGCCCAAGTGCTTATTTGCTCACTGAATGTAGACCAGTCAGTAGTTGGATTTCTAATTATTTTCATTTAGTGTGCACATTTTATTTCTAGTTTTTCTGCAATATTTGTTTTAGATATATTTGAGAAAACCCATTCAATATTTGTCTGATACTTTTGTGAATACAGTTCAGAAAAATTTCTCTTCAGTATTCATTTGGCTTAAAGTGGACAAATCCCTCACTGTAAACTATTGTTCAAAACAAGTTTTGTGATCTTAAACATTTTGGATATCCTTTTATTTCCTGTTATATTACACTTTTTTTATTGCATCTATACTTTTAAGTTGTTGATAGAGTCAAAGAAAATATCTTGAAGTTCTACAAAAAAAAGATAATTCATGATACTTCAAGCTGTATCTAACAAAAAAAAAAACAACACATTGTATCTCTGTATCAGTCATTAGCACTAACTGCTCTCCTTTCCTGAGAGCTTTAACAGAGAATCTGTGAAGAATGAACCTGCAGATCACATTGCCCTTTTGTGACTTGAGTTTTCTTCCATGTGAGTCTTCCACGTAAAAGCTGAGATACAGGCCAGAACGATGAGTAATCTTCTGATGTGGAGTGTATTTATTAAAAAAAACCTAATTTCTTACTGCGACTCTTAATCTATTTTTTATATTACAATATAATCATTCTAACTGATTTTATGTGTTTTGATTCTGATTTCCCAGATGTAGCTTTCCTACTGAATATGAAACTCATACACCATAGAAATGATTTGGGTTTGTGGTTTTGTATTTTTGGTTGGTTGGTTTTGTTTAGATTTCTAAGGACCCCCAAACACTTGCACCCCTTCCACAAAGATGGATTTCAAAGACACTTGGCTGTCTCTTCAATTTTCTCCTGCTGTTTTCTTTGACTATAGTAACATTTTCCCTAGTACACATATATAAGTAATTGTCCATTAGTATATTAAGCACAAAAATATTGATCCAAATTAAGGCTGACACAATGCTTCAACAACAGATGAATGAACAATCCATCTGTGCAAGTGGGAATTTTTGAAGGGATGAAAACCTGAAATCCCTCTTTTCCAGGAATAAAAACTTGTTGAGCTGGGGTAATGTGTGAAGTGCAACACAGTAATTAAACTGGATCCGAATGTTACACCCGATGGCTAGAAGATAAAATAAGCGTGCAAAAGCTTTCAAAGAGAAAGCATAGGACGAAAGAGAGGGAGAGGCAGCAAGTCTGTGATGTTTATCTTGCAATGGAGAAGTGAAGATGTTCTCTCTGAAAGTGTTTTACAGAGATCTGAAGTGTCAATGTGTGGATGTGCAGCACTGGGCATTACTGTGCAGTTTCTATAGCTTCTAACACTTACCCTTTATTACCATGCAGGTAACAAGGACTTATAGACAGCTCCTTAGAAAGCATCTCAAGATCTCAGAGATGCACCTTAGCTCTGATGCTGTTATGATATCTTTCCAGATCCTCAGCTTCCACAGGAACAAATTTGCTGCCTTTGCTTCCTCTGAAGATTTTTTGGCATCAAATGATTTCTTGATTTATCCAGAAGCCCTAGTGGGTGCTACTATCCCAAATAAGGTGTGAAAGTGTCCTCAGCTATGCACAAACTTTCAAAAAATGTACTCTCCTTTTGACTATAAACCTGTTTCACAATGCTATTCAAAATTGTTATCAATAGCACTGAGACTCTGTTTTAGCAGAGCTTTGAAATGAGAAAAGCTTTAGCTTTTGTTCAATTCAGGAGGCCACAGAACTTCACGGGTTGGGAGGGCATTATTAAATATGTTTTATTAGAACACAAAAAGTATTATCTCAAGCGAGATAATTCTTTGAATTGAGAAATGTAAAACCTCATCACAAATAAATGAAAAAATGAATGTCCAGGGCTCTGAAGGCATCCGTAGCTCTAACTGTTCCTTTTCAGTGCCTGCATCTCCCTCCAACCCTGCAATCGCACACCCAGAGGAGCCACCTGCCCTCATGACAAGTATCAATGATTTATGTATCACAGTCTTAAAAGCAGAAGATCATTATCAGATATGTGGGAAAATTGAGCATGGTATGCTTACAAAGTCATCAGAAAGAATTGATAAACTGATCAAAAATGTAGTGCCCTTCCACCATGAATGTATGACAAAGATTTCTCCAGATATTTTTCCTTTTCTTCAGTTTTGCTCTCTATTGCTATTTCTTTGGCTTCCTGAGTTACTATTAAGTCTGTGGCCCATTCTATGTTGCTAAGGAAATCTTTCCACCATCTCTAAGCTCGGCAATGGATCTGCTGTGTGTGATGGATGAGCTTACAGCTCCTTCTCCAGAATCTCTGTCCCACTTCACTTCCACAAGCTTTTCCAGGGGTGTACTGAAGCAGAGAATGCTCCATTCTCCTCCAGTAACTCTCTACAAATTCCCTCTTCCCTCAGCTCTTCTAAATCTAACCCAGGAGGCTGCATCCCATGCTCATATAATTCTTTCCCCCTGAGGCTCAGCCATACTCTTTAAAAATTGTGAACTGACAGTGCAGCAGAATGATACAGTTCTACCATTTATTGCAATGTGTTTGACAAAATGGATGTTACAGGTAAGACAATGTGACTCACACAGAAACAGGAATTATTTTTATACTTCTAACAAACTCTTTTTCCTATGCCTCTCTATCATCAAACCACTTTTCCATGCTCAGTAGGTCTGATCATTGAAAATCCCTAGAGCTCCTTCCAAGACCATGATTTTCAAACAGCCCAGGATTTGACAAAGGGGGTGGTGAAATAGCCATGACTGCTGCAGATATACCTAACATTCCTGCATGTGATTCTCTTCTGTAACTGCCCTGAAAATATTTATATTCTGTATAGCATTTATATCTGAGGGAATGCAGGATTTACCATCCTACTTCCTATTTCTATCTCTTTACTGAAATAGCTGTTTTATTATGTTTTTTCTGTTGTGCCATTCTTCACTGAGATCTAGAGAGGAGCCTGCACCACCCACCATCCCCCCTCCACACTGGTGCAATCACCTGTGAAGTACCTAGATTTAAGGAAGACTAAAACCAAGAAAATTATGTACGTTAGGAAGAGGCTGAGCTTCAGTAAGACAATTCAGGAGAAGAGAAAAAAGTTTGGATTTATGTTTGTAACTGTGATTTCTTTCAGGTTTCTTTCAGCTCCTACCTCTTTAAGCTGTCCTTTAAAGCAAAGGCCAAGACAACCAACTCCCTTTAGGTGGATTCTTCAGCAACAAATTTTTCCTATCTTTTCCACGTTCGTTCTCTGTTTTCACTCTTTGCTTTCCAAGGACTCAGCTTTCTTTTCGAGGGTCTTGACTAAACATGTACCTAAGCTTTTTTACTGTAGAATACACTGATCCTGAAACAAACTATTGAAATTTGTATGTAGTGACCATAGCTTAGAGCTGGTATATTATTAAAACCAGATAGATCAGTTTTATAAATGCGTAAAATTCAGGTCTATTATCAGACCTAAAAGCAAATGTTGAATGTAAGACATTGATTACTGACAAGTAATAATAGATTCCTTTCAAAGTTTTGAAGAGTTTCTAATTAATTTGAAGTCCTACTCTGCCACTATACTGTCAGAGAGATGAAGCAGATGTTTTTCTGTGCAGGAGGAAAGTTGATTTTGAAATCCCTACGAGCACAGAACATCGGTGTCCTGAGAGAATATGAGTCACTGCTAACATAGGAGTCATGCTGTGCTATATCATAATGCATATGATTATAGAAATCCATACTTCCAATTTTTGGAATTAATCCATTTACTCCAAATTTGAGTTTAATTAAGTAGTCATTCTTACAAAAAATCTCTCTCTTTTCAATGATTCAAAGACACTGATAAAATAACAAAGAGATTGGATGCAGAGACATTAATGGTATGAACATGCCAAGCTAAATCCGTCTATAAATTCTACTATAAATATCTAACACACATTAATGCAGATAGTGCTCATTACAAACTGCCCCTGAAGGGGAGAGTAACTCAGGTTCTTGTTAATAGATCCCTTGGGGCAGGTTAGAGTGAAACAACACTGAATGACCAGTGTTCATACAGAAATAGATAGATAGATAGATAGATAGATAGATAGATAGATAGATAGATAGATATGTATGGTTTATTTTAGAACAATTTGGCTGCAATGCAAAAGAGGTATGTAGCCATCATTTTGGTTATTATCTATAGTAATGCAACAACAAAAAACTCTAGATATCACTTAAGAAAATATAAAAGGAAAAGAAAGATTAAGAGTAGATAGTGCGGAGAAAAGATATCAAGCGACAAGACTTGATTGTGGCAAATTAGTTGTCCATGGATCGAAGCGATGGTGACAGTTTTGATCTGTCTGTTGTGGGGAAAGCCCATGAAACGTAGACTTCAGTGGATTAATACATGTTTAGGTTCAGGTGGGGATGACCAGGTACCTCCCCTGGAGCTGGGGTGTAGCAATGGGGAACGAAGACGACAGACCCCCTTGCACGTACAGAGAAGATCCGTTCATTGCCAAAAATCGCCCCCTCGTTATACCCTTAATGTCAGCCGGACCCAAAGCGAAGCCTGACAGAACTTAGCGGCAGAAGGGCACCCACTGGCTGGCACAGCTGCGCTGCTGCTGTCCACGCGTCCTATCACCCAATCAGCTTCCCGCTCATTGCTGCCCACGTGCTCCTCCAGCCAATCACAATCTCACTGCCAACTGTCACTCAACCGGCTCTTTCCTCGCTGGCTACTGCCGCTCTCCCCTCACCCAACTTCCAGCCGTCCGGCCCGCAGCCATGCCTTTCCCACAGGGCCTTCTGGTGAGCATAAGCCTCAACCCCCTTAACAAATATAACCCCATACTCAACAGAGGAGTTTTACGCTGTCTGATGTAACACTGTGGACCATGTGCACACGTGGAAGGTCCCAGAAAAGAGTCTGGGGACACTTCAGGGGTCTTTGATGGTTTATGAACCATTCTCGGACATGAGATCTGCTTCTCATGTCAGCTTAGTTGCTCCAATTATCATTTCAGAAGGGATTGAGACCTTCAAGCCTACATGTGAATGTCCTGGTACTTCCCCAGGGGGTGAAGTTTAAGACTAAGCCAATTGTGTATAGGAGGACATTGGCATGATAAAGAGCATTATCCCACCTCATAGAATCTGCTTCTTATTGTTTTATACATCTTATCATATGCGTCCTCATTTATCTGCACATTTATCTGAAAACCCAGTTTGTAGCCTCCAGTGGTGGGTGTTCACCCTTTCTGCCCCTGGGCTGTTCCCTTGCACATTGTCAGCAAAGTATTTGCCACTTCCGCAAAAGGCCAATTGTTTGAGTCATTAACTTAATATTTCAGTCTCTCACAGTGCTCAAAAGCAGGCACACTAGCTGGCAACTCCTTACTCTGTGCAGGATAGGATGGGACTGTAGGAAGTACAGTCAGAACTTCCCGCTTCTGAGATGTATTCTTCAGGCACTACTGCCTATAATTTCCCCTTCTTAGGTTTGGGCCCATTCTTTCCCTGGACCTACTGATGGAAAAAAATATTCATGAAAACTTTTGGCTTTTATATTAGCCATATGTTTTCCAGAGGCTCACAGACTGTGCATATTAAAAAAAAAAAAAAAACAAAAAAATTTGCTTGTCTAAGAGAGAGAAAAGATGAAAAGAATATCTGAAGATGTTATTTGAATAGTTTTTCAATTACTATTACTCAATCAGATGTACTAGAAACTGAAAATTACATTGACAAGATGAGCTTGCGCTATCAGTATATAAAGCTGCACAAGGAAGGGAAAAGTAATCAGAATAAAACATGCACAAAATTGAAATGACTATCTGATGCTCTTGAAAAGATCATTATATTTGATATGGATCATTTGATGAGATACAGGCCAAATTCAACCCCAGGGTAAACAAGTGGAATGGACAGAGACTGGAAAAGAAACAACAGACTCTTTTATTTCCTTCTTATTTTGTAGCAAGAAATAGGATATGCACTGCAGTTACAGCTCTCTGTTGAATGTATGGAAAATAAGAGAGTAATTTTGTCTCTCACAAAGGCTCAAGAAAGCATGCAACTAACTGAAAATATTTGAAATTTCATTTAAACTTCTCATAATATCCAAGCAAAATTTAGGTTCTTACCTAATGTTCATTTTTCTGCCTTCTATTATTATTATTTCTATTAAGGTATTTTGGTCTGTCTCAAAATGTTGCATTAGGAGTTCCATACTGTGTTTCCCACCTGTTCGTTGGGGTGCTTTGGACAGAAGGCATGCATATCTCATAAAAATTCTTGCAAGGTAACATGTGGAAAAGACTGTTGATCTCTTCATGCAAGAGAGCAGCAAAAAATTTCCAGCTGTCAAGAATACAAAACCAGAGTGGAATTAATTGAAATTATATAGGCAAGTTCTTTTCCTCTACCCTTTTTCTCCACCTGTGACTTGTCCTCTCTGTAGTTCTGGTGCACATGAAAAACAATGTGGCTACATGCAACCATTTGGGGAAGGAGTAATATAAACTCACACACTTCTCAAACAGCCTCATTTTGTAGTGGAAGAATTGTGAAGCACCTGTGCTGTGGTTCTAGATTAAAAGGAATTACAGAACAAAGAGGCAAAGTAGGCTTTCCTCTCAATGAGGATTATTCCCTGTTGTCAATTTATTAGTGATCTATCTGAATTAATAGTCAGTGCTCTAGAATACCTGAGGAGAGTTGGTCTTTAATGATGCCTCCACTGAGTAAACTCTGTATTCAAGATCAATAACTCAACTATTCACCTTAAGGTTTAATCCCATCACCATCTATACACACTTCAGTTTTCAGTTCCGTTTTTACTTCCTATGGAACAGCAGTTTGTAGAATTTTCTCTGAACATTGTCCTGATTTAAAACAAAACCACAAGAGAATGTTTTAAATAGGATATCCTCTTTATTTTAGAAGACTGTGTAGGAATGGTGTTTTGTTTCAAGTGAATTTAAATCGTAAACCCCAGGAGGTCGCTATTTATATGGATTCTTTTAGGATCAATTTCAGGGAAGAAAAAGTAATCTCAAACCTCACTCTAAAATAATAAAGTAATCACATATTTTATCTGTAGACTGTACAATATTTCATTTGTACTCACAGGAACATGTCTAGATTATATATAGCTTACAGAATCTGTAACTATATACAGTATTCTATACACACAAAATTATTTTGTGCATAGTGAGTGTGTTAATTTCTATTTAAACCTCACAATCAAAAAGAAACCGAGTTTCTCAGTTCTTGCAAGTTTATGCAAAAACAAAATTTTGTTTCTTGAAATATTTGCACAAGACTTCTATAGAAAAAACTTGAGTTCATAAGAGATAGGGACAATCATTTTGATCTTGCACATATCGTATTAAGTTTCCTTCCACATATTCTACATAAAGACCTGTGTTCTCTGATAGAGGTGAGGACAGTGTATACTCATGCTGTGGCAGCTATCATAAGCTGTCTCTGGCCTATATCCCTTAATTCTCCAGGACTTCTTAGATCAAAACACAAGTACTCAACAAAATAAGACACCTTTTAGATAAAAATATTTTGGATAAAGGTCTTTTTTTTTGATGAGAATCTGCAAATATTTACTTTTTGTGAAGTACTATCTTATTTCTCAGTATTCATTCCCTCCTATCACTTCACTTTTCTCCTAGTTCTTCAGACCAAATCCAGTCTGAATACCTACAAAATCAATGTACTTGTTCACTAGTGAGATTCATTCATGTCCAAGGGCATTAAAAAGAACATTTCAGAGGACCTAAGTGATGCCATGAAATAGAGCCTGCCCTAAAGCTAGTAAACAGGAAGCAGCAACAAGAACTTAAAAAGAATTTAAGTCCTTGATTATAATATTTCATTTATTCTTCCTGCTTTTGCCAGCTAAGTTTCCTGACGTTGTTCTCTGAATTGAGGCTATCACTGATTATTGCTTTCATGAACACAGGAGAAAGAGTGAATTTCCCAGAGTTAAACTGAAAAGAATAATCTTTTATCTTCCCCCACCAGAAAGCTCATTTTTCAGTTGAACTGATAGAACCACAAGGGCAGTGAAGTTACTAGCAGTGATGGTTTTGATAAAAACAATATTTTGTATCTGGTTTTAATTTTAATCAAATTATAGGAATCACTTCTTAGCTCAAACATCTATAGATATCTATTTTCTGTATTTCATTAGTCTTAGCACACAGGAATTTGCTCATACAGGTTTATTGGAAATATAACCTGGACTTTGTGGGAAACTTACATTATATATTTAATTTTATTTAATTTTGCCCATTAAAATGTAAGTTTATAAGTTGACAAAAGTCATTAACATTCCCACTTTTACTGAGAGAGAGACAGAGATGTCTCCAAATAGTTAATACGAAGTGACTTCTGTAATTTTAAGGTCCGTGGTGAAACAGATAGTTCTGTAATTCACTAGATACTCCTTGTCACCTTTGGAGATGAACATGTCATCTTCTTTCTATTAGGCATCAGATCAGTCACCACATCACGCAATGGTGGATTTTTTTTTTTTGTTTGTTTTGCAACAGTCGTCTCTACCAACATTAAAGCAATTATCTTCAAATGGGATTCTATTTGATCTGTTTGTGATTATTAGATGAGCAAAGATTTAGAGAATGTTGGCTATTTTAATGTTGATGTTATTATGAGAAAGGTTACATCTTCATGAGTTGGTGGATAATTTTATTTTTAATGTGTTATGTTAGGTCTGACTTGCCATTATAACGACTCTTTGGAAGTTTCCATCAGTTATGGAAGGAGCTATTATTAAACAGGCAATCAGTCAAAACATCCTTCTCTTTCTAAGTTAGATGAATTTCTGCCTCCACACATAGAAGAGAGGTCCAAAGAACCAGCAGAATTTCTGTTTTTTCTGCAGTTGGACATTTAATGAAAGCAGCCGAAATCTTGGTCTTGAATAGACAGGTTTCTTTTTCTTAAGAATAGCATTGACTGAAATTTATTGTGTGTTTCACCAATAAAGTGTAAAACCTTAGTGTGTTGCATGATAAGATTGTTTTCTTTTTTTGGAACTATCCTTAGGTCATGTTTCATGGAAAATCTACTTCAATCTGAATCTACCAGAAGTCCTGTGTAGGTGGTGTTGTGAAACTTGAAAATGTTTCCATGGATACAAAGTAGAGACATTGCAGCAGCATTCAGCCAGGCCATGGAAGTGTTGAGATGTTTTTCATTACTAGCACTGGGCTGTAGAATTCTACTAAAAGTGGCTTTTGCCCAATTCTTTATTCCCCAGAATATGTCCATAGGTTAAAAAAGACCCCACTGGTATCTGTGGAGCTTGTCAGTTTATGAACTTTAATGATGTTTCTAGGTAACACTATAAGGTAAGAGAGTGCATCTGCCTAAGCTCATATTTAGCTACTCTGCCAAACTTTATTTAGTTATCTGCAATGTGTTTTATATATATATACCTTTTAGCATTTTGGATGGAGTTTAATACTGTTCATATTTAGTACAGATCTACTTGCAGAAAAGAAAACAAGAATAAATGCAAGGTTAAGACAGCTTATTTTTGTGGAAAAACTCTACTTTTTACTTTATTTTCTCTCTTTTGCTCATGCTGCCAACAGTTTCACTAAGCTCCGTTTTTTCCTGATTTATTTTCATGTTTACTACTCTTCCACCGCCTCTGTATTTCTTGCACATACTCTTCTATCCATTCTTTGACTCCACGTAATTTATAAATAGACTGCAGACTATTACCTTTACCTCTGGTATATCCCTGTGAAGACCATAGGGACTTCTCTGAAATGGAATACAAACATTTCATATTAAAGCTCATAATTGTTGTTATGTAATAGCTCTTCACTTTTGAGATAGGGAAAAAGCCGTAGCTTGTTTCTGAGCTCTTCCCCAGAATTCAATGTTCTCAAGATAGAACGGATAAATGGGATGAGCCTTGGCTACCAGGCCCTGCCCTGCCCAACACAGGAGCCCCCTTACCCTCCTGGTGCCTGACCCCTGCTTTCTCCTCTTCCAGTACTGTCATTCGTCTGAACCTAAAGAAGGAAGGTACTGTTGTTTCCATTTTGTAAGCAAGGGATGGAGTTTTACCTAAGATCAATCTTCTAATGGTATTTACAAATAGTTAAATTCCAATTAAAATTTTTGAAAATCGTGAGTTTCCTTCAAAGCAGGTTCAAGAGTGGATTGTTTTGGTTGGTTGGTTGTAGTTTTGTTTCAGTTTTTTCCTGGTATTTCTATTATTGTTAGCTTGCTATTATCCTGGATTCAACCTTTCTACCCCAGCTGTAAAATAAGATACAAGAGAGGGGCTAGAAGAGGAAATGCCATCTAATTCAAATTGTAGTTTTAAGAAAAATGCATGCTAATAACAAGAATTTTTCCCTGGGGCTGGAAAATGACTGGTTAAGAGTTCATGTCTATAAAACGGCCACTCTTCTGAAATTTTTCATTCAAGAGTATCAAGTAAATGAAAAAGAGCAGTAGAGCACAGCAAGATTAAAACATGGGCCAGTGAACAGAAAGTGGATTATAATGTCAATAATGGTGTATTCAGTAATTTTTGTGCCCAAATGCCTTCAGTACACATAAAAAAAGAAGGGGAAAAAAAGCATGGAACAATTCACATTGTTTATTTTCCAAAAAGCATATAGTAATGAATATACTCTAATGTGCATGTGTCAGTGAATATTTGCTGTACAGCTTTATGTCTAGAACTCTCTGCCCTGTTTCTGTCAAGTCAGACAATATTGCCAATATATAAAGTGCCAAAAAAAAGAAATAAAACAGGATTATATGGGCAAAATACACACACAGTGATTTTTATATCGATTAACTTACTGTTGCTAACTCCTGAAGTAAAATAGCTGTGCTGAAATTTTTATAGTATGGCAGGTATTTTAATCAGATCAGTAATTATGAATTTTCACAGCAGGGAAAGATTGGCTTTTAAAATATTTTATATAGATTTAAAACTCTCTTGGCAAGAAGCATTAGAATTTTGTTCTCTAAATATATTTGCTAAGATATAAGCCATTGTATTTCCTATTGTGTTTTGTGAGGCTAATTATAACTCCTTGTTCTATGTGGCTGTTGCTTAGTCTTTTGCTCTCACTATGCTTCTACTAAAGTACATGAAAGAATGTATACCATAAGGGATGGAGTGCCACCAGTGCAGTACCTGGGATGAAAACTACAGGCAAAAAACAAAGCACAAACAAGGTTCTTTGAAAATGGAGAATGTGATTTAACAAGGACAAAGATGTCCTTGTCTGAGTAAGCAATAAAAATTTCTTTTTCTAAAAGTTTGTTTCTAATTAAACTCTGCAAAGTAAGAAAAATATTGCAAGCAACAGCATTCTCTATTTGAATAAAAGAAAAAGAAAAAAAGAGAAAAGCTCATCCTTTTCAAGTCGGGAGCATGTTTTCAGGGCTACAGCTTGGCAAAGTTTACTCCAAAATTTTTCACTGCTCCATGTGGAAATCTGTTCATGCAGTTCCCATCCCTAACTACAGTACAGTCTCTGGTTTAATCACTATTACTTGTCTGCCTTCCTCAGGTCATCTTTCATGATGCTTGGACAATGCTATGTGATGTGATCTTTGTGAAAAAAACCTGCAGTTGAACTTTGGTAGGTGTTTTGCACATATGCACTAAAAAAAAACTCCTGGTGACCCAGGAATATTCCAGTTTTAGGCTTTTGTTCTACACATGTTTAAACCTCTGCACAACAATATTGATTTTACTTAGGGCAAGTTCTACCTAAAGGTAGGCATATAGATAATCTTTAAGTTTTTATACCAAGAAGGGCCTGTGTTGTCTCTATTCTTCATCCAAAAGCACCTTTATTTGGACACTACTCTGAACTCAACATGCAATTTCGTAGTAGGTACATTTTTAGATGCCAGTGCAAAAGAGGTTACACACTAATTTTGTCACTATGTGACAATAGTACCCCTGTGGGCATTTAATCCAGAAATGTTAATATGTGTTGATTATAACCCTAAAGTGTGTTAGTCCAAGGCAATTTGTTCTTTTTCATGGAACCTGAAAGTTCAATGATTTCACCTGAAGAAGGGTAGCAGGCAATATAATTAATGAAAAAAAAAAAATCTTTCTTTTCTGGTAATCCTAACCCTTTTACTCCTGCAGAGTTCAATAAAATATACAGGGAAACCAACTGAGTTCAAGAATCAAGGTAATGGCATTCACAGACTTGAATACTGCATAGATTTCCCTCTTAGAGAAACACAATTCTTCTTCTGACTTAATTGTCACTTTTATAATCTCCAAAGCATAGGTGAAATGCATTTGTGGGACATACTAGCTCTCTGGTTGGCTCGTTTTATGAAAACTCTGTACTTACCTGTGCAGTTGTGATAGCCTCACAAAATGACAGGACTAGTCTCACTTGCTTAGCAAAAGAAGTTTTAGAGATGTTGTGACACTTTAATTAGTAGATTTCTAGATAGGATGTTTCATTCTCTGTCATAAAAAGATTATTGGATTCATTGCCCTCATTAACTAACGCTATTGGTTAAATTTGTACAGTGATATTAGTAAAAAATAGAATCCAACGTCTGGCTCAATATTAGGTGTCTACAGGGCTTCTACTTTTCTGGGTTATTGCTAAAGCACATCACAAGAAAGGGAAAAGAAAATTTACTAAAGTGACAAAGAAAGGCCACTGCATAAAAATTTGTACCTTTCCTTGCTGAAAAGCAGCATTACTATTTTCTTGTTTTGAGGTCAAAGGAGGAGATTCTGAACAGACCAGAATTAATTCTTGTTTAATTTTTATGTATCCAGCTATAGTGAAGATCTATTTGTTCATGTTAACAGGAGTAGACATTTTATAGACAAGTAAATTTCATGGAGCATTGGATATATTTTCAGGCTGAAAATTCCAGTCATCCATGAAATTAAAGAGAAAAGGGTTTCCTTTAAAGGAAAGTTTTACAATTACAGATCCTGTCCACCTCTTCAAATATATTTCCCTATCAAACTTTTCATCAGTTTTAAGAATCCTTTTGATGTTGTATTTGTTAGTATTACTAATGTAACAAAAGGTGTGATAGGAAGCCAGGTTAAGTAATTCTGCTAACAAGAGTGCATGTGACTTGCACTCCGGAAAGAAATTTGCCATACTTCTCTGGGAGTCAACCATCATGCAAGTCTGTCAAAATTCGGTGGGAGTTCAGCATTTTGAACATGTTCTTTACAAGGTCTCCTGACTAATATCATATTTCTATTTTTTAACAACGTCAAATGCTTGAAGAGGTCCTGAATGTTTATTTAAAGAAATAAGGGACTGGTTCTGTAAAAATTTCCAAAAAGGACAATTTAACGTTAGCCACAGAGGTCGGTAGTTCAGACATCTATAAAACTCACCATATTTTTGAAGATGGTTAAGGCTCCCAAAATGCCAATAATTTCAATAGGAACTGCAGCTGATCTTCATACCACTTCCATGTGAGTGTTGCATAATAAGCTACTGTTTATCTGTCAAAACCAACTTCCTGACTACATTTTCTCTTCACTAGACAGACAGATTGAATAAGATCAAGACTCACTCTTTGAGTAGAGCCGGCTTATCACAGGTACACAATCAGGATGGGGTAGTCTTTATACAAAATTTTTTGTAACTTTTGATAATGCCTGGTTTTGGAACACTTGGAATGGACGAATTTTCTATTCTCTCAAAGGAGGGGAAAAAATGGCTTTGAGTATTGAATAGAAGAATTTATGTAAGTCCTACAACTCATTGTAATGCCAGCTGTCAGCAGTCCATCTGTTTTCCCTGTCATCATAGCTCTAATAGGTCTGTCAAGAACATGATACAGTCTGGCTCCATATAAGATCCTCAATCTTAGCCTCCCAGTGCCAAAGAATAATCAATAAGCCTGGTCAAAAGTTGATAGAAGAAGAAAAAAAAAATGCTTTCTAGTTTGATTTTGACTGTTTTGTGTATTCCCCACACTGAAACAGGAGATGATGTATCACCGATTCCACATTGCTGTAACTTTTAGGTACTATTAATTAAAAAGTACTAAGGCCACTTTACTGCAGTCTGTAGTCCTGTAGTGTATTTATAGATGTTTTAGTGTTTCTGAGTGGATTTGTCTCACATTTCACTTATGAATTTCATGGCCATTTCAATTCATGCTGAAAACAGGTCGCAGAATGTCCATACTATTGCAGGATGGAAGTCATATTCTTGCCAGCCCTGTTAAATAAGAAATGTTGTTTTCCTTCTTACTCTAAGCTCCTATATTGTGAGATTTTGGCAGCCCTAAAAGCCTCCGTGTTTCCCTGCAACAGCATTTTCAGAAAATTTCCAGTTCTTAAAAGCAGAAACAGCCACAGTTCCGTGACACCCTCCCTGTGCTGCATGGTGTGTAGTTTGAATTGCTGCTTTTTTCTTACTCCTGTACAAGGCTCCTGAGCACCACTGAAATACAGTACAGGAGACTATATAAGTCTATGAATGTACCTTTGTGGCACTTCTTGCCTGAATGGAGGAATTAATACAGGATCCAACATTACTCTGTCATTTTTTTGTCTTAATAGAAGAGATGGCTCCAGATTGTTATATTTTGGGGGGTGGGAGGTGTTGCAATTCTCTTCTGTTGAAAAAAGTTGTATTATCTAGGCTTTCTTTGCACTTTAGACCCATGTAGTAATCTTTTCATACTGACACAGTAATTCTAGTGTTTATAAATACATATGTAGTTTGCTACTCATGGATGCCTTTGACTACAGCTACTCTGTGAAATGTAAGGCAGTCAAAATGAACCTGTAGGCACTAAAAATTCCATATTAGTGAAATATTTGTCAAATCTATTGCTACTCTTCAGAAGTAATAAAATTTACAAACAGTAATTTAAAATTGTTAATACTTTCAGAGGTAGAAAGAATTCAGATAGCGTCCTGAAGTTAAAATATTAGAGATTGTTGGAACCCTGGGTTCTGAGAATTTCAGCCTGTTGGTGCTGAGAAGCAGTGATCCTCAGAAGTACAAGGTATTCGATCCAAGCTTCCTAAATTGTGTGATAATGCTCAGGTTGTTGCTGTGAAATTAAAAGTTATATCACTGGATGAAATATGTAGAAATGTAGAAAATTAGGTTTAGAACATATAAGTTATAATAGGTTACAATATGGAGGATTTGGGGTATGGATTTATGTCTTCTTCCTTCTTCTTCTTCACAAATCTGAGTACTCTGTCATTGGATCAAAAGTTCTGCACTGCAGAACATGGAAAGTTAGTAACTGGGTTGTAAGTAAAAACATATCTCATAATTGGTTAGTTTAGACTTTAAAAAGCTTTGAAAATTCAAACTCGCGGCCATTTTCCACCCTGCCAACAAAGAGGCACACATTGTGTAGCTGTATTACTGATAAGATATAATAAACAACTAAATCCAAACAAGAATTCTCGATCTCCTGCATCTCAATTCAAACTCTGAGTAAAAGAATTCAAGATACAGAAGAAGAAAAGAAGAAGTAAACTAATAGAGATCATCTGGAAGGAATTGAACATTTTGTAAAAAGTAGGTTGAAGTATAGCAATTGGAAAAGACAATGATAACATTAATAAAAGATAAATATATTTCTGAAAATTCTATCTAAAACTTTGTGTTATGAAGTTATGGTTTATAAGTTGCTGGTGAGCCCCACAAGACACTAATATGGACACTGATGACATAGAAGACTGTTCTTTGTCTAGGTTTTTGTCTTTTCAGGGAGGGGTTTTCATGCTTTAGTATCAAATTAATGGCCTCTTCAACTCAAGGTGTATTGTGATTACGTTTGTTACCAAATTGAAGCACCAGCAAGATGAAGAACCCTCTGTGAAGGGGAGCTGTCAATAGATGGTCGCTTCACTACCAAAAATTTATGTTTTGTTATTTTCAGGTGCCTTTTAAAAAGCATGAAATTTATTTGTAAGATATAAAGATCAAATATCAAAATCTATTGATATGTGAGGAATCATTTGGAATTATTTATCTGTGCATGTGTGTTTAAGTGCTATTTATATCCATAGACATTTAACAGGAATTAAAAAAAATAAATATTTTCAACAAACCCTATGAATTTTTATATATTAAAACAAAACCAAAGCATATTCAAAATCTAGTGCTGACTTTTTGCTCCTTAATAATTCTCAGGTATTTCCAGTTTTCTCTCTGTGTCAAAGACATGCTCAATAATTTAAGACCATACTTGTAAGAAATTAAGGTATTCACATTCTTTAACAATGCTATTAAGTGACTTCCTGAACTTTCAGAATCATAACTGTCTTGATGAAAAAAACAGTAAAACTTTGCCATTTAATGTATTCAATAGAAAAATATAGGACACATTATGAGGCACTATGATAACAGATAAATCTCCAGTGTGTTGTCCTCAGACACACAGAACCTCACCTGATTGTAAACTATTACTGAACCTGGCAAAGCTCCACTGAAATAAACAAAATGATACTGATTTATGGTAATTGGGAAGTTGGCTAACAAATTCACGATATAAATTTTCTATACAATATTATCTAGGTTAAGGTCATGCTTCCTAAGTGCAATTCTTTCCCTTCTGATACTTTCTCTGTGCTCTAATCAGTTCTATCACAAGCTATAATGCTTTAATTGTATTACATAGAGGCCAAAATAATTTCAAACATTAAAATTGCAAACCAAATCTGCTGTATTATACTAATAGTATTACTAGATTTGGATATTAAATAGAAGGCAGGATTCCTGCAAATAGACTAAATTTTATTTTAAAGAGTTCTTAAGTAAGAGCGAGAAGTAATAGAGAAGTTCTCAAAATAAAAGTAGCAGGTCTCAACATGGTTCATTTACGTTAGTACAAAATGAGACAAAATTTGCTTCTTCCAATTTGAAAGCTAAAGTGATATAATCCCACTTAAGTGCATGTTTGTGCCAGCTTATTAGAACTGCTGACATTGAATAACAGAGATAGAAAATAAAAAAAGCCCCATTGAGTCAGAATTTTGACTAGGATAAATCAAACTCGACAAGTCAGTGCACTCTGTTCAAAGATTTGTCCCCTAGTTTTTCAATTAACTTATGTGTACTGGTCAATTTTTCCATTAATTTATTATTTATTATTAATTTATGCATACTGATCAATTAATTTATGTGCACTTGTCTGTACAGCAGCCGTGTTGATATAAAATAGGTTTAAAAAAAATGGGAAACAACACTCCTAATTGTTTCCCAAAAGAGGCCTTTGGCTTTTCCTTGCATCTACATAACACTCCTAGATCAACAATCCTTGAGAGAAGAGCAATGTCATTTTTGCTCTCTGATTTGTCTCTGAGTATTCGAAAGCTAGGCAGGCCCCTGCCTATTAAAAAGACAACTGTGGTTTGAGTTTAATTAAGCAATTAAATTTTATTGCTTTGTAGTATTTGAAGCTACGAACAGCTGCTGAAACTGATTAAACACTGAGGCGAAGCCTGAGGTGTTTGATCAGTCCAAAAAGTAATTTTATGCCAAGTAAGGAACTAAATTATAAAGATTATTCATGTCATTATATAAAAAATCATAATATAAAAATAATAAGATGAGTTGCTTCCACTTCGAGGTTTTGAGTACTGGATCTAAAGTTTCTTTACTGGACTGTTTAGAGAGACACCAGCACATAAATGTCTGCATTTATTAGTCTCACAGATTCCACGGAACATGGTGACATTTTTTCTTCATCAGTCAAACCAAGGCTTCTTTGAGCCTAAAATCCATTTCAGAAAGTGTTATACATTCCATATTTTTTCTTGAATATTGGGCACACTGTGGATACTGGAAAGCTTTTAGCAGAGAAATTTTCCAGCTTTCTCAGTACTCTGTGAAGTTTTCCTTTCTCACGCAAGCTAGCTGAAAACAGTGTAGAGGTTTTTGTAAACCAAGACTTTATCTAAAACCTGCAGTCTTGTTATGGTACTTGTGGGGTATGCCTAGCCCCCGCCCTGGAGGGACGTCTGCTGAGATAAGGAGAGTGCCTAAACCTCCCAGCAGAACTCCCCTGGAAAAGGAGCTACTCTTCAGTTATGGTGAGAAACCCAGAATCCTCTGGGAGACCCTATGCAGATCCTTTGTAACCCATTGGCCCTTACCTTCTGATACCCACCCCCTGTATGCCTATAAAGCTAATCCCCTGCCCCTGCAAGGGCAGAGAGATGCTCATCCCTGGCTCCCCTTCGCCGGAGTACGGATAATAAAGTTACCTCATGTGGAACAGCTACTCGAGCCTCTCATCTCTCTCTCTCCCTGGTCTGGCCTGGAGGCTGCCCTGCAGAGCTAAGCTGAAATCATGAGCTGACACACCGGGCTTCAGGAAGATGATCTCTTTTGGGACCGTCTCTCTGGACTGGTCACAGCTTCCTTGGTCAGAGCTGCTGACCCCTCACCAGCTGTCATAGGTACTGACTGAAGAAAATATTTTGAAATGGGTGTTGTGAGAATTAGCCAGTTACTCTAAGAGGTGGATGGTCAAGTGACCAATAGCCTTAGCCATTCTTGCAAACCAAGTTATATAAATGAGTCTGTAATTAATTAAATAATCCCATTTTCTTCCTGGACTTGAATTCTGTGTCATTCTTCTCGCCGTCCCCGGTACAACAGCGACAGGCACACTACTCTTGAGTAATATTAAATCTGAAAAATGTGAGTTGTTCACTGAAATCACAACTAGAATAATTAATCTAAAGTAATGCAATGGCCAAGGTATGTTCAGGAGAAAATACTGAAATAATCAATCATGTACCTTACATTGTTCTGCTTCTTCCCAAGCAGCATACCCTGTGCAGTCATTCAAGAAAATGCAACCTCACAATATCCCCCCAAGGCATAGATGTATTTACTCTGCTATTTAATAATTTGAAAAACTGTGGCTAACAAAGCATTTTTTTTGCCCAGGTTCATTAAGTGTACCACATCTCTAAGGCCAGACCTGGATGTGCTTTTAGTTGAAGTGCTGTATTTTAAATACTGAACAATACTACATTCCTGACTGAATCTGTGAAATGCTACAACTATGTAAAAAATTGGTTTGCATACAGAATATATATTTTGCACATGAATTTGTATGTTTAATGAAATAATTTGTGCATATGTTGAAGTCACAACTTAGGTAACTATTTTAGTCAAAGAAAATTTTTTTTGCGAAGCAATTTGCATGCACAGATGGAAAGAATGGAAAACAGCTCCAACTCATGTCTGTGATAGCAAGGTATACTTTATTTCTCCGTACTGTGACTGGATGCACTTTATGTTACCTCTCAAGGACCTGAGAATTGCGTTTCTTTGCCAAATTGAACAAATCTTTTTGATGTTTTTGAAAGATATATTCACTCATAAACTAGCTTGTGTGCCGCACAGACAGAAGTTAATGTGCTCCCAATCAAGAGCTTGCTTCTTCCTAATCAATTTAATGTAATTAAAGACTAACCCAGACTTTCTTTCACATTATCATCTTTAATTTTGTGCGGCTCTTTGATATCTAAAAGCTGCTGAACCCAGAAATCAGAGATAACTATTTCAAACATATTGTTGTTGCTTATTTTGCTGCAGGCCTAGCAAGATGTCATGTGCTGTTTAATGATACCTAGAAATATGTTGAAATATTTTTCCCCCTGATCAAAAAGAGGCAAGTTCCTCTTTTGCAGCCATGGATTGCTGTCCCTGTAGATGTTAATTAGTAAAACTTCTGAGCTCTGTAGCCTAAACTGACTTAAATCTTTGCTCCATTTATGGTAGCATAAGAGTGAAAATGGTTTTTTTATCCTTGCCAGGATGATTGAATTAAATTAACATGCTCCCTGTTTGATGTCTTTTTTTAATAACTCTTAAAATTCCTTTCAAAGATTTTCCAGTAGGGCAGGTGTCACTGAAAATTGTGAACCGGGGGAAAACCTGAAAACAAATAAAACAAAGTAAACAAAACAAACAAACAAACAACAAAAAATTAAAAGCTAAAAAAACCCGAAGAACCATACCAAATGTTGCTTACAGGGGAACAGTAAAGAAAAAAAACCAAAAAGAATAACAAATAGACTACAATAACTCAAGGAATTGTCAGAGAAGTACTTGAAGCATAGAAGATAATTGTAGTTACAAAATAAATAGTTCCCTCTCATAATTGTTATTCTCTACACAGTAGCTGGACAAGAAAACTATTTAAGAAGAGTAATTCTGCAGTCTTTTGATGATATGGGTATTATTTAAGTGGCACATTGCTCTAAGAAAGCAGTTTTTTCATTTACATGAGAGGGCAGGGTAAACTTGAATGCCGGTAAAATAATACTGTCTTGGTTTGAAAGACAGGTGTCTGGTAAGGAAGGCAGAAGCCTCCCTTGGAATGGCAGATGCAACCCCCTTCCCTCCGAGTTACTATAATTTCGAAATCAAGGGCTTTTAGGCAAAGATGTGGGAAATAGGAATAACAGTTCTTTGCTATTATATATCTATATGTGTGTAACCAATCAAACAAACAGCAATAACTCTGGCAGTGACAGCAAACAATCACAAACCCAGTGCCAGCCTTCTCGGCTGTCGGGCCCTTTCCCCTCGGGTGCAGTTCCGCTCGCAGCCGGCAGGGGCGCTGGCGGCTCCCGGTGAGCGGGGCAGGGGCGATGGTCCCCCCGCGCCTGCAGGGGGCGCTCCGGAGCGAGCTCGGGGAGCGCGCGGCACCGGTGCCCTGGGATCCCGGGAAGGGATGGAAAAAAGGCTTCACAAACTCCCGGGCAGCTGATCCCGGTGTCCGGCCGGACCCTCGGGAACAGCAGGCTGGAACGGCAGGGACAAGCACAAGTCCCGGATGGCAGACGAGGTGTATCCAAATGGAGAAATGCCCCTCCGGAGGTCTGGGCAGGCAGGGCGAGCACGGCTACAACGTAGCAAAGGCTCAAAGCAGCAGCGGGGCAGGGCGGCCACGGCCGGCTCCGAGCAGGGCAGGGGAAGGCAGGCTTGGGACCTCGGAGCTTCTCCAGTAGTGAGGAAAAGCAGCCGAAGAAGCAGACTCCTCTCTCTTGAATGCAGAGACCGACTGCCCCCGCACCCAGGTGAAAACAAAAGAGTAGCTAGGTGCACCCCACCCCCAGTAGATAGCTTTTTGTTTTCCTTAAATATCCAGCGATTTGTCGTCTTAGCAACAGTATGGGGGGAAAATTCCTTTAACAGAAAAAAAAACCCTAGGAGAACTCTTAAAACCCCAACAAATACTGACAATTAAGCTTCAGTCATGTTTTAGTGTATTAAAAAAGAAAAAAAAGGAGAAAGGGGGATGAAGACCCTGTCTCTCAAATCTAACCCAGGACTTAAATCAGACATAGAAACAATATCAAATTGTTTGTCTGAGTGCTAGAACTGCTGATGCTTTGTGCTCTTTGCCTATAGTTAGGTGTTTTTCTGGAGTTTTCATCCCCAAATACAAGTTAGAGTACAAAGACGATGCTCACAGAAAGCAACCCTTGAGTTCATCCTAAATGTCATTCTCTACTTATTTGGATAGTATGTCTAGTAATAAATATATGTTGAGAGAAAATATGAAATAAATTTGAATTCCCTCAGAGAGGTATACAGTTTATTGAATCATTGAAATTTCAGTAGATTCAAAACATACTGACCAGCTCCAAATGTGAATCAACCAAGCACCTTCTTGGTCTTAGCTTGCTTTTTTTTTTTTTCATGGATGCTTCTAGCCATTCCATTTTTCTTGCCTCCAGCTGGTTTCACTGCACCCACCTCTTCTCCTCATCACAACATTCTCATTTTATCTTTTTTTTCTGCCTGCCATTTTTCTCTCCACACTTTCCATTTGTACATTACACATTACTTCCATCATTACTCCTTTCTCATTTTCCACAATGAACAAGATTTTTTTTTTTTTTTTGTGCCAAACAAGGTATGGTGCTATAGCAGCAGTGTAAAATGAACATGAAATGCTGCCTGTTAAGTTTAAGCAGTAAGTAAATTTCAAGAAGACATCCTGTTTAAAATCTTTAGGACAGTGGAAGAGCAGAGGAGAACTGCAAAACGCATAAAGGTTTGCCATAATGTGAAAATAAACATTTCACCTTATGTCTTGGGGGGAGCCCTGCTGGAATTCCTTTGGCGCTGTGTTCAAAACAGAGATACGCTCGCTGGCTTCTCCTCCCTGGCTGCTCCGCTTCTGCAGCAGGGAAGAGAGTTACATTCTTTTTGCTTTGTAGCTAGTTTCTTGTTCATTAGCTAAAGTACAGAGCCCTGGGACCTTGGCTTCTTCTTCTTCTCTTCCGGAACTGTTCAGAACACCAGAACATCAGAACTTGCCTGGAAGGCCTGTCCACCGAGGCCCGGAGGGGCCCACGCCGAACCCCAGCTCCGGAGGGGAGAAAGCCACACTCACAAAGGACTCTGAAATCTACCCAGGTTCTCTCCACAGCGAGAGGTTTTATTATTTAGCATTATTCTTTTTTTGCCCTGTGCCTTCATGCACTATACTTGTTAAATAAATAGGTTTTTTTTCCTTTTTCACTTTCCTCCAAGGAGTTTCTTCCTGAACCTGGTGGGGGAGGGGCAGCTGTAACCTGCCTTCTATCAGAGGACGTTCTTTTCGGACGTTCCTCTGAATTTCTCTCACACCGGGACACCTTACAAATCGGCTCTCAATTAGTTTTCTTTTACTGACAGAAACCAGAAGGAAGAATGTTCTCACGTCTTCAAACTGTACTTTTCTTCCCCATACTTTTTGCTGTATTTCACTTTGTACAGTTTTTCAGAAAATAAAGAAGAGGAGGATGGGGAATCCTTCTATATATAACTGATAAATCTTCAGCAGGTCATCTTCAAAACTGCTGAAGCAAAATGAAGGCCATGTTTCTCTTCTTTATATTGATCTAGCTACACTAATGGACTGTTGTCTCTGTACTTTGTAGTTTCACAGGGTTTAGTTGAACTTGCTTTCTATCTACAGATAACTGCGGGTTGAGTAGCAAATGACAGTATTTTCCTCAACAATTTTCCATTTTCTGTAACAGGAGAATTTTTCCAAAGTAAATGCTTTCTCTATATTGATAATGATTTCTGGCTTTGCTTCATTTTTCAGGCTAGCAATCACCAAAAAAGAAAAGCACACTACCAACAGAAGACTACCAAATTCTTCTGTCACTGTGTGCGCATGATGGGTACTTGATTGATCTGATACATGATATTTTTTATAAGGGATTCATATACTCCTTTGAATTATACATATTTATTAATGGAAATAAAAATAATTTTATACTTACTACTAACAGAGATTGGCTCTTTTTAAGGAGCCCTTCATTGGTGTCATTTTGTGCACACTTTAATTCAATTATTAACCTACAGAGAATGTATAAAAGGCCAGCTAGTACAACCAGTGAAGTGCTAGATTTTTTAATTAATAGACTCTCAAACAGCCACTTCCTGGGTTTTGTTTCCCATGAAACTATATGCATGCAAATGTTACATTTAATTGCCTGGAGTGAAAGCACAAACCTCTTTTCTTAATTTTAATTAGGAAATATTTCTCCTTTTAGATTGCCCTGTGAATACTTCATGGAAGATAATCAAAAATGAAATATCATTTGTTCTGTGATTTCTTTAAAAGGGCTTCCTTGATTACAAATAAACATTTATACCACATTAAGTCCAAGAAATTCCATGGGGGTTTGAGGATGATGTTGCACTGGATTCTGTGCAAATGGAGATGAAAACACCTGAGAAACAACTTACTGGAACAGAAGACAGAATTTAAAAATAATATATGAGTTTATATTTCATGGAAAACAAACATAAAAATGTTACAAATGTGACAGGGAATTTGCCTTCAAATGTAGAATTATTTTCTTGGGAAAAATGCATTGATCTCCTCACTCATCTCAAGTTATTAAGTCGGCTTTACAGTATTTCTCTTCTATGCTGTATTATTACAAGTTCTGTATGGTCACTTTATGTTAATAGCAATTTTTTTTTTACAATTATGTGTTTCTTCTTTATTTCCTTGGAAGTGCTATTAGAAGAAAGCAACTGTGATTACACATACAAAAAGTTGCCTGAGTCATTGTTTCGTGAAAAAGAAAAAATTGTTTTGTGTTGCTTGTCATAACCTGCTACGAATCTTGAGGTTTGGAGAAGCACTTTTTACCAGATACCTTTGTTGTAGTGTATAAACCTGCAATTCTAAAAAAAAAATTAAGCGCACTTCCAGCTTTGAAATTAAAGTATGTCTCCTTTCTGGTGAGCAGTATGTGGGAAAGGATCACCTTGTCTCACTTTATATTATTGATTATGCACTGCTTGCTCATCTTTTGAAGTCAGGTTTGAAATAGAGCTTTAAAAATTCAATGGTAACAATATTTCCTTGAGATGAAATTACAGATGAAGACTTTTTCATGTATTTCCTTGCTACTGAATTCCTATTGTTTTGAGTTTCCTTTAGAAAATTACCTTCTCCCTCTTCAAGAAGCTGTATATATAATTGATCATTACATATATGAGGTACTTGCATTTTGTATAATGTAAAAATGATAAATGTAAAGTATAAACACTATATTAAGAGTCTTGAAATTCATGTGAAACAGAAGAGATAAGGAGGGACACAGATCCACACCAAGAGTTAGCAAGTGACATGCAAGAGGCTCATATTACTTTAACAGTGTTATACTTAGAGATATGTTTTCAGGATAGAAATATAAATAAGCTTCTTAAACGACAGCAGAAATGATTTGAATAAAAAAGTTTGTTGAGTGTAGGCTTTCTCAACTACCTCATGACAAGGCTCAAAAAAGACACTTTAAATATATTTCACAATTCAGCTTTGTAAAATAATAGTAGTAGTAGCAGTAGTAGTAGTAGTAGTAATAATAATAATAATAATAATAATAATAATATGTAGGTTTAAAATCATCATCATATCTTACACAGGCAATGTTGGCTAAGACAGACAGGTGTAATTATGCATTCTAGAACAGCTGCTTGTGACAGACAGTTTGCTTGCAACCCTGCTAAGAGAAAATTGCAATTATCATGCATTTGATCCAAAGGGCTTGTGCTGTTGTTGTGAGGCTTCACAATACAAAAGGGCACTGATTTTATAAAGTGTGCTAGAGGAAGAGCTAAAGCCACCACATGGCATCCCAGCAAGAGGCAGATTTATTAACCTCACACATGTCTCCAGAAGAGACCTTCTGAACGAAAAAGCCAGTTCTCACTGCTTGGGTCAGATCCAGTGTTCTCCTGGGTTAGGGCATTAGCAGATAAAAGGCAGCCAGTTTTAGAGTTCCCTCCAGGTAGCTTTTGATCTTGTCAGAAGACAGGACCAGTGCTCTTCTGCCAACAGCATCAGGAATTTTTTTTTTTTTTTTTTAATCAGGAGGACCCACTGACTATACCTGTCAGAGTGAACCAACTCATACAATTGGTTCCCCATTCCTCTTGGCCCCTCAAGGGATGTTGCTTGTTTATGGGTGCCCTGGCAGCTTTTGTAGGCACCAAAATAATGGTGACATTAAATGGTACCCAAAGCAACCCAGATATCCTTTGACATTTACATCTGTCAGAAAGAAAAGAACAATAGTCTACATCAAACAGACCTCTTCTCACTCTCTCTGGAGCAATAAATAAGGAAAGGGCTATGGCTTGCACTGCACCTAAAGGTCAGCACTACATCTGATTATTGGTGGGAGAATTCAGTAAAATTCCTCACACAGGACACTTGGCTACTGCTCACAATATCTTAGATCCTAGGGGTTTTCATGACAAGTGCATCTTTGGCACTGCTCTCATGGTACAATTGGAGAGTGGCAGTCTGGGAATTTCTCAGTCCAAACCAGTCCAGAAAGAACAGAGTTCTCACTCCTCAGAAGCAAAAGGGTACCTATTGAACAGTTAGACCAAAGCACTTCAAACATCTATTATTCCTGTGTAAAGAGGTAATAGCTCTGTGAATCAATGATAACCCTTAAATACCGTTGAAGAGTAGCCTTTGGTAAAGGACTTTGTCACCATGCTAAGTGTAATTACCAATGCTGTATGTATGTATGTATGTGTTGCAGCTGCTGACACAGATTAAAAAAAAAAAATTAAAAAAAAAGCTAAGACGTATACCTCTATCACTATCAAGCTACTTGGTCTTTAAGAAACAGAATCACTTCAGAACTCTGAAGTCAAGAGTTAAGGCATGTTAAAAATATCCCTGCCAAGCACACCTGATCATTTGAGTAATACACTCATAACATCCCTGCCATGATCAGGTTCCATTTCTTTCAAGCTGCTGTCATCTATCTCCTTCTCTTGACTTTTTCAGATGGAATGGAGTGGACAGGAGCAGTCCTCTCCTCTTAGTAGAAAAAAGTTGCCTTCTTTAGTCATCACCACTTGCACTCCGGCTTCCCTGTTCAGGAGCTGAGCAGTGATCAGAGTGGACAGAAACGCAGGATGGGGACGGTAGAGAGGCATCTGCATCCAGAAGTTCCAAGGCAATTACCTCCAGATCTACTAGGCTTCTGGAGGGTGCATGTTGCCCTATATTTGTAATGTCCTCATTAAACCAGGTTTATTTACATGAGTTCATCTTCCATGGATACAGGAAAACCGTTAAGACAAGGCAAACACAGCAACCCCAAGTTTCTGTGACAGAACCAAGACATGCAATGAATGACACATCAACCATGACACCATTTTTTCTTGCATGTAGCCTGCAAAATATGACTTACTTCAGCTGCTCTGATCAATTCTTTGCCTTTTAGATCTTATTACTTCTTGTCAGGGGTCAGTTCGAGCGGACAACTCTTTTGTACGTCCACACCCTTTCCCTCCCTGCTCCACTCCTATCCCTTACCTTCATTTCTCTTTCCCTCTACTCCCTTTCCTTGCTGCCACAGTCCCACTGGGCCCCAGCAAGCAAAGCTTGGCCAAGGGAGGCTGCAGACTGGCCATTTCCAGGTGAGGTGACCCAGCAGGTGCCAGGCAGATCGGGCACTCAGTGTAGCAGGTCAGGGCAGTGAGGCTGGTGGCCAGAGTGGGATCGGGGCTGTGAGGCGCTTCCTGAGGATGGCAGGAGGCTCTTCTCACCTCTTGCTGGCAGAGCATTACTCTACAAGCTTCACAGCACTTCAGGTGCTGTCATTCTGACGATGGATGTCAAATGAGGTTTCTACTGTTACCTCAAAAGAACTGCAGAATCTTGTGAATCCTCTCATCCATTTTGGTTCTGTGCTGAAAGATGCAAGGCAGGAAAACTACCCCTCTCTGATACTTCATTGAAATATATAATACTACTGCTGACAACTGCCTTCAGGAGTCAGCAGTCCCTGAAACAGGAGATCTCTCGACAAACTTCTTCAGAACCATTATGTTTTTGTAGGCTTAATTTGTTGATACTCAATCTTTTTTAGAGAAATACTTGGACTTCTGTAAATAAATTTACATAAAGACAAGTGCATAGCATTATATTTTAGAAGCAGAAAGAAGTGCAAAAGCCTTTTCTAGGAGAACGCTTTTATTTCTCAGTGTTTCTCCAGAGGGAGAAGAAAAAATATTGCCTGTATCCTTCTGTTTAAGGGTGGGGAAGTTTAAAGAAAATTTTGGAAAAGAAAAGCTAATTTATTGCCTGAAAACCACAATTCTCTTTTAAAAGTTTCTCTGTAGATCTGTATCATCAATCAGTGCTACATGGCTTCATTCTGTAAGGCAACTGTTCTGAATTATTTTTTGGGGCAAGGGACATTAGGACAACCTGATGTCTTGAAGACAGAGGGCCAAGTACTTCTCTCTTATGCTGCTGAATTTACTATACACGTATACAGTAACTCACTTAAGGGGCACAACACTGACAGATAGTTCTGGTCAACATGAGGGGGGAAAATACAGCTGCTGTGACTTTCTGTCTGATTTTCATTTCAAGCTGCCAAGGATGCTAGCTATTTTCTCACTTTTTTCTTCATCTATCAGAGCTACATGTACTCTCATGCTCTCTATACCTCTCTTCATGTGTTTCTTTTTTACCAGCTTTGGGAGACAGTCTAGTTTACAGCCTTACCATATGTGTTAGAAGATTAAATAAATGAGCTACACTTTATGCCGGATCTATTTTATCTATTTTCTCATCAATCTGCTGCTCCTTACCTAAAAGCATCCCCTATACTTTAACAAAACTGGAGACATTTATGATATGTTTCAGCGTGAGCCACCCTATTTATATTTAGAATGTCTTCACTATGATTAGTCACACAGTCTGGACATCTATGCAGAAAATGGTAGGAGTAAAATACACACCCCACACTTTTAACATCAGTGTACAATCTTTATGGCTCTATGCAAGTGTGGCTATGAAATGTAGATCACTCTCAAACTAGTGTGTCATTTAGATATTTCATTAATCTTACTTAAATAGCTATTAAAACCCTTCACACGCTTTCTGAATTCTCTGAGATGTATCTACAGTTTTCATTAGATAGTTACAGTATATCCAATAAACAATATCATGTAAATTCAAGGAAATGTCACTCCTTATTAAAAAATAACATAACAAAGAACCTTAAGCGAATTACAGGAAGAGACATCCCAAGATTCTGTCAATAGCTGAAAAGCTAGGGATGAGTCAGGAGTACTAATCAGTTTTGGTCACATACTCTGTGCCCTGTCAGACACCTGGACTCCCCCTTGCACATGAAGAAGAGGAACAAAAGTAGCAGTCCACAGTGATGGAAGTACACTGCCGTTTCAGTGTTCTTGTTAAAGCAGTATTACCTGCCTTAAGCATCCTGCTTTTTTGACTTATTAGCTCTACTTTAATAACAGATCATTAGTGAGATAAATGACTTAAATTTGTGCCTCATTTCTGGACTCTTGTCATCATCGCTGGGGGGGCTCCATTAGGGTCTTAGTGACAACAGAAAACTACTAGACAATAACTTGATTGCTACTAAGAAATTCGAGTACAAGCACTAAGCAGCCCAGCAAACATGCCACTATGAAGAATCTGTTCGACAGTGTCTCATGACAACAAGACCACCTGCTCTTATCAGATGGTTTTGGTTGGGAACTCATTTATTTTGAAGTCAAACCACTAAAGGTCTGTACAAGTTAGACTATCCAAAATATCTTATCAAAAACCAGAAGGTGCCATTCCAGACTCCTTTATCATGTGGAAAAATGTTCCTCGATCATTCTAATATTTATCAGTGAGCCTGAGAAGTTTATAGCTTTCTTCCATGGCTTTGTAAGGAATCATTGACCACCTACAATCTTGCATATTTGTTTATTGCCAACTACTTTTTCTGGCAGATAAATCTCCTTAGGAATACTTATATGCTGACACCTAGTGGCTTTAAATCAAATGTTGTTTGTAGATAGGCAGTGGTGTTTTACTTCAAATCCTGTCCACTTCTTGGAAGTAGTGGTTTGAATTCTAAGTATTTCTTTTTTCTTCCTTATTTCATTTTAGGCGAATGGACACCTGTTTGAGTCAGAATACTGAATTGATTTATGTGTTACATTACAGTTTATTGATATCAATTATGCCTACAATAAGGATAAAAATATTCAGATGCATTTTTTTAATCCAGAATTGGAAAATGTGCCTCAGCCTTTTTTTTCAGTCTATATTTTAGTGTAGCAGAAGAGTCCTATTCATTTGAGAGGAGCTCTTCAAATGAGCAGATGTAATATTTCCCCATGCAGTAATCAATAATGTGCAACCATAAAGAAGTAATATTGTTCCTGTCTAAGGGAGACCATTTCCTTCCACTTAAGGTGAAATAAAAAGAATCATTTGACTCAGTGAATGGGGAAATGTGTTGGCTTGACATATGTCCCCAGAAAAAAATATTAATTTGAGCCTGCTGAAGTTTAGAGCTTGGTTTTTGTTGTTTTTTTCCCTAATGTGTACCTCATTCTAAAAGCTAAAAGTATATAAGCTCCCTCAATTCTAAAGGTTTGCCATAGGTAATAAAGTGTGATGAAAACCAAAGCAAAAGAATGTTTTAAATATTTGCGTGCAAGGTGACTCAGATAAGCAGTAGGGTCAAGCAGCTTATATTGTTTAGGGAGACTGTATTCTGGAAGTCCAACTGGTTTGTTATGCTGATCTTAGTGTTGGTTTACTGGCCAAAATAATTACTAGACAGATGGAAAAAAAGTACAATAAAACATAGTTATGAGCTAAGAACCACAATATCATTGAGAACTATCTAATATTTAAAGTGTTTTGCTAATATTGTCTTGTACCACAGAGAGAAACAAGATAATGATATAAATATTTGTAACTTTAGAAGTTTGTTTTCCTTAACTACCTCTTAAAATCCTACGTAGATTATTTAATATTTCATTAGATTTTTTTAGGGCAGTGTAAATATTCCTGTTTTCTGTTTGAATCTGTTTAAAGGAAGGTCAGCATTAATTATTTTATGATAATAATACTGATACAGTGTGTTCATTCTATATGAGCACTTTTGAATACTTGATTAAGACTCAGAACAGGCAGCTGGTCTTCTAAAACTGACTTACCCTCACAGACACAAATTTTTTTCCCTGAATGCTGTAAACCTTTTATTTCAACTCTGTGTTAAGGTATTTCCAAAGCTGTAGTATCCAAATTAGTGTTTAAGTTTGGTTGGTTAGTTGGTTGTTTTCTTTGGACTTTTTTTGTTGTTTGGGGTTTTCTTCTTTAAGAAAATACATTGTCTCAAGTCTGATTGGCTGGAGCTGCTGAGAGATGAGTTTGTATTTCAGAAAAATGAAAGTTCTTACCTTCCCAAATTATGTCTTATATCCATGGTTTATTGTACTGATATTGAACAATATTATTTCAATTACCATTTCGCTTCTTTTTGACAGCACATCATGAAAACAGATGAATGGGTAGTTCTTTATTTGCTCATCAGTGTCATGTTTGACCACAGAGGAAACACAGACTTTTTACCCATGTTATTCCAGTGATGAGCTGGTATAAAGCAAACTCAAAAGAAGTTGTTAAAAAACAACAACAACAACAACAACAAAAAAAAAAAAAAAAAAGAAAAAAAAAAAGAAAAAAAACCAACCAAAGATTTCTTTTGGCTGTAGAGGAAAAGAACCATTTTCTTGAACATAGAATCATGCAGTGATTTCGGTTGGAAGGGACCCTAAAGACCATTTAGCTCCAACCCCTCTGTCATGGGTAGGGACACCTTCTACTAGACCTTCCACTAGACATAACAAAATAAATAAATTCAGCTGGTATGCAAATACACAGGAAAAAAGGAAAAAAATGTTGCTCAGAGCCCCGTCCAACCTGGCCTTGAACACTTCCAGTGATGGGGCATCCACTACTTCTCTGGGCAACCTGTTCCAGTGCCTCACCACCCTCACTGTAAATAATTTCTTCCTAACACCTAATTTAAGACTCCCCTTTTCCTGTTTAAAGCCATTCCCCCTTATCCCATCACCGCATTTCCTTGTTAAAAGTCCCACTGTGGCAAAACATAATTCCTTTCAAGGTTACACATTGCTGCTCTTCATAAAAATGACAGGCAATATTTTATATAGAATTAAAACCAATTGAAATACATAGTCGCTTTCTCTGACTTACTGCCACTCACCCATTTTTGAGCTGAAATTACTGTATGAGTCATGCCTTCTTTTCTATTTTTTTAAGATACTTTTAAGTGTTTTGAAATCAAATAAGAACCAGAATTTTTTTATAATCTCATTTTAAAATCAATATTGTTTTGCTTACACACTGAAGCCTCATAAGAGAAGCAAACAATATTCCTTAAGCATCTACTATATGACATTTCTTTTCATAAAAACTTCTTTGAAAAGATAGATTAGATTTTAAGTCTAAGTATAGGAGAAAACTGTGGATATTTTGTATATTTTGCTTTTTTCAATGAAAATAAAACCCTCTATATGCAAACATTTCACCTTGGTAATTTTAAATCTCAGTGGGATAAATGAAAATCAGAAAATACAGTAATCCACAATATACAGAAAATGTTTTTAAAATTCTCTCTTTTTTTTAAATTTTCTGGGGTGACCATCATGGTCTTCATCAGAAGAAAACAAAAAAATCAGGCACCTTTTCCTCCACAAATCTGGTGTTCATATAATATGCTTTTGTTCTAAGAAGGTAGAGTCTGTGATACTCATTCAAACATTAGCTAGAGGAACTATAATTTATAAGACAGACATTTCTTCCTTTTATACTTGTACCCAGTGTCCTCTTTTTTCTTGCCTTAATTTCTTACTATTATTGATTTGTCACTGCAGCTTTTGAACCTAATATTTATGGAAGCTTTTGTATGCCAGCTGTTATCCCCACCCTGCCCTAACTTTGCATGCAATTTGAACACCTCATTAAAATGGATTTGTATTTTTTACATCGAAAAAATATGTTAGTTTGATATTCCTGGAGCAGTTTTCTCCCCATCAGCACCTGCAAAACTTTTTCCTTTTGTGATCCAGTACAATCAATCCATTTTTCAATCAGCTAATGAATTTCTATTTGGTGTCTTTCATCATTGCTTTGCTCACCTCCTATGTCTAAAAGTCCATCCTTGGGAATTGTCTTTTCCATTTTAACTCAAAGAATGTTTTACTGTGATATATCAGTAAAATATTAAAGTTATATTTAAAATAATGGACCTGATTTTCCAATTCAAATTTAGTCAGAAGTTCTTAGGTAAAAAATTGTTTCCGCAAGTTCAAAATTATAAGTATTCTGTATTCTTCATCATTTTTTGAGTCTACACTTCAAATATGAAGTACCTGATTAGGTAAGTGGATGAGATCTCTAATTTACACTTTATCTTTTTCTTCTTTTTTCTTTTTAATTTTTGAACATCATATTTTCAGGTATGGGATGGATTGACTCAAGCCAGTGCCAATGGCTCTACTATCAGCACATTCCTTGAATGTTATTCAGAATTTTTTCCTAACTTCAGTGTTTCCATAATTTGGTTTTACTAAATCTGTCCTTCCCTAATGTGAATGTGTGTTTCTGTGTGTATATATATAACTACATGAGATAAATAGGCCCTCTTGTTCTATACTGCCCGAGTTGTAGCTAGGGCAACCATTACCAAACCTTTCAAAGCCAAAAGAAATTGTTACCTTGGCAACAGGAGCCATGTAAAATCTCACAGAACAACTGTCTTTTCTGCTCAAATTTCATTCTTCTTGAGGCAGGAAAAAAGGTTTTCTATTTCACTATCTGACTCAAAATAGGTGAATTATGGTGGGGGAGTATAACTACATCTGAACACCCCTGGCAGAAAAAAAAGCCCTGGCAATCTCTCAAAGTATTTACCCTTTTCTAGTTAATAGGGATTAGTATCCTACTAAATGAGCGTATAATATCATCAGACCTCTTAATAAAATCTTTGGCAGTCAGTAACATTATTTAAGCTTGAAAAATCCATCTAGGTACAGTAGGAACTCACACAGTGTGAAACGACAATGCATTACTGACACTGAAGCTCCATTGTCACCCTTAGGCTTCCTCATCAGCGAAAATTCATAATTCATAAAGCATAGTAATATAAAGGGGCAATGTTTCTGAGTGCTTGAGAAAATGACTGCCAACTTCTAGTTTATAAATTCTTAAAATTATGCATTTTCTTGATTAGTTGGACTCTTTCAAAAACCAAGGGTTTTTTTTCCTTTTTTTCCTTCCCTCTTTTTAAACTTCTATTAATCTACAATTGTGTTATGTCTAATAAAATTAAGGTTTACCATACAGTATTCATATGTACTATGCTGTCTCTGTGGTGCTATTTCTTGGCTCCTACTGTACTCCATCTTCTGTTTTTAATATTGTCCTCTGATGTAAAGTATTTCCATTAAAAAGTTTGGGGTTTCAAAGTAGTTCTATCAAGACAACAAAATGTATTGCTAAAAAAATTTCCAAGGAATTACCATTTCACATGTGAAGTAAATCTTACTTAAATATCTCAGTAAAGTTATTGATATATTTTTGTCAGAAACATCTTGCTTCAGCAAAGAAATATGTTTCCAACTTTTTATATATGCTGGATAAAAGCCA
Organism: Corvus brachyrhynchos; assembly: GCF_000691975.1. Classification (NCBI taxonomy): domain Eukaryota; kingdom Metazoa; phylum Chordata; class Aves; order Passeriformes; family Corvidae; genus Corvus; species Corvus brachyrhynchos. The sequence continues at coordinate 2,609,611 of NW_008238983.1, read as the reverse complement.
GAATAATTAGGTTTTATGGATTTTTCTGCAGGCATCATCATTATTATTTATTATTTGTTCAGCCAAGTCCACCATTTTACCAAATGTATTTTATTTATTATTGTGAGAGAAAAGAATGAAATGTGTCATGCACTTCATTCTAAGTCTGGAATATATAAGTTATTCCTTGAACAAATAAGGTGTTTTCTGACAAAATCACTATGTTTTGCTTATACTGACTTCAATTCAAATGGTTATGTCATGGATTTATAGACAAGCACCTTCTGTTCACAAGCCTTCTGTGGAAGGCACTAATTTTTGTGTTAGCAAGCATGTTATCCCTGTGGATAGTTTTGGAACTGTATGACTTGTTAACTGGGGAGGTCAGACCTTTGCTTTCGAACAGTTTGTGCCTTGGTCATAGGCTTGAACCCAAAGCCTATTAATTTCCTGTAAACTTGAATTACACCAAATCAGAGTTCTGGGCTTTGATATTATGTATAAAATTCATAAGATTTTACAGTAGAGTTATCAAATAATAGTTAAACTGGTGGGTCTCTATAGGTGAATAAAATCTGTTTAGAATTGGATTTTGAGCACTCCAGAATGAGAGCAGTTGAAACAACTTTTTGCTCATGACCATTATGATGACAGATTGTCTTTATTTCTACCTGATGTGTTAGAGAGGTACTTGCAAGCTGTAGCTGAACACTTTTTTATAGGGATGATATTTCAGCATTATCAGATGTCTTCTCCCCTAAAAATTTAGTAAAGCCTTATCCCTCTGTTGGCATGGATGTGTTACACAGCTTGGGGAAAATGTATCATAGACCTTGAACCTGAGAGAATTATTTCCATTAGAGATTAGTTGCTTTAAAGAGTTCATGTTATTACATAAATAACATTCAGTTAAACCATTTTAAATTTTTAAGACCATCATTAAGCTGTGAGATTCTTCATATTGCAACAGCCAAAATTTAAACTCTTTGATAAATATGCAGGTAGAAAAAATTTCAGTGAAATTATGGAGAAAACATCCATAAAGAAAATGTCAGTGAGTTTACTTTTGGAGCATTTCTAGGCTGAGCTCAGACAACTAATGCATTTGTCCATTTTTTGTTATTTTTTAGATATCTGTCATCTTGTACTCCAAGGCTCAAGGCAATAAAATACAAATGTAGCAATCTTGTAGAAAGAGCAGTGACGTCCTTCCCTGGAACATAGTTCAGACTGGAATGTAACTACAAGGACCTGTCTGAATCTTTATGAAATGCATTCTTGAATTCCAGACATCTGATGGTCATGTCCCACATAGTGATTGTGAAGTAAGTGCTAGATTTGTCTTCTGAGATAAGTGAGCTTGTGGGGCTTTTTACAGGTTTTCTTGGTTGTCAGTGGAGACAAATATGTCTTATAAAATCAGACTATTAGATCTTGCAAAATGTTCAAAATTTACAACTTATTTTGGTGTTTAGTTTCAGATAACCAGAAGTATCAAAAAGAAGATGAGACATAAAAGTGAGTTAAATTGAAAATGGAGAACTTAAAAAAAAAAAATTAACTTCTATGGAAAGGTTATTCAGAAGCTAACTAGTGCACAACTTTTATGAGAGCAAGTTAGTATTCATTTTAGATATTAGACTTATTAATTTTAGAATTAGACTTAGTCACCTAAGAATGTATATCTGTTTATTGAAGTATTCAATAGTACTCATGTAACAAAACAAAGCGTACTAAACAAATGAATTGCAATGAGTCATCGCTGTGTTTCCTGGAGTCTTTTTCTAGTCTTGATTTTCTTCTCAAGAATCGTTCACATTTTGTGGAAAAGGGATGTAAAAATGCTCTTTCGAATTTCACTGGATCTTGATTCATGTATTCGTAATATAATTCTCTTTGTAGAATTAATAAATTGAACTTTTCAACGCTTTATTTTGTGGGATATCCTGAGTGACATATTTATTCTACTAAAATAATAAAAAATACTTAGCATATATATTGGGATAACTAGAAAAGGAAGAGATGCATTCTATGTTATATCCCATCATGAAACCAGGACAAGTTCAGGGCTCCTATCCCAGGAAACATTCCTGAGTCTCTCTTTATAGACATAACCAAGGAAATTTCTCAAGAAATGATTTAGAGTATCTAATTTGGTCCCTTGCTGTGAATTGCATTTTGTCAGACTCTATGTGTCTCTTCACCAAGTGCTTGCAAAGGTTTAGTGACTATCCTGTTAATTTAGGTGTATGAGTTATTTTGCCTAAGGCTGAACGGGAAATATGGCACTGGGAGCAAGGCTGACCACGTAGACCTAAAATAGTTTGTCTAGAGTTCGTTGTGCCCAGTATCCTGAAAATCTTTGTTGTTATGTGAACTAGAGTTTATCAGATAAACTTTTCACAGATCACCTGAACTTAGCTTGATTGGAGCATGTTAAAACATAGAAGGTTGCAACAGTTCACACACATGGCATCTGGGGCTTGGATGTATTTTTTTATTTTTATTATTACTATTTTTATTACTACTACTACTGGTACTACTACTACTACATTGCAGTTCATCAATAAAAGTAAAGATAAAATAATGAAAATTATTGTCATTTGTGATTTTTGTAACATCTTTGCATAACTATAAACAGTTAACACATAAACTAAAACTTTGGCCAAGTTCAAAATTTTGAGTTACCAGAAATTAAAAATAATTGAGTGAATAAAAATCAGAATTTTGAATATTCTGCAAAAATACAAAAAGAGGTTCAAAATACAACCTCCTTTTAATTCTGTATCTTTCACAAATGATGCATTTCCTATGCTGTCTTATAAAAGTTGCCATACCTTTTAGTGAACCTTGTTGTGATATTATTTGTGTTTATAAAGAATAAGACACTTGATGCTTTTGTTTCAAAGCAGATTTTTTCAGTCTGTTATGCTGACACCTTCAGCAGCACTTGACATATGTTCCAAGAAAATACTTGGTGACAGGAAAGTCTGGCTCTGAGTATCAGAAACAGACACAACTGTGTTTTTAGTTACCAAAAAATGTAAAGGTTCTTACCTTGCAGTTTATGGTCTGCTGCCATGCAATAATTCCTTACTGACAGAAACACACTTCTCTGTAGATCCTTCTTCACTCTCTGCAGATGTCAGGTTCTTCGATCCTTCCTCACTCTCTGCAGATGTCAGGTTCTTCAATCCTTTCTTTTTTCCACTGTTTTCCTCCCTGCCTGCTTTTTTTTAGCACCTGACTGTAATCACAGATGTAAAACACTATGACTCATAATCTAATACATTCAAAACTGTCATTAGTGTGCCCAAGCATCCAGTTGCAGACTAAATTCTCTTTATTATCCATTTTATTTTTTCCACAATCAAGACTTTTTTATTTGCTATTCTAGAAATAACATTATTTAAAATCAATTAACATTTAATACTTTGATACAATGCATTATACAATGTGTACATGCACCAACATCAAAGTGATGCAAGGATGTTCTAGGAGGAATAGAATTGTCAAGCAATGCCAATAGAAAATAGTCACAATGCCAAAACTTTTCAGGTACCTAATATTCATAGGCACCTCTGTGATCAACTTTAAAATAAAACATCTCACAGGAAAAATAAGCAAACCCTTATTTCTTAAGAATCAGAGCACAACCACTGGCCTGTTACAACAAAAGATTGCATAGTTGAAATACTCCTTTTACAGATAATGTGATCAATGTTTCCCATGAAAGGTGCTTTAAGACATACAAATTAGGAGTCAGAGTGTATTGCGAAATGCTTTTTAACAGGAAGAGCTGCAAATAAAGAGCAGGTGGCTGACTGTATTATGTATGTTATCTATATAATGAGGTAGACATTTATATAATCATAGAATCACAGAAAAGTTTGGGTTGGAAGGGACCTTAAACATTATCTAGATCCAACCCTTCTGCCATGGGCAGGGACACTTTCCACTGCACCAGGTTGCTGTGAGCCCCATCTAACCTGGCCTTGAACATTTCCAAGGATGGGGCATCCACAACTTCTCTGGGGAACCTGTTCCAATGCATCGCCAGTCTCATAGTTAAGAATTTCTTTCTAATATCTAATCTAAAACTACTTTCAGTTTAAAGCCATTCCCCCTTGTCCTGTCACTACATGCCCTAGTGAAAAGTCCTTTTCCATCTTCCTTGTAGCCTCCTTTAGGTACTGGAAAGTTCTGGTAAGGTCTCTTCAGAGACTTCTCAGGCTGAACAACCCCAACTCTCTCAGCCTGTCTTCACAGGAGAGGTGCTCCATCCTTCTGATCATCTTAATGACCCTCCTCTGGACCCACTCCAATAGGTGCACATCCTTCTAGTGTTGGGGACCCCAGAGTTTGATTCAGTACTGCAGGCAGGGTCTCACAAAAGTGTAGTACAGCAGTAGAATCAGACCCTCTGGTCATCCTTCTTTTAATGCAGCCCAGGATACTGTTGGCTGTCCAGGATGCAAGTGTGCCCTGACAGGTCATGTCAGGCTTCTCGTCTACCAACACGCCCAAGTTCTTCTCCTCGGGGCTGCTCTCAATCCCTTCTCCATCCAGACTGAATTTGTGCTTGAGATTGCCCTGACCAGTGTGCAGGAGCTTGCACTTGGACTTGTTGAACTTCATGAGATTTGCACAGTCCCATCTCTCAAGCCTGTCAAGGTCTCTCTGGATGGCATCCTTTCCATCTGGCATGTCAACTGCGCCACACAGCTTGGTGTCATCAGCAAACTTGATTATTTAATTTTGATTATTGAATGCAATGGCTATCCTGGGACTAAGTAAGTATGGAGAAAATTGATGGGACAAAATCTCAGGTCAATATCCAAGAAGACAGAAGAATTATTCCTGAGCAGTGATCTCTCAGTTATGTAAAGGAAGACATCAAAAGGTGTACCTGTGCAGTTAGAATAACCTGTTTGTATCAGATGGATACAAATGATAAGCCACTCTATTCAGGAATGTGAGCAGGAGAAGTTTAAAAAAATATCTACTTAAAAATATACTGAAAATTTCTGGTAAGAATATTTAGAAACAACAAATGCAGAATTCAGAATCTACTCTTCCTGAAAAATCAAAACAGTTTTGAATCTAGATCTTACATTTTTGTATTTCACACACATCTAAATATTCACTATTTCTTAAAAAAAAAAAGTAAATTAATCTGATGTATGAGATTTTTTGTTCAAGCCCCGTTAATTATCTCTTGGCCTTAACTCTAATTGAAATAATGCTTCAGAGAAACATATCAAACATACCTCTTCTTACAGAAATTATATGAACTAAAACATCAAATACACTGTACATTTAAATCAGGTTTTCAAAATTAATGTTTCAAGTATCACAGTTTTTGGAAAGCCTTTTCTCAGTCAGTAATGTGCTTGAAAACTCTGAGGTAACATCCACCAAACTGAAATGTGAGGAGGTCAGGAGCAGGTGAATTGCAGAGCATCATTCTGTGATAAAGATCTCAAACCTCAGGAACTCCACTGGAGACACATCTGTTGTTTTTGTGAAATATGCATCATCATTAATATTTTCTTAAAGCTTCTGTATGAAACCCATCTCAAAAACAAGTTTACAGGAAGTCTTATGAACTGCATTTCAAATACAGAGGATGTGGAAAAGTGCCTTTTTTCCCCCCTTTCAAGTCCTTTTATAAAAATCCTGTAGCTTAACTCAAACTGAGGACTGACTTTATCATAAGTACATATTCCCACAATACCTTCCAGTGAATGGCCATTTTAATTAGGAGAAGGCAAAGCAACTCTGCCTTTTTGTTGCACTATAGGATAGGGTGGGCGTGGTTTTGAACTCTGCTTTTAGCTTGCTTGTCCCTTTCCAAGTGGCAGAACTGTAAAAGATGACGGAGTTTTCTTACACAGGGATTGCACTTCTTTGCACAGGTAAAGTCTGCTGCTCATTGATCTGTGTTCCTTGGGACTTACAGCAACTGGGTCTCACATGTCCATAGCATCAGTGCAATTCCAGCCAGTTAAGACAAATGCATGTGATGTATTGTTACTATAAAAGCCCATATGTTGTTCAGTTAAGAAAAAATGCAGCTCTTAGCGCAAAGAAAGTTGTTAGCTGTTATTTGTCTGCTTTGAGAACTCTCTCCTATTCCTGAACTGTCTCTCAGAATATATAACAAAATGCACTGGTGCTGGTTACTTATAGCTTCTCAAAATTAATTACCCTACTGACAACGAGCTCATTTTTTGTTTACTGTGGAAATGAAACAATTCACCCACAAACATTTACCTCATAGAAAATACTTGCTGGGTTATGACTGTATCTTTGTCCTGGAATATTTCCACTTATTTCAGTGGAGTTACCCCAAGATTTTTCCCTTTACATTCAATCCACCTGTCTGAAGTCTGTGTTGAATTTATAATCCTATTTATATTTTGAAAAAGTCTCAGAGCAACAAATACTGAAAGCCTGAGGTTTTGTGTCTGTATATGCCACAGAGTAAAAGAAGGAAATGTCATCTTTTAATTAGCAGGGAGTGTGGGGTTTTCTGGTTCTCGCCTTTTAATCTATATTATGATCAAAACATTTGCAAATCAACTGACTTGAAAACTGTGTTAGAGAGGTCCCCTCAAAATCCCAAATATTCTTTGCATTCATGTTTTTCTGAGAGAAAAATAAATCCAGAGATTCTATGCAAGGGTGTCTTCCTTGTAGCCTTCAGAAGACTCCTTTGCTCCTCTGGAAAACAACATATTCTGCAAGTCTTGGTTTCCACTTAAAACAATAGCTTTCCCTTTGAGGACTGAGGGGAAAAAAAAAAAAAATTAAATTTAGAAAATATACATTTCTGCATCTTGGCGAATTTAACCCCAATGTGATTTTAGGTCTGTTTATTATTATTTCCAACACACTTGTTTTTCTGTCTGAATACCAAAACCCAGCATAATTCAGGACTCTAATGTATTCTGAAGCATATGAGACAATTTTTCCAAATGCCAACAGCTTTCAATTCTGCAGCTCTCTATTTGTAAGATGAAGCACTTTTCTTTATTTTTCAAATGCATTCTCAGCACCTGTCCTTTCAGAAAGAACTAAAGTGCCACCAAGTTCACTATAAAACATTAAGGACCTACAAAAACTTGCATTAATTTTATTTCTTTTATAAAAGATGTCTTGCTTTTTGCATTGAGGTTTTATTTGCGTAGAGCTTTGTCTGAAACTGGCTCAGTTCCTACACCTAACCATTAAAATGGAAGTGTAAAGTCATGAAGCAGGAGGAGGGAGACTGAGACTATTTAGCTTGGAAAAGAGGAGGTTCAGGAGAATATCATTAATGTCTACAAGTACCTGAAGTGAGGGGGTGAAGAAAAGGGATCTGGTTCTTCTCAGTGGTGCCTAGCAGACCAGTGGCAATGAGCACAAACTGAAGTGCAGGAGGTTCCCTCTGAACAGCAGGAAACATTTTTTCACTGTGAGGATGACTGAGCACTGGCACAGGCCTCCCAAAGAGGTTGTCAAGTCTCCATACTTGGAGATATTCAAAAGCTACTTGGACATGGCCCCAGGCAACCTGCTCTATGTGGCCCTCCTTGAGCAGGGCAACTGGCCCAGATGACCTCCAGAAGATGTGGACAGCCCTTTAGGCAACTGTAAACCTGAAATTACAGTGCCACAGGGCCAACCTAGGGCATCCAAGAGGACCATGTATCTGTCGTTTCAGAGCTTCTAGCTGAAATTGCAGTGCTAGATATGTATTTTAAATTAGAGTTTACTCTAGAAGTCTGTAAAGTACATTATTTTACCTTTGACTGAAGCAAACCCTACGCTCTGCAGAATGAACAGATTGAAACCCCAAGAGGAGCCTAAATTTCAGAAAATACATTATCTGGCAGCAGGAAAAGGCTAGGACCTCAGAACAAATATAACCAGGATCTGCTGAATCTAGGAAGGGTAAGCAAGTAACACTAACATTTTTTTCTTTTCGGTCTCCTTAACTTTATCTATCTTCTGCTGCCCAGTGCTCAGTGGTCATGGAAGAAGTATGAACTGGTCATTGTACTTGTTATACCTGGAAAGAATGATGGAGGAAAGAGAACTACATCAGATATACCAACTGAAAATCTAGGCTCTACTGGTATTTAAAATTATTACCCAAAAATAATGGCCCCTGAAAAGCCTGCCTGTTACTGTTTCACTGAATTCCAACTTTATTTGGCAAACCTGACAGCAAGTAGCGGCTTAAGAAAATAGTCTACCAAAACCTTCAGACTTTCTAGGCTTCTGCATAACAGAAGTTATGCCACTGCCTAAAACTTAAAATGTTGTTTGAAAAACTAACAATATTGCTCCCCCCAGTATATTCTAATTTAATCTTTAAGTCAATTTTAAGCACTGTGTCTTGATTTGCATTGGGCTAGGCAGGCTTCTAAGGTGATTATTTTGCGCAATCTCATTTTGGAAGGAGTCATGCTGACTGTCTGGCTTTTCATCTGTCTCAAACCCTTACCAAAAGGATAAGGGAAAGTGAAATAATTTTTAATGATTTAGACAAGACAGGTTGTCTGCTTACTTGTACTAGAGGTTATTTAATGATAAATTTTGTGCTGATTATTGTACAAGTTTGCTAAGTAGGAAAACCTACAGGCCAAAACAAGTCCTTCATGAAAATTATAGCAAATCTTTGTAGATTGTTTTTCAGAGTGTTCTAATGACTAACACAAGCTTTCAGAACCTGAGCCAGTGTGTGAAGTAGTCAAGCACCTTTTTTCTTCTCTCTGCCAGTGAAATCAGTGGGAAATGCAGGTGCCTGGCACTCTTCAAGATGAAGAGTATACCTTGTCTAACTGAAGAGTTGAGGCCATCCCAATGGCGCATCACAAGATATTCCTGGTGTTTACCAAGCCTCAGTTTAAAGGTGGGGATAGTTATTATGTTTGTGGTAAAGACTCGACTGAGTGCACCTACAGTGGCTCACACTTTAAGAGCCTTTTAACTTGAGAATATTGTTAAAGTGTTGGCAGTATTTGAAAACCTACAGTGTCATCAGCACTTTATCTGTTCTTATGTGCGAGAATGTTAAAATCTCATTACAGTCTATCATCTGGTGCTACATGCACTCTGAAAATATTGCCACAATACTAGAATAGGAGGGAAGTAAGATCAAGGAATTCAGTGCTGATTCTTGGGAAGATAGAGGGAGTTTGTGTAGTAATTAACAGCATTTTCAGGGGTTCAAGTCTGAACAGTGATTCAACATACTCAAATTTGATAAAATTTTTATACCTTTCCTTTATTTTTTTTGGGTGGGATTCCTGGAAGAGACCACTGGGACACCAGCAATCTGGGAAATATCCCATGGCAGCATCATTCTTGGAAAGATACTGGAAACTATCTATATGAATATGTAATAATGGAAATGTACTTCTACCTTATTTTGAATCCTTACACACAGGCATATATGCCTGCCAGGACTTTATCATTCATTTCTCCAAACAGAACAGGTGAAACCTGCAGAATCAACAATAATTATTTGTTCTTTCCCTCCTTCTTTCCTCCTGACTCCATGAAAGATTCTCTGTCTGTTATCTGTTCAGTTCTTAGCTCGCTAGAAGGAGCCAGAGCTCAGCCACTCTTCGTTCTCCTCTGTGTGCTCAGCCCAGTGTTATAAGAATGGTGCTCTTAAAACCACAGACTACAGAGAGTGAGGATTTAGAAATGCTCAATTTAAATAGTTCTTGATGCTTCTACATTAGAATTCCTTATTTCTTGACTACTGACATTTCACTAATGCCATATAGAAGTTCATTTATGACTAAATCTGAGTTATTAAAGAAAGATGTTGTAAGTTAGAGATGCTTGGAAACAAGAGCTATATTACCAAGTGATTTCTCTTATAAATGAACAGCTGGTATCAAAATGTCAAAGTGCAAATAAGTGGGACGATTATCTTAATTCAACAAGTTAAAGGGCTGGCATATCCAATGGAATGCTACGACAGACCTTGCTGTACAAAAGAATAATTAAGATTAATAATGCTTCAAGTGAAAATTCAGGTTTATATTTGCATGAATCCCACACAGTGAAATGTCTTAACTGACAATATTTTATTAAGTAAAACTTCTACCAACTGAGGCAGGATTATATTTTTGTTTTAATCTGCCTCTACAGTGACAGTTAAATAAATGGTTTATTTTATTTCAGAATTAAATTAATTGCTTCAATGAATTGCTGGAAGCTGCAGCATGTGCAAGTCATTGCTGGATTTGGAATCTGATGGCACTTGCCTCCTGCTCCAAGCTAAGACAGCTGTTACTTGTAAAGGTATTTACTATTGTATCTGCAGGCCTTCCAGGCTTTCAGTGGGATAGGGATTTAGTCTAAAAGTTCTCATATACTGCTTATGTCTTATCCTTTGTACTGAAGTGCAGTATACAAAGTACCACAAAAGCAACAGAAAGCATTCAGTTTCACTCCATAACTTCTGGAGTTACTGGAAAAACATTTCATAGGAAAATAACTTGGATACGGGACATGTGGATTGACACGATGTAGAAGCGCAGAAGCTAAGGGGCTGATGCGTATGTCTCAAACATCAATAGGTGGATAGCCATGGAGCCAGCCAGGGTTGCTGCTGAGACCACACTGCGAGAAAGAACTAAATGTGGCTGAAGATGGGGGCTACACAGAGATAGGGCACATTTTTCTGGGACAAACATCCTTGTTCTGGCTCCTGGAGATAAGCACTGCACAGTACAGCATAAGTGCAGGAATGAGGTCAAGGAGCAGTCATGGACTGTCTACCAAAGTCCAACCGAGAAGCTCTGAAGCCCTCAACCCATTTCCAGAAAGGTTTAGAAGAATGAATTGTTTATGGTAACTAATTTGCATAGAAAATGAGAAACTTAGCTCCAGGGCAGGGAAAGCTTGTCTCAGAAAGGTAACCTCATGAAACCTGGGCAGAGCCCCCAGGGCCCTGCACACCCCACCATCTGGATGGACACTGGGGCTGGGAGTGGTGATCTTCTTTTCTTCATTTCTTCCTCTCTGCTTCTCTTCAATCTCTCTCTATTTCAACCTACCCCTTATTCCAAATCTGTTGTCATTTAGCTTATACTGTAATATAAGACACTAACTTAGACAATTTCCATGCCAAGTGTATAATTTCCTAATAAAATTGTAAGTTTTTGTAGACCCTCTGCCTTTTGCCACTCCTTTTTGATTGCAGGCATCTACAAATCTTGTATGCTGCAAGGGTGGGGCATCATACATGCCTGGTCTGCCTCATTCACTGCAAAAGCTTAAAATAGGATTTTCTGAAGTCCAGATAAAAGTTGTTCTACTTTAAAAGCCAGCTGACTTTATTTCATTTTTTAATTTTTACTTTTAGCTCAGATATGCATACTGTGAAACATTTGTCTTTGATCTTATGCACTTATGAAAATTCACAAGTTGATTTGTTTTCTCCCTTCTCCTTACCCGACTTCTTCTATAAAATGTTGAGCCAGAAGAAATGTATATTTTGTCATGGACATCCACTTCAATACTTCTGGAAAGAAGTTCTGAGTTAAAATACTCACTATCAAGACTCTGAGTTGTTAGAATGCAGTAATCATCCTGGGAGGTAAGAAACGAGTGAAAATACTGCTTGTCCCATCACAGCATATTTAATAACCTTTTCAGTAAGTCTACAACTCCTTCTTCAGTAAAGTTCCGAGTTACATATTTGCTTAATAGCTGGGAATTGTGTAGCTGTCCGGTAGGATCTAAGAAGTAGTCATGATACTAGAAAGTCTTTTTTCCATATTCGGCAAGCTGATGTGAATAATAATTTTCTTGTAAAATGATTAGAAGGATTAATTTAGTGACCAAATACCAAGTGCCAACTCAAAAAACTAGATAAAAATAGTTAAATTAACCTTGTAAACTTAGGGAAAGTAGCACCCTGTTAGTTCTAGAAGAATAAGCCACATCACTCTGTCTCCCTGGAGTCTGTCAATGAGGAGAGCTAATGGAATCTGAAAATATTCCAAAGACCTTCTAGGCTGAAAGATTCAACAGCAAGATTTGGGAGTCAGTACTTTTCTGTCTGAATTCTTCTCTTTCCCAGAATTTCTCTTCCCATATTACACCTACAGATGAGGTCTGAGCACTCCACTGGAATCCAGAACATTTTGCTGATAGCAGGCATCTAAAAAGCCAAAAGGAATTGATGGAAAATTGAAGAAAATTGCCATCCCTACCTCTTTCTGCTTTGTCTTCAGCATAAGCATTCTATTCTTTCAGATTTCTAGAGTGTGATTTATTTGACTTAACAAAATTTACAAAAAGATTCCCTGGGTTTTCACCCTGTCATGGTTTAGCATAGTTTGGTTTTTTAGTAAAGAAGGCTCCATCAGTCATGGAAGCGATTCCCTTGCAAAGAGAGCTTCCTCTATGACTTGACAGAACCTATCAACTGGCTAGTTTGAATATTGACAACTTTTTAAGCCACTTAAGAAGCTTGACACGCCCCTGTGATCCACATTTAAGACCGAACAGAGCCCGGGAAAGCTCTCTTGTCCTCCGGCTTTCAGACAGGTAGCAGGGGGGGCCTGCAGGTGGCCCAGCGGGGCCAAGCCGGGCCTTGCTCGGCCCGGCT
>NW_008238983.1:2582335-2596955 GCF_000691975.1 Corvus brachyrhynchos | reverse complement strand
CCACCCGTCACCGGTCGGGCCGCCGCCCTCCACAGCTCTGCTCTGCGCCAGCGGCCCTGGCACGGCCTGGGCTCGTCTGGGGCCGCTGCCCCGCTGCCCGGCAAAGATCATGTGACCAACAGCGATAAGTGAACTCCAGCTGCAAGGCCCGGGTGAGATTAACCCTTTTTTAGTGCTTTAAGTTTCCTCCAGAACAGATGAAGCCTGCAGACATCAATCCTTTCCCAAACCAGAGGAAGAGGGAAGGTGAAGGCACGTGAAGAAAACGCCATAAAGACACCAAAGTCAGTGAAGCAGGAAGAGCTAAAACCCTGAGGGAGGAGAAAGAGGAGATGCTTCAAGCTTAGAAGCTGAAATTCTGTTGTAAAGCTATGGTGGTGATGGGCTATGATATATCAGAGTACCCGTTGTAATTTCATGAAAGCATGGGGGGTGGAGCATTCAAATTGTAATTGTGAGCAAAAGTACTTGTGCTGAAATAAGCAAATGACAGTACCTGTAATTTGATGAGGACCCTTGCTCCCAGGGGAGGAGGAGGGCCTCTATTCCTAGAGATGAAGATGGTGCCAGAGGTAGGTGAAGAGAACCTTTGTTTCTGAACAGCTCAACCTAAAAATGGTACCCCATCAGCTCAAGATTGGACCTTCAGAAACAGTTGTGGGGAAAGCTGTAAGTCGAGGGAAGGGACTTTCACATGTGAGCAGAGAACCAACCCAGGCGGCTGGCTCGCTTTGACATTGAAGCCATGAGAGAACTGTTTCTCGTGGAGATGTCTCCATAGCATGAGCAAGAGAGATTCCTGTCCCTAAGTGAACTGAAAAAGATTATTATAGAGGTGGTAAACTGACTGAAAGTCTCAAGAGTTTTCTTTTTACGTTGTCAGAGGGGGAAGGGAGAAAGGTAGGAGGAGGAAAGTGTTCTGAAGGTTTAGCCTGATTTTTTTTCTTTCTTTTAGGTCTGTTAATAAACTTTTTTATATTCTTTTAAGTTTTGTGCCTGCTTTGCGTTTTTCCTAATTCTTATATCACAGAAGCAAAATAAGTAAGTAATGGATATTTTGAACTGAACCACTACACACCCTAAACTGGGTCATATTAAAACTGGCAGACAGTAAACAGGCAAGAATTGTGTCTGTAATCCTGGTTTTGCAGCAATGAATTTGGGCACAGACTTCTTCTATTCAAATTATTACCACCAGTTTTTACACCCATAAACTGGATTTATGAAGCATAGTTCCAAATGTTAAAAGTCCTACTTCTACTTTAAACATGCTGGTGTTTTTAATTTTCTGTTATAATGATTAAGTATATATAAAATAGATGCATTTATATGCCATGTATTCCATGCCTCCACAGTAAGTTATAAATGTAGGATGAAGAGAGGAGAAATGGAAAATTAAACAGGTCATATTAAGTGCTGCCTAAATAATGTTTAATGTTGCACAGCTTATATTCCATCCACAAAGAATACAGCTGCTGGACTTGCATTATTATTTATTCTGTAGACAAAGACGAAAGTCTTCCGTTAGTAATATGGTTAAATGTTGGCCTCTGAGTGTCACTGAATAGCAGTAAGAACTGGCAAGGCTACACACGACTGTTCAAGTTATGCTTCTGTATATTGTTCACAGTGATCATACAGTGTTTTCTATCCAGTGCCAATTTAATAACTGAACACGTAGATGTCAGGATATTTGGCTTTAGTGGACTTCAAGGTCAACAGGCTTCAAAAAAGAGTGACTTGATTAGTGTAAAGATGAGGGAAACATCAGGCTGTTCTATGGTTGTGCTTTTTCTTTTTTTTTTTTTTTTTTATGAGCACAGGAAGGGTTAGTTGAGGAAAATACTGATAACTAGACAATGAATTTATTTGTGTATTCTTGCTTCAATTGGTTAAATTAAATCAGTCTTATTCTTGCTCAATAAGACTGATTTAATCCATTGCAAGAATGAATGCTAAACACAGTTGAAAGATTTTGACAATCTCAGTAAATTCCATCAACAGATATTTTTTGCCACCATTTCAGGTATAGTGTTAGCAATTATTATAACATTAGTTATGTCTATCCTGATACTTCTGGAACCCACTGATTTTTCCTGGCCAACTGCTTTATACTAAGGGCAACTGAGGAAGCAGGAAGACATAGATTGTGAAATTCCACTTACACTTGCAACACTTTGGCAGTGAAATGTTTTAGACTGAAAGTATAAGACTAGATACAGATATGCTATGATGAATGCATATGCTTGACTTTTCTGGCCTTGAAGGTCCTGTAAGACCTTCACAGTACTTTGCTTCCCCAGGATGATTAAGGAAGAAAAAAAAAAACAACACATACCCATTTACCATAAATCTCTTAATGAGTTATAAATAATCTCAGCTCAAGATACTATAAAGGACTACTTAGCATTTTGCTTATGATTTTACATAATTCATCTAAATATAGTCAATTGCAGAGCAGATTTATTTTTGTTGTGGGTGACATTTTAGATGGTAGCTTGATCACTTTGTTTCATAATGATATCCCGCATATCTATTTTGGTGTATCTGTAGAACTTGAATCAAGCTACCTTTTCTATTCTTACTCTTCAAAGCCTCTGGTAACTCTTCCATTCCTGACTGTATAATGACATTGTATGTTTAGATATATATATATATATATATATATATGCAGATGTATATATAGCAAATACACATATAGAACATTATTAGCTCAGTACTTATGTAAAATAGCTTTTCAGGGTTAACAACACCAGTATTCAGATGGGCTAGTCTTTCAACCATGTGGGCAGACAATCTCTTTTCATACCCTTACAGCTTTGCATTCAAAGCTGAAGTGACCCAAGCATATGATCATGTGCTAAATATAATTGTTCATATAGTTCTACTCTTACTCAGCAAAAACTTTAAGGCTGTGCTTAAAGTTAACCAGGGTGTTACTGGACTGAGACCTTTAGCAGGAGATGATGAAAAGTTTGTATTTCCTAAGAGTTCTACAGCGACAGAGACAGAATCACTAAAGAAGAAGAAATTCTCTAACTCAGAGAAGGGATGGGGGATTTGTCACCATAACTGATTTTTAAGGTCAAGGGAAATAATTGTGATTAATTTCCTCCCACTTATTTTGAGTCTCAGCTGAACATTTGTTGGATAATATTCAAAAGATGTTTTATAACTGTTGCCACAAAACTGAATTGAAGGGGCTATTCAGTAAAGGACACTAGATGTTCCTTGGGAGATCACCTCTTGGTGTTACTTCAAGGACACAGTAAAGTATATTGTATCTGAGTTTAGTAAAGACATATATCTTAATTTATTACCTTAAAATGTCAATATTAAGTTCTTTAATGTGGTTTCTTAAAGGTGTGAGGCATATGTAATAGCACTGTCTCTCATGTCTCATCCCCCTTTTTTTATTCCAGACTAACCACTTAGACCCACTAACCACTTTCAAGCAAATTTAAATAAAACCTGCAAGTCTCAATACGTACTTTGTGAAAATAGGCAGATAGAGCAAAGAAAGACTGTAACATCCCAGCAACAGAAATTCTGCAGGACTCTGGTTCTTACCAGGCATCAAAACATCCATAGAGGTGTTCATCATAACTGAACATGCCTCTGAATTTCTCCCATAATTTTTACTATTGATGAAAGGTATTTCTTCACAGTACTAGGGCTGTTTCTTACTGCATGTTTTCTTTCTGCATGTCTTACAGGTAAAACCATTTAAAAATTGTAGCCAATGATGCAAAGTGCCAAACCTGACACCTCCATTGATGGTTTCTTGCTGAACCACATATTTCATTTATTCTTGTATTAAAATCTCTGCTCCTAGGCGTCCATCTTTCTATCATAGGCATAGTAGGCAGAAATTCATATCCCCTCTAGACATTGCCTCAATATAAAAGGCATAAATCATTTTTTTGAGTGTCTGTAAGTGCACAGCTATTAGTCTAAAAACAGAAACCTATTAAATCTTCATTAAGAAACTCAAGTCAAATATTCCATTGGAAGAGTACTCTATAATAAAATCATACTAATTCCTTTCCTATGGCATCATTGCTGGCAAAGGTTGTCTCCTGTCTCATTCACACCAGTTCTACTGTGTTACATGATTACAGAAGTAATGTCTTTTTAGTCACAGGTCTGCACTGTGAAAAGTTAGAGATGCATTTGAGGACAGGGGCAAGAATTAAACAGGTTTTTTTCCTCCCATTATCTACCATATGTACTACATATAAAGATATAAAGATGATGCACAGATATTACCACAAAAGGAACTAATTCTGTTCTCAGAATTTTGGCTGCTGAAGGAGGGAAGAAAAGGCTGGTAGGGGGAAGAAGAGAGAGAAAAATATTTCCAGAAATAGTTAAGCTAAAATGACTGATTTTTTTCCCCACAAGGAATTTTTGCCAAGCCATCCTTTACCTAGTATTTTGATGTCTCTTCTTATATACTTTACATATTTTGCTGGGTAAAATAGGCATTTGCTGTGGCTTTTTTGGGTACACCCTTGTTCTGACTGGGCAGCTGACAGCTAATTCACGGTATGGCTTTCCAAAATGACCAGGTCTAGGCACTTGCCTTCTCCAGCCTGCAAAATTAATTTAGGCCTCTCCATTTCACTCAGCTGTCAGTTTTCATAACTAGGATAGGGGCTTCACATTTCTCTGTCTTCACATTTTTCTGTCAAATCCTGTTGAGATCGAGCAATGTGTTCAAAAGTACCTGTCATCTGTGACAGATGAAGACAGGGCACAGTCACCTAAGTCTTATTTCATACAGAAACTGAACTTCAAGAAAGAACACATTAGCTGAAACAGAAATATGTTATGTTCCACTTTTGCAAAGTGAATGTATTTGTCAGTGCTATCATGCAAACTATGAAGTCACATAGGGTTGAATTGTACTTGCAAAGAACCTTGTGATGTGAAAATGAAAGTATATTGGAATAATTACTGAATATTACAAACAGTAAATGAAGCTTTTTAGCACCGGGGAATAATAAATAACTGTATCTGAGTATAATTCCTCTTATATCAGTAGGAGTCCTTTCCTGTTTTAAACAGAGACAGAAATAGTCTCAGATACAATAATTTTACTGGTATTAATGATAACTATTATTATCAATAATATTTATTTATTTATTAGCAATTATTATTTCTTACCATCTATTTAGATGGAGTTTTGTTAGAAATCTCATCTATCATAAGGTTTCATCAAAAATAACAATTTTTTCACATTTTTAAACTTAACATGTCACTGTGTCAAAACGAAATGCAGCTTAACAGGGAAAACTTTACATTGCATAATACTTTGGTTTATGTCTTCTAAGACACGATCATCATTTGGCAGAGGGAGAAAGTCTATGTACTCTAAGTCTACTTGAAGTAACTAATACAGCTATCCACTGGGCAGAATAGGAAAACCTATGAAACACAGGAGTCATTTCTGTGTGAATGTTGCATCTTAAACATAGTGTAGAGCTTTTAATAACAAAAACATAATTTAAACAATGTGAGAGATGATTAAACTGTGACTCAAAATTGGCAGAGCTGTTCTTCTTGTTCTCCTTGCAGCCATGCTGGGAGTAGAGTTGTTGTCAGCAGCATTATATCCTCAGCCTCACAAAGGGAATATTAGCCACAGAGTTTGCAAGTGTGATCATAATTGTATTTGAGCAAAAATCTTCTTTAGAACAGTCATTTTCTGTCTGATAAATGTTTCAGACTTGTAATCTCATCTTCTGACTCTAGCTCCCCACCCTGATCCTTTGTGTTAACTTTTGACACTTGAGTTTCTTCCCACTCCTGGTTCCTGACCTTATTCATTAGGCAAGACCATCTAATCTTTGTCCTCCTCATGTCTATTCTAATCAGTGAAATTTCTGTAATTCCCAACATGGTATTGTGTGATTTCTGCAGTGTATTTCTATGATGAAAACCTAATTTCAGGTTAAAGGTAAAACCAGAGTTTTAAAAATAATTCTGTTGTATTCTCAAATGATATAGTTGCACTGGCTGAAGTGTAATTCAAAAATTGATTTGGTGGATAAACTAATAAGAAATATCAGAGATATATAAATCTAAATCCTTACATCTATTCATCTTGTTTAGGTATTTCTCAGTACCTGTTCACTATAGAGGAAAACTTCTGGAATTTTGAGGACAGTTATAAAACAAAAGTTTCATTTTTATTCTGACTAGGTAATAAAATAATGTTTGATCAAGTGGTTTTACCTGATGAAAGATATCTTTCAGTAGGGCAGGTATTAGCCATCTTTGCTCCAGTTTTATCAACTTTCTGAGAAGGGATTCATGCCAGAAAACATTAATAAAATAAGACTTATCAGGAGTAGCTTTTGGGCCATTTGTCATTTCAGTCCCTAGCTTAGGGGGATCTCAGTGGCAGACAGTGGGGAGGGGAGGAGTGTCTTATGTTGCCTGCAAATACTACTACAGGTGACTACATTTATTACTAGAACTGAGGTTTTGTATTAAAAAATAGCTTTACGTTTGAAATTGTGAAAAAAAGATGCTCTTAACCCTCTTTCCTTTCACCCCTTGCCCTTTGCAAGAAAAGAATTAAATGGTATTCAACCTGAGTGGTCAAGTTAAAAATGGCCAAACCATGGTAAGGGGATGCATTACAAGTTGTAGAATGCCACAGGCCAAGTAGTAAGGTGGTAGTGGCTGGAAGCACACATTTCTGCCTCTGTCTCTGAATGTGCATGGGATGCCTGAATAGACTGCTTTATATATGAAGGGGGCAGATTAGTGAAGAGCTTCTTGCAAGTGGAAGAATTGTGTATTTTAAAATTATTTTTCTGTTACTTTTTTTTCCTTTCGGGTGACTCTGTGACAGTAAATAAGAAAGATCTGCACAGAGACTATAGTAATTTGGCCTCTTAAATCATATTTGACAAAATGAGATTTGGGAATCTAAATCTAATACATGTTACAAAGCAGTGTGCAGCTGTTCTTAAATCCCTTTTGTTTCCAGATTTTCCAAAGTATTAAGGCATCTAAAAATGCATTTGTATCTGTCTCATGGGATTCAGTGTCTAATATTTATGTATTCTTTTCAGCCTTAACTTCCACAAAATTTTGATTCCAAGTAACTGAGTCATCCACTGCTTTGTAAGAATCTAACCAGTTTGGGGGAAAGGGGAAGGGTATGTGGAGGGTGGGTTATACATGGTATGCAAGTAAAACTTGGAATTTAACACAATCATTATTTGACATAATTAGATTTTCCAGTAACCATGAATTAGCTGACAGTAGGTCATGTTTCATTGAATATTTTAAAATGAATATACTTTAGCATTTTATTGGCTATAATGTAACTATATTTAAGTACCTGTCAGTATTTTCATTATGAACCATATTTTGGAAACTGGAGTTTAATTAAGCAGTATCTCTACTGTTATAAATTTTGTCAGGCTGAGAGCTGGCATACAAGCTAAATAGGAAATATTTCACAACATAATTATGGCCCCAAAGGAATTGAAACAAGCAAACAGCACATTCAACTAAGTTCTTAAAGTGCACCTGTTAAAAGCAAAATCTAAGGAACTCAAAGTGAATGAAGCAAGTTTGTTGTATTTTTTTTTTACATGTAACTTAATAAATGTGCAGAATAATCAGCTGGGAGGTGAGCAGGGTTTAAAAAGCAAAACCAAAATTAGATTGTCTGAGGCAGAGGGAGAATATATTATAGAACAGATTTCTCCTGTTCCTCAGAAACCTTACGTCTATTAAATAACCTAAAATCTATGTAGTCAGCGCTTTATGAGCATGTACAATCAAAGTGTAAAATTCATAAAGTAGTCACACAGGAGAAGTGGCATATAAATTTTTTTGCAAATATATCTTCAAGGATTTGTGGAGTCATTTAATAACCACTGATATAATGATAACTCTTGCAAGAGAAGGACAATTTTAAACTTTGAAGGTCATACCTAAGCAGCATCTTCAGCCATTTGTTCTGGAAAAGACGATTCCCTGTGTCTTCATGGTGGAAACAAAACCAGCTATAATTATGAAAGATGCTATTCTGTAGTTTTGCTGTAAAACAGATCAATGGAAAGTAAGTAGAGCGTCTTGAAAAGTAAGTAGGCAGTTCATTTACATTCATCCAGGAATAGGATTAAGCTTCCAGTACTAGTAAATGAGACATTTCCACCTTCAGTTCCATATCCACCTTCAACACCGTTTCTAAAACATATAATACTTTCTCAAGTTAATTTACAATGGCTCTAAAGAACAGTGCAATACTGAAGAGTGTTACAGATTGGAACATTGGTGACGTCCCATCAGTGCAGGTGTTGACAGAGTGGTGAATTAGTGAGATACATAGACAACTAATGGTGAATTATTTTATTTTATCATGTGGTATGAAATATACCAAAAAACCAGAAGGTTAAAATAGATGGTATGAATGTGTCCAAGAAAGATTTTCAGCATGAAAATGTTGGCAGAAAAATGCCCTGACAGAATAGGTGTAAATGATGGAAGAATATGAGAGAAAGGCAGAGAAAAGGTACAGGATTATAGAAAGTGGTTTTGTGGCTGTGTTTTATTTTAAAAAAGAAATTCACAGTCAATTGTGACAACAAAATTACTGTGAAGGAGCATAGTACTGGAGGAAAAAAAAAAACCCTTGAGCAACAGTATGTATATTTCTGACATAGCATATGTTTGACTTGTCACTTTAAATTTGTTTAAAAAAAGTTCAGCATAATTTTAACTTGTCATTTGTTCTGCCAGATTTTCTATTGCCTGTCTCTGCAGTTCTAATGATGTTTCCAATTGGTCTGTCCATATTTCACTTTAGATCTTTTTGTTGTTGTTGCTCCTTACTGTGTTTGGTTTATATGGCAAGGTTTTGGGGGCAAGGGGAAGAGGGGTGGCTTCTGTGCAAAGACACTAGAAGCTGCCTTCATATTGGACAGATTCCCTATACATGTCATTCACTTCAGAGCTGGACTCAATGATCCTTGTGTATCCCTTCCAACTCGGAATATTCTGTGATTCTGTGAAATAGCCATTCCAGCAGGATTAAAGACAACCTCGTCTCTGGCCAAAGTTGAGCCAAGGGGGGATATTTTTAGCACCCTTCTGATACAATAATCAAGAATGTGTAAAAATGTTTTTCAACAGCAGCTGGGAGAGTGAAAGCATGTAAGAGAAAGAGCCCTGAAGATACCAAGGTCAGTGCAGAAGGAGGGGGAAGAGGTTCTCCATCCACCAGAGCTGAGATTCCCCTGCAGCCCATGGGGAAGACCATGGTGAAGCAACTGTGTCCCTGCAGCCCATGGAGGACTGTGATGGTGCAGAGATTCACCTGCAGCCTGATGGAGGATCCCATGCCGGAATAGGTGGATGTGCCCTGAAGAAAGCAATAGCTCATGGACAGGTCTCAGTGGAGTAGGTTTTCTGGCAGGACCCATGCTGGGACAGCCCATTCCTGAAGGACATTACTCTGTAAAAAAGACTCACACTGGAGCACTTCTTGGAAAACTAAAAGCTGTGGGAAGGACCCACACTGGAGAAGTTCATGGAGAACTGTCTTGCAGGGGCGGGATGCCATGCTGGAGCAGGGGAAGAGTGTGGGGAGAAAGGAGAAGAAGAGACAAAGCATTATAAACTGACTTCAGCCCCGCTCCCCATTCCCTATCCTTGTTTTGAATAAGTGGTTTGAGCTATTTAAGGAATCACCATCAAAGGTATCAGCAAAAAACAGGTTTTAATATGAGTTTGTGAAAGTGTGACTTTAGCAGAGTTCTGTGGCAAGGTTCACTCTATAGTTTGCTGCCTAAATAAAGCATATATAGGAAAATATGAGAAGAGTTAGTGTTGAATGTATGTTGGATCTACATGGACGCAAAAGGGTCAGGATGCAAAGTCATCCCTTTCATTACACAGTGATTTAGTGTAGTCAGGCAACTTCACAACCAAACACAAGGTGAGTTTGACACAGACCTCCATGTGAGCTGCTTTTTTCACCTTCCTGCCTTTGGTTTGCCCATATGTTGTCTATAACCTACTGCCACCCATTCCCTCCTTTCAGAGCCTCAGCCATCTCACAGGGTGGGAGTCAGCAGATGCACTGTGCTGACTCACCTGCTTCTGACAAAAATCAGGTAATCAGTGGTGATAACCAGGTCCTCCTATTATTCCTTCTCTGTACCTTACCTTTCTGAACTCAGGCCATAGTGATATTGTTCCCAGTGAAGGGAGCTTGCATGAATCTACATCACCAGCCTGCACTCGATAAGAGCTTTAGACTTGCTAACAAGATTCAGTCTACTTCATTACATAGTCTACAAATGTCATCCAGGGAAAGGAGGAATGTTGTGGCACTCTGTGGTAGTTATGTATTAGTGATATGACATCCTGATCATGTTCTCATACTTTTACTTGGGTAATAACTGTCCTTGGAAGCGCTGGCTTGCTGCCTAAAGGACTTGGACATTAATATATCTGCAATGGATTATGGGATGCACAATTGAAGTTGAGTATGACACATTGCAATCCAGTCACTTTATAAAACAATACACTATGTGCTGTGATTAATTTGATAAAAATGCATAAATGCAGTCCAAGTAGACTAAATTCCCATGTTCATGTGATCAGAAAATATCAGAAAATAGCTGATATTCCTCATGTCTGACTGAAGATAAAGCTGGTAGATTCTGAAAAGAAAGGTTTGACAAATGGTGAAGTCAAGTATAGATGAGTTCAGTCATCCAGAGAACAGGCGGGGAGAAAACTTTCTTGTAAAGAATCAGGTAACTTTGTTGTGCTTTGCATCTTGTTTAATAGCTAATATCTTTTCTCTTTTTCTTCATGACTCTAACACTTGGATGTCATGACTAAATTGGATTTTTCACTGCTCACCCACTATTCACTTGTTATCATTCATAAATCTGAATGGGATGTCCTGTAAGTATTTTTTTTGTTACTGAATGGAAAAAACTTTCTTAAGTAGGAAAAATGGGAGCAGGAAGGCATGGCTAAACTGTAAGAATTAATATATATTAAGGAAAAATACTTAGAGTTTTTCAGTAATTAAAAAATCCACCATTGCTATTCAGTAAAGGAAAAAAGTTGCTCAGCTTCAGCCTAATATAAATTCCCATATTTTTAAATTGTTGCTTCCTGAACCATATGATTGACACTTCTTCTATCTTAGAGGGCACATCTGCAAAGAATGTTAAGGTCCTGGAATGCATCCAGAGGAGGGCAACAAAACTGGTGAAAGGGGTGGAAGGAATATCCTGTGAGGAGTGGCTGAGGACTTTGGGCTGGTCTAGTTTTGAGAAAATGAGCATGAAGGGTGACTTCATTGCTCTCTACAGCTTCCTGAGGCGGGGCAGGAGATGGGGAGGTGCTGACATTTTCTCCCTTATATCTTTTGACAGGAATCTTATGTGGGAATTCTTCAAAGATGCAACAGGAGAGTTTCAGACTTGACATTAGGAAGTATTCCTTTACAGAAAAGGTAGTCAAACACTGGAACAGGCTTCCTAGAGAGGTGGTCAGTGCCCCGTGAGAGTTTTTAAGAGGCCTTTGGAATCACATAATCATTAAGACTGGAAAAGACCTCTAAGATCACCAAGTCAAATCGTCAACCCAGCCAAGTCCACCACTAAACCATGTCCCTAGGTGCCACATCTACCTCCCAGTATAGTGACCCAATCCCTTATCCAGGCAGCCTGTTCCAGTGCTTGAAAATCCTTTCGGTGAAGAAATTGTCCTAATATCCAATCTAAACTTCCCCTGGTGTAACCCAAAGACATTGTCCTGTCACCTGTTACCTGGAAGAAGAGACTGACTCCCACCTGGCTACATACAACCTCTTTTCAGGTAGCTGTAGAGAGTGATAAGGTCACTCCTGAGACTCCTTTTCTCCAGGCTAAACAACCCCAGTTCCTTCACCCTCTCCTCATAAGACCTGTGCTCCAAACCCTTCACCAGCTCCACTGGCCTTCTCTGGACACACTGCAGCACCTCAATGTCCATCTTCCCAGAACAGAATACTATACTCAATTGGTGGCCTCACCAGCCCTGGTCCTGCTCTCCTGCCACTTTTTCTGACACAGACCAGGATACCATTGGCCTTCTTGGCCTCCTGGCCACACGCTGGCTCGTGTTCAGGCAGCTGTCAGCCAGCAATTCTGATCCTTTTCTGCTACAGTGATTCAAGATTGGATTTAAAAGGCTGGCATTAAGTGGGTGTTCCATTTGCCATAGAACCACCAAGACAATGGGATTATTGAGCAGACTAATGGCCTGATTAAAAGGCTTGCTGATGTCTCCTGACCCAATTGGGACACACAGCTAGCACTAGCAATTCTTACCATCAATAACCAGTGGAGCAGTTAGGGGAGCTCCAAAATCAGAGCATTCTGCTCTGAAAAACCACCAAAGTTGATGACTCCATATGAAATGAAAAGGATTAGTTTCCACTAAGGATACACGTAGGTTGATCTGTCAGGCTGAAACAACTTTCTATTGATGTTGAGCCCATGACCCCAGCAAAACCTAGGGATTCACATGCTTGGGAGGTCCTAGATGGAAATGGAAGACACTTTATTAGCATCTTATGGATAATCCTGGATTTCTAACACAACAGCCCAGTCCTAAGGGACTGAGACCTATCTGTACACTCATTTAAAAGGCAGTGGAGAACTGGGCTATTGTCGTTCATACCGGGGGCACCAGTGATTAGCGCAGACGGCTCAGATATGGATGGCAATGTAGTGGCAAAGATGAAGGTGGGATTTATGGGAATGATGAATCTGACATCACGGTAATGCTTTGTTTATCCACTCCTAAGTGAACTGAGGATCCCTTGCCAACTTTTGTACAGGATGTCAGCATGTTTTGAATTAACTCAGAACTCAGCTGGACACAGTCCCAGTCAACCTGCTGTAGCTGACACTTCTTGGGCAGGGGGTTGCACTAGACAATCTTCAGATGTTCCTTTCAACCTGAACTACTATTGGTTCTAAGTAACCAAAGCTATGATTATGTGAAGATATAAAGTTTATCTGTAGGTAGCTATAGAATTGTTGTTAAAGGAGATGTTAAAAATTATTAATTTTACCTTTTCAGCCTCCCAGGGAAGCAGGGTGGGTGAATCTTCCATCTGTTTACAGTAAAATTGTTTCATTTACAATTAAATTACCAAGAATAGCACTGGAAGCAAATTACCGTGAACAAACATTCTGGATTCATTTGTGAAGGTGCCTGCCAGACTGTAAATGTTCAGTTACCAGAAGTTAGTCTTGTGGAACCCAATAATGTCTAGTAGCATCATATTTCCTTCTAATCAAACATATGCATGGCATCCTTCCATGTAGTTTATTCATGACTCCTGACAATATACATTGACAATATGCATTGAGGCTGACTTCTATTTGAAGAGAAAGAGAAACAAATAATTAAAAAATCTGTGTCAAATCCATGGACCTCACTCTGTTGAGGTGGCCTCCTATAAAAAACACATAATGAAGCGATAATTTATTTGTGCCAAGAGGTTGACTTCATAGACTTTTCCTGAATAGTTTTTGAGTATTCTGCCCATCATATTTCATCTAGGGTAATAGAACTAAAGAGAAAATTTGGGTAGAGTTTTTTATTCTCACTGTGCTGTCTTAATAAATGGCCTAAAACCTGTAACGTGCATTGCCAAACCTTGGAAGAAAAAAACTAAAATTGCCTTCAGAAACGGAGAGAGGGTTTCTCCATAGTATAAACCCTTGCAGTTGCTTAGACATAGTTCTCTAGTTTAGATAAAGCAATTGAACTAATTAGCACTCTCTGTACTAGGGTATTTGGGATTACCCTAGGAGTTCAGATATGTAAAAGTATTTTACTGAAAAGTCTTTGAAGTCGCTTTAGACCAGCCAGCTTTTTTGGTTTTGCTTTGGCCAACAGCCAAATTTTCATCCATCTGTTCAGCTACCCACCCCAAATTCAGCCTCGAAGGGATGGGGTGGAAACCAAGAAAGAGCAGGACTTAAAAAGCTTGTGAGTTGAGATAAAGACAGGGAGATGCCTTACTAATTATCATCACAAGCAAAACATATTTGACTTCTGGAAAACTAATTTATTGACAATTAAAAGAAAGTTGCATGGTGAGAGGCAAAGAGAGATATGGAAAAATTTCTCTCTTCACATGCCCTCTGCCCTTGCTGCTGCCCTCTTCCTTCTTCAACTTCAGTCCTTCATTCCTGAACTGTGCAAGAGGGATGAAGAATGAGGGGCTGTGGTCAGTGCATAACAGCTCCTCTTTGCGGCTCCTTCCTTCTCCTCACACTCTTGACTGCTCCAGCCTGGAACATTTCCAGGGTACACAGGGAAACTCTTGCCCGGCCGGGGTCTCTCCCTGGCCCAGGGCCATCCGTGCCGGGTCTCTCCCGCCTCCGTCCCCGCTCCCGCTGTCCCCTCAGGCTCGCAGGGCTGTTTCCCGCACGGTTCCCCCGCTCAGCCCTGGCTGCCGGGCAGCGTTTTGCCCTCCCTTGGCCAGGCTTTTTCCGGGGCTCTCGCCCGCCCGCCCGTGGCTGAGGGGCTCAGCCGTGCCCCGCGCTCGGGCCGCTGGCGCCGCTCG
>NW_008238983.1:2569484-2582186 GCF_000691975.1 Corvus brachyrhynchos | reverse complement strand
GGGCAGCCCCGGCACTGCCCCAGCGCTGCCGCCGCCACCGGGGCACCTCGGCCCGTACAGGACACTGTCCTGAAAGCATTTCTTTTACTTTGTGCTCACATGGATAACTGTAGGTACATGGAGGGTTGCACGTACATGGAGGATTGCACAGCTGTCAATACCTGTACTGCGCTAAACTTCTATCAGCAGAGCTAAAAAGCTGCTCCTGTTCTGTGAGGTTTACAAGATAATTGTAGACTAGGTGCAGATAAAAAAGGAGAGGAAAAAGGATAGCTGGGGTTTATTTACGTAGCATCATTTTGTCTATATTTTGATTATAATTTTGCTTGGATTTCTTTGGGTTTTGGTTTCTCTAGTTGACCAACAGCTTTCTCGGAAATGAATAGGATGAGATAGCTTTAACAGGATTGTACCTTGTTTGCTTTTTTTCTGACTTTTCTGTCTAAATTGTATTTTGGATGTCTTGTTAAGCAAAATAAGATTGTTCTGAAAAGAGGCCTATTTTTTTTTTAATTTGAGTTCAAGTGGGAAAACCTTTACCAGCTTTAAATTACACCATCCTAGGCCAGAGCCCCGATCTTTAAATGAAGTGCTTATAAAAATTTAAAGTGCTCTTTTAATTTTAAACCAACGTATGCTGAGATGCCCAGAACTCTGATCACTGCCAAATTTCACTTCCAATAAATTTAAATTGCTATGTGCAAGACAGAGCGATTTAAAATTATTGGAATGCTTTAAATTCCATACTGTAGTGCCCATAAAATTTGAAGTCCTCCAATAATTTGAAATCACTCTGCACATTGTACTGCAATTTGAGCCTATTTGAAAACAAAACACCCAAGCATCCTATGCTTTAATTTGCAATGATAAGCAACATTAGAAAATGGCAGCTAAGGATTTACAAGAATCACTGTCCTGGGAAATGGATGAGTCACCACCCTGGAGGTTTTTTAAAAGACGTGTAGGTGTGACTTAGTGGCATGGTTTAGTAACGAATTTGGAAGTGCTGGTTTATGTTTGGATTTAAAGGTCTTTTCCAACCTAAACAATTCCTAGATTTTACACCATTTCTCATTGAATTAACTGAAAAAAAAAAACCCATCAAACAAAATGAGGCAGAGTTAAAAGAAGAAAGTTATGCTTCTTTTTAAGATAATAGAATAGAAGCATCATTGTTTTGAGAGAAGGATATATGGAGTGTGAGATTAAGAAAGTTGGTGAATATACAAATTATTTTCCTCTGTGACAACTATAAATAATATAGATGACCGATAGATATGCTAGAAACTGAGCATGAACACATGAGATGTGCCAAGGCAACACATCCAGATGCCACCTGAAATGTGTTACATAACAATGAAACCAAATTCTACTCTTAGTGCCACCAGTGTACATTTAGAGGAGCTTTCTTCACTTTAGGATTTGCTTTAGATAACACTTAATAATCTTAGAAGATGATCTTCACCTTCCAGGTATCTGCCAGGATAGTTTCCTGTCTTACCTTATGCATCTTGAACAGATTTTAGTTACCTAAGTACCAGGAAATAAAAAAAAGTTACAGTGAAACAGTATTAATGTTTTGGCATACTATATCTGTTCTGTCTTACATGGGCAACACTTTCCAAAAGCATAAATTTAGGTTATCTTACTTCAAGAGAATTTCAAAGGAAGGTGTTTATTTGTGAAAAGAAATCTCTTGATTATTTGCATTAATACTCTCTGAGAGATAAAACCATTGCTGCTTTGTTCTGAAGCACGTTTTCTCCAATCAAACAGGTAGAAAAATCTATTGAATGGAGAAAAAATTAGATCAAATAGAATTAAAGTGCATTTTTCTGCAAAACAAGAGGCAAAATTGCTGTAGTCATTTTAATCTATTGAGGAAGCTTATTTAAAGACCCACAATGAGGCATGCCAGTCTTTACATTCTAATCTACTCCCATGAAATATGTTTCTCATTTCTTTGTGCACCAAGCAAAACATTATAAGATAATAAATGACAGTTGTCAGTTTAACCTCAGA
Source organism: Corvus brachyrhynchos (assembly GCF_000691975.1). Taxonomy (NCBI): domain Eukaryota; kingdom Metazoa; phylum Chordata; class Aves; order Passeriformes; family Corvidae; genus Corvus; species Corvus brachyrhynchos. Next base: position 2,580,164 of record NW_008238983.1, on the reverse strand, counting down.
GAATTCATTAGGGTAATTAAATTCTTTTTTATAAGCAAAAAATAATGTAAAATTTTCACTGTAAATATAATAGAAATAAGTTATAGCTACTTGGTACCACACCACAGACCTGAAGAAAAATTCAGGTACCCTTTGCCATTGTGGAAGCAATGTTGCATAAGCAAACTCGAAACCTCAGCAGAAAAAGGAAAATTAGCATCCTTTTAGAGGAACAGGTAAAATAAGTTTCTTATAGCAAAAAAATTAATGGGCACTTTTGAGTGTTGCACTTGAGCAAATGTCAGTTCCATTACATCAATCAACATTAAAGGACCAGTTATTATCGTCTAGAACGTTCTCTTTCCCATGCCCTACTTTAAGGCTAGTTTAGTGTTCTGCTAGTGAGATGACAGTTGTCTTTTTCATACATTTAAGAGACAGTAAGCCTTGTTCCATTGCAAATACAGTTTATTTCATTTGTTGGCAACCTCAGCAATTATTTGTACCTAGGCTAAGAGACTGTATTTCTGGGATAATACATAGCCAGACAGGAGACAAAGTACCACTCTTGGCAGTGTAGAGCCATCTGTGACCCTTGTTGCTTCTTTTTCCTCCCTCATGTCTTCACAGGCGTGCTGCACAAAGTCCTGAGCTAGATACAAGAATGCTCCCAGGTAAGTGAGAACACTGATATTTTTTCCAAAGCTGTCACTGTTACTGAGAGAAATGTCAGTTAAATGTGCCCTTTCTTCTGTTCCAGAGTAAATTTTCTACAACTAGGAAAATTCAGCTCTCAGTGGAAGGGCTACTGGCATTTGTTGTTTAAAACTGCCTAAGAACATTCCTATTTAATGAAGGAGAGAAGAAAATTCAACATTGCCTAAAAGTGAATAAAGGTAACTAAATACGCAAAATCTTCCCTTTTTTGAAAAACTATTTTGCTTAGAAGAGAGATCACATTTATTACTCCCTGCATATAAATTGACTCTCACAGGCAGCTAAGCAACACACAGCTGCTTTCTGACTCCCTCACAAAAATGGAATTACATTTAATCAACTTTGAAAGTGTCCGCTTTAAAATAAATAAAAGAGTGACATTTTCCTGAACTATACAACGTTTTCCTGAAACACAAAAGGAGCCTGAAAAACTCATTGCACAAAATTTCAGACAAGTTGACGTATTGTGGGGCTTTAAAAAAATTGGACAGGGGAGTGAGTGAAAAAGAAACAAACATCCAAGTCATGGCGTGGCATTAAAAATTAGTAAATCCCACAAGTTTTGGATAGGACAGAGTGATCATCTCACTGGACATAAGAAGACCACAGGAAGAGGTCAGAGGAAGGAAAGGCTGTTTTAAATACTTTGGGGGAAGACTGTGATAGTGTCTTGCATCTTCCCATGAGTTATCTGCTATAAGGCACTGCTGAGGAAAATCTTAGACTAGGTATGCCACTGTTGGTCCCACTCTAGCATCATCACCAGTCTTGTATCTCTTTTGTCAGTTTTAGTAATTTGTGTCTTCATGATGCTTTATATTTTAAATGGACTTAGTTATCAAAAACTGAGCTTAGAAAACAGCCCCCAGCTTGAGCTTGTTATGAAAGAGGTATTTCTAAGGACTGTTTGTTTGAATACTGGTATTTTTTAAAAGTAAGGATAGGAATTAGACTAGTCATGGTTTGGTTGGTTTGGGGCTTGTTGTTGTTTTGGTTTGTTTTTCTTTAAGGCTTTGCTGAATATATTAACAGTCTTGCCATTCTTTATGTTTAGCATGATGCAACACAAGGTGATGAACGTAACAAGACAAATAGGCTTTAAAGATGGTCAAAGTTTATTTTGTAACAAATTCTCACCACTCAGAATTATTCTTAAACCTGACATTTTGGTGGAATTATTCTTAAACCTGACATTTTAGTGAACCACACTCACAAGAGATTACATCTTCTGTTATCCAAAAATGTCTCAGTGGCTTAATTCCTAGCAGCTATCTCCCTGCTTGACTAAGCAATAATTTTATAGTTACTGCAGGTCATACCAGGCTAAAAGCAGTCATTTAGACTTTCCATCACAGAATAAGGATATATGTTCTTGCGACACTTTATCTGTTCTGTTTAAAGCTGCAGTTAAACTTTGTATAACCTTAAAGTTTCAGATAACTCTAATTATAGGATTCTTTTTTTGTACAATGGGTGAGAGTTTTATATTGAAATTGCAAAAGTATGATTCATATGATGGCTGCAAATAGCACCACTTGTTGCTAGGTGAAAATCTGCACTGGCAAGAGTGAGAAGAAAAAGTTGATGCTTGGCCAAGAGTGAGTGTTACTCCTGAACTAATCTAGAGGGAAAGGATGGTTGAGATGAGATTAAATGGAAAAGCAGATAATTTCAAACTAACTTCTAATTTGTTGTTTTCTTTGGAGGGAGAGGGGGGAGTTGATGCTTGGTTTGCTCTTTTTAAACAAACATAATGATTTTTGTAGACAAAACAAATGTATCTCTCTCCTATCTGGTCAAAAGCACCAGGAACAGCACCACAAGGTGAATCAGTGGAAACAGATAAGAGGAAATTAGTAAAGAGATTGTGGGAAAAGTATCCAATTAGCTAAAAGGAGAACAGCTTTGACATTAACTTCAGCATTGGGTAGATAATGGATTTTTTTTGTATTTAAGTAGTAAATAAAATTTCCAGAATTGTTGTGACACAAATAGCAAATTGTGGGTGTTCTTAACAGGGAGAATGTTAAAATAACATTCAAGAATGTCTGCTTTCTGAAAACTAGAGTAATCAAAATAAATTTTAAAGCTGGTAGCAGAAGCTGCTGGTATACATCAATGTAATTACAGACACCAGTGTTAATCTAAGAAGTTTACCAGCCGAAATGGCCAAAGAAGAGAGAGTTTTGCAGTTCATTGCTGAATGATGTGAAGTGCCAATATATTATGGCTAATAATAATCTTTTCTCAATAGAGAGAAATACTAGTGCAATTGAACATGGGTTAGTAAAACATCCTCTGATATGCTGTGCATAATTCTGACCATTGACTTTAAAATAATTAGAATTCAAACCAAAACAAGTACAGGATGAATCAGGAATTTGGGCATCTTATCATAGTGACAAAGACTAGAAAAATATTATTTCTCTTAGAGGATAAAATTGTTCTTTACACCCATATTCAGGTGTAAAATATCATAGGAGTTGAAAATCTGCTTTACTTAAATGTTATATTAACTCAAGAATATCCATCTGCTTAAATAATCTTCTTTCTGTGATGAAGTTTAATTCTTTTTTTTGCACTGATCTATGGAAACAACTAAATATTTCATTGTGCTAGAGCAACACAAAGTCTATAAATATCAACAGTCAAACTCTAAAGTTTTTCCTTACTTTTATTCATAAGCACTACATCAATTCACTATGTGTAATTAACATGGTTTCGAGATTAAAGTTCTAAAAATTAAAGAATGGTATATAAAACACAAAAAAGGATATATTTAAAATATTTTTGCTTTCTTACAAGTTATTTTAACATGAGTAAGTCAATGCAAAACTTCTAAGATAATTTCCTTTCACTGTAAAGTACCATTTTAATCCACAAGACATTGCCAGAGTTTCTCAATATAGATACAGTTTATTTTAAAAATTAAGTCACAAAGGAATTTCAGTAAAATAAAGATATTCTGCTTTGACTATATTGAAAGAATGCTTTCCAGCTGTCATTCTTAAAATTTATATTCAGCATAAATGATCAAATGAGAATTTTTTCCCATTTTTTGCTTTTAAAAAAGGTTTCTGCTTCTCTCTACCCATTTATTGCATTATCATGTCTCGAGAAGGTACTGAGAAAACTAGAAAGGAACTAAGAGAACACAAGAAAATTCAAGAGGGAATTACAGATGGCCACCAGTAGGAAAACTGCAAGTGACAGGCTTGATGATGAAAACAGAACTAAAAAGGAAAGGGTGAAACTAAGCTGATCAGTGAAGCTCTCTGAACTTGAGTATTTCAAATCAGACTAATCTGTTAATTTGGGTTCTTATAATCTAGTATTCTGTTTCTAACATGAAGTGGGCACTTAGGAATGTGCCAGCATACGTAGTCGGATATTTGTGGGGAAATTGAATGTATATATTTGTATAATATAATTGGATCTCCAATTTTAATTTTGGTTTGTAGCTGTTGAATATATTGGAAAGGTTTCTACAAAATTTAGTTGAACATAGTGACAAAACTAAATTTCACTGACACAGTTATGATTTTCTTTCTGTCACTTTGGAAGTTTTAGGATTTTGATCTAATTGGTAAGGTTGTGGGAAATTTATTGGTTTTGATTTCAGTGAAATTTAGATAACTTATTTCAGACAGCATTATCACATAAAAGGGTGGATTTTCAAGCAAGGCCACTAATGAAGGCATTCTAATCTACTAAATACTGATTTATTCCATAGCCCATAGAATTCTCCCATAGGCCTGTTACACAGAGTCATAGAATCATTAATGTTGGAAAAGACCTTTAAGATCATAGAGTACACCTGTTAACTCATCACTGCCATGTTCACCACTAAACCACATCCCCAAGTGACACATCCACAGATTTTTTGACCACTTCAGAGGGTGTTTATTCCACGATTTCTTTGGGCATCCTGTTCCAATGCCTGACCACCCTTTCCATGAAGAATTTTTTTTCTTAATATCCAGTCTAAACCTCCCCTGTCACAATTTTAAACCATTTCCTCTTGTCCTGTTTTTAGTTACTTGGGAGAAGACACCAAATCCCACCTCACTATAATGTCTTTTCAGGTAGCTGTATAGAATGATGTGGTCTCCTATGAGCCTCCTTTCCTCCAGCTAGACAACCCCAGCTACCTCAGCCACTTCTCAGACTTGTGCTCCAGATCCTTCACCAGCTCTGTTGCCCTTCTCTGGACATGCACTAGCACCTTGATCTCTTTCTTGTAGTGAGGGGCCCAGAACCAAGCACAGGATTCAAGGTGTGGCTGCACTTGGTCCACGTACATGGAGATGATCACTGCCCTGGTCCTGCTGAGTGCACTATTTTGTCACAAGGCAGGGTGTCATTGGCCTTCTTGGCCACTTGGGCACACCCTGGCTTGTGTTCAGTTGGATGTCAACAAACACCCCCAGGTCCTTTTCCATCAGGTAGCTTTCTAGCCAGTCTTCCCCTAGCCTTAGTACTGTGTGGGATTTTATAACCAAAGTGCAGGATCAGGCATTTTGTTCAACCTCATACAGTTGGCTTTGCCCCGTCAATCCAGCCTGTCCAAATTCCTCTGCAGTCTTGCTGCCCTCCCACTGGTCAACATTCCCACCCAACTTGATGTCACCTCTAAACTTGCTGAGGGTGCACTTGATCCCTTCATCCAGATCATAGATAAATATATTAGAGAGAACTGGCCCCAGTACTGAGTTCTGGGGAAGCCCACTCGTGACCAGCAGCCAACTGGAAGTAGCACCATCCATCACTGCTCTTTGGAGTTAACCATCCAGGACATTTTTAACCCACTGAAGAGTACACCCAACCAAGATGGGAACAGCTAGTTTCTCCAGGAGAATGTTGTGGAAGACGATCAAAAACTTTACTAAGATCCAAAGAAACAACATTCGCAACCTTGTCAGCTCACCTTGTCATAGAAGGAGACCAGGTTAGTCAAGCTTTTTATAAACCCATACTGGCTGAGCCTGATATACTGGTTGTTCACATGATGTGTGATCATGCTCAAGACAATCTGCTCCATGATCTTTGCCAGCACAGAGGTCAGGCTGAATGACCTATAGTTCCCTGGATTCTATACCTGGCTCTTCTTGTAGACGGGTATCACATTTGCTAACCTCCAGACATCTGTGACCTCCCCAGTTAACCAGGACTGCTGATAAATGAAAGAGTGGCTTGGTGAGCTCTTCTGCCAGCTCCCTCAGTATCCTTGGATGGATTCCATCTGGCCTCATAGACTTGTGCAAGCTTATGTGGAACAGCAGGCCACTATTTCCTCCTGGATTATGGGGACTTCACTCTGCTCCTCCTCTCTGTCTTCCAGTCCAGGGGGCTGGGTATCCTGAGGACAACTCAGTCTTGCTACTAAACACTGAGGCAAAAATGTCATTAAGTCCCTCATCTTCTTCCTCATCCTTTCCCACTCTTACTTTCCCCTGCATCCAGTAAAGAATGGACTTTCTCCTTAGCCCTCCTGTTGTTGTCGATATATTTGTAAAAACATTTTTGCTGTCTATAATGGCAGTAGGCAGATGAAATTCTAGTTGAGTTTTGGCCCTTGAAATTTTCTCTCTGCATAATCTCATGACATCATTGCAGTCCTCCTTAGTGGGCTGCTCATTCTTCCAAATCTCATAAATGCTCACTTTTTTCCTGAATTCCAGACACAACTCGCTCTTCGTCCAGGAAAGTCTTCTTCCATGTGGCTCATCGTTTGGCACATGGAGACAGTCTGGTCCTGATTTTTATCCCCTTCCCCTTCAAATCTAGTGTAAAGCTCTCACTATAGTAGTGTAAAATTTTCTCTGCTAAGTCCTCGGTAAAAGTCTTTTTTCTCCTTTGAGACAGTATACTCCATCTGTTTCCAGCAGTCCTGGTGTTGCCTAAACTAATGGCTGATCAAGAACCCCAAAATATGGACACTGGTATTGTAAGAAATGCGCAAGTCTAACACAACAGGGGAAACAATTTCTTGTTTCAATATTAAGACAACAGGTGGCAAAAGATGAAATAGCTGTCCTGCTGCTGCTTGCTTAGAAAACTCAATATGGATCGCTGGAATTTGGAAGAGAATGTGTACAATTTTGAAGAGCTTTCACTGCCTGTGAACTTTTAGGACTTCGCTTGTGCTTGTGTCTGGATGGAATAACACCCTAGACAAATACAGATTGGAAGACATGCAACTGGAAAGCAGCCCTGCTGAAAGGGACCTGGGAGTGCTGGTTGGCAGCAGCTTGATGTCAGTCAGCAGTGTGTGCCCTGGCAGTCCAGGGGGCAACTCATGTCCTGGGGTGCAACAAACACATCATCACCCTGTTGAAAGAAGAGATTATCCTGCAGTGTTGGTGTGGTCTCACCTTGAGTACTTAGGAAGGATGTGAAGGTCCTTGAAGGTGTCCAGAGGAAGGCAACCAAGCTGGTGAAAGGGGTGGAAGGAATGTCTACTGACTAGTGGCTGAGAACTTTGGGCTTGTCTATTTTGGAGAAAAGGAGAATGAAGGGAGACCTCATTGCTCTCTACAGATACCTGAGGAGGGGTAGGAGAGAAGGATATGCTGATTTCTTCTCCCTGTTATGCAGTGACAGGGTGCATGTGAATCGTTCAAAGCTGCATTAGAGGAGATCTTAGATAGTAGGAAACCAAGAGGAGGGTCAAATACCAAAACAGTTTTCCTAGAGAGGTGGTTGATGCCCCATTGCAGTCAGTGTTTAAGAGGTATTTGGACAATGCTCTTAAATATATACTTTAGCTTTTTGTCGGCTTTGAAGTGGTCAGGCAGTTGGATTAGATGGTTGTAGGTTCCTTCCAACTGAAATATTCTATTCTATTCTATTCCATTCCATTCCATTCCATTCTTATTTTTCTTACCCTCTCTTGGCTGGGGGGCAGATAATTACTTGTGAAGAATTTTCTCCTCCATTCTAGTACAAGATATGGATAGAGCAGAGCAGGAAATTCACAGAACTGGATGCTGGTCTGCAGCATGGCAGACATAAAATAATGCTGCTTTTTAGCACTGAGTAGGATAGTTCCAGATATCTGAGGAAAATGCCTGATGCCATGGGTCTACTCTGTTTTGTTTAAATGGATTGGAAGAGATATTTCCTTATGGTTAGCTGTCCATGGAAAACATAAGAAATGAAAGTTATCATCTGAGAGAGAGAGAATAGCATCAGAAGACAATAGCCTTTTTGTCTCTGTTACTGGTTAAAACAGAAAAAATAAACAGATGATTGTCCTACCAAAACTTGACAAGTTAGGTAAAGATGGCTCATACACTGAGGTGTACAGCAGAAAGGCCAGCAAAGAAAAGCAATCTCACTACCTTTTTGCAACTGCTATTAATGGTTCATACCTTAGTTTTGATACCCAGCTATGAGGTTTAGCAAGTGTTAATGTATCAAATGTGAATACTTGGATGATTGGTTAATAGATATGCCATCATTGATCTCAAATTTAACACTCAGTTTTATAACTTTACATACATAAGATAGGTTCAGTAGGAGCTGATAATTTTTTTTTCCATAAGCTACCTTCTGTTCATGTACAGAAAATGGGGGGAAAGAGAATTTGAATATTGTTTTAATTAGCTGTTAGATAACATTCTTGCACACTGGTGGAACTATGTTTCTTCTAATTGTCTATTGTACTTGAAATTTCAGTCTTCAGCCTTGAATCAAGAAATATATATTTGTGTTTTATTTGCATAATGTGCCTTGAAGTATTTGGCAGGGAAACTTAATACCCTTCTGTCACTATTTCATACCAAATAACTCTCAAAATTTATTTACACATCCATTAGTAATTAAAAAAATATTTCAAATGGAAAAAGTGTTGTTTGAAAGACAAGATTTCCAGTGCTACAATTTTCAGCTTGCAGATTATTTCAAAAAGTAATATTCAGTCTTTTCACAATGCAATTTAAAGAATGATTTCAAAATGTCACAAAACATTACAGGGAAGAGTGGCTTCAAAACTTTCTGATTTTTTTTCCCCAACTATTAATGGGTTATTGCAAAGCAGCCATTCCAAGAGGATCTTTAAAAAATTACTTGCTGTCACCAATACTTCATTTTCCACATATTATTAAACTAAAGTGCATTGTATGAATGAAAAAGAAAGATATAACTGTAATTCACTGACATAATTCTATGTCAAAGTTCCAAAGTTCCATTAAGAAACAATTCTGTCTTCCCTGTCCTCTTTACTTGTCTGTCAGAGCACTTCCATTGGAATTACAGTCTTACTATGTACCTTTCAGCATATTTTACAGTACATTCTATTGTTCTGTATTTATTACTGTGCCAAAAGTAACTGGAAAAGACATGCTGTCTTGCTTCTCTTCAGCCTGACAGTCCATGTAAATATTGCATATTAGGCAATGGTCTTTAAGTAGTGCACACAACATTACTGATTGAACTTGAGCCTAAGGGCTGCAAAGTTCAGATGCTTTATCACAGCATGGCTTCTTTTTCTCTTTTTCCATACCCTTCCCCCCTTCTTCATATCAGTATGAAATGACCCTAAAGTAGCAGAACACCCAACCTGACAGGATTTTTTGAGATAGTGCTGTGGTCTTAGTTCTTACATCACTCATCTTGTCAGCAGCCAGTATCAGAGTCATGACCAGAAGGTGATAGAAAACAAGAACAGAGAGCAGGGAAAAACTCTCCTGTGCCATGATGGTGGTCAGCTTCTGCAATGCTCCCCCGAGGTGTTCAACACATGGCACAGCTGGAGGTATCTTCAGTCTACTGTAAATTACAGCAGGTGTCTAAACCAGCATGTGTCACATCCACGATTATCTAGAGAAGGGGGTTAAAGCTCTCTGTCTATTTTTACTGATTCATACCCGGGAGCTGCGGCAAAAATTGTCTCTTTTTTAAATTTGCACTGTTGCTATTGGAATTAATATACATTTGCACACCTGAACAAAAAATAGAAATCCTCCAGAAGAGGAAAATGTCATATGTTTTAATTGGAACTAGAAATATATATATATATCTCTTTTAAAAAATGAAGCAAAAAAAACACAGGAAAAAACTTCAAAATGTAAAAATCTCAACATTACATCAGTTTGGGGCCAGACTGCCTCCATGTCGCAGTACTGTATATGAAGAAAACCCATGCTGAATTTCTTTTCCTGAATTAAGCCAAAGGCTTTCAATATAGACAAAGTATAGGAAACTGTCAGCCACTTAGTTCTATAGGAATAGTGGTCAGAATGTCTGCCATTGCAATGCAGCACTAGTCATGCTGTTGCCCAGTAACACCAGACAGGAGAAGGTGTCTGAGAGCTGGTGATGTATGTGAACCACTGCAATATCAATTGGCAAAAGCCGGCTGTACTACATTTCAGGGAAATAAATAGTGGGAAGAAGCTTTCTCAGTGTGCCTATCAGGAAAAGTGCAATTATTAAAGCATCTAAGTCTTAATTTTAGTTTAAGTATATACTAAGCTATTAAGGGCATGAAGACCATAGTCAATGCAATACATGTATTTTTTAGAAGGAAAAACCAAATTGAAAAGAAGGGAAATAAGGAATCTGGGACTATGCTGCAGAATTTCCTCTCCTCTATTTGGGCTGACCTGATAACAAGCTAAGGCTAAACAGATCTAGCACTTTCTACAGCAGACCTCTGTTAACCTTTATTGGGACCATAAAAACATGAATGCCCTTAACAATACTATTAAGCTAAGCATGAGAAGGGAGTTAAAGCTGTTTTATATGGCTAACCAGTTATCCTTTCACAGCCATATATTAGAACTTGGTGAGCTCCTTGAAATAGATAATGCATTATGTTTTAGCAGAAACCTGTCTTCCATCCAAAAATACTTATTTCATAGAAAAAGACTCAAAAGCTAAATACGAGTCCTTTAGTCTTGCAACACTAGGAAGTAGCCCCAGATATATGATTAAGCTGTAGAGAAAGACTGAGGAGTTGATTCTGATGTAAGGGAAAGA
>NW_008238983.1:2484709-2569473 GCF_000691975.1 Corvus brachyrhynchos | reverse complement strand
AGCAGATCCTGAATAGCCAGAGAGGGGGCAAACACTGAAACTAGCTGAAAGGATCAGTGCAAGATATGTATTTATATCCTGTGGGATTGTTTCTGATATCATACAGAATCCCAGACCTAGAAAGAACTCAGAATAGACCTTGTTCACCTCTCATTATAGAAGCTATGGAGAGCTAATGTAACCGTCAAAAGGAAAAATACCAGCAGAACTCATGAAACCTAGAAGGTTCCCCCAGCAGACCTGCCGGAGGGGAAGGCTCAAAATTGGCACTAGGAAAAGAAAAGGCAAGTTTAGGATTCCAGATATCTTTGCAGTGAAGCAACTCCCAACCCTCTGAGGACATTTGAGACAGGGGTTAATTTTTTTCTCTGAATGCAGAGTAATGTGTGAGAGAAGCATATCTGCTGATACGTCTTCACATTCTTAACAGAATACTCGGCAAAGTAAAAATATTTCATAACAACTGAATGGAAGGTCTTAATTTTCTTATATATATGGTGGAGCTATTAAATCAAGACCTCAATTTAGTTCTTCCAAATAGATTAGTCTTTACTAACCAAGGTGATGATCCAAACTCTAGTGATGCAGTTGGACACAATTCCATTTCCTTACCTGATGTATTTTTTTGGCAGAGAAATGATCTTGTTTCTTTGTTAAACTACTAGAAGAATAAAGAGAAGTCATATTTCTGTTCACAAGGAAGGTATGTTTCCTGATTAGCTGAAGTTAATCATGATATTTAAAACTGAACCTTTTTTTAAAAATGAAGATTTTGGAGCATCAAATAGACAATAAAGGCTATTTTATAGCTGTCTCTTGAAGTGCTATTTGTAAATTCAGTCACCCTATAAAGAATTATTCATTATAATTTTAAATAGCAACTACCTATAGAGCCTTTATGTGGTTTTGACAGCATTTTGGGTACCTTTTTTTCTTATAAAGAGGACAGTTTTAAATTACTGAGCGCTGCAAGCTTTGGAATATGTGCTTGATTTTCATAAGTAGGTAGTTACAAGGTTAACCATACTTTCTGTGGAGGGCTGACTTTGGCTGGCTGCTATATGGCACACATTTGCTGTATTACTCCCCCTCCTCAACTGGCCAGGGGAGAAAATAAAGTAAAAATATCGAGATAAAGACAAAGAGATTCCCTATCTGCTACTGAGATGGGCAAAACAGATTCGACTTTTGGAAAATGCATTTATTGACAATTAAAAGAGCACAACATGGTGAGAAGCAAAGACAAGTATGAGAAAACCCCCCTGACACTCACCCCTTCCCTCTTCTCAGGCTCAGCTTTGCTCCTTCTCTCCTGACCGATATACCTCATCAACCCAAGCGGCGCAGAGTGATGGGGAATGAGGAGCTGCTGTCACTCCATAGCAGCTCGTCTCTCCTATTCCTTCCTCCTCACACTTTTCCCTGCCCCAACGTGGGTCTTTCCTACGGGTGCATACTAAAACTGATATGTTTAACTTTTGAGGTAAAACACTAAAAAGTATTTCTTATTTGCTGTCATATTTCAGGGGCATTATTTTGCCCTCCCTTGGCCAGGCTTTCGCCGGGGCTCTCGTGCCCTGCGCTGGGGCCGCTGCAGCCGCTGGAACTGCGTGGATTTCTTACATATTGTTACAAGAAGTAGGAATTTTATAATGAGGTCTCAGTATGTAATTGCTCTGGAAGAGGATGGATGCTTTAAATCTGGCAGTTTGCAAAGACGTAGGAGCTCTTACTTTAGTTACTGTTATATGACTATCATAAGGAAAAGGTGAAGGATTTTGATGAAATGGTGAAGAAAATAATACCTGTAGTGTGCTTGGACAGGAATACTGTCATGTGTCAGCTCTATAAACCTGTTGCAAACAAATGTTTTTACTTGCTAATGACTGGATACTTTGGAATAATAAAACAGACAGATGCAGCTCTCTTGCAATTAGCTGAATAGAAGCTTGTGATGTTTGTCATCTGAAAGTTAATCCCACGTTTATGGTTTTTATTTTTTTTTTAATAAATAAATTTTGGATTAACATGTGCCTTTGACATCATGATAGTATAAGCATTCTCAGTATACACATTCAGGCATTTGTGTTAACAGCTTAGGATCTGTGGTTCCATCACCTTTTCAGTCAGATAATCTGAATTCACTTGAGCAGCTCCATTGCAATCAATTCTTACTGACCTTTTTCTGCCACTGTCTGGCTTACCGGACAGCAATTCAAATTTTTTAGGTGGATTCCCTAGATTAATTTCAATTTTGGACCCTGAAACTGAGTGCAATTTTCCTGTTTTGATGTTTTTCATGTGGAAGTACTGCGCAGGATGAGGTCTTCTGGCACTCGTTGGAATTATACTGACTTTTAGTAAAGAAACTTATTCTTTCATTCTAAATAACAGGCCTTGAAACAAAAACGACCCAGGAAACTTAATAAAAGGAAAAAGTAGAATATATTTTTGTGGCAAAGATATTAATACATTTTGATGATCAACATGTTACTAATACACTGAATGTTGATTACGTTATTTCTTAACATAATTATAATTAGCAAAAACAGGATAAAGTACAATATGTTACTGCAAACCAATTAGGCAGAAAATGAATAATCTGGGAATTTGGGAGATGTTACAATTAGCACAAGAAAGACAAAAATCACTGTGTTGGAAAACAGCACTGTGACCCCGCTGACATCTTTGTCCTCCTCCCACACTCCATCTCTGTTATACGATGACTATACAGTGGAAAATCTATTTCCAGGGGGTTTGTTTTTCTACCAATGTAACTGATCAGTCTTTATTTACTTTCCTTGTGAATTAGAACACAAGTCAGCCTTCATGATCACCCTGGATATTTTTAGAAAAAATAAATTCATGGAAAACATTGATCTGCTGGTTTCTCATTAACCTCTCAGGTTCCATCATTCATCCATTTGCAGACTTTCTAAGCTATAGATTGCCTCAGAATCAAAAATCCTATCCTTGAAAATGTGTCTGATATCCTTTTTAACATATTTCTATCATCTGGTCCCACCACCTCCTTTGGCAATTGGTCTCATAAATCCCGTTCATGGGAAAACAAAAAACATTTTTAGCTTTTGCAAATTTTTCAATTTTTAACTGCTATTGGTATAATATTTTTATTTTAACAATGCAATATTTAAATTATTATTTCCTATTTGTGTTCTCTGCACCACACCTGATTTCATGGATATTTATTAACATTTTAGTTAATCTCTACTTCTGTCTGTACGAATCTCAATCTTTTTTTCTCTAAAGCTAAATAGACCAGGACTCTTCAGTGATTCCCATATCAGAACTATTCCTTATATCTGATGACATATGTTGATTTTTTTCCTAAACTTTTTTCCTCTAGTCTTTTATGTCTAATATAACTGTAGGCTAGATTGTAATTAAATTATACAATGGGTTTATTGCTAATGCAGGATATGGAAAAACTAAAATAATTTTCTTCCTTCTTCTGGTGGAAATTTCAGTAACAATGGATCTATCATGGAAAAAACATTTTCAAACGTCACAATTTATTGTGCTAAACTGTGAATTTCACTTCTGCTTATAACTATCTTATTTCCTTTGTGTCAACAAACATGAAGGGATCAGTTCTTGTCTGGAATATACATTTCTAAAACCAGCTTACATACTACAATTTCTTTAAAATCTCTGGCAACTGAAAGAGAATAAAGGAGCCACTATTTTGATCCATAGTTCAGAAAAGCAGTATTAGTATTTGCTAAACAAAGCAACCAAACACCTGATAATATCATGGTAACTATCCATTGTTATGGTAACTACCCATTGTACATAGGATGGAAATCTAGAAGTAGCAGACTTCCATGTTTAAGCAGAAAGAGTTCTGTACCCCCACAATACTTCAACAGTGTTTTGAATGAATATCAGGAGAGAATATGTGCCTGGAAGGAAGCAGATGAATCTTGGGGAATTAGGTCTCACTGGAAAGGCAGACTTGACAGCTATAAGCAAGAAACTTGTTTTTATGTAAGTTGCTTTCCCAAAATTGTATTTCTTGAGTACTATAAGGATAGAATTGATCGTGTTAACAACTTAAAGGTATTGAATAGAACCAAAATTAAAACGCAGTAACTGTGCCTTTTCATAGGAAAAAACCACAAACAACTAGATGAGAAGCTTTGGATATCATTTTGGCTTTGCAATCAAACCTGTGTTCTTTTGATCTGGGTTTTTTTTGTTTGTTTGTTTGCTTGCTTGCTTTTTAGCACATCCTAGTAATTCAGGAGAAGGAAGAGCAAAGATTAAGAAGGCTGTATTTCCCACAGAGTTTTCATAGCCTAACTTCTCAAAGTGATCATGGTACAGAACAAAATTTTTCCCAATGTCTACCTGTTTATAAGAAAATTTTTGTCTTCTTAACAAGGCAAAAAGGCAAAAAATGGGAAACAAAAAGTCCCCCCAAAATATGGCTTTGCTAGCTTCATCATTCCTTGCTGAAAATTTGAACTTTTCATGTAATTGAAAGACAGAATTCTCTTCATTATTTCAGCACTTACATAAGCTGCTCAGGACTTACATGAATCCAGATGTCAGTCCTATTTTAACTCCTGGCTCCAGTCTAGACACCTTGTCTTTTAGGCTAATGTTCTCATAGGAATTAAGGGATATAAAGGACGGATGACAGCCCCAACTGGCAAAGCACACTCCTGTGGTACATGTGTTCTAGAGTCTCAGAAGTCCAACAAGACAAGAGCAATAATGAGCACACAAGATAACAGCAATAATGAAGTGTACAGGGAGATTTTCCCAGAATTAAGCCCTAAAGAACCACTAGGCAATAAAACACATCAGTCCCATAAGTGCTATTGTTTCTTATCTATAAATATTTTCAAAGAACTAAATCCCTATGAAGCTATCAATGATAAAATAACTACAATTAGTCTTAAATAAATCTATTACTATTTCCTAAATGTTGACTAGTAAAAGTATGGTACAGACCTGTAGTGATTACCATATGGATCTTGCAGAAAGGTAATAATCCTTGAACCAAGACCCTCTTATTTGAAATATAGCTTGTTACCCTGTTTAACTTTAAAATAGCAATCAGACTTAGTAATCTTTGTAGATATTGCACAACTAATAGAATCCAACAAAGGTTCACAAACTATATAGTTAAAAGTTTGGGGTGGCCTCCACAGTATATTTATCTGACAGCACTTTGGCAGTTCTAGTTTCTACAACAACATTTTTAAAAAACATGTTTTAAGAGTGTCACTGTTCAAAAAAACAGTGCAAAAACATTCAGGGATCCATATTTATATTGCATTAAAATCTTTAAAATCTTACATAATTTCCAATTTTAAAAGATAGTACAAAAGTAGTTATTTCAAATTGCATGCTATGCATGATATGCTACATTCATAAAGTAAGAAATTCCTCTTAAATCAAGAAACATTCCTTGCTTAAGTCCACATGGAAATTTTGTGTTCAGATGTATTTTTCCCTGATCACACAGGAGTACCTTAGAGCAACTATATATGAGCAAGGAATATCGTAAAATCTGACTCTGTATTCATTCTTTTAAAAATATAGAATAATAAGGGTATAGTGAGAGGATTGTTTAATGAACATCATAATGCTAACAAAAAAACCCTCTCATTTCTAGTATTCATAGTAGAAAAGCATTTTACTTAATACAATTCTTCGATTATAAAAATCTTTTAAGTTCAACTTTTTTATTTCTTACAATTCAGACTTAGGCAGCTGAAAATTATCTGCTAGGTTTTGAGACTAATAGCTGAAAAACTCAGACACTGGCACAGGCAATGTTTTTCTGAATCAAACAACTAATTTTGCTGGTTAGTGCTTCACAGTAAAGCTCAAGAATCCCTGCAAGAGACAATTAAGACACAACATTTCCAGACAGAATTTCCCCCCAACTCTTGACAGTTAGAGGTCAGTCTAGCCTGAAATACAGGGATTTATATCTTTCCCTTGGGTCCGTTACTTTGCACATGGTTAGAGAGCTGAAAATGAAAGTTAAAATTCATTGAAACTGGTGTGGGATCAGTTAGAATTCTTAATTATGTTGGCACAGATCCACAAAAACATGCATAGAATGTAGGTGCTCAAAGCTGTCACATACTCTGCAAAACATTTAGGTGCCTTAAGATCCAGTTGCAGCATTTCAAGTTAGTAAATTTCCCTCAAGAATATTTCTTCTGCTCTGATCTTTGGTGGGTTTCATTACTGGTTTGAACATCTTCTCATCCTGTATTACAGGGAGAGCTTACAGAGCTTGGTTATAAAACTGGACAGAATTTATGTGGCTCAAATTACATGACAGATAATCACAAAATTTATGGAAATAATAATATTTTCTATACCTATTGCTGTCATTGAAAGCAATGATAAGACTGCAGGTATTGCAAGTATATGATTAGTTCTATGAGAGGTTTATTTGGAAGCACCGTCAAGAAACAAGGAAAAAAATGCTGTTCAGCAAATTGTTCCCTATGGAAAAGATCACTCTTGTGTTTGGATGAGAAAAGATTTGAAATCAGGTCCTCCACTGGCTTGAATGGACAGTGTTCTCCTTCACTTCAGGAAAGCTTTTCAGTTTTGGTTTAGATCAGACAAAATCCAGGGTTTCACGAATGTTTAAATGTACATTTCCTAGAGAAGTCATTTAACCTCTCATTATGCCCTTCAGTAGCCTTGCTGGTAGGAAGTTGAACACATTTTAGAGAGATAGTAAACAGGTTGAAAAAGTACTACCCTCCTACATATTAGAGAGACTGAACATTGCAAATGCTTACAGTAATAAAATAATTACAGAATAAGAAATTTTATTTCATTTTTCTTTTCATTAAAAAAAAACTTTCATAGAAGTGCATACAGTAGGTCTTTGATGTGTCGCCTAATGGGGGAGAGTGGGCCCTGTGGAAAATGAATTGTATCTTGTAGTATAGCCTTATTCTAAAGTTGCCAAACTCTCGTAACTCTCTAAACATGGACAATGATCAAGTTTAGAAACAAGACATTGTTTATTCTGCACAGGCTGTAAGGCGGAAGTTTTCCACAAATTGAGCATGCCAGGGAGGAAAACAAACAACTGATACACTAAAGTTTACATAAACCCTCGTATCCAATATATAGTTGCCACCTACATAACGCAGTCATTTAGCTTGGGCTAAATGCAATTATGCAATACTTCTGACTGCACCTGCATGGGCCCTTTCAGGGGTCTCTAGTGGTCTCTGGGGATGGTTTTGGTAGGTTTCCCCTACTCAGTTTCAAGGAAAGTTCAGCTTAGGATGCGCAGAACACAAGACTGTGTGCCAAATAAGATGTGATCTACATGTCCAGCCTCACTTCTCCTTAAAAAATTGCCAAACAGGACATAAAATACAGAGATTTCCATAAACATTAAGCAACATCTGCTTAACACATGATAACATCTATTTGCATTTAAAAGGGGTTTAAAGGTGAGAATGATACCATCAGCTTACCTTTACAATAAAATAAAAGGAAGGGACAGAGAATTCTGCTTAAAGACATCACTAAGAGGTTCCTTTTCTTAAGGAATTTATTACTGGCAGATCTAGACATAGGCACAAGATTTATCTGCTCTGTGGGAGAGCAGGATTGAATGGTTCTGCATTACTTTTTGTCATGACCTCATAGTAGTTATACCTTTAGCAAGATAATTTCTGTTTTCTAGCAGTTGAAGGGTGGTGACTAGGAAATTCCAGGGAGCTGTTTCAGGGAGTGGGGGAACTTGCTCCGTCCTCTCACCTCATTGCAGATGACTGTTTGCATGTCTTAAAAAGGTGGAAATTACAAGGGCATAGTCTTGATTCGTATAGTACATTGACATTCCTTGCTATCTATTTGTGTGTGTGTTAGCCACTATTCGATGTTCTTATAGCTGCTTTGTATTCCTGTGCTATGTATATTTTGTGGTACACTTGTGCACATCAAAAGCACATCTTGTACCCAGACTCAATAAAGCACCAAGTGAGTGCATTTCATGTCAAAATCTACAATTGCCTTGTCCATCTCTAGACAGACCATGGGCAAGACTTTGTAATTGGAAATTCTCATCTCCTCTTCTGCTTTTTATTTAAATCATCCTTGATAATGTCTGGTATGAACATTTTCCCAGACATAAAATGAAAAACAGATAGCACTTTGATTTTTTTTTCTTTCATTAAGGTAGTTAAAGATTTAACTTCTCAAATTTTCACTTATAACTTATTTTGTACCTGAAATTTTAAATGGCATTCACTTAAAAATGTAAACATGCAAATTGTTGTTTGAAAAGGGCCAGTTTCTTTATAGCTGTAACACCAAAATAAGCATCAATTTGGACCCCGGTTTTGCTCAAAAGAAAAATCTTTTTAAAAAATATTAAGAATTAGATGTATAAAATCAAGCCATGTGTGATAGACTCCTTCATAAAAATTCCAGTTCAAAACTCATCCATCAGTGTCTTACAAATAAAGTCATCCTGGATATTTTTAAAATTAAGAGGTTTGAAAGCTTGAGATATTGACCAGATAAAGCATTCCAATTTTTACCTACTTACTGTCATGAAATTACTTTTGAGCTCCTTCCCCTTATCTCTCCTCTTATCTATTTGCTTTAAGGAGATGTGCTGTAAATCAGAATAATATATTTATTTAACATTTATTAGCTTGTGGGCTTTTTGAACGTTATACTAAAGGCACTACTATGAATCTGAATAACAAATTAGTGCCCCTTCAAATCTGATATGAATAGGATGCTGACAATTTTCTTCAAACAAACTATGAATTTTAAAACCAAACTCAAGATGTTTTAATAGAAGAGGATTGATAACTTTAATAGTTTGATTATCCAGATGGCATATATTTCAGTTCATTTTCTTTACATGTACAGCATTAACAATAAGAAAAAAGAGGCTTTCTACATGAAAGCATTTTGGAAAATCTAGGAAATGTGATGTTTAAATAAGATGATAGTGTTACTAAATCCCAAAATAAATCTGCCACTGAACTATTATTCACTGTGTTTTTTATTGTTACGTGTTTCAGCTCTGCATTATCTAACATTTCCTGTCAATTGCACAGAATACATGATTTAAAAGGATACCTGGATACTGATATGCAAGAAAATTATAGGTGACAATTCCCTTGACTTTTAAAAGCAGCCTTTCCCTGAAAATTTCACAGAGTATATACAATGTTAATTCTTTAACAAAGAATGCTGATCATAAAACCAGTATTTTTTATGAAGACATATTCCAGAGTGATTACTAAAATTATTGAAGTTCAAATTTGAAGGTTTCCAGAATATTGTTGAAATGAGGGTTTCAAAAAAGAAAAATAAAGCTCCATTTAAAACATCTATCTAAGAGAGAAGATAAGTATTATGCACCATCTTCTGTAAATGACTTAGCAGACAATTGCAGACACCTTTTTGAGACAGTATAGTATTCCATTAGTGATCTTGTGTATTGTCTGTTCTTGTTTTCTTGTAAAATGGAGTATTCACAAAATTAAGCTCTTTGATATTGAAAGGAATGAGAGGGATTTGTCTTTACAAACAAACTGTGGATTTGCTGGCAGGTAAAGATAGATACTGAGAGATGAAAGAAGCAATGGAAAGAGCCATAAATTCCATAGGAGAAGAAAAAGGGCATGGTGTACATTAGAAGGGGGTCTGTATTAAGCGGTTTGGGAAGTCTGTACCTCTCTAGTACTTCAGCCAATGGGGAGGTACTTGAGAGAGGGAAATGCAGCCAGGAAATTAAGACAAAAAGGAGGCTGCATCCTCTAACAATTTGAGACATCCCAGGGGAATGCCCCATGGCCTCTCCCTTTATTCGAATAAAGTAATAGCACTCCTCTGCCTCCTTTTTTTGGACATAAACCTCTGGTGTCTGTGGATTAATTTTCCATATAATATGATAAAATTATATGGAATCCTTATATATTTGCTAATAAAAATTTCTTTATTATAAATATTTATCACTGGCTATCTTTATTCAAAATACCCCAGGACCTAGGATGATTTACAGAAATTTTGGAATGCTTTCAAAATACATAGGTAATACAGTTACCAGCCTATAGAACATAAGCACTTTAGACTCAGGAGCCAAGCTTCACTAGAGCTTGGTAAACTATCACAACTGACTTCTCAAAAGGAGGAGAGAAGTAGGTCAGTCCAAATACTGTGAAAAGTTTATACATGTCTCTCCAGGCTCTTTGGGGTAAGAAGGGTCTTTCCAGTGGGATATGGAATGGAGGACTTGCAAAAGACAATGTGTTGATTTGAAAGTGAAGCAATATTATTTTACTTCTCTTGGCATTTATTCATGGGTAGATAAATACTCTGAGTGCCTGAAAGTAAATGAATGGTATATAAAATGAAAATACTCAGATCTGTGCCATTTTAAATTCAATAGCAATTTAATACATAGTACACAATGGAAGCAAGGAAAACTTTATTTTGGGCCAGGCCATAGTTCAAACTTTCATTGGCTGTTTGGTATGAGTTAAAAATGGCAACTCTAAAGAAAGTTACCAGGCTACTAACAGGAGGTATCTTGTGTTGCCCCAAAATACCTAAGCCAATTTTCTTTTAATATACGGGGGCATTTCCCATTCAAAATTATCTTGATTACATGCTTTTACATAGTTTTGAAGTAAACTCCTTCACGTTTTCAATAGGATAGTGCTTAGGATTAGGTGCTTATTACATTTGGGGCATACATTTTTCTGATTTTATTTTTTTACCAAGCTTTTGAAGAAACATGCATGCTATCAAAGAGTCATGTCATAGATGAACACAGTTCAGTTTCAAAAATAAGGGTGTTGGACAGAAACAGAATGTTCCTTATAGCTAAGGATCTTTGATATAACAAAAATATAACACAATTTGCTGCATATAGACAGAGGTTGTAAATCCATTGTTCCATCAGGATTTGTTCAGGTTTTTTTTTTTTAAAGTATGTTTGCAAAAGGTATTTTTCAAAGTCAAAACTGCAATGAAGTTATAGGTGGATTATTTAGTTCCTTTATTCAGTAGCATTATTATCTACCAGAATTTTCTGATTGAGATTTAAAGATATGTTAAGTTTAGGAAATTTTCAACACATTAAATAGACATTAGTAATTTCCCTATCTGTGTGTTTGTGGAGCGTTTGCTTTTAGCACGGAGAATTCGACTTTTGCATGGTATAAAATCTATAGAAAGTTCCTCAGTATTAGAAAGTCTACTGATATTTCTGAACCTTCCTAATTTCCTCTGAGTGTCCACTGTGCACCTAGATTGATATGTAGCTCATGATTTCAGGGAAAAAATTGGGATCTGTTGGTTATAGTAATAACTTATATTTATCACCATGGTTGATCAACATGGTGCTGTAACCTGAACTTTTCTTTTTACTTGTTATTCAGATGGGAAGGAGTGGGAACACAAACTTTTTTTTTTTTTTTGTCTACTGTTGGATAGTAAATTTTATTGTTATTTGGGCAGTAGTTCTGTACATTACCCATATTAAATAATTTGTTAGGTTTTTTTTCTCTGAAATAGACAGTTGGCCTATCCCAGTCATTTCTTTATCGCAGCAAAAGGCTTTCCACATGCTTCAGAAGTGTCACTGCGATATTTTGTTCTTCCTAATTCTACATAGACACTGTAAACTTCTGTCAAGAGAATAAATCATTATGAAGAACAGCTTGCTTTAAGTTTGCCTATATATTTTGAGTACTTTCTACTTTTACACTCTTCAGTTTAAAGCATGTGTCATACAAATCCAAAAATAATTAGGGTCTTTTTATCCTCTGCTTCTGAACAATAAAAGTGGAAGTACAGTGAAATTTACTCATAAATTATCACATTTTGCAGTTGAAAGTGTTTATAATGTGGAATTATACACCAGTATCCATTCCTGAGTGTGGTGAAGTATAAAGTTAGGAGATACTTTGATCACAGAAACCCCAAACATATAAAATTATACACAAGTACTTATTACATCTTAAACTCATTTCAAATTCTAATTCAAACTTAGTTCCAAATTTAGAAACTTCACAGAGAGCACAGTATCAGTAAAGTGTTGCAGTAGGGATTTCTGCAATGTGTATAGACAGCGAGGCCCGTGGAAAGAAATAGGGACCGATTCTTGATAGAAGTTTCAGAGATCTTTATTCTCCAGCCGCATGGCCGGGGGACTGCTGAAGAACTGTTGCAATCACGGGACCAGCAGGGTCCTTCCCGGGCAGGGGAACACAAAATAACCATTGGGGAACAGGATTAACCAGGAAGCAGGGAAACCCCGTAGGCCCTGCCTCTACTCCAGGGTCCCCTCTCCTAGGACCCCATGCCAGGGGGGAGGAACCCCAACAACAAAGGATACTTTTCCAGTTTTGTGGTTACACCGTGGAGCTCTGGAAACTGCCTTCTGTAAGCTTATGTATTTGTGTGTAAAGTTTGCTAGTCACTTTGATAGCGTAGTTGTGTGGCTTTTAACTGATGAAAACCTGATGTTATTTGGTTCCTTGCCTGTCTCTTGAGGAATCTGTCTGTCTGAAGTCCAAAAATACTTGGACCAAAAGTCCAAAAATCTGCTTGGGCCAGATAGAAGAAGATATTGCAGATAAGATACAATAAAACAACGTATTATAAGTCTGCTTAAGTGTATATTTATTAATATAAATTATTTAAAGCCTGCTTGGCAGGATGATGAGCACTATGGAAAGGCTAAACACAAGCTATACATGGTATAGGTTTAGAAAAATCAGAGATTATAATTTTTTTGTGGTTTCTTCTAGAATATGAAAAAAAAAAAAACGAACAAAACAATAGTGGCGTTTGCGTGTGAGATTTATGTTTTACCTCTTCAGGACTTTCATGTGAAAAAGGACCCATGTTACAAAGGTAGTAGAGATGAGTGTCAGGATGTGTGGAAGAGGTGGCACACCTGAGACCAGGATGAGGAAAGGGTACGGAGTACCCACAGGGTAAGAAATCTGAGCCTCCAAGGAAAGGGATTAGACAGTCGCTGTGGCAGCCCAGCCGCAGTGGGAGGGAGGAGGGCTGTAGAAGAGCACCTGGGAGGAGACACCTCTCCATGTAATAAATGTTGCCAGTTGGAGCCCAAGGTCATGGGTGGCTCACATACATTGAACTTCCACACAAATGTCCCCAGGCACACACTGCTATTTCTTTGTGCTTTCAGAAATAATATAGTCCTGTCATGCTCCTGCTCTTTGCTTTCTCACAGCTAGGTCACAGGGCCTTATCTCATCTATGAAGAAAAATCACTGTATTTTTGGATCAAATCAAGTCTAAAATAAGACAAGTTTAACTGAGCTAGAACTATTGCACACTCATTGCAATGAGTGAGAAGGGACTAAAAAAGGAATATATAAGCTCTGGCCCTGACTGCTTTATTTCTTCTTGTAGATTGTTCTGTAGGGCTCTTTTGTGTGAGTGGCTTATCCAGTACTTGAAAACATCACCTTTTACGCTTAGCTTGAGAGGAATTTCTTCAGGTTATTGTGTATATAGGGTTTACTGAGGAGTCTGTTTTTTACAGCTTACAGTAATGCACAGAGGGAAGTAGGAAAAGAGAAGAAGTTGATGTATTTCACAGAATCACAGAATCACAAAATATTCTGAGTTGGAAGGGGCCCACAAGGATCATCAGGGCAAACTCTTCAGTGAATGGCTTACAAAGGGAACAAACCCACAACCTTAGTGTTATTAGCACCATGCTCTAACCTACTTGAGTTGTTACATACAAGAACAAGGAGAGGCTGTCATTTTTCTGGCTATTATATCTAAAGCTATGAAGCCATGACTCCTATTAATCCTGTAGTCTTTTATTTTCCTTTTTCCTTTTCACCTTTTTTTTTTTTTTTTTTTTTTTAATGAGAATAATTTCTATGTACTGCTAGTCTAATTATTTCATTTTTTATTCCCAGGAAGAACTATAATTTTTCTGTGGTAAACCAGTTTCATCTGAGGTGGGCTGGGGAGGACTTGAGATGAAAAGGGGAATCATAAAAAATGCCTTTCTATACTGACTACAGATTCAGAAAGAAAACATGGAAATCGTGCATTAATCTGTGCTTTAATTGCCAAAAAAAGGTCACAATATACCAAATTTTTTTCATTTTAAAGGAAATAAAATTATTGTCTAGTGATTCAGTTCTGCTGAATCAAGCTTCCTTTTCTTGACAATTCTCTGTACATTAGACCCTAGGTTTTTGTGGCAGTCTGCGTAGGGCATATACGTCTGGTTTAAGGGCTGACAAACTATTTTTAATTTGGCTTCGTAGAAGACCTCACTTCTACAAACCAGAAAAATTTACATTAAAATGTCTTTCAAGACTGCCCAATGCATGTCTCTTTTGGTGATTCCCATGCAGCACTGTGTTTCTTTAAAGAAATGGGAGTGATAAATGCATCACATTGTGATGAGTCCATGCGCTGGTGTTGATTACACACTGAGGCTGAAAGCCTCACTTTTATGACTTGGGAGATAGGAAAATAGAAACATAAACAGAGATTAAAAGAACCAGTGTCCTAGTTCCTCCCTGAAATGTTTCTCTTTTTGTTCTGTAGCGAGGATTGCTCAAGACTCATCAGAGTTGCACACAGCATATTCCTGGAAAGCTGTCGATTTCTGTATGACAATCAGTAAACCTAGTCATCACTCCTGTTTGACTTAAGGTCAGGCTATTTTAAGGAGTAGCTTAGAATTTGCTCCTCTCTGGCCTCATGTTACGGTTTCTAGTATGTTAGTGCCAATTGGATTCTAGTGTTCATTCCATTTTGTGCCAAGACAGATACAAGCTATATGCTGATAATGTGTGGGTAAGAAAAGATTGTGCTCACACACATGCATAAGAATCTTAGTTGTCAAAAGTCCCTATGAATTATATCTTTTATTCCAACTGTGAGCCAAAACTCCGACCAGAAGCTGTCCTAAAGCACCCAAAGACATAGGAACAGAAAACTCTGTGTTTTTCTTGAGGTTCTGCTTCAATACATGCAGTTCATTACTGCTGACTACTCGGTCATCAGACATTGATAAAAGCCCCGTACAAAGGGACCATTCCTTGATCCTTAGGACTGCTCACAGGAGTTAAGCTTTTTATAATGCTGCAAAGGCCAATCATTTGAGAGACTTGTACACTCAGTGTCATACAAATTTTTCTTCTGTAGTACAAGGGAATTTTGTATGTCAGTGGCCTAAAAATATATGACATGGTATAAGACTTTGGCAAGCTAAATGCTTATTACAGAGGAATTTAAAATCAGAGTTTAATGAATGAACACTGCTTAAATATCAGCTTACGGCATTGTAAATCAAGGTTACTGCACTTAGGTCATGCAAGATTAGGAGTTGTAAAAGTGACCCTTTATCTCAATGAAAAAATAATTTTAATTTAAAATTGTTTTAATTGAAATGTGGGTTATGGGCTGTAAGAATTAAGGGCCTTCAGGCCTCATAGCCATTATGGAGGAAAGGGAAAGTTACGAGTATGTGCAGGCTGGTGATCCCAAAGCCGAACTTGCTTTGAGCAGTAGGCTGGGCAAGAGTCCCTTCCAGACTGAATTATTCAGTCTTTCTGTAATTCTATAACATCAAATAAAGTCCAGAAACAATACTCAAAAGAAAGCTGAAATCCTTCCATGAAATTCTTTCATCATATTCTTTTAAGTGATCTGAAAACATAATTTTTATCTGCAACATTTTTGCTAAGTCCTGGAAGTAGTCTAATATATATATATTCATATAGATAATATTTGTGCCTTCTGAATTGATGACAAAGCATTTAGAGATAGGAATCTCATTTTGAATGACCTGCAATCATTCAAAAAGAAAAAAAAAAGAATCCAGGAATCCATTAAATAACTAAATTCATAGTTAATCCCCAAAATCCATCTTTAAAGATTATATTAAAATCTAAGGTATACAGAAACTTGTATTCCCTGTGAGGTTATTTTTACCCACTTTATATTACATTATTGGTAAAAATAAATAAAAAAAACTAAAAAAAAAAAGGAAAAAATGCCATGTTTTGGGACTTGAAATTATTTTGCTATTTCTTGCCATGCTGTATTTGTCCTGGTGTTGATAAAGGAAAATAGGTAGATTCTATGCTGCTCACATCTACATTACTATGCACTTTACACAGACCTAAAATTAGTTCTAGAACTGAATAAATACAGCAAGTAGAGGAAATAATAAATGGGAAATCCTATGCTGCAGTCTTTCTTCCAGTTCCTAATCTCCACAAATAAAGGCCCAGGGAAAGATCACTGAGAAATTATAGAGAGTAGCGTAAGCACACAAGGAAAGGAAAAATCTGATACACAACATAAAAGATGAGATAATATTACTAGAATCACAGAATCAGAGAACCATTTAGATTGGAAAAGACCTCTAAGATCAAGTCCAACCTTTAACCAAACACCACCACATCAACTGATCATGGCACTAAGTGCCATGTCCAGTAATTTCTTAAAAACCTCCAGGTGACTCCACCACCTCCCTGGGCAGTCCATCCCAATGTTTAGCAACCTTTTCCATAAAGAAATTCCTTCTGATGTCCAACCTGAACCTCCCCTGGTGTAGCTTGAGGCTATATCCTCTTGTCTTGTTGCTGGGAGAAGAGGTTGACCTCGACCAGAAAGGGAAAAAATATCATAGGAAAGAATTTTCAGTCACAACATGCAAATCTTCTCTGGAAAAATGCAAAGCAGAAGAGATATATAAATAAAATCACCTTGAAGATATAAAAAACAAATCAGATACAGGAATGATAAAATGTAATATAGCTTATTTCAATATGCTGTCAACATATTGAAACAACCCTTCCCTTGTCCACTTTAACTCATCATATATTTACACTTACTGCTTTTTATTACTTTGTCTTCCTCAAAGAGTCCTAAAGTGCATTTTTGAAAATATGACGACAAACTAAGCACTAAAGCTACATTTTATAGTACCAAAATATCTGACTTGAAATCCAAAACTATTTATTTTGAGAAAACACAATAAAAATATTACTTTAGCAGAGTCCATAATATGATGCTTGTCTATTTGGTGTCATTCTGCTTGTAAAGGAAATTATCCTTTCCATATGAGTTAAATCAGAAGGCAATTAATTTCTTTAAACTCTCTGGATTCAGAATCTCAGAGAAGAATATGAATTGTTGGTTCTGATTTTCTTTGGGGCTTGGAAAAGAAATGCTAATATTATGGTTCTAAATATTTTTATTAAATCTTTTTTACAAAGGAGATACAAGTTTTTTGTTTGGTTCCCTTTCTGCAAGATTGAAATATGTCAAGCCTACACTGTTTTTCACAAACACTTTAAAGTCTGGGGTTAGATTTGGGAGCCAATCCAGATGAATATGTTTGTCAGCTAGCCAACATTGCCTCTCTGAATGTTGAATACCAAAGATATCATAATGTTCTTCAACTTAAGGACGTCAGAAACATTGAATTGAAGGCAGTGTATTTGAAAGGCTAGATATATTTATAATGAATTTATGCTAATTGAAGTATCCCTGTGAAATCTTATTTTTCCACTTTTTACTGAACTGTGCTTTTGCTGCAAATACACTGTATAAATACCTTATTTTATTTTTTTTCTTTGTATTGGGAGCACTATAAATTGGGTTTTTTTGTAATGGGGGATTGAGTCAAGGGGAGATACAACTTGCAACCTCTGAAGTCTTTCTATGAAGCACTTTATTCCTTAAATAATTATTATTAATTCAATCAAACTGTGATTATTAACAAAAGGTCAGTATTCACACAGTGTAGTCACTCACTCACTCACTCACTCACTCTCACCTCTCCTTGTAGTTACCCAGTTGTAGCTGCAGCTGGGGACAAAGTCCTCAGGAGTAGGGGGACATAATAACGTCACTTTGCTTTTAGGCAGGAGTTTGGACCCTTCTTCAGAGTGATGTTTACTTCATTAGGTGTTTCTGTAATGCTGTAGTCTTCCTCTGTGCAAGTGCTGTTGCAGTCTTGGATGTGGCCTGATTTACATGACCTTTTCTTGATATTGTGTTATATCTTGATAGTGTGTTTTAGTGGCCTTCTACAGACTGAGCAAACTCATGCTGTCCTGACTTTATTGATTCTTGCATATACAGGACTCCTAGTTGCCAGATCTTGTCCATGAGTTTGTACACTCCCTACTCAGCACATACTTTTCCTCTTTTCAAACATTTCTCTCCTGGTAAATATTTCTCAATCCAAGACTGTTGAAATTTATGAAAGCTGTTCATACAAACAGACATAAAGGGGCCCTTTCTGAAAGTACCAGTCCTACATCTCTCTGATAGTTTTGCCTAGTTTTTGTATAACTTCAAAAATATTTGACTTTTATTAAATTTCATAAAACTCTTCTTCAGTTCAGAGAGTGTCAGAGTACTTAGTAGTAGATTCTTTAAGTTCTCTTCCAATTCAGTTGTTCATATTCCTTTCCAGCTCCCCACGCCTGCAAATGACTCTAAATAATTTCTCCAAGATTTAGCTGTAAATATCCATCAAATATAATTCACTTTCTTTCTAGATGTCTCTTACCTTTACAGAGCCAATGAATACACACTTCATTCTGTCAAATTTCACAATATTCCCTGCAATAGATCTTTTTTTTTTTAGTATATCTCTTCACTTTACAAATAACTGCAAAATCACAAAGCATCAGCAGTGAACAGAAAATTGTAGGCAGCACCCCAAAAATAATTTAGTAACTATTTGGTCTCTTCGTGTCTTTTGATGAAACTTATCTGCTTCTCTCTGCTACCCTTTTACACTAAAACTTGCAATTTTCTCTGCTGTTTTGATGCTGTGTTTTTTTCCCCCCCACCGCAGGTTTGCATCCTGTCGCTCAACACGCACTGTTCCCGTGCTCCATATATTAGTGTTGAGTACTGTGGGGTGTAGATAGAAGCAGGTCAGGCACTGCATGGGGAGATCTTTCATATTTAGACTGCAACCAACCATTGCAACATGGAGGTCTAGTGTGTTACTAAACCCACCAGGGAACAGTTAAGACATCAAGATTCCATATATCCTAGAAATACATAAAAACTCCTTTGTACCTCCATAATGCACAATAAAGAGTTAGGTTGATTTGTATTATGTTTAGTCTGTAGTACATGAAATGTCACTTCACATGAACATCTTTATGATAGTTAAAACAGAATCATTGTTGCTAAAGTAAAGTAAGCTGATGTTCTTTTAAGAAATGCAGTAAAATACATTCACTGCTCAAAAATATCTGTTCAAGCAAATGTGTAATGACAGTGTGTTTTGAATATGTCTATCCTCAAGGCTTTAGCAGCCATACATTGCAAATATAGGGCAGACATTGAATATATTTATTGTTCTTACCCTTCAGATAATTAAAAATTATGGTTCTCAGAAAACAGCTCACTCTTAGGACAGTCACTGCAAGCTCTCAGGATATTCATCAAACAATAACATTTCGTACTCAAGCACCTCAATAGCTCTTGCTATTAGGAACCTTTTAAAAATAACGAAATATTGCAGTTGTTACAGGCACTAGAACCTGGGAATCTATTACATGAAGACGCTTCAGGGTGAAAAAAATGGAGGCATGATAAATATAATGTCTTTGAAGCAGTAACAGGTTTTTATTTGCTCAGTTACATTAAAGAAAATTATGTAAAACTGTCACATTTGAGTTCCATATTGTTAGAAAACTTTAAATTTAGACTTCTTTTTTCTTTAAAATTTTTTGCATGAAAAGTGAGTGCTCCTATAGGCAGTAAAACTGTTAACCTTGGAAAGCTGAAGTCTATTTACAGAGGGGAATAGATCAGACATTAGCATTTGACACGTTAATTGACTAATAGTGGTGACATTACAGATTCATCTTTAATGTCATTCTCTGCTCTTGTAGAATGTCATTGTTCCCTTGAAATCAGTGTCAACTCAGTTTTTGTATTCCTTCAGTCCTTGACAATTTTCTAAAAAGTATGAATTTGGTATTTTAACTTGAAAAAAGACTCTGCCCAGACATGCTGCTGTGAGAGACTGAAATGTTAATGCGTAATGACTCAATCGTCCATTTGCAAAAACAGCAGGTGCTTTGGTGCTGAGGTGCAAAGGAACCGCCCAGTGCAGAGGGCTGAGCACCCACCATGGAAAGCTACAAGCTGGGTTTTGAGTCAGGTGAGGAGAAAGGCTGATAAGAAGCAGATTCTGCAAGGTGGGGTAATGGTTTTTATCATGCCAATGTCCCACATAACTGTCTCAGTTGTAAATCCCTGCCCCAGGAAGGAAATGGGGACATTTAAATTATTCATCCCTTCTGATATGGCATAACTGGCTCAGGTGTGAAAACTCCCCACAGGGAAGTACCAGGACATTCACACGTAAACCTGAGGATATTCATCCCTTCTGATGGGGCATAACTGGTTCAAATACACTGAGTGAGAGGCAGCTGCCATGCCTTAGCACGTGTCATAAACCATCAAACACCTCCAAAACACCCCCAGATCCATTTCTAGGGCCTTCCACCACAGGACTGAACATGAACCACAGTGTTGCATTCCACCCCACACTTGGGGGAGGTACCGGGGTGTTCCCACCTGAACCTGAATATAATTTAACCCATTGGACTTTGTGTTTCACAGGATTCCCCCACCCCTGAGCAATCAAGACATGACTTCCACCAAAGGACATAAAATTTGCAACAATCAAGTCTCTCACTGTATCCACGGTGGTGATTTCTTTTTACTTTCATTCTTCTTTCTCTTTTTACCTTTTCCTTACACATTGTGTTAAGTGTTATTTTTATGCTTTTATATTGCTAAATTTATATAGATAAAAATAACCAAAATGGCTACATGCCTCCTTTCTATTCCAAATTGTTCCAAAAATAAACCCTACATATCACTGATCCTTCAGTGTCGTTTCACTGTAATCCACCCCAAGGGATCCATTAACAAGAACCCCAGTTACCCTCACCTTCTGGGATGTGTCTCAGCAGATGCCTAAGTCAGAAACCATCTGAAAAGGATGGTAACTCAGGAGATGTAGCTTTTATTACAAAAGTGAAAAACCATAGTAATGACTTTGAGGGTGTTTTTCCTATTTTTAGAGTTGAATCAGAACTATTAAGTATTTCTCTATGGTAATTAAAAATTCATATAAGCAAATTTTCCCACAGTTTCTCTAGTAGGCATCTGATAATGTCTACCCATGTTCTGGTGGAAAAAGAAATATTTAGCAAGCTCTTTGGATTTAAGATTTGCTCTGATTTTATTGGAAAAAACCAATTGGCTTTTATTCAAAAATTTAATGGCTAACTCAGAGTTCTTAACGTGTACCTATCATCTGGACTTGATTTTATGATGAGATCAGAAGAAAGTTTTAGACTGTTTGATGCTGTATTCTTCTGTTGTTTTTTTTTTCTCCATATATAATAAATATGAATTTTTCACTGCAATGGGTGATGAAAAATCCTGTCTCTGGGGAATACAGTTGTAGTCATTAAAAACCAGCTTTTTAACTCCTTTATTCCTCTATTCCTAAAAAGAATATTATGATGAAGTTAAATTAACCTCCTGCAGTTTAAACCAATGTCTCTGATTGCTTCTACTTTTTCCTCCCATGTTCAGCCTTCCGACAGATAGGATCTTATAATGTGTAAATTCATTTTAACCAGTCCAGATTAGGTCTGACAATTGGAATTCTGCATTTAGGCATCTTTTAGACAGAATAAAGATTTATGCTCAAGTGGTAGACCATTAGCAAAGCAGTTTTGCCTTAAAATTTTCCTGTGCTCTAGTTGGCCCAGTCTTTGGTCCATTCACTATTGATTTAAGAAGAATAGTTGCAAATAATTTATGGTTTAGCAAGGAATTCTAGTCAGAGTCCTATTACCTCCTTTCAAAAAATGTAGCTATTTTCCATGATAGAATAGAGAATTCTATTTTACCTGAAGTATTAAATACTTAATAGTATACCTTAGAAGAATATAGAAAAAATGAAGTAATTTTTAAGTCATTTTCAAAAAATCTCTTACAAAATCTCTGTCTGACAGCTCTGAACATGAACTGTGTAAAATTAAAGTTTACATGTTGTTTAATACCCTGAATATGTATAGTTTTTGCTTGCCTTCTAAAATCTCTACATACCTAAACTCTATACAGAGGCTGCAAATACAGCCTGTTCTAGTAAACTTAATTGTACAATAGGCTCAAAAATAATCTCATCAAAGTAGTAGGTATACAAAAATAGTGCTCATAACATGGGTCCATTTTGGACAATCAGCCCTATTAGCTCTATCTGGTGTGGAAGTCATCAATATAATATTTCTGAAAGGGTTTCATGTTTTGAAAAATCTCTATTTGGAAATGTAAAGTAGTATTTTACGTACATTAGATTACTTAGAGACTTTATGTGAAAACACACCAAGCCAGCACATGGAAATCTTTTAACTTTTATAAAAAATTTTGATAATAAATATTTTATTTTTAGTGTATGTACTGGATGCCAGGTATCAAACAAAGCTAATTTATCACTCCCCTCCTCAGCTGGACAGGGGACAGAAAACATAAAAATAATAGTCAAAATAAGAACAGGGAGAGATCATTCACTGATTACCATCACAGGCAAAACAGACTCAGCTTAGGGAAATTAATTTAATTAATTAGCAATCAAATCAGAGTAGGGTAGTGATAAATACATCCAAAATTTAAAACCACTTTCTCCCCACTTCTCCTTTCTTCCTGGGCTCGACCACTGCCAATTTTCTCTTTCTCCTCCCCATGAGGAGCCAAAACTACTGAGAGGACAAGAACCGTAGAAAAAGTTATGAAAAGGTTTGTGATATTACCAGAAGGAAGGATAATAAATAACACATAGTAATACTTATACAGTAAATGTATAAAGTAAAAAAGAATATGGTGGCATTGGGGATAAAATACCAATAAAGTGGATAAGCAGAAGAGACTAGAAGACTTAAAATAAGAAACAAAAATTAATAGATCTACTCTACAATTGGAAGGATGACAGGTAACTCAGCTTTGCCTTTAGGTTGGTGTCAAAATTAACTCTGTCACTGATGTTACAAATTCATTGATGTTTTATAAAAGCAATAAGATACAGGCTAACAAAAAGTGACAGCTGGAAGTTAAGCTGAAAATAATAAATCTCTGTGGTTGGATGAAATGAAAGATAAATACAATCGTATTCTGTATTTCACACATATACAGATATTGTGATATTGTAAGTGTGGTTCATTCATGTCAACTAGTTGTAGAAAAGAATGCTCACATTTATTTGTATGGACAAATAATAATGATTGCAATACACTGAAATCTTGTGTAAAACATATACTGTGGCACTACAGTACAGGAAAGTTAATGGCTTTGAGCCAAGGTGTAATAAATTTCCTCTTCCCATATGAGCTACTCAATTCTTCTTCAGTCAACGAATAATGAAGAAACAAACAGCAACAGAGGAAACACCAACTCTGTGGCATATGAGTAGGGTCAAAAAATACAATTTTAATTTGACTCTGCATAAGCTTCACTGACAGATAAGTATTTCATAACAAGGTAAGATTTAGTCCATGAAAGACATATTAGCGTAACCAAATGGGACATGCCTTGTCTAAATGAAAGTCTCATTGTGCTGTAGACTTCATAATAAAAATCAAGAAAGTTTCATACATCTTTGCATATTTTTTCCTGTGTTTAAGACTTTTGTCTCTCTGGTTATATGTGGCCTTTATATCATAATATTTAAATATGAAGGGTTACAATAAACTCGTTATTTATAATCCATTCTTCCCAGGACACACTGAAAACACTTTGAACTAGGTTCTACAAGAAAATCTCTCTGCATCTTTGGAAAAGATAATCGAGACCTTATATTTCATATCAATTATGGGAAGAGATGAATCTTATGTTGTAATTAAAAATAAGAAAGAAAACAAAACAACAAAACAAATAACGAAACCCCCAAACCAAACAATATTATGGTTTCCATTCCACTCTGATCAGGAATTTAGCTAGAAAGAGGATGCCATCCATACTGATGAGTTCAGTCATCTGAACTGCATTAACCACAAATTGTCAAAACACTAAATGGAGGTAATATCTATGTTTATCCTTTTTTTCTGAAGTTATGTTATGAGAAGCAGTGTTATGGTAAGAAGAATTTCTTGCCTTCTGCAAGACAAATAACATGTATTCATCATAGAATTAGGAGGCAATTTAAATGACATCACAGAGCTATTAGTTTGCATATATAAATAATTAAATATTTTGGCTTTGATACTAAAGATACAAAAGGAAATCAAATAAAACAGCAGCTTCCATTTGAATGGCTGGAAATAAATATTAGATAAGAAAGAAGAGTAAAGTACAAGAATTCAGCAATTTATTGATAAAACAAAGAAGAATAGGAAGATAGAAATCATACCTCGCAGATCCACTGGAGTTGTTTGAAGGAGTCAGTGTGTCCTAGAGCAAGAATTTCTCACTAATTTAGTGCATTTTGATAGTGTCCTTCCCCAAAAGATCACAAAGAAACTGTCTCGTTCATGGGATAAAGAAGGAAAGTGCTTTACATACCGCAAACTGGTTAAAAAGATAGAGAAATTATCAGAATTAAGCTATCACTCCTCATGGTGGAGTGTCCCAAACTGCATTTTTTGTGCAGAGGAAGATTGCACTTTTTAAAAAAGAGTCAGCATTGTCTGCAAAGTGTTTTGATTTGTGTCATGGAGTGGTCTTGAAGTGTGTACGACTATTTATTTTGGACAAAACCAGAGTGGAGCATGTATTTCAGGAGCCTATTATACTTCAGGATTTTCAGACTAGACTAGAGCTAGTCCCAAATATGAAACCATTTGAATTTTATAGTGTTAGTATCATATTTTAGTATGAACCATTTTTCTACAGATACATTCTTACTGTTAGGACCAGTGTTATACAGTACATTCTTAAATGATCAAAAAAAAGGTGAGACTATTAAGAGACAATTTTGTCAATGTTCCCAGTATCATCAAATACTCTCAGTAATCAAAAAATACTGATTTTGAAAAACTACAGAAAGATCTTCTGTTTTGTGTGCCTGAATAGTAAAATGACTGAATTAAAATGGGTGGGATGCAAACCACATGAAGGAAATTATGGATAGCTAGAAAGAGTCTTATGAGGATCTATATAAAGACAACAAACTGTCGCATGTTGACTGTTTAGGAGGACAAAACCATTATTATTTTTAATAATATTACTACTGCCACAGTCAAAAATTACCATAGTTCCCATTAATGGTCTAGTTGAAGATGTTATGGCTTATCATGAGAAGACAACA
Organism: Corvus brachyrhynchos; assembly: GCF_000691975.1. Lineage (NCBI taxonomy): Eukaryota > Metazoa > Chordata > Aves > Passeriformes > Corvidae > Corvus > Corvus brachyrhynchos. Next base: position 2,544,110 of record NW_008238983.1, on the reverse strand, counting down.
ATACAAAAATTTTGAAAGACTGTGACAAATAAACCTGACAATAAAAAATATTTCTGTGGGAAATAATGTGGAAGATGTACATATTTCCATGGATGTGTTTGGCTGGGTGGTGCAAAACAATTGGAGAAGCTTCAGTTTTTTTATTCGACAGATGTTGTGTTATTTCAAAAGTGAAGCCGTTGAGAATACAATTGTGATGAATGAGCCAGAAAAAATTGTACCAGTAGGGACTTTATTCACAGCAGAATGACTTTTTTTTTAATAAGATGCAGTTATAAAGAAACTGAGCACCTGTGAAATACCAGGATCCACAGTAAAAATCCATACATGTTAAACTCTATGCACTTCCAATCAAATGTGTTCTGATGGTGTCCACAGACTGTTGGCGGACTTTTCAGTGGTGATAGGCAGCTTGTCTGTCAGCAACAGACAGTTTTTAAGACTTTTATTTCTGTATTCATTACATTTTTAGTGCCTTATGTACTGAAAGTAATTTTGTTTATTTTTTCATGTTGTTGACATATAAACTTTAAGAGCCTTTATGTTCAATCTTCCACACTGTGAAATTAATACTAAACAACTGAAGATTTGCTCAGAGCAAGCCCTTGCAGTGGTTCATTAGCCTACTGCTCTGCCATGCACTGTCTCCTAATTAGATATGGATCCACCACAGACCGTAGAAAATGGCTTGGAGCACTGACATACAGAACAGATACTCAGGTACAACAGAACAGAACATGGAAAGGTGACAAAAATGTTTCATGGTGGAATCAGGAAGTACTAATGGAATGGAATTCATCAGACTGAAAAAGTAATAGATGGGGGGCCAAAAGAATGAGGCTACACAGAGATGAATGATGTTATGGTGATAAATAGAGAATGATTGATCACAAGAAGTACACTCAGTGAAATTATCAGTTAGCAAGCTTAAAAGAAAAATAACTATTTTTCCACACAACTTATAATTGTAGGTATAAATTAGTTCAAAATAGATAAGACAAGTTATCAGTGCCTGTTAAATGCAGCATTCTAAATGCAGTATCTACTACTGAAATCCCTTGTGGCCTGTAGCTGTGAAAAATATATCAGTGGAAGGACAATTCTGCACTTGCCATGCTCTCATATTCTTTCCTTATTACCAGTCCCTGAACTAGGAAAAATATAATAGATGACCCACTGTCCTGCACAGTGTGGTAATTTATAAAACCTCTTATATATCTTCTATAAATATGTTAGAATGTGAATATAATGCCCAATAATGACTGATAGGAATATTTCCACAGTAAGTTTGCTGCTAGCCATTTTGAACAGTTTTTAACAAAAAAATCATCAACAGTGATGATCAATGTATATATGTAATTAACTAGAGTAGAAGCAGAATCACATAATTAATTGCTTTATTCCTTTGATTTCACTTTAAAAGTCAAATGCATTCAGGGAAAAAAAAAAGCTGATAGAATCCACACGCTATTATTTTAGATATTACCCACTGTAACTACCAAAAATTTTCATCCAGATGATATTTGTATAAATAAAATGAAATCATATTGGAATTAGTAAAGCTATTCTTGTGACAAAGCTTTATTCCTATTAGCAGCTGAGGTTTTCTTTTTATTCTGTTCCTATGACTGCCTGTTTGACTTTCACGCTGTTGATGTAAATGAACTTTCTTTGATGATGATAATATAGTACAGCAGCAATATGTGTGTATAATTGTCCTCTTCAAAAGTACCTTTTAAATTTCAATCCAAGCTGCAATTATTTTAGATATGCAAATGATCAAATTGAGGGTAATGCTATAAGAGAAATTCATAATGGGTTCAAAACAGAATAGAAATGGCTATCTCTGCCTTAGGCCTACTGAAGATTTCCTGATAGAATCCAAACATACTCATCAGAGTAAAAGAAATAACACCTTGTAAGGTTTATGTTCTCCTGTCAGAGTCCAATGCTCTCTCTCTAGCTTCTTTCAGAGAAACCCTCCTCTGCATGAAGAGGGTTTAACCTGTAATACCAAATTTGCTGTCATTACATGGTATTTTGCATTAAGAAAGGCACACAAGCAGTGTACTGAGAGCACATTACAGGCACATAAATAGAAGTTGCACCATACAGTTGAACCATAGTATAAATCTCTTTCCCATTGCCAGTCTCTCTGCATGCTCATCATCCTGACACTGAGCATTCCCAGTCACTACAGAGGAACAATATGTTGAAGCCAACTTAAGCCCATTGACCTCTTCGAAGTTCCTGTTAGTTGTTCCTCAATTTTTATATCCTTTGTAGGGCTAAGCCAGATTTACACTTTCACCATGCTGGTCTTGAAAACTCAAGAAGGCAATACTCTCCATTAGTAAGCTCCAGGAAGCCTGCTTACACAACCAGTTGGTACACTCAGCTGATAAAAACAGTTACTTTTCTGATAATGCCATTTATCTCAAATAAAGGCCACCCACTGTTCCCCATAGTACTGAGGTTCAGCTTTCTTCGCAGCAGTCAGTCCTTCCATACATTCTTCCCTTATCTTCCAAGCACATTGATCTTGCCCGTCTCATCTGAGCCGTTTTCCATTGCAGGGTTTTGTTGATTGATCACACCTCCTTATGCTTTTTATAAAGGGGATAATTCCTGTATGTAAATTCTTGAATTTTTTTGGTCGCATCTCCTTTTTATTCCTTTGGACGTAATTTGTTCTTTCTAGTAAACAGAAAGAGAAATTCTTGGGTGTACTTTCGTTCACATCAGAACTGATTTTCTGAAACAAATGTTCGACTCATTCTCACATGCTGTTTCAGTTAGTTTCACCAAAAAGTCTTTGAGCACATAATTTTTTTTGCTTCAAGGGAAAACAAAAACTAGAAGATGTGAGGTGAACTTAATGCTTAACACCTGCTCATTGGCTTCAATCCATAAGATTAATTTTACTAGTGGATAGGTACTAAAACTCTGCAAAAGGCATATAATGCAGAGGTCAGGTCCTTAGCATCAGATGTTGCATTTTGTAAATTTGCTCTTATTCCACTCTCAAGACACTTCCAGTGACTTATTGGGAACACAGAAATTCTTTTCTGCAATGATCCTGAGGCTTTACATCGTGGCAAGTCTAGTTCACAAAAAGTATTTTGTAAGAGTATTTTTTTCACTGATCTTCATTTAAACACATGTTCAATAATGGCTGCATGAGATGATCATTTCCTAACTTTCTGCATTTAAGACATAATCTATTTTCATGCTGGCTTTGATGACACCACACAAAGACATGCCCAAACTAGTTATCTCAAAAACTGTCAGAAGCCCATCTAGGAATCAGAAGCTTCCTCCCAAAAGCCCACTTTGAATCCTGTCTTGTTTCGACTTTCTTCTCTCATTACCATGATAAACCTAATGAGAATTTAAGTAGCCTGCAGAATGGCTTTCCAGCTGCAGAGTCACTTTCCAGGCAATATCCTTTTATTCCTATTTTCCTCCTCCACAGACAACACAGTTTCCTGGACACTAATATAAGTGGTACAGTTTATAAGACACTTGTATGTGAGTGGCATATTGGAATGTTGTAACAAATAACAATCAAGCCTCAGTAAGACATCTGAGAAACATAAGACATTGTCCCCGATGTCTTTCAGGTAAAGAACAGTGACTAGTCTGTATTTTTGTTGAGAAAGAACATAAACAATCCTTCAGAAATATTGAGTGTTGGGGCAGGTGCTGTTGTTGTTTTAATATTCAGTAATGCCATATTAGTCTTGGTGTTATTAATTCGTATCTACAGAAGCCTAAAATATTTTTGCACTATGGAATTATTGTATTCAGAGACTGATTGTCCTTACAGAAATATTGCAATAAAGTTGCTTGAAAAGACAGCATTCTCATTCTATTTTGCCGTCATTTTTCCCTTCATTTCTTCTATTGGCTCTTTTTCTATGCTAGGAGATCACGAATAAACCAGGGGACTGCAGAGGATGATGAAAATCTTTGCATAGCAAATGAAATTAGAAAATCAGTTTAATTAGGAAGAGAAGAATTACAATCCACTGTAACTCATGTACAATCAGGCAAGGTCTTCATTTGGATTTAAAGGTGAGAATTCTAATAAGGAGCTCCCTCTATAATGAACTTGTTCATTCACTATTGGCATAAAATATGTTAATAATTTGTGCAAATAAATGCATGTATAGATGGGTGTTTTATATCCTGACTTTTAACTTGCCGTATTTATTGTCAGTTAATTTTTGATGAAAAAACATTATATTTTCTGAATATTTGTTGTGAAATTTGTCTTGGGGAAGGTAATGTGCAGAAATTTTCAGTCAGTGATCTAGGTATGTTGAGCATCTTTTTTAAAAAATATCCTAATTAGATTCTCCTTTCATAGTGGAACATTGTTCCCTGGGAGTGTTGCTGATATGTCTCTTCATCTTCTTATGAAAATGAACTATTTGTCCCTCTTGGACCAAATTTAGGTCTCACAAGCCTTTGCATTTTTGCCCTGCCCTTTGGAATTATTTAACTTTTCTTCATTAAGATTGAGAAGATATGAGGAACGTGACCGAGCTACTCTAACAGCAAGACATAATTTGTATTGCAGAATGTGAAAGAAGGGTCAAAGATAGACCTAACTTTTAGATATATTTTTCTAATTTCAGCCCCATGATAGAAAGGTTTAAATGAAGAAATAGCCTGACATTACTACCTCCGTTTTGCTCAGTTAGCTTGAAATACTCTGGGCCAAACCAAACAATAACACTACAGCTAAAACCAGCTGTAGGCAAAAGTTGTGAATTAACTGTGATTGACATAAGACTTAAATATTTATAGAAGAATAATATTGAAGAAGGTACATGACTTTCCACTAAAGACAGTTAGAACCCCAAGTAGAATATACTATCCAGAAATAAATGGTGTGAATGTTTCTGTATTGAATTATATTTATTGACAGAAAAAATAACCTGGAACTTCCAGGTTACCACACACAAATTATGGCCCTATTTTCTGTGATTCGGATTGCAGAGAGAGGCAGTACCAAACACAGAGCGACAATACCCTCTTGTCTAGCCAAAGTTTGTCACTGGCACAGCACAAGGATCAAGCAATTCTTCCAAGCCTTGTTAGGCTCTCAGGTTCTGCTTGTATTATAGCCTCAGATGGGTTTGGTAGAGGTCCAGTTTCCATTTTTTTTCCTTTTTGTTCTGCTATGGTTGACATACTGGCACAGTCTTAAGGTATATGAATGGGATATCTTCAGAATGAAATTAAGGCGGAAAATTAACCTCAGGACTCTGCCAAATGTAATTCCATCTCAAATGGGCCTTTAGTCCGTGGGACCAGACTAGGAGTAGTCCAAAGTACTTCAAAAAAAAGAAAAGAAAAGAAAGTTCCACAAGCCTTGAAATATGCATAGCACATGATTCAGGTGTTTTGCACCAGATGATTGCCTAGAGATTTATTGATCTATGCTATTTCCTAATGTAGACATAGTTTAAGATTGCTAAACGATTAATCAGCATTTAGAACAGATAAGTCTGATTCTTCTCTTAGCATCTGACTAACATAGGGGTAATTGAAAACTCAGCTTTTCTCTGCGTGGGTCCCTCCATAAGTCAGTCTTCAGCATCTAATTTTGTCCAGATAAAGTCCAAACTATCTCAATTCAGTCCAGGTTACTTTTACTGTCTGAAATTAGATAGAAGGAAAAACAATTCTGTCAGGGAACAGCTGAAAATAACATAAAGGAAACGTCATTTGCATATGTGCAAACTTTTAATGCTACAGCCAAAAATCCCCACTCTCCTGTTAAAAAAACATCTTCAATCCAAAATTTTTGGGTTTTTTTAAAGAAATACATAACTAAAATAAATTTGCTTGGTAGGTTGGTTGGTTTTGGTTTTTTATTGTACTGTCTATATAGAGACAATCATCCAAAGGTAGCTACAATTTATTCAGCAATCAATCCTTCTGGATATTAGTACCTCATTTAGATTAATGGAATAATTCCTATTTGTAACTGATGTTTTAGATTGTCTGTAAGCCAAGACTCACTTTAGTATAACAGTGCTGCTCAGTTCCCATGCTATAACTTAATCTCAGAACCAGGGATGCTGGTGTTACAACCTGCTCCTAAGCACAAGGGTAATTCAGGTTCCTGTAAATACCTTGGTGTGAATCAGAGGGAAATGACACTGAGCGACTGGTGTTTATAAATATATATATATCTGTGTAGGGGTCATTTTAGAACAACTTGGTTTGAATGGAATGGATAATAACCTATTTTGGTTATTATCTATAGTAATAAAGCAATATAAAAGCATTAAAATATCACTTAATAAAATATATGAGGAAAATAAAGAAAGGATAAGAGTAGCGAGAGCTCACCACTTGTGGATCCAGTGACAAGACTTGATTGCTCCAATTTAGATGTCTGTTGGTCAAAGTGATGGCTGCAGTCTTGATCTGTCTGATGTGGAGGAAGCCCATGAAGCCCAAGTTCAGTGGGTTCATTTACGTTCTGGTTCAGGTGAGGACACCCAGGTACCTGCCCAGGAGGGGTAATTTTTCTCAGTCTGATGCAACACTGTGGATCATGCACAGTCCTCTGGTGGAAGGCCTCAGAAGTGAGTCTCGGGGTGCTTTGGGGGTCTTTGATGGTTTTTGATGCGTTCTAAGATCTGACAGATTTCTCTCATGTCAGTGTAGTTGAGCCAGTTAGGCCCCATCCGAAGGGGTGAATACCCTCAGGCCTACATGTGAATGTGAATGTCCCATGTGAATGTGGCCTTCCCCAGGGAGGGGGAGAGGTTTACAGCAGAGCCCTTGTGTAAGGCAGGACATTGGCACAATAAAAAGTGCTGTCCCACCTCCCCAGGGTCTGCTTCTTATCAGCCTTCTCCCTTATCTGGCTCAAACCCTTGTCCATAGCCTTTGGGAGTGGGTGTTCACCCTCTCTGTCTTATAGGGGTCAGAGGTTTTGCCATTAGATGTCGAAAAACTCTTCTCCTCCCTTTGGTTTGGGGGAAGGGAGGGTGGTACAAACCCAGCCCCAGCAAAACACCCTGCCACCTCTGCAAATGGCTGATTGTTTTGGGTCATTGACCAGTAACATTCCAGTCTCTCACAGCAGGAAAATCACACACAGAATAATACACAGAGTATTCTGAGTTGCAAGGGACCCACGACGATTATTAAGTCCAGTTCTTACATGAATGACCCATACAGGGATTGAACCCACAACGTTGGTGTTGTTAGCACCATGCTCTGACCAGCTGTATATGTGCATGTGCATTTCCACGTGTGTGGCCATGCAGATATACTTATGGAATCACAATCTTTTCACCCAGATGTGAGGGATAGGAAGGAAGAAAGCGGGAGTTTTTAGTGAAGCTGTCTTAATGCAGATATTTCATTCTGATCCCTTTGATCCATTTGGCGCTTAGTCTAATAAACAGTAGGTAGACATCACAATTACTAGTGTCTAATCTTACCATTTTTTTGTCATAAAATTACTTCACATCTATCCAAGCCTCTGTGAGGTTTCTTGAATGTAGAACTATGAAACTGCTATTAAGCAAACAAACAAAAAAAAAAAAACAAAAAAGGAAAATAAAATAAAATAAAATAAAAACGTTCATTACTCCTTTGGCTTCAGTTTTTGAAATTATTTTCCTTCGTAATGCAAAATGTAAAGTTTCAGGATTTTTTCCTAAAAAATGGAAATTTAAGTAGTTTTAAAACTTAAATAAAAAACTTCTCTGGTTCTGCTGTCAGTTTGAAAAAATAAATTATAACTATATGAACAAAACAAAAAAACCCATGCTCCCCTAGTATATCAAAGCATGTGCTCACTTTTTATGACTAAATAAAAATATTAAATATACTCTTATCGTATACTATAATGCAAAACTTTTGAAAAAAAAGTATAAATAAGTGGAATGAGACTTTATGTCACATCTATTGCTGAAGCTCTCAGGCTTTAAAGCAGTCATAGCAGCATACATTTTTAGTTTATGTACTATTTTTTCATCTATAAGCCATGAATCTTACATAATGCTAAACTCATGCTCAATTTGTTAGCATCTGAGTTCTTTGGGGATTTTATATTTGTGGTAGACTGTTTCATATAGAACACTATTAAAATCAATGTGAATATAAATTTACCTTCATTTATGTAAGTTATTGTACAAAAAGCCATACTCATTTGTACCTTACCTCAATGTGAGTGATCCCTTCGTAATTTCATTTTCTTTCTCACACTGCTCTCTGCTACCAAGGCGGCTTACAGAAACTCTGCGTGGCAAGTCTCTTTTTCTGCTCCTGCATTTCAGGTTGATAAGAGGATGGAGATGCCTGAAAGAATTTTAGATACATAAGGGTCTGAAGGATCCTCAGATGCTTCTCACTAGCAAAAATATTGCAGTAGTTGTACTCCTTGTCCCTTCTCTATGTTTCTTCTGTCCAAAGAATTAGCTGCATTTTGGTAACTTAAATTGTCATAATCTGCAAAATTCTGTTCATGGAAGGAACCTATATCCCTTTCATCTGTTCCACCTCCAACATTTGGAGAATTCTGGTCTTAATTGTATTTTCAGAAAAATAATTTCACAAAATCAAACTTACTGACTTGTGGTGATTGCATTGAGCAAGTAACTCATATGGTAGAAGAGGTGCTACAAACCCCCACTAATAATTTATGATCCAAAGCCGTTTCTGCCCTTGTGCCATAAATTCAGCTATGTGTGCCGTGGGTAGAATATTGCTGTTACAGAGAATAAAGTTAGCACTTCAACATCCTTTTCATCATCTTTTGCTACTAGGATTTCATTTATCTTTAAACAGAAGATCCAAACATGAGATATAAAACTATTATAAAATATTGCTAACACTGAACTGTGTCCTCAAGCATTTCACTACATTTTATGCTGAGGTGAAGGACAGGAACTGTTCAGGAGTTGTATAATTGATTTTAAAAGGTTCTTCAAGATACATAAAAATCATACCTGAACTGAAACCAATTATTAAAGGAGAGGAGTAAAACCACTGGGGCGGGGTTTGTTTTTCCCCTGGATATCACTATGGACCTTCTTAAAATATTGCACAAGTACTAGTTTGTTTTCCGTTCAGGCCTGTGAAAATTTGTCAATGAATGAAGTGAATTTCCAGAGGAAAAAAAAAGAGAAGAGTAATGAGATTTGCCTTAACAAAAAAAAAAAAAAAAAAAAAGAAAAAGAAAAAGAAAAAAAGAAAAATTAAAAAAAAGAGAACTTGATGAAGAGTTTCAGAACATATGGTCTGGGGACACAGCCAGAATTGCAATAAAGAGGAAAGTGCGAGAGTCTTTGGAAAGGACAGACATTTATGAGTAAATCCCATACGACTTTCAAACCAATAACCCGAAAGCCACTCCAATAAAATGTGATACCTGTATAAGCCATGAGACAGTCAGCAAAAAACCCAATAATTTAACAGAAACATAAAGTGCTGTAAAAATCAAAATCAGCAAATGGTGCAGGTAAGGCAAAGAAACATGACTCTCATATCTATATAATGTAAGGTTTGCATTTCACACTATTGTTAAAAAGCATACAAAACAAGATATATATGAATATTTACAAACAATGGTATGCCAATAGTAGTCAATTGTTTTTTCCATCGGTACTAAGTCATAGAGTAATATATTTTCACAATTTTACATCATGTCTTAAGTTTAGGCATTCACTTTCCAGAGTATTAATATAGAATAAAATACAAATAACATCGTTAAATATTTTTTCTAGTAAAGTGTGATATAAGAAAAGTGAAGTAAAACTAGCAATTAGAGTCTTCAGGCTCAGTGGAACAAAAATAATATGTGAACTGGTCTTGGTGAAATTTCCTTTTGAAAATGTTCCTACAAAAGTATCTTGAAATGTTCGAAATTTCTCGCTTAAAATTTTTCAGGACATTGACTGACTTTTCATTTTTAAATGTCAGGTAAATAATAGCAAAAAAGTAAACATAAAAATAAACCATTTTGTAACAGTAGTCACAATTTACACAGAAAACTGTTCCCATTTTTGAATCTACAGAAAAAATCAAATTTCCTCTTACTGTACGCAGGACTGAATTTATTTTTTAATCTTCCAAATTCTATTTCCTGTCATATTTTCAAGTGACAATTGCAGATAACAAAAGGAATTTCTGATAATGCCAGTCATCTCTATTATGAAAGTGAACTCACTAGCTTAGTAGTTCCTATTTTAGCTGTAATTTGATTGATGCTGAAAAGCATCATGAACTAATTAGTAATTAAGTATTTCAATTAGTAGAGTATGATTTTGACATTATATAGTTCTTATACGAAGGGAAAGACTAAAAATGTTGAATCTGATGAAATACCAAAAAATTCCTATTGCTCTGAAATAATGTGTCTTACGTTGCTCAGAGACTGTATAGCAAAATATAGTTCATAGATGCTTAGAAGAAAATATATCTTGTATGAATCAAAACAGGCCATTTCAAGTTCTACTCTGCCTTTAAATGGAGCTTCTATTACATTGGAGGAAAGCACAAATTAACTAACTGAGCAGTGAAATTTCAATGAGAAGTGACACATCTCACTGTCTCAGTATCAAAACACACCAAGGATCATCCCAAGCCCTCTTTCTGTGTCAGTTTCTTTCCCCCCTCCATCAGTGTCTAAGACAAACAGATGGCTGTCGTAGATCCTGCCTACAGCCACAGGCCAGGACAGAAGCTGTGAACTTGTCTGAGCTTTGCTGTAGGTGCTGCACAAATTGAGTCTGAATGATTTGATTGTAACAGTCTCCTGGCTGTTTCACTAGCCAGTATGAAATTTCACTAGACAGTGTGAAATTCATTCATTCCTACCTTTAGTAAGTCAAGAACCAGGTAAATAAAGAACCAGCCAAAAGCATAAACATAATCAAGACAGATAGATTGTCTTGGTTTATTAATAGTTGTGGTTTGTTGAGCAAAAAGATGACTTCTCTACATATCAGGCACTCCTATGTCAACTGAAACTGCAAAGATGATGTGCCCTTCTTGAACTGAAATGCCAGAGAAAAAGAAGAAAGAGCACTTTGCAGATGCTAGCATGACTTAACTGCTATTTTACAGGCTTGTAAAATATTAGTTACCTTTCAGAGGTTCAAAATACAATAACGATATTGAAATATTTCTGTAAGCAGTCACCAGCCTCCCAGTTGGTTTAGTGAACAAAGAGCATATTCCAGCATCTCTCAAGAACACTCAGCAAGAACTCAGGACAAAAATATTTTCGCATTTATGTCCAACACCCATAAGCTCATTGAAATTTGCAGTGAGTAAAGCATGACTGCTCAAAATTAAATATTTGCTTTAGGTAAAAAGATACTCTGCAGAAAGGTGTGACATTTACAAAAGCAATTAGGGGAGGTTTGCAAAGTACTTTTGTACAGCACAACTGATGGATTTACTCTGTGAATTGCTGGGTTAATCTAAGTAGGACAAGAGACCTAGAGGCAGCATATAATGGAAATGAAGGTTATTCCAATGATGACATTTTTTAAAAATTATTTATACAGAGTAATATTTCCTTTAAAAAAACCCCCATGCATTCACCCAAAGAGAGAGTTGGAATTGATCGCAGAGCACATAGACGTGAGCTACCTATGTCATATTCAGCATTTAAAACAAACAGAAAAGATAGAGATTTCTATATAGCTTCTCCTCTCAAGGAAAGTTTAAGATAATATCTTATCATACTGTGAACATTTTGGAAAATTTAATAAGCAAAATAATTTCAAAACTTTTATTCCATTCCTGAAATCCCATGAGCATTTCCCCATCATTTTGCTGTGATTTTTAGACACCTGTACTACCTTTACTTATACTAAATAGGTGAAGCTGAAGTATAGTGGGTTAAAATTTTCTAATTCTAATTTCTAATATTAAAGGATAGACAAAAAAAAAAAAAAGTGGGATACATTTAACTAATTACCTGAAACGAGGAAGCTATGTAATGTTTTATTATGCATTAAAAATTGGAAGACTTCACTTTTGAAAAAATCCTATTTCTGCTTAGAAAAAAACCCCATATATGAGCCACTTCACAAAATTATGCTGGTTTTCTTCACAAGAACTTCTTTCTTTAAATAAAAAAAAAAAAATCTCACCATATTTTGAAAACTGAAATTCTTCCTTCATGCTTTTTACTGTCTGATTCTTCCTTACACTAGCACTATATATGTGTTCTGAAACTCTGAGCACAGATCCACAGACTTACAAGTCCACTATTTTGAACCAACTTCTGAGAGATTAACTCAAATCTTGAATTAATTGTAGAATGTTTTTATTCTTGTGAAGATTAAAGTGTAGGAAAAGTAAAAACTCTGGCTACTAAATGGAAATTTGAATTCTGGAAGCCTCAACTGAGATGAAGAAGGTTACTCTGCTCAGTTCAAAAGTATATAAGTTCTGCAGCTGCTCCAAGGCTGGTCTTAGGCTGCTTTAGGCAGCAAATGCAGTAGGAACCAATAAGGATTAAGCTACCATTGATTTTGTCCCACCAGGCCCTATTATTCAAGTATCAATGGCTCATTACTCTTTATGCTCCTGCTTTTATAAAAGCAGAAATAATGAGCAATCCAGAAATCACTGGGGGAAATATTAGCCATGGTACTGGTGCTTTACAAAGAACTATTTCTATGTATTTGGATCAACAATTGTCTATATTTCAAAGACAAGGGTACACAAATGACATTTTAATATAGATTCACTGTCAAAGCATCTGACTTAGACATATAAATGAGTGTAAGGTTTCCTCTTATTATTTTGTTCTAAAAGAGAATATGAGAGAGGAAGGAACGAAGATGAAAATCAACTACAAACACAGAATGAGAATCAAAGCTGGGTTTTGGTTTGTATTTTTCTTTTTTATTGGGAAGAAGTTCTTTTTGCTTCCTGCTTTTGTGTAATCATAATTTTATGAATAAAAATACTATTACTGGTATTAGCACTTGAATGTTTTACAGATACTTTTTAAATTTCCAAGCAGATTGTTTCAAATTACATCTTTCTGTAGCATATTACATTATTCTGTTAAAGACTTGAGATATTGGCAGCTTTTTGCCTTTTTGTTTTTTTTTTCTTACCCTTTCTTAACTGTTTTGGAATTTTCTATTTTATGCTGGGAAGGGCAACATCAAACTTCTTTAGTAAGTGCTGTGGGCCTTCACTAGTCTGTGGCTGACATCCCTGGCTCCATGAGTCCTGGTTTAGACACCAGGCAGTTGTCTAAACCTGGAGACTCTATGAGGAATCTCGGGAGCCTCAGTTTATGGGTCTTCCACAATCACTGAAGAAAGTGCAAAATAATTCATCTTCCTTTCAACTCAGTAAACCAGACCATGGTGGCTTAGGAAGAGGAGATGAATAGGTGAAGAAAAACAATAAGAGCCACTCCCTGGCAGTATCCATGGACTATACCGCCAATATGGAACTCTGGGCAAGTTTAATGTAGAAGTCAAAAGCTCCTTAGGTTTATATATCCACAGTAAAATCTCAACATCAATGAGAAGTTAAACAGGGAGAGCAAATTAACATTGTTAACAAACTGTTCCATCTATTTCAATGGAAATCATTCTTAGATTACAGATTCTACCATGCTTGTGTCTTGCCAGATGGGCCTGAAATGTATATATATAAAAAATAGATTTGATATTGGATAAAGAAAAATACTGAAGGAGGGAATCTTTGCACCTTCTAGATTGGCTCTTTCCTTCTGTGTTATAATAGCCCATTTATTTTGTCTAATATATCTTGAAATCTAATCATATTAAGTCTTCAATTAGTCTTTTCCCTTTTATTTTGTTGTGACTAGCTTTAAAATCTCTGCTGGAGAGAAATCACATGAGATAATTTCTGTGATTTCCTCACTATTTAATCCTGAATTATAAATAAATGATGTGTCACAAGCACCAAGCTAGGTATTATAACTGACTTCAATGGGGATTCCTGTGAAAGAAGTATAAATTGTTCCCACTTACGCCTTTATTCCTATATTCTTTGTATCTTTAGCCTAATTAGCTATATACTCATTTGTATCTGTCTTTCCACCTGGATCTGGATCTGTATCAGGGTTCCTTTTTCAGGCTTTGAATTATTGATTTTTTGTTACTATGAATTACCTTTACTCTAAAGGACTCTAATTTTGTCTTCTTAGAAAAAGTAGCTACTACATGTCTCTTTACCACTCAGTGGCATGCTTCTTGACAAGGATAGTAAGTGCAACTCTGACATTCTAGTGACAGTCCAGATTTACTTCATAGTAGGAAGAATTATTCTAAATTGCTTTAATAGACTAGACAGGCCCTTTTACACACTGAGGAATAAGCTTTAATTTAAAGCACAAAGTCTCCTCTCCCTTATGTTTTCAATTTCAGTAAGAAGAGCTGAATTTCATCACATAAAAAGCTGCTTGGTTGTTGGGAGAGGGGAGGTTTCTGCCCCCAAAGACTACATGAGATAGTCTCTATTTCTTTTTTTACCCTTTACTTTTTTGATTGTGGGCTATTCTTCCCTGATTAGTTGCTTCCCTGAATGGTGCTACTATTTTTTCACCTGGCTTGTTTCCATGTGTAATCAGTTTTATCTGTTTGCATTTTACTTTACTTTTTTTTTTTTTGTTGGCACACAAGAGACAAAACAGTGGGAATGCTGGAATAGTACAATGGGTGACAGTTACCTTCAGGAGTATTGGTATCAACATTCAAATGTCAAGTGAAAATTCTTCTCTCCTTTAGCACTGATGGAAACTCACAAATCCTGCAGCACATAGCACATTCCAGTTTCTTGGTTTTTCCTCTTCCCTTGTCTAGTGTTTGTTTTGTTTTATTTTGATTTTTTAATGTTGTTTCAGTTTAGAAGTGAATATGCTAGGCCAAGACTCCTTGAACTTCACTATGCTTTTGTTTCAAAGCTATTTTTTTTTAGTTTAAACTTACATCAGAGAACCTCTGTACTTACTGTGTAAAGTTCTGAAGTGGGTAGGTTTTTCCTCTCTGAATTTAAAGACTGATTCAATTGAACTGGATATATCTGAGGAGTACAAAAATGAAACCTGTTAATACTAGAGGGAATAATGATTAAAAGTTTGCCTATATTTTTTTGGGTCAAATAATTTTCATTTTGAAAAAATGTTGAGTATTTGATAGTTTTTCCAAGGAAACACAGTAGTGAGAAATGAAACTTCTTGTTAACACATTCCCCAAATTTCCCATGCGATTTTCATCTAGGATTTTCAAAAGCAGTCATTTGCAGGTTCTGTCCTGACCTTGCTGTGTTGGGCCAGTGTGAAACACACTTGTTATCCCATAGCTTCATCTTTATGTCAACTATTCTTTAGATCATAGGGGGAAATACAAGGACTGCTATCATTGACCTCATTAGGGCCAAAAAGTAATCAGTAGGCTTCTGGGTGTTTCAAGATAATGTTATTGTCACTGGACATTTCATGGAAAATTCTAGTAAGTACTGATCTGAACTGTAGCTAGAGTGGAAATTTATTGCTGACTAAAGCCAAACAACTTGCAACCCTATAAACAGTGTTTCTAAGTGAGGCCCTTTGAACTCTTCTGGGCCTCAGAGGACTGCACCAGCGCCTCTCTCTGCGGGAAACACCTCTCAGAGCTCGCGATCTCTCTGTTTGGTGATACTTAGAGGACTGACACTGAAGGCTGATGACAGAGCCTGGAACGATGCTCCCACTCCTGAGAGTTCGATCCTTGTCCATTGAGAAGATGTAAAATCATGATATAAGTATTTCACTGAACTTGAGGGGAGTTTTTCACAGGTATATTTTCTTGTCATGACAAAACTTTTGCCTAGAAGAGAAACTTTGGTATATAATAAATAGAAGTTTGTTTTTCATTTTTAAAATACATTTTGATAAATATTTATTATAGATTTTTGGAAAATGCATTTCCAGTTTTTTATTTAATTAACAATATATTGCTCATACCAATATCACTGTATAGATTACTTTGGATTTACTCCTGCCTTGTCTGAATGTATGTAATACAAAAAACAGCTTTGAAAATTCTAGTATATAGCTATTATATTTCCTTCATTTTTTTCTTTTCAAATAAAGGGCAAGTTTGATTTAATTTCACATGTGAGAACATTTGAAATAGCCGAACAGCAATGAATAGGCAAGAATGAAGGAATTACCTTTTAAATTATAGTAACAGGTTGGAAACCTGACCTTGTAAAATGTCACCTACATGTTCCACATTATTTATTTCTCATCAGAGATTTTGTACCAGAAGGTTTCCACTCATAAGGCACACAAGATTTGTATTAGAGCAAGATCAATCAACTCTACCTTGAAATCTCATGGAATATAGTACTATAAAAAGAATTACTGGGGTTAGGGTATTTTGTTTTGTTTTTATTCAAAAGCTGAGTAAACATAGCAATGATTATTGAATGTTGAAAGCAGTCTTACTTTTATATTTTAATATTTTATATCTGAGGTGGAAAGAGGATATATAAAAAACATGTCAAATATGAAATGTTCTGTTGCATCTGGCCTAAACACTACTTTTAGACCAAATTAATGAATGGCAAGAGCAAGTGTGTCCATTAGGCTAATGCCGTCAAGAATACTCAGGTTTGTTTATATGCCAGGCTGATAGGTTTATTTCCATATAATGTCTATCTTTAAATGATTTGGGGTTCTGTCAGGAAACCTCATAACATTAAGAAAAATGTCAGCATGGCATTTCTGCTACAGCATCTCCATGACAGCCATAGAGTGAATAATTCTTAATATACTTCTGACACCTAGTAAAAGAGTGGCATACCTGGAGAGCTCTCCACGGGCAGAAAATTGCCTGTCTGATTATTTTTCTGTGAGGGAAACACAGCTGAGTGTCCCATGATATTCCTATACTCTCAACAGTATATTCTGTTGCTACTTTTGGACAACTTTTTATCAGCCAGTGATATATTTTGTACTATTGACAACATGCTAATAGTTTCCGTCATTGTATTTTTTTTTTTCAGGCTCAGCTTCTGAAGAATCAAATAGAATATATATTTTAATACCTAAAAAGCAACCACTAATATAGCCAAGGCATGCATCAACACTATTTTTTCTTTTGTTTTTCTCCTTCCAGCTGTGGCTTGTTATTGGACAGCCATTTCAGTTTAACAGTGTGAGGAAAGAGCCATTCTGACATGCATTTTCTGGTGAAGAGTTAGTTCAGGCATCATTGGACAGGACTGTGGGTCTCAGTGCAGATGGTCTCTAAAGAATTTTTTTTGCAAACTGGACTACTCCATATCACTCTCAACTATGAAGAATTAAAGTATATTTTTCAGACTGCTTCTTTGTCATAGTCATTGGAGAGCTGCATTTTTTAATCACAGCTTTCCTTGGGCAATTTCCTTAACTTGCATCAAGCTTCTGAGCATTACATTTGAAAATTCAAAGTTTATTGTCTGACTAAGCATAGAGATATAGATGTTAAATGTCTGGGGGTTTTCTTGTTATACAGATGCTCCTTTTATGACAAATAGTACTTGACTTCAGAGTGACACTTGTGATCCTTCATGAACCAAAGCCCTGTCAAATAGTCTCAAGCTTGCAGGACACTAAATCATGTTGTAGAGGAACGACATCAGGAGTATGAATATCAACTCTAGGTGGTCTTGTCAGACTCCTTTTCTTCCCTTTCTTTTTCCTGGAAATTTTATATATACTTTCTACTTTTTCATGAAACTTTTCTGTGTCTTGAGGTTATTTTGCAATAAAGTAGAAGGTGTCCATATCATCAAGATAGTTCAACAGGCCAAGAAAAAGTCAAGGACCCCATTTACAGTCTATGGCAGATCACTGCATATTTCACAAAGAGTCCTTGAATGGCAAACACCCCTCAATTGCTTACAAATGCAGCAAAAACCAAGTTTCCTTTTAAAATGTAATACACAGGCAACACACTGAGAAATCAGTATATAAACCAGTGGGGAAAACAGTATGTGAAGTTTTATTTTAGCCTTTGATTGAATGTGAACTTTGGACCCGTACTGATGAGCCATGTATCTTAATGTATTTCTATTTATTGCCGCCTTTGAGAGGTCAGAGCTCTTCACAGTTACTAAATGCAAAAGAGACAAATATATATATTCTAAGTGTATGTTCCAGATCTTTATCTATAGAGGAAGAACAAGCTGGGAGGTCTGACATAAATGCAGCTTCAAATCAGTGTTTCCAGTTTTAATCTTTCTCAGTAATATGGCAAGAAACAATTTCATTACTTTCCCTTAATCTCTCTGAAGAAAAAGACAGAACACAGATACATGCATTTTAAGAAATTTTTTGCAACTCCCTGGTTAAAATGAGTTGAGATGATTTGGAAACATAAGTCTTTCATATAGCTGAAATTAAAACTGCTTTTGACTATAAGTGTCCAAAAAGCAGGAGGATCTGATTATTATGAGTATGCATTAGGTGGAATTCCAAAATGCACATTATAAACTTGACCAGACATAGAAGAGTGCTGGTTTTAGGTTACTTTTTTTGATTATAATAAGTGAAAATAGTTCTTCTGCAGGGGAGTGATGCAGCTTTGGCAAGGCAGAAACTTCCTGGATGGATGGTAGAGAGCCCTGACAATTTTGGTTGAGGTGGTGTAAGAATGACCAAGTGCACAGCTGACCTGGCAGGTCTGAGAAGACAAAACACTCTCTGGTGGTATTGAGCTTGCGCTGAGGGATGGACTGTGAGGAGAATCTTGTGACAGTTCTCCTTTTTACTTGGCCTAATTTCAGCATAGACAGTATGTCACACCACAGAATAAATATGTAAACTAAAGGTGCTGCAAATTTCTTCCCTCATTGGGAAAATAAAAGTCCTTTACAACATTGTCATCATTTTGCTTAAAGCCCTTCCAGGTAGGGATGTTCTCTGTGATTTATTTAGGTGATTGCTGACCTCTTCTCTGTCCTCACACACGCCTATAAATAATTGTCTGTGTGTGAGAAAATGAAGAGATAAATGAAATGAAGAAGAAAAATTCACATCCCAGAAATCAGTGGATTTGTTTTTCCACACGTTGGTATAATCCGTGAAATAGATGCATTGTCATAAAGATGCAAGGCTTTATTTTTACTTTTCAATAGATGTAACAGAGATTTATCACTTCTTTTAAAAATTGTAAACTGAAGCTTTGGAACAATGGACGTCTGCTCCTCTCTTGCTGGTCCTTTACATCTGTTCTTCAGAAGACAGCATAAGCAGGAGCTGCACAGAGCTTGTTCTGGTGTTTTGTATTAGGATGAATTTCACCACAGGAGACTTTCCTCAATACAAAAATAATAAGGGGGAAAAAAATCCTAAATAAATATTATGCAGAAGAGGGGAAGAACCATACCAAGCCACTATTAGTCTATAGTCATGTTGTCACATGTCAGAAAAAGGTGACTATAAACCTGCCTTTTTGCATTTTGAAGTCATTTCATAAATTTTGAAGAAGAAGATTCATCATTTTTCTCTGCAAAAAGGAGTTACCATCTTGATTGAAAATACATAATTATAGTAATGTTAAATTCCAGGTGTTTGTTTTGCTTTCTTTTTAATCAATCTATGTTAGATAATGGCCTCATTATACTAGGTTAATTGCTTAGATTGCTATTATTTGCCACTCCTCCCCCACCCTCCTTTGCACTCCCACCTAGCCACTTTCTGGTCCTTTTCTTCGTGAGGCTTTCAGATGGAGGTACCTTTTCAGGCACAATCTGTTTTCTTCTGTTTCCTCTGTGTACCCCGAGCTGAGTCCTGCATCCTCCCTCACTTCTGCTCTGGTGCTCATAAGCCCCTCCAGCAAACAAAATAAAGTGACCTTGCTTTTCCTCCTACATTTCTTAGCAGAACTGATTCAAGGTGCAAATAATGAGGTGAAAGGTGACAAAGGGGAATAGGAGAGCCCCTTCTCAGAAACAGTTATATTGGCTCAACTTTCCTCATGGGAACATGTCCACAAACAGGACAAACAACCCTCCCAACACACACTTTTGTAAGTATGGACACATCACACAAAGAGGTAGTTCCATCGTACTTAACAACAGGGACATTTTGGACCAGCACCAAAGTCCAGCCATGCATTCAAGGATCTTATTCCTACAAATTATTACTGGGTTTGTTTTTCACAAACAAAAAAAAAAAATAGAAACTGACTCTTCTTGAAGTGTAAATGGCAGAAAAGTATCTCACACACCAAAAACTTAATGTGAAACATAGAACTATTAGCAACTTCTCTTCCAAGAGTCAAATAGAACAAGGGAAAAAGGCCTGAAGATTTGCCACATTAGCAGCACTTTTCTTACAATAGATATTTTTCTTCCACCAATGCAAACTTAAAATCAGTAGAATTAGATGTTTGGCAGTGCACAAACTCCAATGTCAGAGCACCATATTGGATCAATGAAAAAGTGTTAGTGGATTTTAAATTAATTTTAACTATTTTTTTTAAAATAAGTTTGCAGTCACAGCATTGTCAAACTTCTGGGACAGAGAAGGAAACTGCTGAGGAGTGAAAAATAGAAAATAATGTGTGAGAATAACTGCCAAGCATTGACTTGCTGTCATTAGAGGGGATAAAACAACATGTTGAGATTTGCAGACTTACTTTATTGGAGAAGGTAGATTAAACAAGATGTGTCATTTATTCCATCATATCCAGTTCATGAAGCTGCACTATATAATTTCAAAATTCATCTTTCTTTTTCCTTCCATACTACAACAGTGATAAGAAAATGGATGGAATAAGTTTGATTTATAATACAATCCTGATAAACCCTTGGAATTGTGACTCCTTTCTGTATCTTTTGCACAGGAATCCAGACCAAACTGAGAATATAAGCTTATAGTCGCTTACAGAGACTTATAATGGTCTCTTATGTCAGCCCTCCAGGAAAGAAATCATTTCATGCTACTGTCGTCCTCTAATTTATTAGTACAGCCTGCTCAGTTCATCAGTATTGGGGTGGGAAGAGAGGAAGAAGATGAGCAAAGGGCCACCTATTGCTGAATTATAGATAGAATCATAGAATGGTTTGGGATGGAAGGGATCTGAAAGATGACCTAGTTCCAAAACTCCTGCCACGGGCAGGGGCACCTTCTACTAAAACAGGTTATTCAGACCCTCATCCAGTCTGGTCTCCAGGGATGGAGAGTCCACAACCTCTGTGGGCGAGTTGTTCCAGTGCCTCACCACACTCACCGTAAAGAATTTCTTTCTAATATGTAACCTAAACCTACCCTTCTTCAGCTTAAAGTCATTCCTCCTTATCCTATCATTACACACCCTTGTGTAACATCCCTCTCTAACCTACTTGCAGGCCCCCTTTATGTATGGAAGGCTGATCTAAGGTCTCCCTGGAATCTTCACTTCTCCAAGTTTAACAACCCCAATTGTTTCAGCCTGTCTTCATAGGAGAGGTGCTCCAGGCCTCTGATCAGCTCAGACTTACTCCTTTAAATCTGTGTTTGAGCTGTCTATGGGGGGAAGCAAGGCTGCTGTCACTGGAAAAAAAGTAGAGCATTTCCCTCAGATCTAGGTATAATAATGGCTAAAGAAAAGCTTTTTTTTCTCATTGTGGTACAAAGAATCCTTCCCTTCCTGTCCCAGAAGAATCTTTTCCTGCTTTTCTGAGGCTGCTCCAACTGCTTTGCAGTTGACAGTGTATTATCATGTTTTGATAAGAGAAAGAATGAAAGAAAGGAACAGCGACTCATATAATATGAGGGTAGGGGTGTGATTGTACCCATATATGTTGTTCACACCAAGCTCCACAAAGCTCTTCATAGTGCTGGAAGCAAATTAATGTCAATTATAGTTTACTGTTTTTACAGAAAAAATAGCAGAAAAAGAAAGAAGAAGAGTAATTTCTTGGTGTACAAGTTGACCAGGGATTATTTTATTGAATTTTTGCATTACGATAACATCTTTAGAATTTAGCTCAAAAGTGAGAGATAAGCATCTTATTGTTTTGTCTACTCTAAAAACGTACAGGAAGGGATAGTGTTTTCTTCACAGAGCTACGAATTTAAATGGAATGTACAAAGGACATGCAATTTCTGTTTTACAGACAAGGCTTAAAACATGGTGAATTATTTAATTCGCTCATGGTCACTAAAAAAAGTCAGTGGCAGGACTTGGGAAATAACTTGCTTTTAAGGTTCTAGCTCTCTCTTGGGAGGAGTATTTATTTATTTATTTATTTATTTATTTAAAGCTGTATTAAAGTATAAGTATCTCTAGAAAGGCGTAATATAAGAAAAGGTTTGGGAAGTGACCCAGGTAGATTAATATTAATGGCTTTGATGGAGAACTGAAACGCCATGAATGTCAGAATGCTTATTATCATAGAAATATCTTACACTATTAAGTCTTTCTTTTTAAACCTTTGCTATTATTAAAAAATTGAATATAGGGAACTTTGCTAAATATAGAAGGGAAGATGCATGCCAGGACAAAATCTGATTCCATTAACTACCTGCCACATTCTAGTGTTGACTTGTTCATCAGAATGACATCACAGAGACGGGAAGTGAACAAGTTCAATCACTTGCACATCATTAGTTCAGTAATAGTTTCTTTTAAAGGTGCCTTTAAGAAGCACTTAATTTAATGTTTTACCAAGCACTACCCATCAATGTGTCCTCGATCACACGAAAAATTCAGTTTCTTTCACAAAGTGCACCAAACAAAAGACAGTCCAGATTTCACATTTAAAAATGAGTAGTGTGACAGCAGTAATCATTATCTCGTTGACATTGATCTGTGTGCTGGCAAAGACTTCCTATTAAGTCCTGAACAGAGGCTGGCAGCTTCTACGGTTATGAAGCTCCCTGAGAGTGGGGAAATGAAGTAAAAACTTGTTTCAAAAAATTAAATTGTCTCTCGAAACCCTGTAGAGTTTTGTTGCTTGCTCAGGACAGGAGGAGTATTGTGCCAGAGATTCATGCACATCCTCACACTGCAAAGAGAGAAGAGGATGGAATAGAAATAGTGGCTATAAAGAATTCAAACCACTACTGATCCAATTATTAATATTTTTATCTTCAGACCAGATTTGAACTATATAACTACACAGTACATTGCTAACGAAATGCAGCCTCCTCTGGGATGGAATCTCTGAGATAGCTGATGGACACAGCATGCTGCCAGAAAGAAAGGGGAGGCAAAATGGAATTTTAGTACATCATGGAAAGCTCCTGCTGCTAAGGAAAGTGAAATGGCATATTTAGGAGCCAAGCCACTCTCAAAGTAGGGTAAATTGGGAGCAACTATTAAAAATTCAATGGAATAATGATACTGGTGAGAGAAAATAATAAGGCAACTATGTCCATCAAGAACAGACAAGGCTTCCTCTTCTGCCCAGTGCCATTTCCTACTCTCAGTTTGATAATGAGAAAAAAATAAAGTCCTTTCCAGACTGCGTGATTATTGTATGTCTACATCACACAATGGAACACAGTGCAAGGGTCTTAATCCAAGTAAATATCAAAATTGATGTATTCCCTTGCACTACAATGCAGACTTGTTTGGATCTGGAAGAAGGTAATCATCCTGAATCAGTACTGCGAAAAAGTTAAGAAGCACTGACCTTGGAGAGGCTTATTAGTTTGATCACACCACCTGCTTACCTATTGCACTGTGCCTAGAATCAAGCTGGCTCAGGTTTATCTGGTTTGTGTGTCAGTATCATCTTTTCTTACCTCTTGGCTTCAGCCTTGCAATGGGGAGACTAAGGTTGCACCTACTTGCATTAATCTGTCTATTTCTAAAAGTCTTGAAACAGTACTCCTTGTATTCACTATTAAAGCTAGTGCCAACTATTCCTGTGAAATGAAGTGAGATGACCAGGAATTTCCAATTTAATTAAGAAACTAGGAGACTCTCGACCTGGTGGGAAAAAGTACTCATGTTCATTTTAGGAAAAAATACCTAAACTTGGAACTCTAATTTCTTGATAAGCTTACATTTGCTTTAAAAATGAATAATTATAATGGCACAAAATATATAAGGGTATCAAATTGATTTTTTGTGGTTTATAGTGAAGGGAAACTGCCACTTCAGCTACTCTCATGTACAGCCTTTGTTTTGATTTTTCCATTGTTGAATATTTATAGCCATAAGAGACAAAGTGCAGCAAACAGTAAATTTATGCGTGTTTCCCACACATGATGCCATCTACCAATTAAGTCTCTCGAGTGACAATACTTTATTCAAATTCCAATGAAATTATATTTCTTTTTGAATGCAAGGGCAAGCTAGGACTTTTTTTTTAGGGGCTAAGGAATATATAAATTTTCTATTTCTGAAAATTTCTGAAAACTTACACAGTTCATAAAAAGAGTCTGTGATTTTTTTTTTTTTTTGATAATCTGGTTGGATTGTATAGTTTCAAAATATAAAAATCTTCATTATATTTCTTATATGGAGGAGATATTTTTACTAGTAAGTTTTTCTTAGATGTTACTATGGCTTTGGTACTCTAGTGATAGATGAAATGAAAATTTCTTTGCTTTTGGATTTGTTAGGGGGTGACAAATTGAATAATCTTATTCCAGGTGAGACTGCAACAACTCCCTGTGTGCTGACCCAACCAGTAGCAAGGCCGAGGATGTATTCCCAATGGTAGCATATACAAGCTCACCTATAAAAACACATCTCTCTAGTCTGGTCATCATAGACAGACATAATCACCACTGACACAAACACAAACAGCACCAGTGGGTGGTCTCATCCTGTTCACCTCTCTGGCTGGTCAGGATGAAGGATGATTAGTGGGAAATACACGCCTGTCTGTCTATCTATCTATCTATCTATGTACAGCCTGGATCCCTTCAGCTGCTGGGCTTAGTTGGTCAGCCTTCCCACCAGCCTTCCTTGGATCCAAATCTCCCCA
Source organism: Corvus brachyrhynchos (assembly GCF_000691975.1). Taxonomy (NCBI): domain Eukaryota; kingdom Metazoa; phylum Chordata; class Aves; order Passeriformes; family Corvidae; genus Corvus; species Corvus brachyrhynchos. Next base: position 2,519,165 of record NW_008238983.1, on the reverse strand, counting down.
GTTCCATGCACCTGGATATACGAGCCTCTGGGATCAGTCCTGCTCACACAGAGACACACACAATAAATTTCTGCAGCAGCTGGTTCTGAATTAGTTATCCCAATCCTTGAGAGAATTTTTAGCTAATTATTATAGACTAGAAAAAATATTAAAATGAAATATTTGGGAGATCCAAAAGCTGATTGAATGACCTGAGGGTTTGGGGGTTTTTTTCTAAATTGCCTAGATTTTGAATTTTTACCCTTATGGAAAAATTTGAAGCTCAAAAATTTCCCAAACATGGAAAAAAGCCCACATTTTATGCTCAGCTATTGATTAATGACCTGGATGGAAAAGAGAATGTTAAAAGCAGAGCATGGGAAAGCCAGAATATAAATATTTTTCAGTTCTGATTAATTCATTGCTGTAGACATATATCAAATTCAAATTGGCCAAAGTCAGTAGAAATACTCTAACATTAGTATTCTTTGGGTCAGATCATAGATCTTTAGAAGATGATGTTGATAAAACCGGCCCAAGATGGCTTTGTTACCTTGTGAAACTTTTTAATTTTTTTATGAGGACAAGGAACAAGTGGGGTTCTTTCAGGTTTTCATGAAGATTCTTTTTTACTTTCTGAGCTTCCAAAATAAAAGATGATAAATTAAAAGGTGATTTTTTTTTTTAATACCAGTGAATCCAATCTTCATAAAGATTAAAAGCTTCTGTCATTGGAGACCCAATCATAGATATTTTAACCTATGAAATCTGGAATTAGTTTTGGATGTGTGTAGATTTCTCAGGGGAACTGTGTTGTTTATTGTATTAGTACAATTGAGCTCTTTGTAACAAGATATGGGGAAAATGCAATGGGAAGTTCTCTTTTCAAAGACAATATGTTTCCAAAGTATATTTTTCCTTAAAGTAGATATGAATTAAAGTATCACAACTTATGTTAAATTATGCTGAGACAATAATGTTTTGCTTCAATAAATAACCAAAAACCTCTCTCCCTCACTTCTCCACAAATTCTTGCTAATCCTGTTACATTGCTTCAGTACTTCAGAGAGTGAGAAATTTCACAATGTTGAGGGAAAAGTCAGAGGTGACTTAGCTGAGACTTAGTCTGAGGTTTACTTAGTGGCCTTAGATAGAGTAATTATACATAGGGCAATGTATATGTATCTCTATGATACATATGTGCATCATAGAGACCACATTAGTCCCTTTTATCCTGGTATATGCCCAGATAGAGCATGTCTTTATTTTGCTGGTTTTAAATACAAATTTCATCATATGAACATAAAAAGTGTGCCTTAACAATTTTACATTGAAGGATATTTCTTAGTCTTGCTCATTTTAAATTCTCAAAAAACTTTCAAAATAGTCAAGGCAAAGAGATTTCAATCTGTAAAAATGTCAGTATAGAGCTGAACATTAAACAAGTTCTATCTCTACAGGCAAAGAGGAATTCCTTTTGTGTTAGCACACGAGGAAATGAAAAAATAAATTAGAATGATAGAATCATAAAATGGTTTGGGATGGAAGGGACTTTTAAAGGTCATCTAGATCAGTTCTGCTGCACAAGCAGGGACAACTTTAACTAGATCAGGTTGCTCAAGACTCCATCCCGTCTGATCTAGAATTTTTCCAGGGATGAAGCATCCAAAATGTCTCTGGGCAATCTGTACCAGTATTTCACCAGTCTCATAGTAAAAACAAAAGTCTTCCTTACATCTAGTCTGAATTTACTCTTTTAGTTTAAAGTCTTTACCTCTTGTCCTGTCACTACAGGGCCTAAAAAAATGTCTTATCCTCATCTTTCTTATAAGCCCCCATTAAGAACTGAGATACTGTAACAAGATCACCCCTAGAGCCTTCTCTTTTCCAGGCTGAACAATCCTGAATCTCTCAGCCCGTCTTCACAGGAGAGGTGCTCCATCTCTCTGATTATCTTTGTGGTCCTCCCCTGGACTTACTCTAACACATCCATATCTTTACGGTGTTGGGCCTACAGAGCTGGACACAGCACTGCAGGGGGGGTCTCACCAGAATGGAGAAGAGGAGCTGAATCCCCTCCCTCTTCCTGCTGGCCACGCTGCTTTGGATGCGGCCCAGGACACAATTGGCTTTCTGGGCTGTGAGTGGACATTGCCAGCTCATGTCCAGCCTCTCATCCACCAGCACCCCCGAGTGCTTCTCGACAGGGCTGCTCTTAATTCCTTCATGCCACAGAGTGTTTTAACAGCAGGGGATACTCCTACTCAGGTACAGCACCTGGTACTTGGCCTTGTTGAAATTCCCTAATGCTCACTTCTTGAGCTTGTGCAATACCCTTTGGATGGCATTGCATGCTTCAAGGGTTTCAACATCATCACTCAACTTGGTGTCACCTGCAGACTTGCTGAGAGTGCACTCAACCCGTTTGTCCATGTCATTGATGAAGGCATTAAACAGTACTGGTCAAAATATGGTCCCTTGAGGGATATCACTTTTCACTGGGAACCCACAATGCCATCAGGACATTGACCTGTTGTCCACTAGCCTCCGGATGTGATCATCCAGGCTATTCTCCATGCACCAAAGAGTACATTTATCAAGTCCATATGCTTATAATTCAGAGAGAGGGATATTATACTGGACCAGGTCAAAAGTCTTACAAAAATCCAGAAAGATGACATCTTTAGCACTTTCCATGTCCACCGTTGTAGTCACTTGACCACCTAAGGCCACTAGGTTGGTCAGGCAGGACTTGCCCTTGGTGGAGCTGTGCTAGCTGTCTCAAATCACCTCCCTGTCCTCCATGTGCTTTAACATAATTCCCAGGAAGATCTGCTCCATGATCTTCTCAGGCATAGAGGTGAGGGTGATAGTTTGGTAGCTCCTGGGGTCCTCCTTTCTATATTTGCTAAAAATGGGTGCAGTATTTCCCTTTCTCCAGTTAACTGAGACTTCACCTGTATGCCATGGCTTTTCAAATATCATGGAAAGTGGTTTGGCAATAACATTAGCCACCTCTCACGGGACTCTGGGATACAGCCTATCAGGTCCCATAGACTCAATATATTCAGCTTCCTCAAGTAGTCACAAACCTGATCTTCTTTTACTGTATCTAAACACAAGATTCTGTCTGTCTGAAATTATCTGCAGAGTAGAGAGTAACATAGGAAAATCTAGGCTTTTCCCCCAAAAAAGAAGCTGCATTGCATTTCTAGAAGGGTGGCCTATGCCAAACATAATGTATCAGTACCTCCTTTCTGAAAATACATGTAATTCTCTCTGTGCAATGGCTGGCTAACAAAGGTATTCAGCCTTGTAGCTCCAGTTACAACCTTCTGTCAGCCTTAATGCACATTTATATTATAAAACATTATATCAGGTATCAGTACCGCTGTGTTTTCCAAGTTAAAAAAAAATACATGGTGTGGGTTGGTTGTGCAAAAAACCATCATTTTGAAAGACTATATATATGTAAGGATACAAAATGGCAAATCTACAGCTGCTTGATATAGTGTGTTCTCTCATTCTTCAGTTTACAAGAGGATCAAATTTAAATGCATATTCTACATTTTGTTTTCCAAATAGTGTTATTTCATTCACATCACAGCAACAACAGAATTAAGGTTTCTTGCACAACTCTATGGGTAACATTTTCAAGTCTCTACGTTGTGTGGAAAAAAACTCTCTATCTTTTAAATCTTTTGAAAAAGAAATTACTTCTATTCGAAAAGCACCAAACCAAACCCAAAACCAAAGAAATTCACAAAACTAAACAAAAACCCCAGAAACAAACAAAAGTTCGATTTTTAAGTTGAATTGCATATATGTAGCACACTGGATTTAATCCTTTAGCAATATTGGTTTTTTGAGTAGATGTTTAAGAGGGTGCCTGATGGATATCTCACAGTGGCATGCTCATACTGACTCAGTCTTGTGCATCCTCCTTTGCTGCAATCAGAGCTTAAACAAGTGATACAACAGTTATAACTGGCAGGAAAAAAACATTCCCTGAAAATTCAAATAAATTGTGATTGAGCCTGTGCAGTAGTACAGTCCTTAGCATGGGGCATTCTGGAAGCAAAACCCATGGGTGTAAATATATGTCTGTTAGAACTGCCCACCTGTCTGCATGAAACTTATGGGCATAAAAAATTGCCTGCCAGTAATTTCCAGCTCCTTTGTCAATGTTTTCCTCTGGGATGGTCCTTAATTCCAAGAGAAGGTTTTTTTAGTATTTACTTCGATCTAAAAAACTTCTGTTCATTTGTTGACAGAGATTTTGAATCAAGCTCATTGAGGTCTCTGGAACATTAAATAGATTCTCTTTGGGAGTATTCTAGACTCCCAAATGTACTTAGCTTCAGATGCAATATTCAGCTGGTGTCTCCTGGGGAGAGTGTGATTTGAATAAAAAGGGCTGCTTTCAGCAAAATTCTTTTTATTTTTGCCATCTGATCTCTTCCTCTCTTCATCTCTCCCAGTCTAGCTGTTCTTGCAGGGGTAGAAGTAATTGCAGTAAACCAGGCTACATTCTGGCACAACAATCCTACTGTGCTTAGCTTTTTTACCCTGAAATGTTACAGGAGAACTAGAGGGATGCCAGAAGATGAAGGTAAGCCACTGTAATGCAGAGAAAACCAAGAAAAAATTGCCCATTGATTTCTTTGTTCTGGGTCTCCCTCCAGGGGCACTCAGCTCAAGCTGACCTGCTGCTGTATCACTTTATTAAATTCTTTAATTTTTTTAATCCAACACCTGAGACTCTGCCCTGGGAAACCTGGGGTTGAACCTGAAGGAGGAAGTGGGCCTGACAATGGGAGTGTGTGTGAGGGGGGAGTCAAATGGGAAACCCATCGGCTTACTGGAGCAGCCCACTGCCAAAGGGCTCTTCTCCTGGCACTTAGTCTCAGGTGGTGTGTGTGTATGACTCCCTGAATGCTGTGAAAATACTCATGTGGCAGCTTCTCCTTTAGCAATATTACATATCACAGAATCATAGAATAAATAAGGTTGGAAAAGACCTCTGAGATGATCAAATCCAACCCTTCATTGATCACCACCTTGTCAACTAGACCATACCACTAAATTTTTTAATACATCCAGGGGTGGTGACTCCACCACGTCCTTGGGCCATTTTAGTCCATTCTAAAATTTAACAAGCCTTTCCGTTAAGAAATTCCCCCTGATGTCCAACCTGAACCTGTCCTAATGCAGCTTGAGGGTATGTAGTCTCCTCTTGTTAGTAGTTGCCTGGGAGAAGAGGTTGACCCCCAGTAAGGAGGTAGTACACTTCATTAAATTATTTATATCAAAAAACAATTCCAGAGGGTAAAATACATTTTGGAATGCTTGGAACCAGGTAAGAGCTGTATCAAACTTTTTGAATCTTCCCATTATTCATCTGAAAAGAAAGAAGAAAAGTGCAAAACTACGTAGACATTTGTCAGGTCTGTGAACAAATGAGGTGTTGGATTTTTATGCCTTGTGAACTTGAAAATTTGAAGCTCTGTATTTTCTAGTGTCATGGTAACCAAGAGTCACAATCATTATTGTTATTCTAGAATGTATTTCATTCCAAAACAGTGGTTTAAATGGCAATTCAATATAGAGTTTTCAGGAATAACTTAGACTCAAATGGATATAACAGTTTCTTAATCTGTTCCTCTACAGTATTCTGCATTATACCAGATCCAATTGGAAAAAAAGGTAAAAACTGGTTCCAACCAGTACAAACAGTTTCCAGTTGGTTATACTGGAGAAAAGCCAATTGCATAAATAACGATCTTTTTCTGAAGTTATTGTATTTCTTCTTGTCCCAGTTTGTGACAAATTCAGAGGAACATCCAAAATGAACATCCTCTGATAGAAGGCAGGTTACAGCCGCCCCTTCCCTGCAAGGTTCGGAAAGAATTTTCCTCAGAAGAAAAGTGAAAAAAACTATTTATTTAACAAGTAAAGTGCATTCAGGCACGGAAAAAAAAAAAAGAATAATGCTAAATAATAAAACATCTCACTGTGGAGAGACCCTGAGTAGATTTCAGAGTCCTTTGTGAGTGTGGCTTTCTCCTCTCTGGAGCTGGGGTTCGGCGTGGACTTCTCTGGGCCATGGTGTAGGGCCTCCCAGTATATTCTGGTGTTGCTGAACAGTGCAGAAGAGAAGAAGAAGAAATCAAAGTCCCAGGGCTCCGTGCTTTAGCTAATGAACAAAAAACTAGCTAAAAAACAAGAGGATGACACTCTCTTCCCTGCTGCAGTGAGCCAAGAGAGGAGGAAAAAAACCAGGAATATGCTTTCCTTGGTTCTGCAGCGCAGAACACAGAGGGGTGTGTGTCCTTGAGCACAAACTGCTTTGAAAAGTTCTCCTGGCTTCTCTCCCCCCTCTCCTGAGAAACAGCTTAAAGAAAGGCATAGGATTCATGTCTGGCATAGGGCAGATGATAGGGAATACAATATCATACAGTCACCCCAAGACAGTTCTGGAAAGGTCTGAATGATTTCAAGTATCTAATCAATAGCTTTGCTAAATTGCCAGTAGATACAAAAACAAATGTTAGCTGTAATACTAACTTGTTTACTCATCCAAAATGATTTGATTTTCATTTAATATGCTTTCTCACCTTTTCATGTTGTTCTGTCATTCTACTGTGGATGGAAAGGTGGCCCTCATTACTATGATTGAACTCATTCATATAGAATGCATTTTAAAAGACTTTCCTTTGTTCCAATCTACTTCCAGGTTGAAATCTTGTGAAATATGCAACCTTTTGCTATTTTGGGGAAAATTTAATCTGCATCCCCATGTAGCCTGAAGAGCTGCCTCAAAAAGAAAAAGTGCCCTGAGGCTGCACACAGACCCAAGAACACACCACCAAATTACATCCTTCTCTGCAAAAAAAATTTCATTTGCTGCTGATTAGGAATATAAATAATAGAAACACCAAACTTTCCAAATTCTAAAATTTGGAAAAAATCAAAATTCTAAATGTCATCAGAATAGCAAAGAGTTCATTCTGATTTATTTCCCTGGTTGAAATGTTTCAGCTTCTAGATTTATCAGTACATAAAATATACGCATAATGTTATGAACCTTTCACTTTATTCTGTTTTTTAAATGTCATACGAAAGGAAGAGTATTTTATTTCTGTTTGGGAAACAGGGAAGCCAGGATTTTTTTTTTCCCTCACAAATGATCCAAAATATTTTTAAAACAAAATATTTATTAATAACAGTTTTTTCTACTTTTATCTCATCAGTAGAACTAATTTCAATAGTGATAATAAAATCAAGTGCAAAATAAGCACATATATGCACATTTTAACCGTATTTTATTAAAAGCTGCCTGCTTTCTGGTGATGAAAAGCAATATTTAAAGAATACAACATGGAAAACTAAATCACTTTATCCAGTAACTGTACATTTAATTTTTTATGATTTCATAAAATGTGTACTACAGGTGTGAATTTGTGTAGGCTGAGTTATACTTCAAATGAAAATAGTTTGCTGCCAAATTTGCAACTTTTCACTTTTTGGTTATTAATAGTGTGAAAATTCTTATTTTATAAAAGTTTTTCAGTCAGAAAACTGCTCAGATCGAAATAGTAAGGGTTATCGTTTAATGTCTAGGGAAAATTAAAAACACCATATTTGTTCCTTATTACAAAGTGCATATAAGAAGGGATCCTTCCAAACTACATTAATATCTGTAAGGTAATAGATGATTTTGATAAAATGGTTCTGTAGGAAGCAATATATTACTCGTATGTGTGTGTGTGTGTACATACATGCATACATATAAAAGCATTAAAAGATGAGCAGACATTAACTGGGTTGAACTCAGGTTATTTCCTTTTAATTATCCTCAAAAATCAGGAAGTCATGTATTAAAATATGTGTACCTAATGATGGCACCATGTGATCCATGGTACTTAATGATCTCTACAGGCAAAGATTGTCAGATTGTGAGAAACGGATCACTTCTGTAGAATGCTGATAGCATCTTTTTCCTCAGCCTGGTCAACTTTGGAGCAATATCAGTTGGAAACCAAAGTGCATGCTGATAGAATTACTAAAAAATATCAGCTTATGAATTTACGTTCTGCATCTTCCATTTGTCATTCTTTTATTTTTTTCCTACTTTATATTCTGGACACCTTAGTCTTACAGAATAAGATGAGAAATCAGATATAACATTATTTTAATTGCATGTTTGGCATCTTAATCAGAATGCCCTTCACTGACAGACATGAAGGGTGAGCTACCCTAGAATGCAAGTAAGAAACCATTCAGGTATGATATATATAAATATGTATACATATATCATACCTGAGATATATATCAGGTATATATATCTATCTGAGACAGTTGGGGTTGCTCAGCCTGGAGTAGAGAAGGCTCTGAGGTGACCTTATTGTGGTCTTTTGATACCTGTAGGAGGCCTAAAAGAGAGCTGGAGAGGGACTTTTTACAAGGACATATAGTGATGGGACAAGGAGGAATGACTTAAAGGTAGAAGACAGTAGGTTTAGATAAGGTAGTAGGAAGATATTCTTTACTGTGAGGGTGTTGAAGCATGGGAACAGGTTGCCCTGAAAAGGTGTGAATGCCTCATCTCTGGAAGCATTCAAGGACAGGTTGGATGGGACTTTGAGCAACCTGGTCTAGTGGGAGGTTCCCTGCCCAGAGCAGAAGGGTTGGATCTCGATGGTGTTTAAGATCCCTTCCAACCCAAACCATTCCGATTCTATGAAATAGTTCTCCTGCATCCTGTCTGTCATGGCTTAGGAATAAGGAGATAGTTCTCCTTCATCTTATCTGTTGTGGTGTTCCCCAGTTTAGTGTTCCCACTGAAACCCTCTAAACCATGTGCTTGTCACTCAGTCTCACCATCCCTGTGCGCTGGGGTGGAGAGGAGAATTGGAGGCAATTTATTGGAAACAGTAGCAAAAGAAGACAACAAACAGTAACAGTGACAACACTAATGACAGAGGGTACATGAAAGAGGCAAGTGATTCACATGGAAACCCCCCAGCAATATCCAACCATTCCCTCCACCATGCCATGCCACTCGGAAGGGAGCTCTTCCCCAGTCCCTGAAAAAAGGTGGTATATAAAACCTCTTTGTCTTAGCCATGCCCCCTCCTGGCTACTGCAAAAGTTAACCCTGTCCTGGCCAGAACCAGGACATTAGCCAATTTTCTCACTGTCATGCCACTGTCCAAAGAGAAGTTCTTCAGAGGAAACATTGAATGATACTGAGTTTCAACAGTCCTTAGATGGCATAATACTCACAGGAAATCAATTGGTAAAGATTTGCTTTACATTTTAATGGTGAATAATTTTAACAGGGTTTTTTATTTGTTTGGTTTTGTTTTGTTGGGTTTTTTTATCTTTTAGAAACAGAAGAAATGCTGTTTTTCAAATGTAGTTAAGAAGTGTCTTATACTTTGTTATTTCTTAAGTCTTTTAGGCTGGGGTGGGTCATGCTTAATACCACTTAATTCCTTTTCATCTGTGTTTTTGTTTATGGCCTATAATTTGTAGTGTCTTCAGAACTCTGCAATTAGTCAGAGACTCAGTAAAGAACCTTTTGAAAAAATGGTCCTTAGCCTTTCACTTTCATAAGCACCAAAATTCAATCAAAAACTATTTTTAAAGTGAGTAAAAGCTACAGTGGCAAATCTATTAAAATATGTTCAATCATTAACTTCTTTGATTTAACATCTGTCTAAAACATAACATCAAAAATTGAATAATTTATCATCTAATTGCATAAAAGCTCAAGTAATGTAAGGCATTAATTAAAAATTTATATAAAATTCAGAAGAAGAAAGTTGAGTAGGAACTATTTGATTACCCATGCATTATGATGGCTATAGTTGCTTTGAAAGACTAATCTATTACAAATCACAAATGCTTAACAGTGAATAACACTCTAAGTGCCTTAGAAACCTATCTGATGATTTTCAGAAAATGCATTAGCTATAGATTTCTTCAGATTCTATATTTAGATGCATAGATATGCCAGTTCTTCTTTTGCTTTTGTAACTTATTAACCTAACTGTATGTACAAACTCTTATGTAAACATAAGAGAATAAGGCTTTCAGAACTTTCTGAACCTTGTTTCATAAATGTACAGACCTCAGGAGCAGGTTTCAGGTTTGCTTCTCAGGCTCATTTTCAATCCTGAAGCCATAGAAGAATATTATAGCCATAACATCAACTCTTACGTTATAGTCATTATGGTGAGAAAAAATAAACAGCTATTATATCAACCACATTTTCTCTTCAAATTATCAAATAACTCTTAGAACTGATGAAGACTAGAGAACTTTTAAGTGTAGGTTTCTTCTTTCATAGTCAGCTAATAGTGTTTGAAAGTAGTTAGTTATTTAAAACATTTGTGCCAAACCGCTTTTAGAATTAGAAAAATTGGCTCAGAAATCAGAGTATCCAGATGGATGCAAACAGCACAGGTTTTAATTTAAACAGGTTTGTCTGTCACCAAAAAAATGGACCTGCTTTGCAAAGTTCTCTCTTTAATACTCCCACCAAAGCCTATTCTCATGAATCATTCACTGAGATATACCTATGTAAATGAGGACTTATGAAACCAGGCCCTAAGCTTATTGAAATGAAAAGTGCTGTTCAACACAGTTTGGGGTACTCTCTGAAAGAATATTTAGAAAATTATTATTTTCCTTTTTACAGAAAGCACAGTTATTATTTTGTCTAACACTGGTAAGTTTTCCAGAAATCTAGATTTACCTGAGAAAATAGTAGATTGAAGATAATTTTTTCTCTTATATTTTCCTCTTTTTTAAATTTTTCTTTTTCTTTCTTTTTGGTTTTTGTTTGTTTATTTTTTTACTATTCTTTCTTCTGTTTTTGCTGACTGCTATTTATCTGCCTGCTGAGAGGATGGGATATATTTCGTCCACTTTAAGAGTGTGCTGTTGTCAATCCATCCTTTCATGAGAATGGGATTAGTGTTTTAAGTGTTCTCAGTTTGATACCAGTACAGAAAAAAAAATTAGAATTATCACAAACAAAAAGTAAAATTGAATATACATTTAAGAAATATAATACAGAATTGACATGATAATAACAATCAGGCATACTAATGACACTTTCAGGTTTGGATAGCTCCCAAAAGACTTGAAAAACTCAATTGCCAACCATTTTGAAAATACACTCAGAAATATGTTCATTTGTAACATCAAAATATTTTTAAAAACAGTGTTGAAATTAAAGGTAGGTGACCACAACTTAGAAAATACCTAGGTAAAACTTTCAAAAATCAGAGGGAGTTGTCTCTTAGTAGCAGGTTTAATGGGACTCCCTTTTTTTCCCTCAAAGTGGAATGTTTGAAAGATCCAAAACTTGCATTAAAAACAGAAAGTACTTAAGACACTCAGAAACCTACTCAGCCAGCTTTTCTGTTATGTTCTGCTCTTTAGGTTTCTTGTTTGCTTCGCTTTACCTTTAAAATTAACTACTTTTACTTTTTTTTTCCTTTTATTTTCTTTTTTTTTCCTTTTTTTTTTTTTTTTTTTCCTTTTTTTTTTTTTTTTTTTCCTTTTTTTTTTTTTTTTTTTCCTTTTTTTTTTTTTTTTTGGTAAAAAACAGACATGATACTGCTGTGTACTGTACGAATTACAGCTATGGAGGCTTAGATTGCTTTTTATCATTCTAATTACTAAGATTCCTGTGCAAAGATGACTCAGTGACTCAACTGAAAGGAGTGTGAAGTTATTTCACATTTCCTGCATTGTTTAAGCTATCAAACAGAAAAAATTAAACGGAAAAAGCATACTTATTTTGAAAAGGATATAAGCAAGAAATTCAATTAAGAAAGCAGTTCAAACATTTATATAAATGTGTGTGTGTGTGTATGACTGTGCTCTCAGGTGCACAACCACAGTCCTGTACATGTACATAAACATATTCATAGATAGGCTACTAATATATGTGTTGAAGTAACATTTCCATTTTTTAAGGGATAGGCTTTATGACGTGAAATTAAATTGCATTAAGTTACTAATTCTACTATTACTACTATCACTACCACTGCTACTACTACAACTAAAGCTCACCAAACTCAAAACAAAAAAAATCCCAACAACAGATTTCCACTAAAATGGATCTGGTAGGTTTTTTGGGTGGAGAGCAAGAAGATGAAAGATGGCAAAGGAATATTTTGGTTTCTTTTTTAGTGGTTGTGCTATGTAGTACAGGTATGAGTACAAGCAACCAAAAGTGTAGATTTCTATTTTTGGTGACAATGCCAACTAAACATACACAACTATAACCCCTGTCTGATATGATTTTAAAACTACATTTTCTTATTCTGAAAAGACTGTTTGAACTGGAAGATTTACAGGATACTCTGAAATCAGAATATCTTGATGACTTTGTTCTACTTCCTAGATTGAAATATTAATTAGACAAAAGATTAGCTTCTTTTCAGATGAATATATGAAGCACCAAGATGCCAGGCAAAAAAACATTCTCACCGTCATTTGGATTTTGAGACTCAAGAAAATTTGTCTTGTGGACTTGTTAAAGATGGAATTCTTGTTTTGGGAAAAGATTATGAAGAGAGACACTTTCCACCAGAGGGTCAAATAACTCTAAGACATTATTTACAGTCAGGGACATGGCTAAATCTTGGCAGTTCACTTAGTTTTTGATTCAACTAACATGCTTGCAAAATAATCTTTCACTGGCAGCAGGGTACTGTAGAGCACTGTACAGAGTCCCAGTGTGTGACATCTATCCATGGTCCTGAAATTTCATGTGTGATAAAAATTTCATAGAATCATAGAATCATTTAGGTTGATGTCCTGGGTTGCAGTGTATTCTATTACCATCCTCATGAGCTGTTGAAGCCAGGTGGGGCAGTGTTTCCCTGCCTCCTCCCTCCGGACTATCTTCTGCTAATGAGCCCATCAGTTCCTTATCTCATGACTCATCATCCCATTGTGAGATGCTCCACCCCCAGGGAAGAACCAAGCATTCCATCCTGGATGTAATCTGAGATTCCAAACACCACAGACACCTTTCCACTGGATTCCCAGAGGACAGGAGCTACATAACCACCACTGGACCTTCTGAGGAAGAGCAGCCCCTTCTACGGGATCACTGCTTCAACAGAACCACATCCACCACTTCAGGAGGACTGCAGCCACCATCTTATGGGACTGCTACCGCCACCCTGACTGACAGGGGTTCAGGCTGTATCCTGACTCTGTCAGTTTGAACCAGTGGTTTCTGCCTTTATTTTAATTTCCCTATTAAATTGTTATTCTGACTTGATGCCTCCCTCTGGTTTGCTTTCAAACTAGTACAGTTGAAAAAGACCTCTAAGATAATTTCATCTTATAAATATCTAATTTCTTTTTCGGAGAAAAAAAAAAAAGACATGAGTAGAATAAATGGACAGTCATAAACTTGGTAAATATAACTGTTTGAATAATACTAAAAACCTATCAGAACAGTGGTTTGTGGGAGACACTAGGTATTACCTAAATCAAATGCACATTTAGCTATTTCTACTTATCAAAAAGTATTTTTATGAATTGCCTTCCTGCTTTTTGATGCATTACTCCAAAAAAAAAAAAAAAAAAAAGAAATAGGCTTCCTAAGAAAATAAATTAATGGTAAAAGTAAATATAACCTTGTTCCACTCTATCATGGTTGTACTATGGAAACACAACTTCATTCTTTCTATGACCCTTTCCTGCTTATCTTTTGTCTCCTATAAGCCAGAAAACATGGCTCTTCACCCCACTTCTCTTCAGGTACAACAGCCATGGCAGCAAAATAAACAAAAAACTAACAAACAAAGAGGGGAGAGACATTTGACAGAAAGATTTTTCTCTTTCTTTAAATGAGAGAAATAAATATTTTAACATTAAAACATTTAGTTTGTTTCAATAACAAATCTGATTTTTTTTTTTTTCTCAGAAACCTTTGTCCTGGAAACAGCTTATCCCTCCATAGCCTGTTTTGCAAAAATATTTTATCAGAACCTTAATCCTTCCACCTTCCTTTATTTACAATTGTTTGTTTACAAATATGTAAGGAATTATTGTAAAGATAACAAGTCCCTTAAGAACTTTTGACTAAAGCATAACATGGCCTTGGACATTCTGTTTCAGACCACTTACTGTTGCTTAGTACCTTGAGGGAAATGTATGTAGATCTCCTTCTTTCCCCTACAATCATTTTCTTCAGAGTTGGTTAGTTTATATTAACATATTATATAACATTAAAGGCCTGTAATTCAAAGAGGCCATTAAATATCACCTCACAACTCTACAGTCACAGCATATTTTCCTTCCTAGGCTCTGAGATCTTCCCTAAAGTTAAGTTTCCATCTATCCCATTATGTGATTTTGGACATTTTTAGAGGAAAAAAAAAAAAGATTTTACATTTAACATCACCATGGGGATATGCAGTGGCTTGAACTTGGTCAGCTGTCAGATACCCATCCAGCTGCTTTCCACTCCCCTCCTCAACAGAACAGAGAGAGAAAATAAGGTTAAAGGAATAGTAGGTCAAGGTAAAGACAGAAAGAGCACTTACCAATAACCATCACAGGTAAACAGACATGATTTGGGGAAATAATATTTTAATTCCCTGACAATCAAAATAGGTTTGGATAGTGAGAAACAAATACAAATTAAAACAACACCTCCCCTCCTACCCTCCTTGTTCTCCATCTCAACTCAACTCCTTCATTCCCCACTACCTCATCCCTCCAAGTGGCAAAAACTAAACAAAAATAAACTTGAGTGTTTAAAATATTTTTCAAGGTCAAATACTGTCTGAATGTGAACTAAGTAGGTCTTCTGGTGTATTTAAAGCCAACTGCTGTTAGTTTTATGACAGGGATGGCTACTGAGCTGACCAGCACTCTGAGTTAGACCTGTATTTTACTTCACCCATTTGAGAATCTCAAAATACCAAGAGACTTTCGAATTCTGGATACTGGCTTTTTCTTTAGAATAGAGACTGCAACCATACACTTTTCAAAATTGGAAAAAAAAAATCCTCTTAGTGAGACTAAATATAAGCAGAAATACAATAAGCAACTTTTTTCTCACATTGCATCTTTTCAAAATTAGTACTTTTATTCAAAGTTGTATGCAGCAGCTGAGTGAACCTTACTGGTTCCAGTAAACTCTTAATCCTCAGGTATGGTCAGGCACCCCAGAAAGTACTTATTTCTGTTGGTTTTGAAGCCTGAAGATATGTCAGCTTTTTGGTCTTCTTGGTAGCTTTGTCTAGTTTTCTCTCTTTCTGCTTGTTCCACCTCAGACTAGAGAAATATTTCCCTTTTAACCTGTCTAGTTTACCTGCATGGAAAAGCAGACTTACTCCGCCCTCAAAGTCTTCCAGCAGAATTCATGTGCAGCATCCACTACAATGCAAACAGGCAGATGTGCTCCCTTGCTGTTTTGTAGTGCAAACAGTGGTTGTGAATAAATGCATTGAACAATCTTGATCCGTAAAATCACTTGTTCCAACAAAATACAAACGTTTTAACATGTTAAGCTTTTTTTTTTTTTTTAAATAAACAGTGGTTTAGAACTGTAATCTGGAAAACAGATTGAGTCCTTTCTCACAGTTTGCTTAAGAAAAGTGCAATTTAAGTCTTGCTCATGGAACCATCAGTGACAACAGTGGAAATGTCTTCTTCTGCTCGGATTTTCAAAGTTCTGTTCAAAACCAGGAGTGTATTTATTCGTCTCAGCTTCTTCAATTCCATTTGCAGGCATCTGGAAAGGATTAATAGATTACAGAGTAAAGCTAATCCAGAAGCTGCTATTTAAAATGCAACAAATTTAATGAAACTATACCATTGTATTCTTGGACAAAATACTATGCAACAATGTGCGTCAGACACACTGGATGTAATTTAGGTGACACATATTTCTCAGAGATTTATAATTGCAATCCCTGATTATGTGAAATATTCCCAGATGATCCTAGAAGGTCCATGCTGCAGATGAAGAAGAACAATGAAATTTTGGCTCATTTATTTGGTATTTTTGACCACTATAACTAGGGATTTGGGGAGAGGTGGGGTATCTTTTCTGATTCTCATCAGTTAATCAATTTGACTTTGAGAAAGATTCAGCACCAAGCATTGAAGTGAGGAGATTATATGACATCATTTTGTCCTCTCTTCTGTAGTCAACTCATTAAATTTTATGGAAATTTAAATTAAATGCAGGAAAATACATCTGGTCAATTGCAAATCAAGAAGACATATCTATCCTAACATCTGCAGCTGATCACAGGAAGATATTAATCATGAATCACTGTCAAAAAACAAAAGTGGTATATAATCACTTTGCTTGTATTTTTTTCACAGCAGTTAACTTCAATCTTTGTGTATTGCTGTAACTTTGCCTGAAAAAAGTTAAAAATCACGACTATTTAGATTTGAGAATATAAGCACAAAGCACCTTTCAATATTTTTTACAGTAAACTTCATTAATTTATCCCTTCACAATATACTCTCAAATCTTTTTTGATTGCCCTTATTTAACATTTCTCTAGGATTTTCTTAAAATAGCCACACAGGTGACACACTTCTACCACTTCTATGTAGAAATACAAGATTACTTTTTTTCTGTTTTACTAGCAAGTTTCTTTTGGATGTGAAAACATTCTTTGATGAAGACTGTGATGAAGGGAAAAACTATTAAAAGTTAATGAATTCTAAAAGTATACTTTTTATGCCTGTATTATGCTAATACAGATTTCACATTCTCATTTTTTGCTAATCTCTATGGAAACCTTTTGCAGATTCAGTAGTCACAGAGTAAGGACTGGTACAGTACTAAAAATGAATCCAAATCCACTCCTAAAAACCTAAAGCCAAAATGTATTTCAAAAAAAGTATTTCCTGTGTTGATAATAAACACAGAACTTTGGTGAATAAATCCAACTTTGAGACCTCAATTTTGTGCTCAGATTTTCTGTATATAATTTGCATTATGCTTTTCATCTCATTGTAGAATCCTATTTTTCACACTGAATTCAAAATCATATCTTGTCAAGAGAAATTCATCTGTAAAATAATCAGTGGATAATTTCAGGACCTCAGTGGAATTATACACAAGCTGGAAATTAGGGAGGTATTTACCCTGCTTGTTGAATTGGAGCTCAGGTATTTACAGGTAGAATTTTTGCATGCCAATTCAGTGAAGCAGCAAGATAAGAATTCTTGTGGTCATGGTAGAAATATTATCCTTTTCTTTGGGTGGCAAGTAAAAGCTTTATCTCTTATGATTATCAGTCCCGTACCAATTCTGAGAGAAGTTCAACCAGCGTTCAGGGAAACAACTTAAAACTTTAAATTGTAAAGGCATTAGACATCTGCTCTACAAAATGGACATGATCAAACAACAAGAAAACAAGCAAAATATACAGACATGCATTTCTAAATTCCTTCCTGTAACTTAATTCAAATCCTAAGAAGTTAATATACACTAAAAGGAAAGGTGATATGGCTACTTGGCTGCGAACACCATCAGTTTGGCCTCTGCAGAATAAAACAAAAGTAAAATAAAACAAAATTAGTAGCTCTCATTTCTTTTAGAATGAGGATAGCAAAGAAAAAAAATCCTCAGAAACATACCACTTTTTTTTTTTCAATTCTATTTAGTCATATTATGTCAAAATTGTGCTCAAATGTAAATAAAGTGAAAAATTATATTTTAGCAATATGTCGTACCTTTATATTTTATTAATTTTAAATCAATAATGATTTTAGGTTGTAAAAATTCTGTTCCTTATAAATGGTTGATATGCAGAAGTTACATTTTTATTTTGAGCCAAATAGAATTATGTCAGATATCTCAGATTTTACCATGAAAAGTCAATTTTGAATTGAAAGAGGTAAAGAAGTAATTTAATTTTACTCTGGCCAGATTATTGTAGACCTAAAAACCTAAAATTGTAACAGGATGCCTGAGGAAGACTATGGGCCCCTGGTATGGATCCAGGAATCAAATAAGACTGATTTCTCATTTTCTGATTTCATGGAAAGGAGTCCAAGTAGCCTTATAAGTTAGGGTGTTCAAAATCCAGGTCTCCAGGTGTCTTAGCTGAGGCATCACTAGAATATGTGAGGGATCTGGGGTGTCATATCTATAGATCCTGGCTTCAATGCTGTGAAACATCTTAAATCCATTTTGTTTTCCAAGATAGTTTTCAGGTTAATTCATTGGTATTTAATGACAAAGCTCTTTTTAGTTAAAAAATTATGTCTGGTTTAAGCTATTAAGAGAGAGCCAAATGTGATTTATCTTATTTCCTCAGGAAGTATTGAAGAAAATTAATGGATTCTTGTTGAGTACTTGAGTTGCACCAGAACATTCTTTTCAAGCAGCTACCTTCTCTGTGGAAATTTTTTGGTTAGGCCTACGAGCAGTACTGCCAAAAGACAGTATCTGCTAGCTCAGACTACAGGGATTCATCAAACTGAGGATATAATTCTGCACAAGTTTTACACATGCATACTCCCACTGACTTCTGCAGACTTCTCTCTAATTTACATCAGTGTGAACTGGATCGGAGACCCATTTCAGGAGCTTCGGAATTTGAGAGCAAACACGTCTGACAGTCACACAATCCAATACATGACAGGTACCAACAGTTTAATGTTGCCTCAAGCTGTTTAAAGTATCATCCACACAGCAGTGTAGCTGTGAGAAATGGCCTATTATAGAAGTATATACTGAACTATGAGAGTAAAATCTGTCTCATATGAAAGGTTAAGAAGATCAGTCTCAATTGATTTCACTGAGACAATAAAATTAGTGTAGAAAATTACTGCCATGAAATAATTGATCTCATTTATGCTGGACGTTTTCTCCTTGTATAGTTAACCCAAACTCAGAGCAAATGAAGAACTAATAAGAGAATTTAGTAAGTGGGTGCACAGACCAGCCATCCAAAATTTCCACTGAACATTTCAGAGAGCTCTGTAGCTCAACTAGCCTCAGAGTGGAATCCCTACTCAGCCAGTTAAAGAAGCAACCAACATCTGAAACTGGGAACCAGTCAAAACACTGTTCTAAACTAAAACTGCATGCATAATGCAGATTTTCCAAGGGGATGTCAATAATGACTTTTTAAGCAAATTTTTTAAGGACCACACTTGCATCCTTTGAGTAACTCTTTATCACCATTACTAAGCCAACTGCCCTCCTCCTCTCTGTCCACAATAGCCCACACAAGACTCTTGGGGGTTTGAGTTGATCCCTCTGAACAATCTTTTGCTGCACAATGTTTGGAGGCCTGTTACCAAGTTCAGGGCTAATCTACATAACTTTCCACTACGGCCTGTATGCATGTTCTATGGAGTGTGTATACAACTTTTCATTCCCCCAATTATTTCTGTTCCTATTAAATTCTAATGAGTTCTGTCATTATTAGTGAAAAAAAAACATTTGCAGAGTTTTTGGGGGAAAAAATTGAAAGTTTTTCATTGTGAAAATGTAGTTTTATACAAATTAAATATGAGGAAAGAAAATCAAATTTCAAGTAAAAGTATGCTGTATTTTTCAAACCCTTCTGTGAATATTTTCTAAACATTTAATTCCAGAAGGAAATATATTAAAAATATGCTTTTGTGGAAGATCCAACTGTGTTCAGTTTCTGTACACAGATCTGAAAAAGTCAACTTTTTAAATCTCTAAAATAGAATCATCATCTGGTCATTGCTTTTATTTTAACTGCTTAACTCTCTACTGTTCCTTTATTATGGAAGCACAAAAGTTTCTTTTGTATTTGACCTCCCAGCTACCATTTGCCTTCTTTTCTCCTTTCCCTTACTCTGCTCTGCACTTTATCTCAGTCTCTTAAGACCTCCCCCTTAATTTCACCATTTTTTGATGGCGTTAAAAATAACCACTGAAGCTCACAATGTCTTACTTACTGCTTACTCCCTTTCTTACTGCTTCTGCTCCTTCCTCATTTCGTTTCTATGTAGCTACTATGCCGTCTTTACTGATTTTTTTTTTTTTTTGTTCTCATTCCACCTCATTAGATTTCCAAAAGGTCAATATAAAACATTGGAATGGGTATACATATCTGATTTTAGTAATTCTAATGAGTCTGTCACCATGGTATTTAGATATCGATTGGTGCACAGTAATACATTAAGCAATGGATACTCTTCCCTTTAAATGATTCTCAAAAGATTAGCTAATCTCCGCTTGGGAAAGCTTCAGTTGTTTACATTTTATTCCCATAAAAATGGCTAATCTAGCTTTAAATTCCATATAAATCATGCTCTACATTAAAAAAAAAAAAGTAAACTGTCAAGGAGGTTTTAAATAAACAGTGTAAAAGATTGAGAGTTTCACATTAATGAAGATTTACTTTTTTGGGGGGTATTAAATTAGGAACCACTATACCTTTCTATCAGGATAAAAAGACAAGGAAATTGCTGCAATTAAAATCTCATGAGTTTCTGTTAATAAGCTCTTCTCTTTTGTCTATTCCAATGTCATGTCAAATCCTAAAAACCATGAAACATTTAGGAAGGTAATATGACTGACATCAGCATAAGATGCTTAATACATTGAGAAATAACGTTTGCATCAGGAGGTGAAAGACTGAAGGTTTTTGAAGCACAGCTGAAACAAAGAACATTATAAAAGCTGTTAAATTTTTCCAGTTCAATGACATGAGATGTTTTAAATATACAAACAGGCAGGATAACCAAATTCAGATACAGAATAAATAAAGACCATAAGCCAGTTCCTAATGTGTAGATGAAAATGTGCAATAGGAGCTAATCCATACTTAATAGCAAACAATTAATTAAAGGTATACATGACTGGATTTAGAAGTCTAATTATCCAGTTATATGATTTGATAAAATATCTAGGTAATTTAGTAGGTAACTGTCCCATTTTCCACTATGATTAATTATGGGTGTAAAAATGTTATTAAATGCTAATTTAGTTTATCTCATTAGAATATAGGTTATTTCCCTCATATATCTGTACTTACGTTGTTATAGTTCATTCACTCGGCTTACAATATGGATAACTTATTAAATTCAACTGTCTTTGAAAAATGAATCAAATGGTGATTAAAGTGTTCGATATGCTAATTAAAGGGGTGAGTCTGCCTTCTGCATTCCACATACTTCTACACAACTTAATGACACAGTTAGTTCCTTTGATTTCTGTAGGGTCATATAACTGTAAATATTTACAAGACTACAATCTAGATATGGAAACCAAGTAAAATTGTCATTTTAAAAGGAAGGAGAAAAATGCAAAGAAGAAATCTGTTAACAAGGAATTACAAGACTTGAAGTTCAATCTACATTCACTGTTTCATAGGGTATTGGGAATCGCTCTCCAAAAGAAAATGCTTTTGCTCTATTCTGGCTTAAGTGGTCAAAAGAAATGTTAATGTGTGAAAATCTCTGAAAAATATATTTTAAATGTACTTAGGGAAAAAACATGGAACATTTTTTTCATGACCCATTACCAGCTATCATATACATAGAAATATGTAATGGTTCTTTATTTCTATGCTTTATCTTATTTAAGGGAGTAAAATTACACCTCCAGAAAAAGAAGAGCCTAGATAATGGCAAATTAAAAAATACTATAAATTAAGTGAGGAGATCTCAAAAAAAAAAAAAAACAAAACACCAACCAAAACCATACAACCTTACCTACTTGATAAAATAACAACTTTTCCTTTAAATATGTCACAAAACCCACAAAGTCTTTTCTATTACACAACATTTCCTATAATTATTTTATATGAATATATCTCAGCCTACTGGTCATTTATAATACTTACGCTAGAAAGTATTCAAATGCTCTTCTATTCTAAAGTTCACATATGTTTCAAGAATTTTGGTTGCTTTTTAGTTTTCAAAATATATTCTTCACTGACCCTTCAAAGGTGCTTGTGTCTCACATTCTTTTTTTTTTCTCCACCAATCCTCTTCATATCCACTGTTTATGTTTTATCTGTTTTTAATACACCAAACAGTAGTTTCTTTTTTCCAAATCAAAAACTATATCTGCAGTTGAGTCTTCAGTAAACCATCCCAGAAAGTAAATGTGGGATTTTTAGAGTGTAAAGTGAAAGGAAACAAATGAGAACAAGCATATATTCACTAAATATTTGGTGAAAAAACCCCAAACATGTGGTCTTCATCACTTCAAACATGGGGTGTCTTCATGACTTACTTATGACACTCTCAGTCTCTTTTCACTCTATGATGTCCACTGCTAATTCTATTTGTTATGATTGGTTGGGGTTGGTATGGTTTTTATCCTTTCTTGTTTGTTTGTTTGGGGAGTTTTTTTGGTTGGTTTGGATTTCTTGCTTCGTTGGGTTTTTTTTTTAGTTTCTTTGTGTTTTTTTTTTTTTTGTTTTGCTTTTTGTTTTTGTTTTTTTGTTTGTTTGTTTGTTTGTTTTTTGGCTTTTGTTTTTCGGCTTTTGTTTTTCTTGGGTTTTTTGATGGTCCACCTCTGGAGAGTCAGGAGTCCAGGAACTCCTACCTCTGCATTGTGTTCAGATCCACATCATCTCAGCTGGTTTCCAACAAAGCCACAACACCAAGGTTTCTCAGTTGTCTGTAAAAGAAAGAGAATTCCACTGGTAAGACACTAGTTGATGTCGAACACTAGCCATTATAGGAAACACAGAACACTTAGTATGAATATCATCTAGATTGTTTTCAGTAGTAACTCATCTGAATTTCTAGAGCTGTTGTTAAATATGAAAATAACTCAATTTTAAGGTGATATCTACTTTGTTGCTTGAAAAAATGACCTGAGAGCTTCATGTGGTGTTACTGGCCTGTGGAAACACATCAAGACCTCTGAATCAGTGATAGACTATCCTCTGTCCCTCTGTTAGAATGAGTTGTAACTCACCATTATGTGTTAGGTAACTCATCATTGAGTTGTCCCTTGTGGTAATAATGACTGGTAATCCAAACTGATATATATATATATAGAGAGAGAGAGACTGTGTGTCTGTGCGTGTCTGTGTGTGTGTGTGTACCAGAGTGGGCTCTAGAAACTCTTAATTCTAATAAAATACTGTCCACATGAAATTGCTTAAAGTGGCAAATGTGGGAAAAGTGAAGGAACTGAAACCATTTCTATTTTTATTTTCATGAAGATGAATGATAATTTTTGATATTTAAGATTGGAAGTATGTGCTCATTTCTTTCCTAGATTGTTTCATTCTCTTCTTGTTGGTTTTCAAAGCTAAAAATTCAAATCCTCATCTGATTTAAAAGATACTTTGATGATCAGAAAGCTCATGAAATAGTACAAGAAAAGTTACAAGTTCTTTGCAGTCTACTGACTTTAGGGGTTTGTTTGCCATCTTTTTTTTTCTTCTTAAACCTGACAGAAGTGAGAAGCTTATTCGTCTTAAAACTTGTTGGATGTAAATGCTTACATAAGTCACATAATTAATGTTTTGATTCAAGTGACTCTTTAAAAATTCTTTGTTTCTTCCACTCTCAATAAGATGTATTTTTTCAGATACATAGTAAGGATGTTATACACAAGGCTAACACCAGCTGCTGAATTTCTGTGCCATCACTAGAGAAGGTTCCTTCAGAATATAATGGAGTATAATGTAAAATTCAATGACAAATCACTCTCTTTTCTTTCACTACAGGTGAACCAGATTAGAAGGGGATGGAGAAAGGTAGCACATATGAATAGATCTTAAATTTCAGGCAGTCAATAGAGTATTGCTAGTCTTCTTTAGTTCAGAAATTTAAATTATTTGCAAGATTTCATAGTTCTCTGGGATACTTTTATGATTTTAAATAGTCGAAACAATTCAGTAATACAAATGGCTTTATTCATTCATGAAACTGTATATTCATCTTTCCAAAAAATAATCATCTGATGAGGGCTTTATCTTTTTTCCCCCTAAGTGAAATTTTAATGCAGCAGTATTCTAACTTTTTGGATGAAAATATGGGTGCATAAAGTTAATGAGGGTTTGACACTTAATTCCCAGTGGATCAGGGGACCCATATTAGTTAGTGTATACTTACTGTGAAGTGCGTGTGCTATTTTGCAATGGGTTGACCTTGGACAGCTGCCAAGTACCGACCCAGGTGCTCTCATCCCTCCCTACAACAGGACAGGAGAGAAAAGAAGATAGAAAAGCTCATGTGTTGAGATAAAAATGGATAGAGCTGCCTCCCATAATCATCACAGGCAAAACAGATTTGAGGAAAGCTAATTGAATTTGTTGACAACAAAACCAAAGAAATTAAAAATGTTATCTATCACCCTTCTCCCACTCCTTTTCCCAGGTTCAACTGCACTCCATCCCCAAATCCTGTACCTCCTTCAGCTTGAGTGAGCAGGAGCAGTAGGATGGGTACTTGGCGGGGGGGGAGCAAGGTGGTATTATTTAGGTAATTTCTGCCGTGAATTTCCAGGGTTATATATTTTAAGCCTGAATTTTATTTGACTTTAGGATGGTTGTAGACTCGTAAAAATGAAAAAAGTGAAGATTTATAGACTAGTCAGATTAACTACAACATCCCAGAAGATACTCTATACTATATTCTTAAACTATCAATGCATGAATACATAAAGAACAAAAAGAGATGATAGAAAGAAAGCCCAACTCCTTTTGTCAGGACAATTTGCCAACTGGACTCAAAATATTGGACTTAAAAAGGCTTTTGCCATTCTATTAAAGTGGTGTGATATACAAAATATGTTTGAACTGAAACTGCAACTCTCTATCTCCTTTAAAATCATGAATGGCTGTAAAAGTCATTGCTGATGTTAATAAAGTTATTAAAAATAAAATGAAATAATTATGACAAAACTAAAATATAAACCAAAATAAAAATGACAAAATATGACTTATGCTTACACTTATTGGCAGCAATTTAGTTTATTAATGTGCCATCAGCCAAATCTTGCTGCCTCATTTCGCTCCTCAGCTCTGGGAGACCTAAACCCATGCCAAAGATTGAAGTGAGCTGGTTTTTCCCCATTCTCAGATGTTATGTGAAAGATCTCCAGGCAATAGATAGGCACATAAGAGAGTTTTTAGCTGTAAGTCTGGGAAACACTGATGTACAAGAAATCCCATCTGATTGAAAAACTCTAAAAGTGGTATCTTGTTCCTTATGAGAACTGAAGGCCTGGGAATAGATGGTGGTCCCTGGGATGTCTTCTTAGCCTGGTCGTAATTAATTCATTAAAGTCTCAGTGGTGAAAAACACACTGACAGTTATAGAGGGAGAAATTTTAGAGGGGCAGGCAATATGGGAATCTTGTGACTTTTGTTTCAGTTGGGAATGCAGTGAGGAGAAATAAATTCCCTTGAAAAAAATCTGGGTTTGACATTGGGAAACTGTCTTTATTCTAATAACAAGATGAAAAAGCTATCTAGCACCTGGTTCTGGTATCTCCTTCAAAATAGTATTTTAGTGAGACATTAAAAACAAAAATCTCTTATAAACATCTGCTTATACTCTGACCCATCTTAGCTCAGGTGTTCTGAACTAGAAGTTCTCTTGAATTTCTTTCCACATCTGCAGTGCTGTGCAGGAAGGTATGGACCTTAATAATCAAAGATGAATGTGACTTCAATACAAGACAAGTTTTTGTAATTGTCTGGGCAGGTATGGAAGTCAGTTAAAAAAGAACACTCTCTTTCCATCCAAAAGAAAAAAAAAAAAAAAGCCACAGAGGTTAACAGAAAGAATATGTAGGTTATGTCTTTGTTAAGTTTAACATATTGAACAGATTCAATCCCCAAGATCCTTATACCCATCCTAAAACTTGGACTGTAGTTTTAGAACTTAGGTCCTGAAGAGCTGGAGTTCATCCAGGATTTAATAGAGCATCAGTACAGCGTTCATGTGGATAAATGATTCTCTTTTTCCCCTCTTAGAATTGTCAGTTTCATTTGGACAGCCTAAAGGTAGGAAGACCTTTCATTTGATGGCTCTTCAGTCTAATCACTGCCCATGATGCCACTTTTGTTCAATAGCCTTATTACACCTTTTATCTTGCAGTGATTATTGTATCTTCTTGTGTCTAAAGACTTCACGAAGTTTAAGTTACTGATGAATGAATACTTGCATCCTGCTATGCCATATGTCAATTAAGTATGATTAAATTAAAGGCTCCTTTCTGTTGTTATAACAAAGGGAATTAATTTGTGTGATAAGTGCTCTTCTTGCCATGTCTGAACTAATTTCCGGTCCAAAAGGTAAACAGTTCTGTGAAAGAAAGATTTGCAATAATCTCAATGTTTAAATTAGTGCTGTCTTTGTTTCCTTTGGAAAACTTTGTTTTGTTTCCTTTTCTACTTATCTTGAATGGAGCACTGGATATAGTATAAGGTATGGCCACATACCATCGTTAGATATCTAGGAAGCCAAATAATATAAAGAGGGATTATGAGACTGCATCGCTCAGAAATGATAAGAGACATCAGCAGTAGGATGACGATGATGTGGAGCTATAAATGTGCAAAATGTAGAGCTGAATTGAGTAAAAATGTCCCCACCATATGCAAAAACAGCCCCCAAAAACACAGCATAGGAATGAAGCCTCTCCATTGTTGCTAACTGAACTTAGGTTATGTCACTTCCAAGACACAGAGAACAGTGAGAAGTAAAAAGCATTTTTCTTTGCTTGGGTTTTATCTTCCTGTTAATGACCTCAACTTCATAAAAAATTGTTGCAGGGAACTACCAGTAATAACAGAAAGCCCTATGCTATAATTCGGTCCTCTGAGTACCATTCAATTTAGGCCCAAAATGTTAGTTAATTTCAAAATGCTGAGTTTGGGGTTCAGTAGTATCAATAGTACTCTCTGAAAGATATCACTGTAAAATTTTAAAACTCTATTTTAATTTTTGAAATTATAATTATATATTATATATATAATTATAATATTCCTATTGCTCTCTCTACTGCCCTGCACCTCTTCTAAGGAATAAAATGTCTTTCAAAATGGATATCAGGTTATAAGTAATAGGATTTTAAACTTCTATACTCAATCTTAAAGTTTGTTTCTTTGGGGTGTTTTTTTGTTTGTTTTTTTCATTTTTTATTTTATTGCCCTTGAGGATCAAGAAGTGAAAGGTTCAATTCCCTTTTCTGGGCCTCACAAAAGATGATATAAGTGATCTTTTGTTATCAGTTCAAGCATTATAGTCTGCTTTCTTTGGCTTTTCTTGATCCATTTACCTGCTGAAACCACACAGCAGCTGCAGGAGGTTAAGGCACTGTGCCAATACATTTATGTTCTTTCCCAACAATCATCTGCTAGATTTTCAAAATATATAAATTCCTCAATATCCATGGACACAATTGCACCCTCTGTGGTCATGCCTACACTAGTTTGTGCCCTCAAAGCAGTGGCTGGTGGAATTCTGGCAGCGAGATTACTTTCAAGCATCTCCAAACGTCTTGTGTGGGCACTAACAAGCTCATGTTGCTGCAGTTTAATTGCTTTTGGCACTGCAAATAGCTGAAGTCTCGATGGACGCTACCTCTACCCGCATCCATCTCTACTTTGTTTTCACATACTGCCCTGTCTAAATGTTCACAATAGCAATATACACTAGGCATTTGTAATTTGATGGTAATTTTTACTTTTAGGTCATTGCTAGCTGGAGAAGAGCTGTATTTTCTCTCATTACACTTTCATGAGGTAGAAAAGAACTTTTAATGTAAACATTACAGAGAAACACATATGGTGCAGAACCACAACACACTTACCAGACATCAGCTGAAAAACTTTTACCAGACAACACCTCCAGAATCAATTTAGAAAGTCTTAATCATTAGGTTACCCATATATTTTTTGATTGTTTTCTTGTTTCAGTAAATAATTTCTTATAATATCAGAACCCTGTACATCTGTGATTGATTTTTTTCTTTTGCTACTTTCACTAGCTACTTAACATCTACTGCTGATGACTAGCTACTTTCACTCTGAAGATGGAAAAAATGTTTGTGAAAAACAGCTTTGGCATTCATCCTGATATTTTTAGAGCTAAGCAGAAAAATGATTTAATAAAGAGTTGCCAGATAAACTTGATTGCTTCTTTGATAGAATTAAAAAATTAGTGGATGAAAGAAAAACATAATATGATAGGCATTTTCAATTAATTAAGGAAAACATTTGATACTGCATCCTATAAAAGCTCTTTTCTCAAAATTAATTTAAATTGGCTTAACTATGAATGTTATGATGTGAAATAACCACTGATGGAAGATAGTAAACAAAGGGAAATGATGAGCTGCAAAATAGTGACTTAGGAGGAAATGACTACTTGTTTACTGCCTTAGGAGGTCAGTTTATATTCTGTTCCTCACTAGTGACTTTGTAGAGAGAAAAACCAGCACATTAATTAATTCACAGAAGGTACTAACTTGGGAGGAACTATGAAGGCTGAAGTGCTATGTGGCGTACTTCTGCACTTTAATGCAGAGTATGAGCTTGAATTCTAAACAAAGCTGAGAAATACCAACACATTTAATCTTACATTTAATGTAAGATTCCCCAAAATTCATTTTTTGTGAGGTAATCTGCAGTTCAGAGAAAAACTGTATGCATATTCTAAGCTGTCATTGACTTCAGCCAGTGTTAATCATAAGCTTACATGTTGTGTGGAATAATGAAGTAGTTAAGCTCAGGTTTAATATTAAGCTTATTCTTAAGTTCTTTACCAATGCAAATTCTGTGAAGCACAGATGCAATCAAAAAATAAAATATAAGAATATTAGAGAAATGTAAATGTAATCCTGCATTAATAAGACTTCTCTTTCTATGGCCCGTGTTACTACCTGGAAATAGGATTAAGAATAATGAGTAATAAAGTGTTATTTCATTTACCATTTTATAAATCACAGGTAAACCTATGGATTCTCAGACATACTCCTGATGCATCTCCTCTCTTCCCCACTACTCTTAAAATATAGCACAGTAAGGGGGATTAAAGAAGTGCTTGAGAAAGTGAATTTGTTAATGCAAGGGACGAAATTTAAGACAAATTCATACTCTATTGAAATAAGTGGTAAAAATCCCACAAAATCTCAAAAGGATTAGAATTTTACCAGCACATGGTAATTCAGACATGTACCTCACACTAACTTTTACCACCTATGAAACAAAATGTATAGGAATTTCATTCTGATATACCACAAAAAAGAAATTACATGACCTAGAAGAACTTACCCTTATGGACTAGAGATGGGGTGTGGGGTCCAGAAGAGCTAAAAGTCATTTGAGAGACTTCTTAAGTGTGCTTCAGCCTTCAAAGTGTCTCTTTGAATTAACAAAATGAAAAAAGAAAACCAACAAAAAAACCCAGTGGGGAAGCCTGCCAAGACTATGTTTGTGATGGTGTGGCTTTTTTTCTCCGGCTTTCACCCAAAAGCATCCCAGAAAAGACTGAATGGTATCATCCTAGAATCAGAATAAAGACAACTAGGGAGTACATTGGAAGTGCAAACATTTCACAGAAGAACAGCTGTGTGCAGCAATGTTTGCCTGCTGTGGATCAGCACATGAAGCTGATGTTCATGTTGTGCTTCCATATGTAGAACAGGATGAACACTGTGAATCCCTCTTCTGCCTGACACTGCTTACATGCAGCTACAAATCAATTCTTGATCAAAATCAGTTTTGCAGAAGGCATGCCTCTAGATTATTTTTTTTTATTTGCAGCAAAACTGGATACAAGGGAGAATAAAAACCTGTACCTTAATTATTTTGTGGCTGGAAAGGCAAGAAGGCTTACAACAGATTAAATTTTCAAAGTACTTTCAGTTTGTCACCCAAATAGGCTGGGGAGCACTTGGATTCCAATCGAAAAATGAAGACAGAAGTTGCCACTGAGTATATAAACCAGCAGCAGTGTGAATGTTAGCCAAAAAAATGAGCCACTACAGAACTAGACTTTGTGTGAGCAACATGCCCAGTCAGCTTCATTTTCACATGTGCAATGTCCTTGGCCTAGGTATTTAGCATCTGACAATTGACTGTCTCCTCATCTGGGGCCAGACCTAATTTATTATTAAAGGCAAATGAAAGGACAGATATTTTATGGAGAACAGAACAATCCATTAAATAATGTTACACTAGTTTTGCAAAGACAAGATTGCATGGTCAGGATTGTTGCAGTGGGGATTCCTGCAACATGGATAGACAGCGAGGCCTGTGGAAAAGAAATAGGGACCGATTCTTGATAGATGTTTTTCAGAGATCTTTATTCTCCAGCCACATGGCCGGGGTCCAGACCAAAAACTCTTAATCATGGGAACAGCAGGGTCCTTCCTGGGCAGGGGAATACAAAATAACCATTGGGGAACAGGATTAGGGTACATGTGACCAGGGAGCAGGGAGACCCCATGCCTCTACCCCAGGGTCCCCTCTCCCAGGACCCCATGGCAGGGGGGAGGAACCCCAACACAGGATCACATTTGAAAAACGGTGTGAATGCAACACTGGGATACTTCCCTTGGAGTCCTGGCAGAGCTAGGACTTTGTGCTAATTAAATCTTAGGGGTACAGTGATGCAACTAAAGAGAGGCTTATAAAATACAGAGAAAATACACATATTTTTCAGGTTTCAGAGCATTTGGGTAAAATTAAGGCACTTCACAGCAGTCAGAACTGTGCAATTTCCACTACCAAAGTGAGATAAAGAGAGAATTGTGGAAGCAGTGGATAAATAAAGTGGGCAGTATCAGCTAAAGCCTTCATAGTATCTAACTCATTCATCCTCTTAACTGAAGTCCTTTTATAGACTCAGTCAGCAAAGTTCAGTGATCAATAATGGCAGTTTTTCATTCATCAGGTTACTCAGATTGTAAAGTAGAATATAAAAATGCTGATGGAGACTGGCAAGGACCTCACATGGACAAAGTTAAGTCTATGAAAATTTATTTCTAGACTAGTTTTTTTTTTAAGGACAAGTCATCATTATTTTGAATATTTATTTAAGTTTTTAAAAGATGGAAGAATTTACTTATCTGTAAGTGAAGGTAGGGGAAATTCTGTTAAGAAACTGATTTTTGATGCTTTGTCTGCTGAGTGACAACATCATCCAGGAACAGGAAGGGACTCATCAAGAAAAGTCTCAGTTAGGATTTGGCATACGAAATTTATTCTCTTTCTGAGTGTCTATTTAATGATGTCCCATTCCTGGAGGTATTCAAGACCAGGCTGGAAGGGGTTCTGAGTAACCTGGTCTAGAGGAAGGTCTCTCTGCCTATGGCAAGGTAGTTGGATAATCTTTATGATCCCTTCCAACTGTAACCATTATAGAGTCTATGATACCCTGAAAACAGAAAAAAAGTGTTCCATTATTCCTGAATAGTTCCAAAATGGAACAAAGAAATGCATTTCCACTCTCAGTGAGCCACTGCCTGCACTTCTTGCCCGCTCTACAGCCTGCTGTAATGGAGTGCAACACTTTCTTCACTCAATGCTGACTATCATGTAAATCATGGCAGAATTAACACCTCATAAATCTAGACAGCAATAATGAATAAAGAATTTTTGTGGTCTTACAACCAGTTAATATTGAGAACACAACATGACATTGTAGCAAAAATAGCTAACACAATTTGGTGGAAAATTCTTATGGGTATCTTGCCACAGAGAATTTTCTTTTCGGTTCAGCTGTAGTGTGAGTATATTCAGAATGCTGCATTAAATGTAGGGCACCTAGTTGCCAGAAAAATACTGAAGAGATTTCAGAGAAGGGGATTAAAAACAGTCAGGGAGTTGACAGTATCATTTAGGAGGAAATATTAAAATAATTAAATATGAATAGATTGGATGGCTGAAAAAAGACCACTAATATGTGAAGGGTAAGAAAACAATGGAAGATGGGTATTATTTAAGATATTAATGAGAATAATAGCATATGATATGCCCCAATCTAGGTTCCATTATTCTTATATATGTCATATTTTACTAGGCTAAGTAATTCCCCTAACAGTGGTGTCTATTGGGCTGTCACAGGACTGGCTTGTGCAGCATGGGTAGCTTATAAATTGCAGTACTTTTCAGAGACATAACAGTACATTTTCTTACAGAGTAAAACTTCAACAACAAAAACAAGCCATCACACTTATGAGGCTCTACAGCAGCAACTTTTGTTCTGCCAGTTCTTTCCCTTTCACCTTCTTTTGAACACTTTTTTTGTTTGTTTTGCTGTATGTTCTTGACAAACTGTTAGCTTATCTAGTTCTCTCCAGACATTCCAGATGGCAAACCTGGAGTAAATAATGCTCTGTCTTCCTAGAACAATTGCTATCCTCACCAACTAGTGGCTATTTCTCACTAGCAGAAATAAGTATTTGGATAGCAAAGAGAAACCACAGAAACTGTAACTACAACCAACCAGATGCAGACAGGACCCCAGGAGACAGGACAAATGTGCAAATCTCATTTTTTTTATTAATTTGCTCATTACATAACAGCTTTTTGATTTGTATCAGACCTTTTTGTGATGTGGACTTTCAATTTTGTTTACAAATTGACAAATTAAATGCGAGGTAAAAGCTCTGTTTCTAAAGCTGAATAAAATAAACATTTGCAAATGGGTAAGATTATATGAGCAAGATGAAGCCCCCATAGTGCATGGGGAAGCGGTTAGTGACCTGCTACACCCCTTAGACATACAAAAAACTGTGGGGCTGAATGTGATCCACCTGAGGATATTGAAGGTGCTGATAGAAGAGCTCAACAAGCACTTTTAATTTTTTACCAGTAGTCCTGGATAAGTGGGGAAGTCCCAGTTGATCAGAGGCTAGCAAATTTCACACCCATCTACAAGAATGACCAAAAGTAGGATCCAGGGAATTACAGGCCAGTCAGTCTGACCTCAGTGCCAGGGAAGGTCATGGAGCAGATCATCTTGAGTGCCATCACATGAAATGTACAAGACACCAGGGGATCAGGCTCAGCCAGCATAGGTTTATCAAAAGCAGGTCCTGCTTGACCAACCTGATCTCTTTCTATTGCAAGGTGACCTGCTTAGTGAATGAGGGAAAGGATGTGAATGTTGTCTACTTGGACTTCAGCAAAGCCTTTCACACTGTTTCCCACAGCATTTTCCTGGGGAAGCTGGCAGCCCATGGCTTGGCTATGTACATTCTTCACTGGGTTAAGAACTGGCTGGATAGTGGGGCCAAGACAGTGTTGGTGAATGGTGCTACATTCACTTGGTGGCCCATGGTGTTCCCCAGGGCTCAGTATTTGGCCAGCCCTGTTTAATATCTTTATTGATGATCTTCACAAGAGCACCCTCACCAAGTTTGCAGGTGAAACTAAGTTGAGTAAGAGTGTTGGTCTGCTGGAGGGTAGGAAAGCTCTGTAGAGGGATCTGGACAAGCTGGATCAATGGGCCAAGGTCAATTTTTTATGAGACTCAACTAGACCACGTGCTGGGTCCTGCCTCTGGTTCACAACAACCCCATGCAGTGCTACTCTGGGGACAGAGTGACTGGAAAGCTGGAAAGCTGCCCAGCAGAAAAGAACTTGAGAGTGTTGGTCAACAGCCAGGTGAACATGAGCCAGCAAGTGCCCAGGTGGCCAAGAAGGCCAATGGTATCTTTGCTTGGATCAGCAACAGTGTGGCCAGCAGGGCAGTGATTGTCCCACTCTACCTGGCACTGGTGAGGCCACACCTTGAGTACTGTGTCCAGTTCTGGGCCCCTCAATTTAGGAAGAATGTTGAGCTGCTTCAATGCATCCAGAGAAGGACAACAAGGCTGCTAAGGGCCTGGAACACATGCCCTATGAAGAATGGCTGAGGAAGTTGGGGTTGTTTAGCCTGGAGAAAAGGAGGTTCAGGGGAGACCTTATCACTCTACAGTCACCTGAAAGTTGGTTGTAGTCAGGTGGGGGTCGGTCTCTTCTCCCAGGCAATCACTGACAGAACGAGGGGACACAGTCTTAAGCTGTGCCAGGGAAAGTTTATGCTAGACATTAGGAAAAATTTCTTTACAAAAGAGTGGTTGGGCATTGGAATGGGCTGCTGTCTCGGTTTGAGTCAAGTTTAGGAGGAAAACGCTCTGGATTGAATGCCTCCTCTAAAGAAGACAGGTTTCGGCACTCCCTCCCCCACTGATACAAAAGGAGTTTCTTGGATGAAAGTAAAAAAACCTGTTTATTTAACAAACAGAGTTCCCGGAGGGTACAGGAAAAAGGAATAACTGTTAAACCTTCTCTCTGCAGAGAAAGCTGATGGATTTAAAGTTCTGTCTGTAGCTGGCTTGGCTTTCTCCCAAGGTCTGGGCCGGGATGACGTGTCCCGTGGCCTCCCCCGCTGGTCCGCAGTGTCTGGCCACCAATGGTGTGGTTGTTGGATCACAGCTAAGCCGAACAGGTCAGAAGAAGCCACAGAAGTCACAGGAGAAAAGCTGTTATAGTCCTGGCAA
>NW_008238983.1:2473178-2484648 GCF_000691975.1 Corvus brachyrhynchos | reverse complement strand
CCCTGGTGCAAGGCTGAGCACACGGAGGAGGAGAGAACACATTGCGCTGAGAAATTATTCCGGCTCTCTCCCCCTGTCCTGGACCCATTAATGCTACAGGACCCATTTCTGGGCATAAAGAAGACGATAGGGGAATACAGTATTATCATAAATTCACTGTAAGAGAGCTTCCCAGGGAGGTGGTGGAGTCACTGTCCCTGGAGGATTTATAAAAAGACTGCATGTGGCACCCAGTGCCATGGTTTAGTTGATAAGGTGCTAGGTCATAGGTTGGACTTGATGATCTCAAAGGTCTTTTCCAACCTAGTTAGTTCTGTGATTCTGTGACTCTGTTCAATTTTGGGTCCCTCATTACAAGAAAGACATGGAGAGCTGTTGCAGCGGGGATTACTGCAACAAGCATATTTCAAACCAGGAGTCCCGTGGAAAGGAAGTATATATGGACAGATTCGTGGTAGATGTTTCAGAGATGTTTATTTCTCCAGCCGCATGGCCGGGGCTCAGCTCAGGAACCCCCCAGTCACGGGACCCCAGGGTCCTTGGCCACCCCGGGGAACACAAACCAACCAATGGGGAATGAAGCTGAGCAGGGGCAGGGAAACCCCGTGTCTCCCCCCCAGGGCCCCTATCCCAGGGCTCCATGGCAGGGGGAGGGACCCCAACAGAGAGCCTGGAGCATGTCCAGACAAGGGCAACAGAGCTGGTAAAGGGTCAGGAGCACAAGGCTGAGGAGGAGCAGCTGAGGGAGCTGTGGGTGTTTAGCCTGGGAAAAAGGAGTCACTTTCTGGAACCATCTGAAAGGAGGGGTACCAGTCTCCTTTCTCAAGTACCAAGCAATAGCACAAGGGAGGAAGTGCTCAATTTGCCCCAGGGGAGGGTTACATGGGATATTAGTAGAATTTCTTCACCAAAAGGGTTGTCAAGCACTGGAACAGGCTGCCCAGGGAAATGGTAAGAGTAACCATCCCCTGGAGATACTTTAACGACATGTAGATGTGGCCTTTGGGTACATGGTTTAATGGTGGGCTTGGCCGTGCTGGATTAATGGTTGGACTTGATCGTCTTAGAAGTCTTTTCCAACATAAACAATTCTAGGTTTCCATGAGTCTGCTTTATTTTTTGTCTCTGGATTTTTTTTCTTCATGCTCTTAGCATTATTATCTTACACTATACTATTCCTTCTGAAGGTGGAAAGTATTTGAGTTTCACATGCTGTTTGATCATGGTTACTCACACCTGCAGATTTGCCTAGTGAGCTCTGTCTAATGACTGTCACCAGAATGGCTTTAAAACCATGAAGTTTCTGAGAAAAAAATCCTTATTAATCTCAGAATTCTGTAGTCAACCTGCCTATTGCTTTGTGTGTGTGAGTATTTATACATGGGAACACACACGCAGGATTTGCTCTGTTGGATGACATTTGGCTCTATTGGAGTGCATACTTCAAAAGCAGTTGTAGCAGTGAGCAAATACATCAATATGGGGCTCTTTAACTCTGACAAATACATTGTAGGATGTCTGCTTGAATGCCTTATGCCTTAATCAAATTTTCTTTCAGGGTCAGCAGACAGAACCTTTTTGTCTGTAAAAATCTTGGCATGACTTTATGGATACCTTGCCCTTAAACAACTTTTATGAGTTTTATTTTCTTGTGTTTTTTATAAATTGGAAAAAAAAAAAACCCTGCAGAAACAAAACATTCAAACACAAATCTATAAATTTAATGGACCTGTATAATCCATTCAAAATAGCAAGAAAATATACCCCAATGTTTTTACCCTTTATGTCAAAAAATTAAAATTGATCCTAATAATTTTCTTAGAGGAGCTGTAATAAAAAGTTTGATATAAACATTTGATAGTTTAAACATATACAGTGCTGGTAAACTAATGTGGAAGGACAAAACTGAATATTATACATTCAGGTACTGTAATTGTTTTGCTTATTTTGCTTGAACTTAAATCCACCTAGCAAAAAAAATCTCAATCCATATTTAATTACCTGTATATGTGTTGAAATAAAGAGATCTGGACCTTCACATCTTTTTGGAGAATGGAAAAGTTTGAGGGGCTATGAATAAATAAGTGGATATTTGAAGTTTTTTTTATTAAAAATAAAATCACCAAAACCAGAACTCCTTCTGCCAAATCTCCAGTTATCTTCATAATGGGGTGGTAACCACTTACCCCAGAAATATATGAATTGTACGTCTGGTGATGTGAAACTTCTGCTTTAATTTTCCCCTGGTTTGTACTTTAGAAATAATACAGAAACATGCAGTGGTTCTGGAAGCATTTTAATCTATTTTAAGCCAGAATTATACATAAGCAAAAAGTCCTGTTTCTGTAAATGTGCTGTGATGATGACTGTTCCACGTGGCAGCAGTTTCAAACTACCCTTTCCTGATATATTTGTGGAGCCTTGATTTTACTCTTCTAGTGGCACTGACATATGAATTAGTAGTGTCCTGGCCCACATTACTCATCTCAGCATCTGACTTTTGTGATGGACTTTGCTCATGTCAGCAGATTGTATTTGATGAACTGACTAGTTTATACCCATTGCTATTCTCAAATACATTTTGTTTCCTCTCTCATATGTTCTCTGTCAAGAGCTAGTAGAAAGTTTTATGTCTTAACATAGTCGATACATTTGTGCAAGGATTGCTGCTGTGTGGTATGAAGTGGTGGGCTGTTACTGGTGGTACCACATCTGCAGCAGTCATTAATGTGAAGACACCAGGATGCTTGAGTTGTCAATCCATGTGTTCCTCTTGCTCGCCTGGGAAAGCATCTGCTCCACCATCTGTGGTCCTTGTGACCATGGCAGCAGGTCTGGCACCTATGGTGTGGTCAGAAAAAAAGGTCTGTTTCTCTGGTTATGCTCAGGATACTGATTATGCCCAAGGCTGCCAACAGTTGCCCCCAGATGAAACCAGCGCATGACTTGCATACCTTGTTAATCTTTTTGTCATTTTCTGACTTTAATTTTCACCATTGTTTTACCTCTCTGTCTCTACCACAAGCTGCTTAGCTGTGAAACCTGCTCTATTTACCCTACTTTCCATAATTCCCAGTTTTGTCGCAACTGTACACAAACTTACTATTTATTATACTGTTCCTTTGGCAATGTCAGCCCTACATATGGAACTGGCCTTGCAAGACTCTGCCCCCAAAATTTTTCATAGTGTTCTCCTCCACTGAGGAGAAGTTGGGTCATTTCTCCCATAGCTTCCCCTTTACCACCTGTGACACTCTGCAGTCCCTCCCAGCACTATCCATAATTCACTAAGTTTCTCACACTTAGAGTTTTCTATCATGTCCAGCAGTTTCTCATGATATGTCTTGTTTCATGTGCTTCTCAGCTGAATTTGTTTAAATCAGTCCTTTTCCTACAGCCTTTAATATGACACCCTTATTAAACTTCTTGTCACAATTAAGTGTTAGAGGAAAGCCCCTAAGACTTTCCAGCCTTATGGATATACATTTTTTTTCCTAATAAAGTGTGGTGGGGAGCATTCTGGAAAGTAGTTTGCTGAGTACCATAGGTTTAGGTGTTTTCAAGGCATGGGGCAGCAAAGCACATCCAAAGCTGTCAGATGTGGCTGGAAGCATGTCCAGATGGTGCAAAGAAGCCTGTCTTGGGAAGCATCAGTGATAGACAGGTGGAAAACAACAGCAGAATGGGAAGAGATCCTGAAATTCAAGGGTCTCTGTGCACTTATGGCAATTACACACACTCTTAAAAAGAGAAAGGATTGCTGCAATCAGATGTGACAACTGAGTAGCCTCCACCAATTCTTATTACCCTTTAGAAAAAAGAACTGTCATTTACTATCATCATTTATATTTTGTCAAAAGTGATTCAGTTATAAAAACAGTATGGATAAATAATTAAAATAGAGTGTAAGGAGTGGTGACTTTTGAAACCATGCTAGAGGTACAGTGCCCAGAAGCATTTTCTTGATCTCTATTATCAGGCATCATGGTGATGTCCTTTACCTTTAGTAGAATGCATATCACTTGTTCACTTTGGTTAATATAATCTCTGAAGAAGATGTCGCACTTTGCAAGAAATAACTATTGCACAAAGCATTGTGCCCTTGTAAATTATGATTCTTAGGAAAGTGTAAATCTGACTCAGTTCAATACATTGGAATGTCAAAAGGGGTGAAAACACCCTGGATGTGCAATCACTCACTAACGTTAACCAGGAGCAAAATCCAATGTTTCTGTTTAGAAATAAAACTGATCTACAGAGATCTAATCAAAGAATTATCAGAAGAAAAAGGTGCTCTATACAAAACCGAACAACTGCATATCATATTCTTATAACTAAATTATTATTTTGAATTGTGAAAATGCATTGATTTTTATCGTGCCTAATACTATCAGCATTTAACCCCAGGAAGCAACTAAACACCACAGCCACTTGCTCACTTTTCTGCCCTAGTGGGATGGTAGAGAGAATTAGAAGTGTAAAAGTGAGAAAACTCATGGGTTGAAACAGACCTGGATTTTAACATTATTATTATTATTACTATTATTATTATTAACAAAAACACAGAGAGAAAAAGAAAATCCAAGGAAAGACCAGTGATGTAGATTGAAACAATTTCTCACCACCAACAACCAAATTATGCCCAGCCAGTTCCCAACCAGCAGCCCTCAGCACCTCCTGCAGCTGTATATGCTAAGCATGACATCATATATTACGGATGTAGTCAGCTGTCCTGGCTGTGCTCCCTTTCCAACTTCTTGTGTGCCCTAGTCTATTTGCTGTGGAGTGGGGCGAGAAGCAGAAAAGGCCTTGGCTCTTGGCCTGGCCCTGCTCAGCAGTAATGAAAACATCCCTGTTTTACCAACCTGTTTCCAGCATAAATCCTAAACCCAGCCCCATACCAGTTATTATGAGGAAGTGTAATTCTATCCCATCCAAAACCTTCACAAAGGATTAAACTGCATTTCACCTGCTACCCCATGGAAAAACATTTCTTCAGACACCAATATCTTCTTTTCCATCTGACAGGAGTAATGGGACTCTTTGTTAGTTGTGGGAAATAATGTTTATATATAAATCCTGACATTTAAAAGAAAATCAGGACTGGAGACTTCTAGATAACCACTCCTTAGGTCAAAAGCCCGTAGCAACAGGATGGGTCTGGCTGAAACAAAACCTTTTTCTAGAGGAATCAATCTTTTACTGACATCTTGTTTAAATTTAGCTATTTTGGAGAATTTAGAGATTTCTTGACGTTCCTTTCAGAAATAAAGATAGCTTATGGGAAAATGAGTGAATGCTTTTCATAAATAGATGATTTGAAAGACAGATATAGATCTTACAACTTCTTTATTAATTGAAAAATGGTTCCAGAAAGACTTAAATTAGGTCATGTGGGTCTTCGGTTTGGTCTTAAAAAAATAGCCAGAAAAGAGAACTTAGAAAATGTTAAAGAAGTCTATTAGGTTTTTTTTTAATAATGCTTTATTTTAGGGTTTGTTGCTGTTGTTGTTGTTTGGTGAGCTTTTTTGTCTTTCATTCTAAAATAAGATATTTTTCATTTTGAGAAATAATGTATTATTTAAGACTGTAATTTTTAAAACTATAAAAAAGGGTTTGTTAGTCATTTCAGACTTGATCTTAAGGTCTTTTCTAATGCAAAAAAATTCTATGATTCTGTGAAGACAAAATCAAATAGTTTTAGCTCATATTTTTATTTGAATTCAAATATAAGCATTTGGCAGAGGATCAATTAAGGTCTTGGGTTGCAAAGTATTTGAACATCATGAAGAAATTGTTTTGCTGAATATGAACATTCTATTGCACCTAATTAGGTGAAATAGAATAAAATATATCTGTCTGATCTTCATGATGATGGATCTCCAATGCTTATACCTGGACAGAAAAATTTAATGTTAACCTTTGTAAATCTGTGTAGATATGCATAACTATAACATATCTGTCCACTCTCCTCATATTATGAATGCAGGTCATCTGTGCACAACACAAAATCTCAAAATCTGCTCAGATCAGCTGCAGTGGGACAGGAGTTTAAATACTGTTTGTAGCATCGCAGACAAATGACTGAATCTTACAAAGCATCAGCCTCTAATTGTTGGGGAAATTCACCTTCTGCCTTATGGGAAAGGCTGGGAGGGATTGCAGCAGTGATGTAGTGCTTCTTTTCCTCCTCATTTGTTCCTATCCATCCATGACTAAGGCAGACCAGACACAGAGACTCCATTTAGACAATTTTAAACCGATATTTTAAGAAAATAGCGCTCAACTGGTGGCTGAAGCTCAGTGGTTTCCATGAAAGTACTAAGGTAGTTTTGAACTGAATTCCCAAGGGAAGGTGCTATGTTCCTACATAAATGTTCTCTCATCAGATGGCAGTGACAAAAAAGATGAAACTATAATTAAATATTTAAGTAAGCAAAAAAATCTATACAAGGGTCTGTTGTTTCTTTATTACTCCTAAGGAATTTTTAGATGTATTATTTTGCAAGAATGTTTAGGTAAAAATCAGTAATATATATTTTTCATTACTTTTAGAAAATATAGGCCCTTCCCCTCCCTCCCCCCTCTGAGAATTCTAGTGTTAAACCTGAATTATGTATTGCAGTATTTCTTTTTCCCCTGACATTCTGAAAAAAAAAAAAAAAGGCTTACATTGGCATTAGTCTTCATTGTAAATTGTTTGAGTTTTGCTTTTAAACATATTTGACAATGTAAAATTTCCATTTTATAATACGATGAAATAAAGCTATTGTACTTATGTATTCCAAATCATTAAATCTCTCTTGCATCATTGTTTATACCTGTACTTTTACTGTTCTTTTTTTCCTTTTACATGTCTGAATTCATCCTAGAAGTATCTGCTCTTAAATAATTAAAATTCATGTAATTATGTCAACCTGAAAGATGTACAATTAAAGAACCTGTAAGTAAAACTTTTTGGGATGATTAAACAAGTTTAGTGAAAGTGAAATATTCTTCTTCAACTTCACTTAAGGTAAAGGTTTACTATTACTTAGCACATAAAACATGTGGTTAACACTTGACAATTGTTAAGTTTTATTTTATACATATCCATGTTTCCTAATTTCTGAAAGAGGAATCTGCATTATTAGACAGCCATGAGAAAGTACTTTTGGCATTTTCAACCCTAGAAACTTGTAGTTTCAGGATATTTCTAGAATAATGTTCTCTGTGGGTTTCCAACTGGTTTCATCCATTCTTATGGTCATTCTAACTAACTCTCAAAAGAAAAGAAATTACAAAAAAAAGAACAATAAACCTGACCCAAAACAAGCCTGCTCCACTAAAAATATGACAGGCTGGGTGAATGTGTCTGGTTTGGAAAAAACTCTGATCTGAACAAAAGGTGGCCTACTGCATCAAAAGCCAGGGATTATGAACTGAGAGGTCAGTATATAGAATGTATCAACTCTCCAGTCTCGTAGAGTCCTGGAGAGGGGAAAACATTCATGGATATTGGTCTGTGTGAACTCCACTGGCCATTGGCTTTTTTTTTAAACAATTACATGAATATTTTTTTTTGTTAAGAAAAGAAATAGCTTACATGCGTACTAAAGCTACAAATGCAGTTTTACTGCAGGTACAGTACCCCTTTACAGTAAGTGCTTCACCATCCCTTTAGCTGCTGTGATGGCTCACTCATACTCCTGCATTTTGCTGCTGGTGCACTCTGGGGTAGAAAACATTCAACCAAAGAGTAATTCTATCTGAAGTTGTTCTCTCAGAACCTGAAAAAAACTGTGCCAACCAACTCTCAAACAACTTACTTTTCTTTTTTTATTGACATTTTTCTCCATGGAAGTGTTTAAAACCACATCCTCTACAGAGTGGTAGGTTTTTTTCTTTTCATCTTACAGATCTTTTTTTCCTATATTCTAAAATATTAATTGCTGATATATGACATTTGAACTTATCTGTCTCCTGGTCATTCCCTAGTGATGGATAATTGCTCATTTGTAAATTACTAGCTAGCTGTGCATGCTATCTGGTACATGGA
The DNA here is from genome assembly GCF_000691975.1 of Corvus brachyrhynchos. Lineage (NCBI taxonomy): Eukaryota > Metazoa > Chordata > Aves > Passeriformes > Corvidae > Corvus > Corvus brachyrhynchos. The sequence goes on along the minus strand of NW_008238983.1, from coordinate 2,476,610 downwards.
AAGAAAAAAGCATAAATATATCTTGTTCATAATAATTATGAACTTAAGTTTTATTAATTTTCTTTTACCTAAGGAGTTTATTTTTAAATGTATTGGAAAAAAAGGTCTAAAAATATAAGTCTTGATTTGAGAATGTGGTTTATTAAACATAGTAATATCCTTCACTAATTATCATGGTATGAATTAAATTAATTATTTTAAGTCAAAATGAGATTACTGTTATGTGAATTTGATTAATAGAACAGCCTTTGGGGACAGTTCATGGATGGCTTCATTAGGACTTTGACTATGTTGTCTTCATGAAGCAAATCCACCTACATCTCCTATGTAGACCTGTAAGCACTGTCAGAGAGGAAAGTTAAGGATATGCACAGGTACTTTTTTGGACCAAAACAAAAGATTCCCTCCTCTGATCCAGCTTCTGACCTGCTCTCATTATCTCCTCACTGTGATCAGAGGAATAGCAATGCCATCGTAATATCACAGGCAGACGTGTGGAACTTACAGTTTCAGTGCTACTATCCTGTTGAAATGAAAGGTAAATCAGAGCCCTTCAGGAAAACTGTGTTTTCTAGGTTCCCTACAAAATCAGCAGTTTGCCATCTGAAAATTATAGTCAGGTTTTTTGAATGTTTGAACCAAGGAACAGTTTAATTAGGTTTCAATACCTCTGATACTGAGCATTGTCACTTATAATCCTGATGCAAGTGAATTTGTCCCGGTTTGAGACAAGAGAAAGTTGTCAGAACTTGTTACTGAATGCATAATATCACTGATCTCTTTTCCACTGACATGATATTATTTACTGTGAGCCAATCTTTGCATCATTAGGCATATGAAAAACTTTTATTAATTAACAAAAGAACAATTATTTACTTGACATTAGTAGAACAGATGAGTAGGAGACTGTCATTAAAATCCAGGTCCAGCTGATGTCAATCTCCAGAGCATTATTCATTTAAATGAAAGTAGTATTCTATTCCCAGGCTAAATTCAGCAATGAATTTAAGTACTAGCAGTTCCATATAGGATTTGTGCCTACTTATCTTTTTAGACTGGGGAGTAGAAAGGTTTATAAATCTTAACAAATATAAGAATTTGAAAAAGTGGTTGTTTAGGTTAAATAATATTTAAGTGTTCTAATTGGAAAGGAAAACTATTATTATTAAGAATTGTCATTTTAAAGTCTAAATACTTCTTGAAATAAATGTTGATGATATAAACCTATACACCAAGACCAGCACACGACTTGAAATCATCAAGTCCATTTCATGCCTTTAAAAATCTAAACAGTCAAAATCAAATCCAGGCTAATAGCAATAATATTAAACCAGAAAAATCTACCAAAAAATGTAAAAAAATCTTAATTAATTTGCTGAAACATTTTTTTAAAAAAATAATTTTGACAGAAGAAAAATAAATTCCTGGCAATTTTTACAAAGTCAGGATGCACAGGACTCCAAATTATTGCATACTTTGAGCATTTACTTAGTAAAAGATTAAGACAAATCCTTTCTCTCTGGGAATATTTGAATATTTGTATATAGATAAATATGGATTATATAGAAACAATAGAGAGACATAAATATGTGTTTTTAAGAGAGTGCATTAAACCTCCACCTTTGAGATGTGCAGAGTTAATGTGAAAGAAATCTCTCTTATTTATGCCATCTTTTGTATTTATAAAAGTATTTTATAAATATACTGTATATAAGTATTTATAAAATACTTTTATACACCTGAATATATTTCCAGCCTAAATGAAATTGCTTTTGTGTTTTACTCTTGGCTCTTATTATGTCTGAGTGTTGGATATTGTTTTCTTTTTTGTTGCTTGTGTGGTTTTGGAGGTTTTTTGTTTGGTTTGGTGTGTTGGTTTTGCAGTGCTTGGTTTTTTGGTAGTGGCAGGGCCACAGACGTGGCTTCTGCAAGAAGCTGCTGGAAGCTTCCACCATATCCAACAGAGCCAATCCCTGATGGCTCTGCAGACAGACATGCTGCAGGCCAAGGCTGGGACAATTAGAGATGGTGCTAAACCTCTGTGATAACATATTTAAGAAGAAAATCAAAACAAAGTGGGGCATAATTTTAATTCCAGCCAGAGAAGACAAGGAGGTGAGAACATGTGAGAGAAAAAAACATGGAGACACCAAGGTCAATAGAGAAGGAGGGGGAGGAGGTGCTCCAGGCACTGGAGCCGAGGTTCCTCTGCAGGCCATGGTGAAGGCCATGGTGAAGCAGGTTGTCCCCCTGCAGCCCAGGGGTCAATGGGGGATGCAGAGATCCACCCACAGCCCGTGGGGGAGGTGCCCATGCTGGAGTGGGTGGATGCCTGGAGGAGGCTGTGATCCAGTGGAAGACCCAGTGGAGAGAGAGGACCCCTGCTTCCAGGCCGGAGCAGCCTGTCCTTGGAGGACTGCACCCTGTGGAAGAGAGTTTTAGGAGGACTGCTGCTTGTGAGATTGGAGCCACACTGGAGAAGTTCACAGAGAACTGTCTCCCGTATGAAGGGACCCCACCGTCTCACAGGGGAAGGACTCCTCTCCCTGAGCGGCAGAAGAAAACTTTGGGTGGTGAACTGACCAAAACCCCCATGCATCTCCCTGCGCTGTCAGTGGGAAGGAGGGAGGGGATGAGGGAAGAAAAGGTGTTTTTTAAGGGCTTATTTTACTTTTCATTATCCTGCTCTGATTTTGTTAGTTACAAATTCACTTTGTATCTCTAAGTTGAGCCTGTTTTGCCTTGAAGTGTTTTCTCCCGGTCTCTATTGATAGGGAAGATGTGTGCTAATGTCTTCACAAACAATTCCACGGGTGAAGTATGGGTGTTAACGTCTTTGAAATTAGTCTTAATGTCTCTATTAACTTCAAGCAGCAGGTATGCTACAAAGCCCAGATGGCTTGACTCCTGAAACAGACAAGTGGATCTGCACAATTTTGAGTTTCTGAACTTTGGGCAGCAGGTTTGTTGCAGAGCGCAGACAGCTTGGCTCCTGAAACAGACAAGGGTCTGCACAAGCCTGAACTTCAGAACTTTGGGGTAAAATCACAGGTTCAAGGGGAAATATGTGGTAGGCAGTTCAGGAAGGCTGTACCTTCCTGGTACCTCAGCAATGGGGAAAGGAAGAGGGCAACATGCGGCCGGGAGTTTAGGATAACAGGAAGCTGCATCCTCCAAAATGTTGAGAGAGAAAACCCCGCGGGCATGTGCCCCAGTGGACTCTCTCCCTTTATTTGAATAAAGTTGCAGGACTCCTCTGTCTGCTTTATGGACACTGGCTTTTCATGGCGTAATTTTCCGTACATTATCTCAACTCATGAACCCTTTGTTTAATTTTTGTCTCCTCTGCCCAGCTGTAGCAGGGGAGGGTGAATGAGCGGCTTTTGTGGGTGCCTTGTGTTTGGCCAGTGTCAAACCACAACGTTTGGTTTG
>NW_008238983.1:2471573-2473136 GCF_000691975.1 Corvus brachyrhynchos | reverse complement strand
TTAACCTGATAGGGTTTTTTAACAATCTCCATCATGTGCTCTCAGACTGCAGCCGACCATCTCACATCCCTAACAGACTTTATGGTCTGATAGGCAAATGTTGAGCACTTGAAGGAATCAGTGAACCTGTGTGGGTATCTAAGGAGTTCATTTTGCTGTGCTGTGATTCTGGCTGTGCCTGGATCACTGAACGCTTGCAGAGGGAAGGGACCTCAGGAGGTCTCTGGTACAGTCTCCTTGACTAAGACTGAATCCACACCAAGTTTCTAAGGGCTTTATGTAGTCGGACTTTCAAACTCTCCAAAGATAAAGACTGCACAGGCTCCCTGGGAAGCCTTTTCCAATACTTGAAGGTTTTCACTATGGTGATATCTTCCTCATGTCTGAACAGAACTTCGTTGTATTCCACCTAAGCCTGCTGTGCCGTGTACTCTCACCAGGTACCACAGTGTCTTCCCAGCTCTGTGTTCTTGCAACCCCCATTTTGGGTACATGCAGGCTGCTCAAAACCTCATCTCCAGGCTGAACAAGGCTCAGTCTCTCAGCATCACTGCATAGAGCAGGAGCTCTAGACCCCTCCAGCTTGGGAGACTTCTGCTGAACTAATTCCAGTTTATCAATGTCTATGCCCTGTGGGGAACTCAAAACTGGATGCAGTATTTATATGTACTCTTCAGAGTGTTGAACAGAACCCCTGTCTCCTCCATCTCCTGGCTGTGGTCTTATTGATACATGCTGGTGAGATGATTATTTGAATGAGCACCTGGAATACTCTATCCAACACACTGCAATGTCTTGTTCTGTATATTCTTCCTATTCCTCTATACTATGATTCATCTTTTTTTTTCTCTTCATTGCCCAATGTAACATACTTGTATTTTACCATTAATCCAAACTGCATTGCAGCTTGAAATCAGTCAATAGTTTTGAAAAGAGATCTCACCCTCTTCTGAGATAAAAACTATCCTGAAGCTTCAGTCTGATTATAAGATAAAGCTATTATGGATAACTTATGGAAATAACAGAATGATGGACTGATGCTCACAATACTGTGATAATTTTCTATGACATCTTTAACCCCTAAGCATCTCAAAGGGCCTGTCGCGAGTTCGGTTTGTAACCGGGTGGAAACACCAATTTAGTGCAGTGGTATGGTCCAAAATACTCATTACTGTTTATCTTCTGTGAGATAAGAATTAGGAGAAATGCAAAGCAGGCACCAAACTTGAAAGAATATAAAGAAGTTTATTAACAGACCTAAAAGAGGGAAAAAAAAATTATACCACCTTCAGAACTCTCCTCCTCCCCCACCTTCCTCCCTTCTCCCACTGACAATGTAAAAAGACAACCCTTGAGATGTTCAGTCTGTTTACCACTTCCATAATAACCTTGTTCAGTCCATTTAGAAAGAGAAGTCTCTTCTTGCTCATGCTGTGAAAACATTATCACAACGAGACAGCCGCCCACTTCCAAATATTGTTTAGTCCATTTAGGAAGAGGAGTCTCTCTGCCTGCGTGTGAGTCCTTTCCCCCCGACTTGCAGCTTTTCCCACAACTGCTTTC
>NW_008238983.1:2455646-2471200 GCF_000691975.1 Corvus brachyrhynchos | reverse complement strand
GTGGCTGTGGGGGGGGTCCCACGGCTGGAACAGGTCCATGGCTTCAGGATGGCCGTGGCCCGGCCCGGCCTGGCCCAAGCAGAGCCTGGCCGGGCCCGCTGGCCCCCACACGGGGCCCGCAGCCACCTGTCCCAGCGCCGGAAACGAGAGAGAGCTTGGAGGGGGAGTTTGCCTATTCTTAAATGTGGATCACAGAGGTGATCACAACTTTAAGTGGCTTAGAGAATTGTCCATATTCAAACTGGCCAGCTGATAGGTTCTATCAGTTCCTAGAGGAAACTGTAAGCACCCCTTTGCAAGGACATCCCTTCTGGGACTATGCTTGCTAACCTATGACAGGGCCTTAAAAATGATTTATATTCTGCACACAAGGATAATTTCATTCATCCATGTTTATTAGCTATGAGGCAACATTTCAGTTTAGGACAGGAATTAAAGGCCATATCCAGACCAAAATGCAAGGTGAATATACTCATAAAACAACTGTTTGCAGTTCCAACGCCCTCCTTTTAGTTCTGTACCTACAGCAAGGCATCATTCGTAAAATACTAGTATCCAGATGCAAAACTGAAATTCAACTTACCCTCACTGTGTTCACAAAAATAGCTTTAGCTAGAATATATATGCAAAGAAGGATTTTAGATGCTTTTTTTGCAGCTTGTAATTGCAACCATTTTAAAATACATGGTCAACTTTCATTTCATAATTAATATTCATAATGTATGAAAGGGATGGCTTCCTTGGGAATATAGATTAGTTAAAATCATATGTTTACTGTGGGATTCATCTGAGAATCTTAAAGTAATTTTTTTTTATAGTTGGATGAACTATTCCAGAAAATAATAATGAAAATTTATCTTATTTCAACACAGAATTTGTTCAAAAATCATGCTTCATCATATATTTTTCCTTTTATAAATTTGTATTAAGCAGGGCTTTTTTTCTGTTTTCCTAAGATATATGTTGAATGAGCAGTCATTTCTAGGAGTTTATGTTGGTTTATGGGTGGTTTTTTTTATTTTTGCTTACATTCATTGATACGTTGTATTGAAATGCTTATAAACTCATAAACCAGTATTCTTTCAGGACTTTTTAATCTGCTAAGAACCCTCCAACTTTTTCACAAAAACAGATGCCAGCGAAGTATGATATATTTCAAGGAATCACATTGCATAAATCCACAACAGACCTTCCAAGTCACTCTTTTCCTAATATCTTGGAGGCAGGCTTTGCTAGATAGAAGAAGTTCTTCTCCTGAACTTTTAAATCAAAAATAGAGACAGGAAGATTTATCATAGGATGGTCAAGACATCTCATGGGGACTTAGATCAGTCATTAGACCATTATTACTTTGATGTATCCTTTTTCTGATGCCCAAAGCTCACACAGTAGGAGGAAGCACAACAAACATGCTTTTTTAGGACTGATGAGTAGTACAGCTCAGTGGGGATCTCTGCTTTGGTTTAGGTTCTCAGGAATTGAATTCTTCCCCATACAGGAATATACCACAGGGAATATTCTGTAGTGAATTTCTACAGATATATCTGTAGAGAAAATAAGACAAGATTTTTGAGTGACTTTGAGATTATCATTTAGATATTAATATTAATTTGCCTGCAAAATTAAGAAATTTAACAATCCTTAATAAGGTTTTTGTGGGGTATGGCAGAGTGTCTAATCTGTGAAAATTTCTTAGAAGTCAAAATCTTACACTTTGTGTAAATTACTCAATGACTCAAAAGTCAGTTATCTATTGTTTACACATACAACACAGCTGTTAACTTTGTTTCCTGCCTTATCAGGCAAGAGGCCATTTATAATAGTTACTTGGCTGCTGTAGCTAGGTTTTTGAGAAATATTTCTGGGACAAAGTATCCCACTAACTTCTTCTCCCAAAGCTCTTCCATGAGTACTTATCACTTTTGTAACTGTGGCCTGTGTGGCTCTTTGCTGGATGAATACTTTGTGTTTGATGACAAAGACTTGACCCAAGCTAACCCAAATATGGATGCCTCCCTGTTTTCTGAACTATCAGGGCTTTTTTTGTGTCTATCTCAACACTTAATTTTTGCTGAAATTTTTTTGGTGGAAGTTTTGAATAACAAAAGATGTATTACTGCTTTTGTCAAGCACATAAACGTAAAATTGGTTAGTTTGGAAAAGACCTCTAAGATCATCAAAACCAACTGTTAATACAGCACTGCCAAGTCCATACTAAATCACGTTTCTAAGTGACCCTTCTACAAGCCTTTTTAATGCCTCCAAGGATGGTAACTCCACCACTTACCTGGTCAGCCTGTTCAAATGCTTGACAGCATTTTCTGTAATGAAATTTTTCCTAATAGCCAAACTAAACTTCCTCTGGTACAACTTGAAGCCATTTCCTCTTGTCCTATCACTTGTGGCTTGGGAGAAGAGACCAATCCCCATCTTGCTGTAATGTCCTTTCGGGTAGTTGTAAAGAGCAAGATGTCCCTTAAGCCTCCTGTCTAAGCAAACCCCAGCTCCCTCAGCCTTAAAAGACTCACACTCTGAACCCTTTACCAGCTTTGTTGACGTTCTCTGGACATGCTCCAGCACCTCAATGTCTTTCTTAATTATATATTGATTAGAATTCCAGCAACCCCAAATTGCTGTAAGTCTATTACAGCTACGCTGACTACTTTACCCTTTAAACTTTAATCTAATCTCTGCACTATTTTCTAAATCTTTTCAACTAATTTAATTTTTAAAAAATAGTGTAAGTGGGCTTTGAAATATCTTCTATTATCCTATTTGGCACTTGTGAGCTTAATATTCAGGTCTTGTTTATCAAATTGCTTAGCCTACAGGAAAGACAGGCAAAGATTATTTAAAAGGGCATGTAGTGACAGGACAAAGGGCAATGGCTTAAAACTGGCAGAGAGTAGGTTTATATTAGTTATCAGGAAAATATTCTTCATTGTGAGGGTGGGGAGGTACTGGAGCAGGTTGTCCAGAGAAGCTGTGGATGTCCCATCCCTTTAAGTGTTGAAAGGCCAGTTTGGATGGAGTTCTGAGCAACCTGGTCTAGTGGAAGGTGTTCCAGTCCATGGCAGGGGGAGTGTAACTAGATGATCTCTAAGGTCCTTCCAACCCACAGCATTCTGGGATTCTATGATCTTTTAAATATATTGTCTAACTTCATGGTGAATTTTTTTTGTTTTTGTTTTGTTTTGTTGGTTTTTTTTTTTTTTGTAGAATATTATCACTGGTTTATTGCAATTATGGTACAGAAATACTTAGAATAAATGTGTCACTTGAATGCTCTTATTTCAATCTGATTTTGTAATGTACTATCTTCATCTAGTGCAATGGCTTTGCCAAGATTTGCATAGTCCATGACAAGCTTCCAGAAATACACTTAGAATGGCAAACATTTTCCCATCCCAGGGGTCCTTACTATTTTTGTGATCTTTGTTATCTTTTCTTGATATCGATGGTTGGTGACATCTGTTTTTTACTTTCTACCACTTCACAATCAATTTTTAATTGCTATCATAATTTTATAATTGTGTTTGGATGGGTTGTGCTCTAATCCTGTAAAATTATTGTTTGTATTAGAGAATATAATTTCCATTCTCTATTCTATCTAATTTGTGTTCTTTTTTTGTTCTTTTTTTTAAGTCAACGCTTCTTATAGATTTTCTCAGCTTCAGTAAACATGATTTAAATGGAATGACTGTATATATGTACAATATATTTATTACTGAATGGAACTGTCTTTTATTCACTGACACTAAGCATGATCAAATAGCAGCCCTGAATTCCTCTAAGCGAATATAAACTTTAAATCCAGTGGCATATTAAGCTGTCATGGTGACCATAAGAATAACAGGTCTGGACAGCTTCTATGTTTTCAGATTTTTTTATTGTTCAAAGAAAACATTACAGCTATGGTTGACAACGTGTTCTCTCACATTTTATTTTTTTCTCGGGGAAAATAGTGTAGTCTCATTTTTCCAACCATTTATGCTCATTTATGTTATTACTTTGTTAAATTCAGCTGATTCTCACTTGCTCTTTTGATTATAAAAGAGAAAATAATATCTAGGAGCCTACTTCAGAGCATCTTTTTTTGGTTGCTCACATAATTTGATGAAATCCACAAAGGTAACTCAGAGGTAAGAGGGACAATAAGTATTATTCACAAAATCATATTTCAACTGCTGTGAACCACAGATGGTATAACAAAGACTAGCACTGAATTATTACTATATATTCTCTTTCAAGTTAACTTCACAGAATGCTTCTGAAATCCTTGGGATACGGAACTGTACTTCAACAACAGTGTTTATTCTACGTCCCTGCTTTTTTCTTATTTGTGATATAGATACTGAGATTTGCTTGAGAAAACAGAAAGTGGCCTGTGCTCTTAATGAAATTTGAGACTCTGCATTGCTTCTTTAAAGACTGCTACAGATCTTTTCCACAGAAAAAGATAAAATGAGAGCTACCAAATAGGTTTTTGCCAGTCATAAAGAAATGACTTGTAGCTTATATTCCCAAGTGGTATCACTGGGGACCTTAACAATTCAGGGAAGAGAGAAACTAGATGAGTATTATGGGTTCCATTAGATGCTTTGACAGGATAATATTTGTGTCACACAATTCTTCTCAGGTATCTGGCAGTCTGGGTTTAATAAAGGAAAATAACTGTTTCTTAAAAGTTCCCCATATAAATAGAAGCTTTTTTCTGAAGGTCCAACATTTCCCTCCTGAAGCCAACAGCTCTGAAATTATACTTTAATAACAGTCAAATTACTATTCTTAGTCTACAAATCAGAATCTTTCTTACTTATGTATTTGTGAAATAAACTGCATACGTAGGTATTCAAGTGAAAGAAGGGCAATTTTAAGTGCTGGGAAAAGTACAGCAAGTAGGAATAAAAAAAAAAAAATAAGTAAACATTAAAGTTCCTATTAAAAAAAAAGAAACAGGAATAAATTACATTCTCACTTGAAGAATATTGGTTTTCTGAATATCTGATCTTTTAATCTCAGCAACCTGTTGATTTAAAAAAAAAAAAATTGGAGAAAAAAAAATTAAACCCCTCTTCAATTTCCCTGTGATGTCAAAGACCCCCATATCTTTGGAGAACAAGTGCTAATGAAAGGCAGGCCAGGAGTGTATAAGCCCTTTTGTATAAATTCATCAGTCAAATTCACCAAACTTTTCATTTCAGTAAATTCTTTGTCTGCAAGAAAAGTTAAGGCAGATGGGACACTTCATACTCTATAGATATCACTCACAAATTAAATTCCTGAAGAAAATACCTTATGGCAAATATTACTATCACCACAGAGATGCAAATATGTAGATGCTAAAAACGCTGGGAGAGAAATTTTCTCATTTTTATAGCTGCTTGTGAGAGTCTCCCTTCTGCAAGCTAGCTGTAAACAGTGTAGAGGGTTTTGTAAACCAAGACTTGATCTCACAGGTGCAAACTTGTTATGCACAGTCTTGTTTTCCACACTGAAGAAAATATTTTGAAATAGGCGTTGTAGCATTCAGCCAATCACTCTGGGAGGTGGATAGTCAAGCACCCAATAATTATACCACTCTCGCGAACAAAGCTATATAAATGAGTCTGTAATTAATTAAATAATTCCATTTATCCTGGACTTGGACTTCTGTGTCGTTTTTGTCGCCATCCCTGTGGACAGCAGCAACACATACATAGTAAATATAAGGGGTTTTCTAGTCTGGACTATAAGGGAAATCTTTTAGGCAGTTGTCTAACAGAGAACTACAGCCGAATGTTCAGAGCTGCTTTCCACTTTGTAATATCAGCAAACACTGACACATTCTGCTGAGCTAAAAATAATGTCCATGAGCACTACATAAAAATGTATTATCAATTTTATTTTAATCATATTTTATTTTAATCAGATTATTTTCCTAATCACTGTTAATAATGATGATACCAAATATAAATACAGTAACGATTTTTAAAAGAAACTACATGTTACCACAGACAGCTGTGCTTATTAATCAGCTTCCCCTCAACACACCCTCAAACATCCTATATAAGCAAGTTAAATTAAAATCAGTCTATCTGAAAGTAGTCACTATAAATAATCCCTTTCAATTAAATTTTTTTTAAACTATAACACATCATGTCCCAACTAAAAACATTTTGATGAGTGTACCAGTATTTCTCATTTCTCAACCTTTGACACTTTAATAGTCTTACTTTGCAATGAATAAATCACAGGACTTTTTCTTTAGAAGGATTATCAAGAAAAATAGAATTGAATACTCCTCTACAAAAGTTTCAGCCTCCAGAAATGTTCAGAACACATGCATTTGGAGGAGATGGATGTGGCCAATGTAAATTTCAACTTCTGAACATATGTAAACCACAGGAGTAACTTGATTAAGAACATAATTTTATTTTAATATCTTGAAAATATCTGGAGTTATTTTAAAGACAATTACTTGCATATTGTTCAAGTGGGTTTTCATTGTGTGCACTGGAAGACAGCTATACCTCAGGTACATATAAGGGGAGGTAGCATAGACACCTCAGCTGCTGCAGAATGGTGTAAACTGATTTATTTTCTTCTCAGAATAGTGACACATAATCAAAGAAGAGTTACTGTCTTCAGTAGTGGATATGGAATTTACTGCCATAAGAAAAAAGATTAAGTATTATTCCCAGTGCCACCCTGTTACGTTTTTACTTCTAGCCTCATTTCTTCCAGCTGGTTACTGTAAACTACTTCTCCTTTGTGAATTAAAACGAAATACACACTCATCCAGGACAATTTAGCAACTTTGCTATTTTTCCAGGCTATTTGTCTTTTGTCTTGATGCGTTATTTATCTAATCTATTACATTTATGAACCTTTTATTAGTCTTTGAGATCAACCCTTCAAATAACTACTCACAATTAGGAAGCTGGTTCTTGAAGCAATGTCCATCTAAGACTGTACACTGAAATTCAGCTAGCCTCAGACCTGAAGCAAATGACTTCTTGTTCTTTCATAAAAACTTTTGCTGGTGTCAAGCATGGAGGCTGTGCAGCACAATGTTCAGCAGCAACATCAATTGCCTCATATTTCCCTCATTCATTTTTATCAGGATTTTTCTCAGAGAGTGAATGTGGGGAAATGTCAGGCATTATTCAGACATTTAAAAAAGAGAGGGTTACATTTGGCTAGTCATCCTTTCAAAAGGAGTGCTTAAGCTTGGCAGCAATATTTTTTCAGCAGTTCATGTTGTGTTCTGAACTCGGCTTAACCTGTACATGTGTCACTAGCATGTTTCATACAGGCACTCCTTTAATTTTAAATTTTTCTCAGTAATTTCTTTTGGTGTGTCACCCACTCCTTTTCATTGTAGGTGTTAGAATTTGGTGTTGGAAGTAGTATGTTTGAAATCACACCACGTTACTAAAGCAGCCAAAGCAGCCAACTGTGACTTGCTGTTACTGCAGATTTCTTCTGAAATGCCGAGTAAAAAAGATAATGTTTTCTGAGTTTTCAATACCAAAGAGAAGTAAAAATTCTGCAGAACTAGAGAATAGTCGGCAGTAACCAAAAAGGTATATTTCTTTTTCTTTATGAAAGTCAGAGGTTACTTTGTATAACTGTTTGTCAAACAACCTTGTGAGTACATGAGCTTCTTTGGGTCACTTTTGCATTTTATTCTGTCTTTTCCTCCCTTTGCTTGCTGGGTTGTGCTCCAAGACTCTGTGCCTTGCCAGTGTTCCTCCCAGTTTCAATAAGTTTTTGTGCAGCACCCAAGCAAGCTGTTGTCTCAGCTATAGCAAATCCAGTTTAAGGATGGGATGAAGATTTTCTTCAGAATTTAGACTATATTGAACTTTTATATTTGGTTGAAACTGCATCAGTATGTCTTTAATTCTTGTATTTTTTTCTCTTTTTAAGTTATCAGCAAAATACTACAAAGATACTTTCCTCTGATGTCAGTACAGAAAAACAATACTGGATTACGGCAATTAATCCACAAGTTCCTTACACAAAATATTCTGCAATAGTTTTGGGTAAGCTCTGGATCAGGTTTCATTGACATTTTTGAATATTCATAATCTAAAGTTTTTACATCCAAATGACTTAAATGATTTATGTGTATGTTGGCTTGGAGAATGAACTAGATGATGTATGAAGTTTCTTTCAATCCTATGACACATAACACAAGCAAATATTAATATCAAAGGCAGATCTTCCTTGACATCATTAGTAGCTGATACTACTTTTGGTCTTGCTTTTGCCTTTTGTTTGTAGTTATCATGGAATTAAATATCTTCAAATACAAAAGAAAGCTCTCAAATGACTGTACATCTAAAAAGTATCAGTTCTCAATTTTGTGTGTCCCTGGCTCAAGCTGTAAACCTCTGAACAATAATCTGTGAATTTGTGTTCATTATCACTTCACTGGAAGATGAAATTCAGTGAGAGGAAAAACTGCTGGTAATTGCTGAAATTCCTCTGGACTTCAAAATATCATAGCATTCTGGATAAGCTGCTGAATAATTTCATCATCCAAGCAAGGGAAATAAAACTTTAGATAGTAATTTTAAGGCTCCTTCCATAGGCCTCTTTTATTATCCATGAAGTAGTCACAGAACAGAAGCAAATGAACTGAGACACATCAAGCAACATATTTCCTGGAGGTATCCTTGAAACCATTGAGGAAAGACAGAATTCACCCTTCCTCCTCTTCTTACTTTTATCTGAATTCAACTTTCTTATATTCTCACACATATGGGAATGTGTAACTCTCGTGAGGTTGCTGGGCTGCTGCTTTATGATAAATTAACAGGGAATGAAGTAGAGGAGGGGATCCTTTAGAGCTAATTATGATCTGACGCATTCAGAGCATAAAATAGAATGCAAGTCTGTTCCTTCTGCAAATGTGTACTAGTGAGACTTTCTTGAAGAAACTGGGAATACAAGCCAACAGAGATGGATAAAAAAAATTATTCACCTTCATCTTTGTAGCCTCAACACTGTTTCTAAAGTTTTGAGTTCTGTTTTGGATGTGGGGAAGGATTTAAGTCTATTTTAAATCAGCATATAGATTCAATTTGCCGCTGGGGTCTGTGAAAAGGTCTTGCAGAAAGTCATATCTTTCCTTATCCTTTGCTGAATGGTTTGAATCTCAGCGTGTTTCAAAATACAGCCTTGCAAGTCTTGCAAACTCAGCAAGTTTGGGATAGAACACGTTATTCCTGCCTTGCAAATACTTACTATTATTGGGGTTTTTTTTTTGCAGCAATTATTACGGTTATTATTGTTCCTTTTCTCTCTTATAGTTTCTTATTTCCCATACCACCTGCTGAGGAGGTGATGGATCATCTGCCTCTGAAGGCAGCTGCAGTGCTATGCAAAACAGCTTAGCCTGTGGGAGGCTGAAAGGGTTCTATCAGGTAACCTCATATTCTACAGCCATGATCAGCATTCCCAAAATACTGTTTTCACTAACATCTCCCATTATATATTTCAGAAATAATTAAACATTTGAAATGCATTTATGTAAGAACTGAGTTCAGTCTCACTACCTGCTCAGAGGAAAAAAAGCTGTTTTTGTTGTCTTTGTAAGGAAAGGCTATTTTAACTTTGTCAGTACAGAACAGTGATTCAGCTGAAAGATGAAGCAAAATTGCTAGCAAATGCAGTAATTTAGCTGAGTAGCTGCAGTAATTGTTAGTTGTATTTGTTCCCATTTTAACCTTCCTAAATTATAAAGAAACTAAAGATACACTTGGAGACAGCTACAGTCTGGAGCAAGTTTGGAAATCTTTCAAGGAAGTTAGTTTTCCGGCCCAGAAAGACAGAACTGAATAGTACAGTACCATCCAAAATTCTGTAACTGCATGTAATAGAAATCTAGATGTAGAAGGGTTTGCAGAATACACACTAAATTTATGTTTTGCAATTAACCTATGACATGTAGTGGAAAAAAAAAAAATCATAAATCTAACATGCTCTAGAAAGAAGAGACAAAATACCATGGATGTTGCCAATATCCCAAGTTTTTGCAATGATAGTATATTTAAGAAATAAAACCCTAGATGATCTCAGAAAGTGGAACATGTCCTGTGCCACAGACCATAAAAATGTGTCATGGCTTTTACTTATGTGGATTATAAGTTCAATTAAATTAATTCATTACCAGTGTATGCTTCTGCATATTATTACAGGATTTACTTAACCATGTACTTGTATTATTCTTTAATATTTTGCTCAATAATGTCTTGTCAGCTTTCATTTCACTAGCCTGAGCTAACATGGTCTGTCCATGCCTCTTTACAGGGTACCTAAATCATTCCCCTCATGAACCTTGGGAAATATCTCCCTCCAAAATATCTGTTTAATGAATATCTTGTGCGTATTTTCCTATCCTTACCCATAATATGTAACTCACTGCATTCTTGGATAGCTTTGATCTACATCACGGGTGACCAGTTCATCAATACCTCCCTGCTGCTCTCAAACCTAAGGAAAAACCCTTTTTCTTTATTATAGTTATTTTGAGGTTAATATTATATATCATACAATTATCCAGTGGTGTGAGCTTTAAAATCTTCTTGAACTGGATTTTGCTAAAATTTCCAAATTATAGGATATTGTCTTGCAAGTAAATACAAGTTAGTAAGATAAGTGACATTTATGGGTACAGCAATGGATTGCAAAAAATAAATTAAAGATTATTTTTTTCCTTATGAAATCCATGAATTTAAAGCTTGAACCCTTGAATTACTTTAGAATTCCAATTATGGTTCTGTGATAATATATGGGACACATTTGAGACTGGGTCTCTGATGTACTTTGCCCTGCAGAAACATGTGACAAGAGGCTGGTTAACACAGTGCCCCATGGAAGCCATTGTACCTGTGCTTGACACTCTCATTCAGCTCTGCAGCCAAGGGTCTCTGGGCAGCTTCCATCTCTTGTGCTCCATAGCTCATTTCAGTACTTCAGATTTTATAAAACTGGACTTTTTTATTAAAAAATTAACTTTTCAAAACTCAAAAAATGGACCTGGATGGAAAATGTGTAGGAATGCAGCTGTCAATTCAAAATACTTAAAAAAAAGTCCTTCTTTCAATCATAGTGAAAAAAATTAACTCTGTTTCAGTAAATCAGATCATGCAACATCATGTAACATACCACAATTCAATTAATTAAAAGTTCATAGGTATTCTTAAAAATTCGTATCCTGAGAGAAAAGGTACTAAATTAACTCTTTCTTGCCAGCCTCTGAATGGGAAGTTGTAATTAATTTCTTTGAAATGTTCACAATTCCTTAAGCTATAGCCAACATGTCAATAGCAGTATTATGTACAGGTACTGCAAGGATTTAAAACAAAAGCATGAATTGTGCTTGAGGCCAAGCACTGCCATTCTAATCCTCCACTTTAAAATATTTAATTAGTTAATTAATTATGTCAAACTAAGAAATAAACTTGGTCATTCTTTAGCCAGAAGAATAAATGCACTTCTATTGATTTCAGATATTGTTTTCCAGAGGACTAGAGGACGACAAATGTTAAAGTAAAGGAAAAATACATTTGACAGCCTGTTAGTCTTTAATCTTTGCCTGTTTTCCCAAGTGAATAAGCATAAAATTACTTAAGCAGGTGTTTCTGTAGATCTTGTGATGTAGGAAGACAGTATATTGAATATCCTGCACATTCCTATGTATTAGGTGACTTACTGATGCAAACCCATTGACTGCATTTTGTCACTCAATCATAGTGACTGCTCAGGTAATGACAAAGAATTTTGTTGTAACTACTCTCTGTGTTTCCTAGAAATACTTGTAGCAAACACATAGTCAAGGTTCAGTTAGATCTACAGCATTTATTTGGTTAAGATGAACCTTTAATCTCATTCGTGAAGTTTAAAATAAACATTGATCATAAACAAAGTATGAGGGGAAACATTAGGACAAAATTTGATTTGCTGGTTGTTTAGAGTAGCTTAGGGACTGATGCAAAATCTACCAGAACCAATAAGCTGACTCCTATTGATTTCACTGATAGTTTCTAGAATAGACACTAACAACGATTATATTTCATCATCATTATATTTCATCATCATTTCATTTTTATAAGTTCTTCAGATGCTAAATCATTTACAAGACACATAATTTATAAATGTCTTCATTTTAATATTTCAAATGTTAGTGGTTTAAATCTACAAACTTAAGGAAAAAATCTTGGCTACAGTGACGTTCATGTCATCTCCCTGCCAATCCCCATATTTTACAAAAGACTGGTCTTATATAAAAAATATGATGGAGGCCAGATACATTAAGTAATAATTCTTTATTTATTAGAAATACAAAGAAGAAAACCAGTAGGATGAATTTTCAAACTAGAGAAGTAAAAAGAAATTACAGCTATGATTTGTTCCTTAACACTAATTAGCTGCTATTCATCTAGCACTTCTAATAATGATAAATAATAACTTTTACAATTATTTTAATGTGTATAAAATTTGTTCAGGTGAATTCAGATTCAGAACTGTGTGACCCTCAGTTATTCTTAAGATATATTTTGTGGTTTAGAAATACAGAGAGTTTTAATGAACACTGCATTTGAGGCTGAGGATCTCTATCAACTTTATTTTGGGAGCAGTTTTTAGAGTTTTTATCTCTATCACCTCGTGATTCTGACTGCATACATAACAATGTGGCCACAACAGAATGTGGATGCTATCATCTGCTGACCTCTTCTTCCTACAGTAAACTGCAGGGCTTTAACTGAGTTCTACCATAACCAGATACAATAATTTTCATTAGCAAGTGGTTGCTTTTCCTCTTTCTCCTTAGGAAGTGATCTCTATTGTTTATAAAAAAATGGAGAAATGTGTAATGGCTGTGATGCAGTTTGAAATCTGACTGTGATGTTTTACAAACTAAACTAAATTACTTGTGGATTTATTTTGAGTGGAAATTACATATAAGTTCCAATTTTGCTAAACCAATTTAAAAACAAACTGAGACTAGCTTTGCACAAAAAAAGGTATTTTTTTAACCACTGTTAAAACTTACTCTTTTCATAAAGCTACTTTAAAAAAATCAAACCACAGTATTATTGAAATGTTTTGATTTTTTTTTTTTTTTAAATTTTAGATTATTTACCCTAGTAGACCATGATTGAAAGTGAAGAAAAATTACAGTTCATTTATAGTTGCTTCTGGTAAATTAAAAGAAAAAAAAACCAGTCTATATTTTATTCTTGATAGTGACATCATTTCAGAGCAAAACCTAAACTGATTTAATAGTAGCAGCAAGTGATTTCAGGACATAAATCATGACTCATGCGATCAAAGTGTCAGAAGGACCTGGGAACCTCCTGGTTCATTTGACTAGAGGAAAAGTGATTTTCAGTGTCTTATAGAAGAACAATGGAAAAACACATTTGGAAAACACAATTTTTTTCTCAATGTGCACAATTTTAACATCATAACTTCCATTAAAATCACTGTCCTGTTGGCAATTTCTGAAATAGGAAATAAGGACTGTATTTGTAAATAGCACAGGTTTCACAGAAGGGCAATCAGTATATTAGGTTCAAATATGTGCTTTTCTGTTTGTATAGTTTTGTCCTTTGAAAGACACTTTTAGTCATTAGGAAGTTTTTTTGTTTTCATACCAAGGAAGAAAGGACTGAGTAATTAAAGTGGGCCTAAATAGATCCTTGTTGCCACACCTTCTGGGTGTGCCAAGGCTAAAAAAAATTTAAAGGGAAAAATGAGCTCAAATGGGAGCATGATCTGTGAGGGTTATAGATCTCTAGATGGAATCTTGATGAAGAATAGTGTCACCTTTAGGCATCAAAATCCATAAGAAGGGTGTGAATTAGAGTATCTGTTTAATCCTTAAGTATCACCTAAGGAGCCTGCTGGTATTTGATCATTGGCTACTGTGATAAACTTCAGACAGCTGAACACTCCTGAAGAAATGAAGGAGGTCTGTAGATTCAATTATAACTAGATGTTTATTTCCCCTTTTCTCTCCACCTTTATCTTGCATTTCTGTAGAAAATTAAATCTAGGGAAATCGCAGACATCATTCAATTCACTATGAAGAATGCAGTATGGGAATTAATTTACAGAAAGGGGGAGGATATAGAAAAAAGAATGAGGATTGGTTGTGGTTTATTCACTGTTGTTGTTTTCCTTGTTTGGTCTTTTTTTTTTTTTTTGGTTGGTTGGTTGGTTGGTTGGTCTTTTTACTTCTAGCACCCCTGGATGCCTACACAGATTTAAAGAAGAAAAATTAGTCAGAAAAGACTCACCCCTGTAGTCACAACAGTTGTCCAAGATATGCAGTCAACCTGTGAACCTGTGACCATCTATATGCAAAATAAGTGGCCCAGAGAACTTCTCTGAGGCGATGATGACATTTCTGCAATGTCCACAATTTGGGGAGAATTTTGTTTCTACCCATTTTTGTCCAATATAGCTCAGCAGTGCAGACCAAACAAAGGGTCACTACTGACTGCCAGTCTGAAAAGTTATTCTACCTACTAGGTGCCTTTCTCATGGGGCTGTTTACTCCACTTGCAAAGTATGGTCTGACACCCCATGGGTACAGAAGACTGAGTGTTTGCAGGTGAAACTAATGAGAAGTGATGACTCTGTTATAAATTTACACCCTAGTTTTCTGCAAGTGATCTTCTCTATGTAAGAAAATACTTAGAGAGGATTTTCCATTGATTGTCCATTATCATCCTTAGTTTAAAATGTGTCTTAAGGACTGTCATTCAAGAACTGTATAAGACAAGTTTAAATTAATTAGGTACAAGGCAAAGAA
This sequence comes from Corvus brachyrhynchos, assembly GCF_000691975.1. Taxonomy (NCBI): domain Eukaryota; kingdom Metazoa; phylum Chordata; class Aves; order Passeriformes; family Corvidae; genus Corvus; species Corvus brachyrhynchos. The sequence goes on along the minus strand of NW_008238983.1, from coordinate 2,456,385 downwards.
AATGACTGCTTTAATAAAGAGAACATGATAAGTGATCTTTTTAAGTGTAAACAATATTGTTTAATTGAGTGTTTCTGTAAAGGGTGGTGATTTTTTTTTCAGTCAAACAACTGGAGTTGTAGAGCAGATTCAGAAGGCTATATTTTATGTGGATGGAATATAATTTCTGATATTTTCAAAATCTAAGTTTGATTTGTTCTTGTAATTCTGAAAACACCAGAGATGAATGAGGTGTGTGTCTTATTTATTTATTTAAAGTAATTTGGTTACATAATTTTGCATTTATTTTAGAAGAATAAAAAGTATTTATAAGAGAAAGAGTATCTGGATAATTCTAAATACAAGCAGAAAAAGGGTTTATATTAAAAAGTTTTTTGCTTAGTGTATCTGAGGTTTTCACCTGGCTTTTCCTTTGACAATACTCTGTGTCATACAGACAGATGTTTATTCTTTAACAGCAGGTAAAAGGGACAGAGACAAAACTTCTGTTTCTGTTCTCTCTCTGTTTATATGTTAATGGTAGTCACTGTAGTGGGTTCACCTTGGCTGGGCACCAGGTGTCCACCCTTCCCAGTGGGACAGGGGAGAGAAAAATAAGATGAAAAACAACTAGTGGGTTGAGATAAGGCAGTTTACTAAGTAAAAACAAGAAAAAGAAGAAAAATGCGAAAGCTTGCAGGTGCATAAGCAAAGGTGAAAAAATTAATCTTTACTTCCCATCAGCAAGCAGTGCTCAAAT